>NC_091689.1:35622500-36247500 GCF_041296265.1 Equus caballus
CCCTGAAGCATCTGTGCTGATTCCCAAATGATTGAGCATCCACATGCTTAGGAGGCGATAAACTGCATGCCTTTTTCCAACCACCATTTTACACTGCTTAGAGAGCGTCGGAAAGCAGCTATGTCAGAAAGGCCCCTTTGCTCTCAGCCATGCCCTCCATTGCTCTCGAGGTGGAAGGCACAAGGCACTGGTTCTGGATCCACCCCTCAATGGGAGACAAACCACATCTTGTCCTGCTTCCAGCTCTTTAGGAAGTGGAGAAAAAACTCCCTTTCCACAGTGCTCTTTCAGCGTCCTGGGAACATCTCATACAAAGGAGGCTGAACGCCGTTTCTTTTCAGCTCTTCACTCGTCAGTCTGGGACATCTGCATCCTGCACGTTTCCACCTTGCCAACCAGACTCAGACGAAATGCCTACATCTTCCCCTTGAGCAACGGGGATGAGGCCCATATGATTGTGGTTCCACATGCTGAGGAGGAGAGAGACGATAGGCATTTAACTAACCAAGAATTGCAATGGTTGGGAGACTGTCAGAAAGCACCAATGGCAGAAAGACCCCTTTAATCTCAGCCGCGACCTCCATAGCTGTAGAGATGGAAGGCACAAAGCACTGCCTCCATCCTTCAATGGGAGACAAGCCATAAACTGTCTTGCCTCCAGCTCTTTAGGAAGCTGAGAAAGAACTCGCTTTCCACAGTGCTGTTACAGCATACGAGGAAACTCTCCTACCGAGGCAGCTCAAATGCCACTTCTTCCCATGGCTTAACAGGCCGCTTTAGGACTTCTGCTTCTGCCACAGTTCCACCATGCCAGCCCGGCTCAGACGAAATGCATACATCTTCCCCTTAAGCAACGGGGGCGAAGCCCACATGATTGTGCTTCCACATGCTTAGCAGGAGCAGACAATAGGCTTTTTACAAACTGCCATTGTACACTGGGTCAGAGAGTGTCAGAATGCACCTATGTCAGAAAAGGCCCTTTGATCTCAGCCGTGCCCTCCATTGCTCTAGAGGTGGAAGGCACAAAGCACTGCCTCCATCCTTCAATTGGAGAGAAGCCATCAACTGTCTTGCCTCCAGCTCTTTAGGAAGCTGACAAACAACTCGCTTTCCACAGTCCTGTTACAGCAGACCGGGGAACTTCTCATACAAAGGCAGCTCAAATGGCATTTCTTCCCAGCCCTGAACTCGCAGCTTTAGGACTCCTGCTTCTGCCGCAATTCCACCTTGCCAACCCGGCTCAGACGAAATGCCTACATCTTCCCCTGAAGCAACTGGGCTGAGTCCCAAATGATTGAGCGTCCACGTGCTTAGGAGGCGATAGACTGCACGCCTTTTTCCAACCACCATTGTGCACTGCTGGAGAGAGTGTCGGAAAGCAGCTATGTCAGAAAGACCCCTTTGCTCTCAGCCGTGCCCTTCATTGCTCTAGACGTGGAATCCACAATGCACTGCCTTCCCCTCCCAAGGGGCGAAAAGCCACAGACCATCTTCCTTCCATCTCTTTAGGAAGCTGAGAAAGAACTCGCTTTCAACAGTGCTCTTTCTGTGTCCTGGCAACATCTCATACAAAGGCAGCTGCTATGCCATTTCTTTTCAGCGCTTAACTCGCAGATTTGGAACTTCTGCTCCTGCCACATTTCCACCTTGCCAACCCGGCTCAGACGAAATATCTCCATCTTCCCCTTCAGCAACGGGGTCGAGGCCCACATGACTTTGCTTCCGCATGCTTAGCAGGAGCGGACAAGAGGCTTTTTCCAAACCGCCATTGTGCACTGGGTCAGAGAGTGTCAGAATGCACCTATGTCCGAAAGGGCCCTTTGCTCTCAGCCGTGCCCTCCATTGCTCTAGAGGTGGAAGGCACAAAGCACTGCCTCCATCCTTCAATTGGAGACAAGCCATCAACTGTCCTGCTTCCAGCTCTTTAGGAAGCTGGGAAAGCACTCGCATTCCACAGTGATCTTACAGCGTCCTGGGAACGTCTCATACAAAGGCAGCTGAACACCGTGTCTTTTCAGCCCTTAACTCACCAATCTGCAACATCTCCTTCTGCCGCATTTCCACCTTGCCAACCCGGCTCAGATGAAATGCCTACATCTTCCCCTGAAGCATCTGTGCTGATTCCCAAATGATTGAGCATCCACATGCTTAGGAGGCGATAAACTGCATGCCTTTTTCCAACCACCATTTTACACTGCTTTGAGAGCGTCGGAAAGCAGCTATGTCAGAAAGGCCCCTTTGCTCTCAGCCATGCCCTCCATTGCTCTCGAGGTGGAAGGCACAAGGCACTGGTTCTGGATCCACCCCTCAATGGGAGACAAACCACATCTTGTCCTGCTTCCAGCTCTTTAGGAAGTGGAGAAAAAACTCCCTTTCCACAGTGCTCTTTCAGCGTCCTGGGAACATCTCATACAAAGGAGGCTGAACGCCGTTTCTTTTCAGCTCTTCACTCGTCAGTCTGGGACATCTGCATCCTGCACGTTTCCACCTTGCCAACCAGACTCAGACGAAATGCCTACATCTTCCCCTTGAGCAACGGGGATGAGGCCCATATGATTGTGGTTCCACATGCTGAGGAGGAGAGAGACGATAGGCATTTAACTAACCAAGAATTGCAATGGTTGGGAGACTGTCAGAAAGCACCAATGGCAGAAAGACCCCTTTAATCTCAGCCGCGACCTCCATAGCTGTAGAGATGGAAGGCACAAAGCACTGCCTCCATCCTTCAATGGGAGACAAGCCATAAACTGTCTTGCCTCCAGCTCTTTAGGAAGCTGAGAAAGAACTCGCTTTCCACAGTGCTGTTACAGCATACGAGGAAACTCTCCTACCGAGGCAGCTCAAATGCCACTTCTTCCCATGGCTTAACAGGCCGCTTTAGGACTTCTGCTTCTGCCACAGTTCCACCATGCCAGCCCGGCTCAGACGAAATGCATACATCTTCCCCTTAAGCAACGGGGGCGAAGCCCACATGATTGTGCTTCCACATGCTTAGCAGGAGCAGACAATAGGCTTTTTACAAACTGCCATTGTACACTGGGTCAGAGAGTGTCAGAATGCACCTATGTCAGAAAAGGCCCTTTGATCTCAGCCGTGCCCTCCATTGCTCTAGAGGTGGAAGGCACAAAGCACTGCCTCCATCCTTCAATTGGAGAGAAGCCATCAACTGTCTTGCCTCCAGCTCTTTAGGAAGCTGACAAACAACTCGCTTTCCACAGTCCTGTTACAGCAGACCGGGGAACTTCTCATACAAAGGCAGCTCAAATGGCATTTCTTCCCAGCCCTGAACTCGCAGCTTTAGGACTCCTGCTTCTGCCGCAATTCCACCTTGCCAACCCGGCTCAGACGAAATGCCTACATCTTCCCCTGAAGCAACTGGGCTGAGTCCCAAATGATTGAGCGTCCACGTGCTTAGGAGGCGATAGACTGCACGCCTTTTTCCAACCACCATTGTGCACTGCTGGAGAGAGTGTCGGAAAGCAGCTATGTCAGAAAGACCCCTTTGCTCTCAGCCGTGCCCTTCATTGCTCTAGACGTGGAATCCACAATGCACTGCCTTCCCCTCCCAAGGGGCGAAAAGCCACAGACCATCTTCCTTCCATCTCTTTAGGAAGCTGAGAAAGAACTCGCTTTCAACAGTGCTCTTTCTGTGTCCTGGCAACATCTCATACAAAGGCAGCTGCTATGCCATTTCTTTTCAGCGCTTAACTCGCAGATTTGGAACTTCTGCTCCTGCCACATTTCCACCTTGCCAACCCGGCTCAGACGAAATATCTCCATCTTCCCCTTCAGCAACGGGGTCGAGGCCCACATGACTGTGCTTCCGCATGCTTAGCAGGAGCGGACAAGAGGCTTTTTCCAAACCGCCATTGTGCACTGGGTCAGAGAGTGTCAGAATGCACCTATGTCCGAAAGGGCCCTTTGCTCTCAGCCGTGCCCTCCATTGCTCTAGAGGTGGAAGGCACAAAGCACTGCCTCCATCCTTCAATTGGAGACAAGCCATCAACTGTCCTGCTTCCAGCTCTTTAGGAAGCTGGGAAAGCACTCGCATTCCACAGTGCTCTTACAGCGTCCTGGGAACGTCTCATACAAAGGCAGCTGAACACCGTGTCTTTTCAGCCCTTAACTCACCAATCTGCAACATCTGCTTCTGCCGCATTTCCACCTTGCCAACCCGGCTCAGATGAAATGCCTACATCTTCCCCTGAAGCATCTGTGCTGATTCCCAAATGATTGAGCATCCACATGCTTAGGAGGCGATAAACTGCATGCCTTTTTCCAACCACCATTTTACACTGCTTAGAGAGCGTCGGAAAGCAGCTATGTCAGAAAGGCCCCTTTGCTCTCAGCCATGCCCTCCATTGCTCTCGAGGTGGAAGGCACAAGGCACTGGTTCTGGATCCACCCCTCAATGGGAGACAAACCACATCTTGTCCTGCTTCCAGCTCTTTAGGAAGTGGAGAAAAAACTCCCTTTCCACAGTGCTCTTTCAGCGTCCTGGGAACATCTCATACAAAGGAGGCTGAACGCCGTTTCTTTTCAGCTCTTCACTCGTCAGTCTGGGACATCTGCATCCTGCACGTTTCCACCTTGCCAACCAGACTCAGACGAAATGCCTACATCTTCCCCTTGAGCAACGGGGATGAGGCCCATATGATTGTGGTTCCACATGCTGAGGAGGAGAGAGACGATAGGCATTTAACTAACCAAGAATTGCAATGGTTGGGAGACTGTCAGAAAGCACCAATGGCAGAAAGACCCCTTTAATCTCAGCCGCGACCTCCATAGCTGTAGAGATGGAAGGCACAAAGCACTGCCTCCATCCTTCAATGAGAGACAAGCCATAAACTGTCTTGCCTCCAGCTCTTTAGGAAGCTGAGAAAGAACTCGCTTTCCACAGTGCTGTTACAGCATACGAGGAAACTCTCATACCGAGGCAGCTCAAATGCCATTTCTTCCCAGGGCTTAACTGGCCGCTTTAGGACTTCTGCTTCTGCCACAGTTCCACCATGCCAGCCCGGCTCAGACGAAATGCATACATCTTCCCCTTAAGCAACGGGGGCGAAGCCCACATGATTGTGCTTCCACATGCTTAGCAGGAGCAGACAATAGGCTTTTTACAAACTGCCATTGTACACTGGGTCAGAGAGTGTCAGAATGCACCTATGTCAGAAAAGGCCCTTTGATCTCAGCCGTGCCCTCCATTGCTCTAGAGGTGGAAGGCACAAGCACTGCCTCCATCCTTCAATTAGAGAGAAGCCATCAACTGTCTTGCCTCCAGCTCTTTAGGAAGCTGACAAACAACTCGCTTTCCACAGTCCTGTTACAGCAGACCGGGGAACTTCTCATACAAAGGCAGCTCAAATGGCATTTCTTCCCAGCCCTGAACTCGCAGCTTTAGGACTCCTGCTTCTGCCGCAATTCCACCTTGCCAACCCGGCTCAGACGAAATGCCTACATCTTCCCCTGAAGCAACTGGGCTGAGTCCCAAATGATTGAGCGTCCACGTGCTTAGGAGGCGATAGACTGCACGCCTTTTTCCAACCACCATTGTGCACTGCTGGAGAGAGTGTCGGAAAGCAGCTATGTCAGAAAGACCCCTTTGCTCTCAGCCGTGCCCTTCATTGCTCTAGACGTGGAATGCACAATGCACTGCCTCCACCCATCAAGGGGCGACAAGCCACAGACCATCTTCCTTCCGTCTCTTTAGGAAGCTGAGAAAGAACTCACTTTCAACAGTGCTCTTTCTGTGTCCTGGCAACATCTCATACAAAGGCGGCTGCTATGCCATTTCTTTCCAGCGCTTAACTCGCAGATTTGGAACTTCTGCTCCTGCCACATTTCCACCTTGCCAACCCGGCTCAGACGAAATGTCTACATCTTCCCCTCCAGCAACGGGGACGAGGCCCAGATGACTGTGCTTCCGCATGCTTAGCAGGAGCGGACAATAGACTTTTTACAAACCGCCATTGTGCACTGGGTCAGAGAATGTCAGAATGCACCTATGTCAGAAAGGGCCCTTTGCTCTCAGCCGTGCCCTCCATTGCTCTAGAGGTGGAAGGCACAAAGCACTGCCTCCATCCTTCAATTGGAGACAAGCCATCAACTGTCCTGCTTCCAGCTCTTTAGGAAGCTGGGAAAGCACTCGCATTCCACAGTGCTCTTACAGCGTCCTGGGAACGTCTCATACAAAGGCAGCTGAACACCGTGTCTTTTCAGCCCTTAACTCACCAATCTGCAACATCTGCTTCTGCCACATTTCCACCTTGCCAACCCTGCTCAGACGAAATGCCTACATCTTCCCCTGAAGCAACTGTGCTGATTCCCAAATGATTGAGCATCCACGTGCTTAGGAGGCGATAAACTGCATGCCTTTTTCCAACCACCATTTTACACTGCTTAGAGAGCGTTGGAAAGCAGCTATGTCAGAAAGGCCCCTTTGCTCTCAGCCATGCCCTCCATTGCTCTCGAGGTGGAAGGCGCAAGGCACTGGTTCTGGATCCACCCCTCAATGGGAGACAAACCACATCTTGTCCTGCTTCCAGCTCTTTAGGAAGTGGAGAAAAAATTCCCTTTCCACAGTGCTCTTTCAGCGTCCTGGGAACATCTCATACAAAGGAGGCTGAACGCCGTTCCTTTTCAGCACTTCACTCGCCAGTCTGGGACATCTGCATCCTGCACGTTTCCACCTTGCCAACCTGGCTCAGACGAAATGCCTACATCTTCCCCTTGAGCAATGGGGATGAGGCCCATATGATTGTGGTTCCACATGCTGAGGAGGAGAGAGACGATAGGCTTTTGACTAACCACGAAGTGCAATGGTTGGGAGAGTGTCAGAAAGCACCAATGGCAGAAAGACCCCTTAACTCTCAGCCGCGCCCTCCATTGCTGTAGAGGTGGAAGGCACAAAGCACTGCCTCCATCCTTCAATGGGAGACAAGCCATAAACTGTCTTGCCTCCAGCTCTTTAGGAAGCTGAGAAAGAACTCGCTTTCCACAGTGCTGTTACAGCATACGAGGAAACTCTCATACCGAGGCAGCTCAAATGCCACTTCTTCCCATGGCTTAACTGGCCGCTTTAGGACTTCTGCTTCTGCCACAGTTCCACCATGCCAACCCGGCTCAGACGAAATGCCTACATCTTCCCCTTAAGCAACGGGGGCGAAGCCCACATGATTGTGCTTCCACATGCTTAGCTGGAGCAGCCAATAGGCCTTTTACAAACCGCCTTTGTGCACTGGGTCAGAGAGTGTCAGAATGCACCTATGTCAGAAAGTTCCCTTTGCTCTCAGCCGTGCCCTCCACTGCTCTAGAGGTGGAAGGCACAAAGCACTGCCTCCATCCTTCAATTGGAGAGAAGCCATCAACTGTCTTGCCTCCAGCTCTTTAGGAAGCTGACAATCAACTCGCTTTCCACAGTCCTGTTACAGCAGACCGGGGAACTTCTCATACAAAGGCAGCTCAAATGGCATTTCTTCCCAGCCCTTAACTCGCAGCTTTAGGACTCCTGCTTCTGCCGCAATTCCACCTTGCCAACCCGGCTCAGACGAAATGCCTACATCT
This sequence comes from Equus caballus, assembly GCF_041296265.1. NCBI lineage: Eukaryota > Metazoa > Chordata > Mammalia > Perissodactyla > Equidae > Equus > Equus caballus. The sequence continues at coordinate 35,630,064 of NC_091689.1, forward strand.
TTCCGTGAAGGAACTGGGCGGAGTCCCAAATGATTGAGCGTCCACGTGCTTAGGAGGCGATAGACTGCACGCCTTTTTCCAACCACCATTGTGCACTGCTGGAGAGAGTGTCGGAAAGCAGCTATGTCAGAAAGACCCCTTTGCTCTCAGCCGTGCCCTTCATTGCTCTAGACGTGGAATCCACAATGCACTGCCTTCCCCTCCCAAGGGGCGAAAAGCCACAGACCATCTTCCTTCCATCTCTTTAGGAAGCTGAGAAAGAACTCGCTTTCAACAGTGCTCTTTCTGTGTCCTGGCAACATCTCATACAAAGGCAGCTGCTATGCCATTTCTTTTCAGCGCTTAACTCGCAGATTTGGAACTTCTGCTCCTGCCACATTTCCACCTTGCCAACCCGGCTCAGACGAAATATCTCCATCTTCCCCTTCAGCAACGGGGTCGAGGCCCACATGACTGTGCTTCCGCATGCTTAGCAGGAGCAGACAAGAGGCTTTTTCCAAACCGCCATTGTGCACTGGGTCAGAGAGTGTCAGAATGCACCTATGTCCGAAAGGGCCCTTTGCTCTCAGCCGTGCCCTCCATTGCTCTAGAGGTGGAAGGCACAAAGCACTGCCTCCATCCTTCAATTGGAGACAAGCCATCAACTGTCCTGCTTCCAGCTCTTTAGGAAGCTGGGAAAGCACTCGCATTCCACAGTGCTCTTACAGCGTCCTGGGAACGTCTCATACAAAGGCAGCTGAACACCGTGTCTTTTCAGCCCTTAACTCACCAATCTGCAACATCTGCTTCTACCGCATTTCCACCTTGCCAACCCGGCTCAGATGAAATGCCTACATCTTCCCCTGAAGCATCTGTGCTGATTCCCAAATGATTGAGCATCCACATGCTTAGGAGGCGATAAACTGCATGCCTTTTTCCAACCACCATTTTACACTGCTTAGAGAGCGTCGGAAAGCAGCTATGTCAGAAAGGCCCCTTTGCTCTCAGCCATGCCCTCCATTGCTCTCGAGGTGGAAGGCACAAGGCACTGGTTCTGGATCCACCCCTCAATGGGAGACAAACCACATCTTGTCCTGCTTCCAGCTCTTTAGGAAGTGGAGAAAAAACTCCCTTTCCACAGTGCTCTTTCAGCGTCCTGGGAACATCTCATACAAAGGAGGCTGAACGCCGTTTCTTTTCAGCTCTTCACTCGTCAGTCTGGGACATCTGCATCCTGCACGTTTCCACCTTGCCAACCAGACTCAGACGAAATGCCTACACCTTCCCTTGAGCAACGGGGATGAGGCCCATATGATTGTGGTTCCACATGCTGAGGAGGAGAGAGACGATAGGCATTTAACTAACCAAGAATTGCAATGGTTGGGAGACTGTCAGAAAGCACCAATGGCAGAAAGACCCCTTTAATCTCAGCCGCGACCTCCATAGCTGTAGAGATGGAAGGCACAAAGCACTGCCTCCATCCTTCAATGGGAGACAAGCCATAAACTGTCTTGCCTCCAGCTCTTTAGGAAGCTGAGAAAGAACTCGCTTTCCACAGTGCTGTTACAGCATACGAGGAAACTCTCATACCGAGGCAGCTCAAATGCCATTTCTTCCCAGGGCTTAACTGGCCGCTTTAGGACTTCTGCTTCTGCCACAGTTCCACCATGCCAGCCCGGCTCAGACGAAATGCATACATCTTCCCCTTAAGCAACGGGGGCGAAGCCCACATGATTGTGCTTCCACATGCTTAGCAGGAGCAGACAATAGGCTTTTTACAAACTGCCATTGTACACTGGGTCAGAGAGTGTCAGAATGCACCTATGTCAGAAAAGGCCCTTTGATCTCAGCCGTGCCCTCCATTGCTCTAGAGGTGGAAGGCACAAGCACTGCCTCCATCCTTCAATTGGAGAGAAGCCATCAACTGTCTTGCCTCCAGCTCTTTAGGAAGCTGACAAACAACTCGCTTTCCACAGTCCTGTTACAGCAGACCGGGGAACTTCTCATACAAAGGCAGCTCAAATGGCATTTCTTCCCAGCCCTGAACTCGCAGCTTTAGGACTCCTGCTTCTGCCGCAATTCCACCTTGCCAACCCGGCTCAGACGAAATGCCTACATCTTCCCCTGAAGCAACTGGGCTGAGTCCCAAATGATTGAGCGTCCACGTGCTTAGGAGGCGATAGACTGCACGCCTTTTTCCAACCACCATTGTGCACTGCTGGAGAGAGTGTCGGAAAGCAGCTATGTCAGAAAGACCCCTTTGCTCTCAGCCGTGCCCTTCATTGCTCTAGACGTGGAATGCACAATGCACTGCCTCCACCCATCAAGGGGCGACAAGCCACAGACCATCTTCCTTCCGTCTCTTTAGGAAGCTGAGAAAGAACTCGCTTTCAACAGTGCTCTTTCTGTGTCCTGGCAACATCTCATACAAAGGCGGCTGCTATGCCATTTCTTTTCAGCGCTTAACTCGCAGATTTGGAACTTCTGCTCCTGCCACATTTCCACCTTGCCAACCCGGCTCAGACGAAATGTCTACATCTTCCCCTCCAGCAACGGGGACGAGGCCCAGATGACTGTGCTTCCGCATGCTTAGCAGGAGCGGACAATAGACTTTTTACAAACCGCCATTGTGCACTGGGTCAGAGAATGTCAGAATGCACCTATGTCAGAAAGGGCCCTTTGCTCTCAGCCGTGCCCTCCATTGCTCTAGAGGTGGAAGGCACAAAGCACTGCCTCCATCCTTCAATTGGAGACAAGCCATCAACTGTCCTGCTTCCAGCTCTTTAGGAAGCTGGGAAAGCACTCGCATTCCACAGTGCTCTTACAGCGTCCTGGGAAGGTCTCATACAAAGGCAGCTGAACACCGTGTCTTTTCAGCCCTTAACTCACCAATCTGCAACATCTGCTTCTGCCACATTTCCACCTTGCCAACCCTGCTCAGACGAAATGCCTACATCTTCCCCTGAAGCAACTGTGCTGATTCCCAAATGATTGAGCATCCACATGCTTAGGAGGCGATAAACTGCATGCCTTTTTCCAACCACCATTTTACACTGCTTAGAGAGCGTCGGAAAGCAGCTATGTCAGAAAGGCCCCTTTGCTCTCAGCCATGCCCTCCATTGCTCTCGAGGTGGAAGGCGCAAGGCACTGGTTCTGGATCCACGCCTCAATGGGAGACAAACCACATCTTGTCCTGCTTCCAGCTCTTTAGGAAGTGGAGAAAAAACTCCCTTTCCACAGTGCTCTTTCAGCGTCCTGGGAACATCTCATACAAAGGAGGCTGAACGCCGTTTCTTTTCAGCACTTCACTCGCCAGTCTGGGACATCTGCATCCTGCACGTTTCCACCTTGCCAACCTGGCTCAGACGAAATGCCTACATCTTCCCCTTGAGCAATGGGGATGAGGCCCATATGATTGTGGTTCCACATGCTGAGGAGGAGAGAGACGATAGGCTTTTGACTAACCACGAAGTGCAATGGTTGGGAGAGTGTCAGAAAGCACCAATGGCAGAAAGACCCCTTAACTCTCAGCCGCGCCCTCCATTGCTGTAGAGGTGGAAGGCACAAAGCACTGCCTCCATCCTTCAATGGGAGACAAGCCATAAACTGTCTTGCCTCCAGCTCTTTAGGAAGCTGAGAAAGAACTCGCTTTCCACAGTGCTGTTACAGCATACGAGGAAACTCTCATACCGAGGCAGCTCATATGCCACTTCTTCCCATGGCTTAACTGGCCGCTTTAGGACTTCTGCTTCTGCCACAGTTCCACCATGCCAACCCGGCTCAGACGAAATGCCTACATCTTCCCCTTAAGCAACGGGGGCGAAGCCCACATGATTGTGCTTCCACATGCTTAGCTGGAGCAGCCAATAGGCCTTTTACAAACCGCCTTTGTGCACTGGGTCAGAGAGTGTCAGAATGCACCTATGTCAGAAAGTTCCCTTTGCTCTCAGCCGTGCCCTCCACTGCTCTAGAGGTGGAAGGCACAAAGCACTGCCTCCATCCTTCAATTGGAGACAAGCCATCAACTGTCTTGCCTCCAGCTCTTTAGGAAGCTGACAATCAACTCGCTTTCCACAGTCCTGTTACAGCAGACCGGGGAACTTCTCATACAAAGGCAGCTCAAATGGCATTTCTTCCCAGCCCTTAACTCGCAGCTTTAGGACTCCTGATTCTGCCGCAATTCCACCTTGCCAACCCGGCTCAGACGAAATGCCTACATCTTTCCGTGAAGGAACTGGGCGGAGTCCCAAATGATTGAGCGTCCACGTGCTTAGGAGGCGATAGACTGCACGCCTTTTTCCAACCACCATTGTGCACTGCTGGAGAGAGTGTCGGAAAGCAGCTATGTCAGAAAGACCCCTTTGCTCTCAGCCGTGCCCTTCATTGCTCTAGACGTGGAATCCACAATGCACTGCCTTCCCCTCCCAAGGGGCGAAAAGCCACAGACCATCTTCCTTCCATCTCTTTAGGAAGCTGAGAAAGAACTCGCTTTCAACAGTGCTCTTTCTGTGTCCTGGCAACATCTCATACAAAGGCGGCTGCTATGCCATTTCTTTTCAGCGCTTAACTCGCAGATTTGGAACTTCTGCTCCTGCCACATTTCCACCTTGCCAACCCGGCTCAGACGAAATATCTCCATCTTCCCCTTCAGCAACGGGGTCGAGGCCCACATGACTGTGCTTCCGCATGCTTAGCAGGAGCGGACAAGAGGCTTTTTCCAAACCGCCATTGTGCACTGGGTCAGAGAGTGTCAGAATGCACCTATGTCCGAAAGGGCCCTTTGCTCTCAGCCGTGCCCTCCATTGCTCTAGAGGTGGAAGGCACAAAGCACTGCCTCCATCCTTCAATTGGAGACAAGCCATCAACTGTCCTGCTTCCAGCTCTTTAGGAAGCTGGGAAAGCACTCGCATTCCACAGTGCTCTTACAGCGTCCTGGGAACGTCTCATACAAAGGCAGCTGAACACCGTGTCTTTTCAGCCCTTAACTCACCAATCTGCAACATCTGCTTCTGCCGCATTTCCACCTTGCCAACCCGGCTCAGATGAAATGCCTACATCTTCCCCTGAAGCATCTGTGCTGATTCCCAAATGATTGAGCATCCACATGCTTAGGAGGCGATAAACTGCATGCCTTTTTCCAACCACCATTTTACACTGCTTAGAGAGCGTCGGAAAGCAGCTATGTCAGAAAGGCCCCTTTGCTCTCAGCCATGCCCTCCATTGCTCTCGAGGTGGAAGGCACAAGGCACTGGTTCTGGATCCACCCCTCAATGGGAGACAAACCACATCTTGTCCTGCTTCCAGCTCTTTAGGAAGTGGAGAAAAAACTCCCTTTCCACAGTGCTCTTTCAGCGTCCTGGGAACATCTCATACAAAGGAGGCTGAACGCCGTTTCTTTTCAGCTCTTCACTCGTCAGTCTGGGACATCTGCATCCTGCACGTTTCCACCTTGCCAACCAGACTCAGACGAAATGCCTACATCTTCCCCTTGAGCAACGGGGATGAGGCCCATATGATTGTGGTTCCACATGCTGAGGAGGAGAGAGACGATAGGCATTTAACTAACCAAGAATTGCAATGGTTGGGAGACTGTCAGAAAGCACCAATGGCAGAAAGACCCCTTTAATCTCAGCCGCGACCTCCATAGCTGTAGAGATGGAAGGCACAAAGCACTGCCTCCATCCTTCAATGGGAGACAAGCCATAAACTGTCTTGCCTCCAGCTCTTTAGGAAGCTGAGAAAGAACTCGCTTTCCACAGTGCTGTTACAGCATACGAGGAAACTCTCATACCGAGGCAGCTCAAATGCCACTTCTTCCCATGGCTTAACTGGCCGATTTAGGACTTCTGCTTCTGCCACAGTTCCACCATGCCAGCCCGGCTCAGACGAAATGCATACATCTTCCCCTTAAGCAACGGGGGCGAAGCCCACATGATTGTGCTTCCACATGCTTAGCAGGAGCAGACAATAGGCTTTTTACAAACTGCCATTGTACACTGGGTCAGAGAGTGTCAGAATGCACCTATGTCAGAAAAGGCCCTTTGATCTCAGCCGTGCCCTCCATTGCTCTAGAGGTGGAAGGCACAAAGCACTGCCTCCATCCTTCAATTGGAGAGAAGCCATCAACTGTCTTGCCTCCAGCTCTTTAGGAAGCTGACAAACAACTCGCTTTCCACAGTCCTGTTACAGCAGACCGGGGAACTTCTCATACAAAGGCAGCTCAAATGGCATTTCTTCCCAGCCCTGAACTCGCAGCTTTAGGACTCCTGCTTCTGCCGCAATTCCACCTTGCCAACCCGGCTCAGACGAAATGCCTACATCTTCCCCTGAAGCAACTGGGCTGAGTCCCAAATGATTGAGCGTCCACGTGCTTAGGAGGCGATAGACTGCACGCCTTTTTCCAACCACCATTGTGCACTGCTGGAGAGAGTGTCGGAAAGCAGCTATGTCAGAAAGACCCCTTTGCTCTCAGCCGTGCCCTTCATTGCTCTAGACGTGGAATGCACAATGCACTGCCTCCACCCATCAAGGGGCGACAAGCCACAGACCATCTTCCTTCCGTCTCTTTAGGAAGCTGAGAAAGAACTCGCTTTCAACAGTGCTCTTTCTGTGTCCTGGCAACATCTCATACAAAGGCGGCTGCTATGCCATTTCTTTCCAGCGCTTAACTCGCAGATTTGGAACTTCTGCTCCTGCCACATTTCCACCTTGCCAACCCGGCTCAGACGAAATGTCTACATCTTCCCCTCCAGCAACGGGGACGAGGCCCAGATGACTGTGCTTCCGCATGCTTAGCAGGAGCGGACAAGAGGCTTTTTCCAAACCGCCATTGTGCACTGGGTCAGAGAGTGTCAGAATGCACCTATGTCCGAAAGGGCCCTTTGCTCTCAGCCGTGCCCTCCATTGCTCTAGAGGTGGAAGGCACAAAGCACTGCCTCCATCCTTCAATTGGAGACAAGCCATCAACTGTCCTGCTTCCAGCTCTTTAGGAAGCTGGGAAAGCACTCGCATTCCACAGTGCTCTTACAGCGTCCTGGGAACGTCTCATACAAAGGCAGCTGAACACCGTGTCTTTTCAGCCCTTAACTCACCAATCTGCAACATCTGCTTCTGCCGCATTTCCACCTTGCCAACCCGGCTCAGATGAAATGCCTACATCTTCCCCTGAAGCATCTGTGCTGATTCCCAAATGATTGAGCATCCACATGCTTAGGAGGCGATAAACTGCATGCCTTTTTCCAACCACCATTTTACACTGCTTAGAGAGCGTCGGAAAGCAGCTATGTCAGAAAGGCCCCTTTGCTCTCAGCCATGCCCTCCATTGCTCTCGAGGTGGAAGGCACAAGGCACTGGTTCTGGATCCACCCCTCAATGGGAGACAAACCACATCTTGTCCTGCTTCCAGCTCTTTAGGAAGTGGAGAAAAAACTCCCTTTCCACAGTGCTCTTTCAGCGTCCTGGGAACATCTCATACAAAGGAGGCTGAACGCCGTTTCTTTTCAGCTCTTCACTCGTCAGTCTGGGACATCTGCATCCTGCACGTTTCCACCTTGCCAACCAGACTCAGACGAAATGCCTACATCTTCCCCTTGAGCAACGGGGATGAGGCCCATATGATTGTGGTTCCACATGCTGAGGAGGAGAGAGACGATAGGCATTTAACTAACCAAGAATTGCAATGGTTGGGAGACTGTCAGAAAGCACCAATGGCAGAAAGACCCCTTTAATCTCAGCCGCGACCTCCATAGCTGTAGAGATGGAAGGCACAAAGCACTGCCTCCATCCTTCAATGGGAGACAAGCCATAAACTGTCTTGCCTCCAGCTCTTTAGGAAGCTGAGAAAGAACTCGCTTTCCACAGTGCTGTTACAGCATACGAGGAAACTCTCATACCGAGGCAGCTCAAATGCCACTTCTTCCCATGGCTTAACTGGCCGATTTAGGACTTCTGCTTCTGCCACAGTTCCACCATGCCAGCCCGGCTCAGACGAAATGCATACATCTTCCCCTTAAGCAACGGGGGCGAAGCCCACATGATTGTGCTTCCACATGCTTAGCAGGAGCAGACAATAGGCTTTTTACAAACTGCCATTGTACACTGGGTCAGAGAGTGTCAGAATGCACCTATGTCAGAAAAGGCCCTTTGATCTCAGCCGTGCCCTCCATTGCTCTAGAGGTGGAAGGCACAAAGCACTGCCTCCATCCTTCAATTGGAGAGAAGCCATCAACTGTCTTGCCTCCAGCTCTTTAGGAAGCTGACAAACAACTCGCTTTCCACAGTCCTGTTACAGCAGACCGGGGAACTTCTCATACAAAGGCAGCTCAAATGGCATTTCTTCCCAGCCCTGAACTCGCAGCTTTAGGACTCCTGCTTCTGCCGCAATTCCACCTTGCCAACCCGGCTCAGACGAAATGCCTACATCTTCCCCTGAAGCAACTGGGCTGAGTCCCAAATGATTGAGCGTCCACGTGCTTAGGAGGCGATAGACTGCACGCCTTTTTCCAACCACCATTGTGCACTGCTGGAGAGAGTGTCGGAAAGCAGCTATGTCAGAAAGACCCCTTTGCTCTCAGCCGTGCCCTTCATTGCTCTAGACGTGGAATGCACAATGCACTGCCTCCACCCATCAAGGGGCGACAAGCCACAGACCATCTTCCTTCCGTCTCTTTAGGAAGCTGAGAAAGAACTCGCTTTCAACAGTGCTCTTTCTGTGTCCTGGCAACATCTCATACAAAGGCGGCTGCTATGCCATTTCTTTTCAGCGCTTAACTCGCAGATTTGGAACTTCTGCTCCTGCCACATTTCCACCTTGCCAACCCGGCTCAGACGAAATGTCTACATCTTCCCCTCCAGCAACGGGGACGAGGCCCAGATGACTGTGCTTCCGCATGCTTAGCAGGAGCGGACAATAGACTTTTTACAAACCGCCATTGTGCACTGGGTCAGAGAATGTCAGAATGCACCTATGTCAGAAAGGGCCCTTTGCTCTCAGCCGTGCCCTCCATTGCTCTAGAGGTGGAAGGCACAAAGCACTGCCTCCATCCTTCAATTGGAGACAAGCCATCAACTGTCCTGCTTCCAGCTCTTTAGGAAGCTGGGAAAGCACTCGCATTCCACAGTGCTCTTACAGCGTCCTGGGAAGGTCTCATACAAAGGCAGCTGAACACCGTGTCTTTTCAGCCCTTAACTCACCAATCTGCAACATCTGCTTCTGCCACATTTCCACCTTGCCAACCCTGCTCAGACGAAATGCCTACATCTTCCCCTGAAGCAACTGTGCTGATTCCCAAATGATTGAGCATCCACATGCTTAGGAGGCGATAAACTGCATGCCTTTTTCCAACCACCATTTTACACTGCTTAGAGAGCGTCGGAAAGCAGCTATGTCAGAAAGGCCCCTTTGCTCTCAGCCATGCCCTCCATTGCTCTCGAGGTGGAAGGCGCAAGGCACTGGTTCTGGATCCACGCCTCAATGGGAGACAAACCACATCTTGTCCTGCTTCCAGCTCTTTAGGAAGTGGAGAAAAAACTCCCTTTCCACAGTGCTCTTTCAGCGTCCTGGGAACATCTCATACAAAGGAGGCTGAACGCCGTTTCTTTTCAGCACTTCACTCGCCAGTCTGGGACATCTGCATCCTGCACGTTTCCACCTTGCCAACCTGGCTCAGACGAAATGCCTACATCTTCCCCTTGAGCAATGGGGATGAGGCCCATATGATTGTGGTTCCACATGCTGAGGAGGAGAGAGACGATAGGCTTTTGACTAACCACGAAGTGCAATGGTTGGGAGAGTGTCAGAAAGCACCAATGGCAGAAAGACCCCTTAACTCTCAGCCGCGCCCTCCATTGCTGTAGAGGTGGAAGGCACAAAGCACTGCCTCCATCCTTCAATGGGAGACAAGCCATAAACTGTCTTGCCTCCAGCTCTTTAGGAAGCTGAGAAAGAACTCGCTTTCCACAGTGCTGTTACAGCATACGAGGAAACTCTCATACCGAGGCAGCTCATATGCCACTTCTTCCCATGGCTTAACTGGCCGCTTTAGGACTTCTGCTTCTGCCACAGTTCCACCATGCCAACCCGGCTCAGACGAAATGCCTACATCTTCCCCTTAAGCAACGGGGGCGAAGCCCACATGATTGTGCTTCCACATGCTTAGCTGGAGCAGCCAATAGGCCTTTTACAAACCGCCTTTGTGCACTGGGTCAGAGAGTGTCAGAATGCACCTATGTCAGAAAGTTCCCTTTGCTCTCAGCCGTGCCCTCCACTGCTCTAGAGGTGGAAGGCACAAAGCACTGCCTCCATCCTTCAATTGGAGACAAGCCATCAACTGTCTTGCCTCCAGCTCTTTAGGAAGCTGACAATCAACTCGCTTTCCACAGTCCTGTTACAGCAGACCGGGGAACTTCTCATACAAAGGCAGCTCAAATGGCATTTCTTCCCAGCCCTTAACTCGCAGCTTTAGGACTCCTGATTCTGCCGCAATTCCACCTTGCCAACCCGGCTCAGACGAAATGCCTACATCTTTCCGTGAAGGAACTGGGCGGAGTCCCAAATGATTGAGCGTCCACGTGCTTAGGAGGCGATAGACTGCACGCCTTTTTCCAACCACCATTGTGCACTGCTGGAGAGAGTGTCGGAAAGCAGCTATGTCAGAAAGACCCCTTTGCTCTCAGCCGTGCCCTTCATTGCTCTAGACGTGGAATCCACAATGCACTGCCTTCCCCTCCCAAGGGGCGAAAAGCCACAGACCATCTTCCTTCCATCTCTTTAGGAAGCTGAGAAAGAACTCGCTTTCAACAGTGCTCTTTCTGTGTCCTGGCAACATCTCATACAAAGGCGGCTGCTATGCCATTTCTTTTCAGCGCTTAACTCGCAGATTTGGAACTTCTGCTCCTGCCACATTTCCACCTTGCCAACCCGGCTCAGACGAAATATCTCCATCTTCCCCTTCAGCAACGGGGTCGAGGCCCACATGACTGTGCTTCCGCATGCTTAGCAGGAGCGGACAAGAGGCTTTTTCCAAACCGCCATTGTGCACTGGGTCAGAGAGTGTCAGAATGCACCTATGTCCGAAAGGGCCCTTTGCTCTCAGCCGTGCCCTCCATTGCTCTAGAGGTGGAAGGCACAAAGCACTGCCTCCATCCTTCAATTGGAGACAAGCCATCAACTGTCCTGCTTCCAGCTCTTTAGGAAGCTGGGAAAGCACTCGCATTCCACAGTGCTCTTACAGCGTCCTGGGAACGTCTCATACAAAGGCAGCTGAACACCGTGTCTTTTCAGCCCTTAACTCACCAATCTGCAACATCTGCTTCTGCCGCATTTCCACCTTGCCAACCCGGCTCAGATGAAATGCCTACATCTTCCCCTGAAGCATCTGTGCTGATTCCCAAATGATTGAGCATCCACATGCTTAGGAGGCGATAAACTGCATGCCTTTTTCCAACCACCATTTTACACTGCTTAGAGAGCGTCGGAAAGCAGCTATGTCAGAAAGGCCCCTTTGCTCTCAGCCATGCCCTCCATTGCTCTCGAGGTGGAAGGCACAAGGCACTGGTTCTGGATCCACCCCTCAATGGGAGACAAACCACATCTTGTCCTGCTTCCAGCTCTTTAGGAAGTGGAGAAAAAACTCCCTTTCCACAGTGCTCTTTCAGCGTCCTGGGAACATCTCATACAAAGGAGGCTGAACGCCGTTTCTTTTCAGCTCTTCACTCGTCAGTCTGGGACATCTGCATCCTGCACGTTTCCACCTTGCCAACCAGACTCAGACGAAATGCCTACATCTTCCCCTTGAGCAACGGGGATGAGGCCCATATGATTGTGGTTCCACATGCTGAGGAGGAGAGAGACGATAGGCATTTAACTAACCAAGAATTGCAATGGTTGGGAGACTGTCAGAAAGCACCAATGGCAGAAAGACCCCTTTAATCTCAGCCGCGACCTCCATAGCTGTAGAGATGGAAGGCACAAAGCACTGCCTCCATCCTTCAATGGGAGACAAGCCATAAACTGTCTTGCCTCCAGCTCTTTAGGAAGCTGAGAAAGAACTCGCTTTCCACAGTGCTGTTACAGCATACGAGGAAACTCTCATACCGAGGCAGCTCAAATGCCACTTCTTCCCATGGCTTAACTGGCCGATTTAGGACTTCTGCTTCTGCCACAGTTCCACCATGCCAGCCCGGCTCAGACGAAATGCATACATCTTCCCCTTAAGCAACGGGGGCGAAGCCCACATGATTGTGCTTCCACATGCTTAGCAGGAGCAGACAATAGGCTTTTTACAAACTGCCATTGTACACTGGGTCAGAGAGTGTCAGAATGCACCTATGTCAGAAAAGGCCCTTTGATCTCAGCCGTGCCCTCCATTGCTCTAGAGGTGGAAGGCACAAAGCACTGCCTCCATCCTTCAATTGGAGAGAAGCCATCAACTGTCTTGCCTCCAGCTCTTTAGGAAGCTGACAAACAACTCGCTTTCCACAGTCCTGTTACAGCAGACCGGGGAACTTCTCATACAAAGGCAGCTCAAATGGCATTTCTTCCCAGCCCTGAACTCGCAGCTTTAGGACTCCTGCTTCTGCCGCAATTCCACCTTGCCAACCCGGCTCAGACGAAATGCCTACATCTTCCCCTGAAGCAACTGGGCTGAGTCCCAAATGATTGAGCGTCCACGTGCTTAGGAGGCGATAGACTGCACGCCTTTTTCCAACCACCATTGTGCACTGCTGGAGAGAGTGTCGGAAAGCAGCTATGTCAGAAAGACCCCTTTGCTCTCAGCCGTGCCCTTCATTGCTCTAGACGTGGAATGCACAATGCACTGCCTCCACCCATCAAGGGGCGACAAGCCACAGACCATCTTCCTTCCGTCTCTTTAGGAAGCTGAGAAAGAACTCGCTTTCAACAGTGCTCTTTCTGTGTCCTGGCAACATCTCATACAAAGGCGGCTGCTATGCCATTTCTTTCCAGCGCTTAACTCGCAGATTTGGAACTTCTGCTCCTGCCACATTTCCACCTTGCCAACCCGGCTCAGACGAAATGTCTACATCTTCCCCTCCAGCAACGGGGACGAGGCCCAGATGACTGTGCTTCCGCATGCTTAGCAGGAGCGGACAAGAGGCTTTTTCCAAACCGCCATTGTGCACTGGGTCAGAGAGTGTCAGAATGCACCTATGTCCGAAAGGGCCCTTTGCTCTCAGCCGTGCCCTCCATTGCTCTAGAGGTGGAAGGCACAAAGCACTGCCTCCATCCTTCAATTGGAGACAAGCCATCAACTGTCCTGCTTCCAGCTCTTTAGGAAGCTGGGAAAGCACTCGCATTCCACAGTGCTCTTACAGCGTCCTGGGAACGTCTCATACAAAGGCAGCTGAACACCGTGTCTTTTCAGCCCTTAACTCACCAATCTGCAACATCTGCTTCTGCCGCATTTCCACCTTGCCAACCCGGCTCAGATGAAATGCCTACATCTTCCCCTGAAGCATCTGTGCTGATTCCCAAATGATTGAGCATCCACATGCTTAGGAGGCGATAAACTGCATGCCTTTTTCCAACCACCATTTTACACTGCTTAGAGAGCGTCGGAAAGCAGCTATGTCAGAAAGGCCCCTTTGCTCTCAGCCATGCCCTCCATTGCTCTCGAGGTGGAAGGCACAAGGCACTGGTTCTGGATCCACCCCTCAATGGGAGACAAACCACATCTTGTCCTGCTTCCAGCTCTTTAGGAAGTGGAGAAAAAACTCCCTTTCCACAGTGCTCTTTCAGCGTCCTGGGAACATCTCATACAAAGGAGGCTGAACGCCGTTTCTTTTCAGCTCTTCACTCGTCAGTCTGGGACATCTGCATCCTGCACGTTTCCACCTTGCCAACCAGACTCAGACGAAATGCCTACATCTTCCCCTTGAGCAACGGGGATGAGGCCCATATGATTGTGGTTCCACATGCTGAGGAGGAGAGAGACGATAGGCATTTAACTAACCAAGAATTGCAATGGTTGGGAGACTGTCAGAAAGCACCAATGGCAGAAAGACCCCTTTAATCTCAGCCGCGACCTCCATAGCTGTAGAGATGGAAGGCACAAAGCACTGCCTCCATCCTTCAATGGGAGACAAGCCATAAACTGTCTTGCCTCCAGCTCTTTAGGAAGCTGAGAAAGAACTCGCTTTCCACAGTGCTGTTACAGCATACGAGGAAACTCTCATACCGAGGCAGCTCAAATGCCACTTCTTCCCATGGCTTAACTGGCCGATTTAGGACTTCTGCTTCTGCCACAGTTCCACCATGCCAGCCCGGCTCAGACGAAATGCATACATCTTCCCCTTAAGCAACGGGGGCGAAGCCCACATGATTGTGCTTCCACATGCTTAGCAGGAGCAGACAATAGGCTTTTTACAAACTGCCATTGTACACTGGGTCAGAGAGTGTCAGAATGCACCTATGTCAGAAAAGGCCCTTTGATCTCAGCCGTGCCCTCCATTGCTCTAGAGGTGGAAGGCACAAAGCACTGCCTCCATCCTTCAATTGGAGAGAAGCCATCAACTGTCTTGCCTCCAGCTCTTTAGGAAGCTGACAAACAACTCGCTTTCCACAGTCCTGTTACAGCAGACCGGGGAACTTCTCATACAAAGGCAGCTCAAATGGCATTTCTTCCCAGCCCTGAACTCGCAGCTTTAGGACTCCTGCTTCTGCCGCAATTCCACCTTGCCAACCCGGCTCAGACGAAATGCCTACATCTTCCCCTGAAGCAACTGGGCTGAGTCCCAAATGATTGAGCGTCCACGTGCTTAGGAGGCGATAGACTGCACGCCTTTTTCCAACCACCATTGTGCACTGCTGGAGAGAGTGTCGGAAAGCAGCTATGTCAGAAAGACCCCTTTGCTCTCAGCCGTGCCCTTCATTGCTCTAGACGTGGAATGCACAATGCACTGCCTCCACCCATCAAGGGGCGACAAGCCACAGACCATCTTCCTTCCGTCTCTTTAGGAAGCTGAGAAAGAACTCGCTTTCAACAGTGCTCTTTCTGTGTCCTGGCAACATCTCATACAAAGGCGGCTGCTATGCCATTTCTTTCCAGCGCTTAACTCGCAGATTTGGAACTTCTGCTCCTGCCACATTTCCACCTTGCCAACCCGGCTCAGACGAAATGTCTACATCTTCCCCTCCAGCAACGGGGACGAGGCCCAGATGACTGTGCTTCCGCATGCTTAGCAGGAGCGGACAATAGACTTTTTACAAACCGCCATTGTGCACTGGGTCAGAGAATGTCAGAATGCACCTATGTCAGAAAGGGCCCTTTGCTCTCAGCCGTGCCCTCCATTGCTCTAGAGGTGGAAGGCACAAAGCACTGCCTCCATCCTTCAATTGGAGACAAGCCATCAACTGTCCTGCTTCCAGCTCTTTAGGAAGCTGGGAAAGCACTCGCATTCCACAGTGCTCTTACAGCGTCCTGGGAACGTCTCATACAAAGGCAGCTGAACACCGTGTCTTTTCAGCCCTTAACTCACCAATCTGCAACATCTGCTTCTGCCACATTTCCACCTTGCCAACCCTGCTCAGACGAAATGCCTACATCTTCCCCTGAAGCAACTGTGCTGATTCCCAAATGATTGAGCATCCACGTGCTTAGGAGGCGATAAACTGCATGCCTTTTTCCAACCACCATTTTACACTGCTTAGAGAGCGTCGGAAAGCAGCTATGTCAGAAAGGCCCCTTTGCTCTCAGCCATGCCCTCCATTGCTCTCGAGGTGGAAGGCGCAAGGCACTGGTTCTGGATCCACCCCTCAATGGGAGACAAACCACATCTTGTCCTGCTTCCAGCTCTTTAGGAAGTGGAGAAAAAATTCCCTTTCCACAGTGCTCTTTCAGCGTCCTGGGAACATCTCATACAAAGGAGGCTGAACGCCGTTTCTTTTCAGCACTTCACTCGCCAGTCTGGGACATCTGCATCCTGCACGTTTCCACCTTGCCAACCTGGCTCAGACGAAATGCCTACATCTTCCCCTTGAGCAATGGGGATGAGGCCCATATGATTGTGGTTCCACATGCTGAGGAGGAGAGAGACGATAGGCTTTTGACTAACCACGAAGTGCAATGGTTGGGAGAGTGTCAGAAAGCACCAATGGCAGAAAGACCCCTTAACTCTCAGCCGCGCCCTCCATTGCTGTAGAGGTGGAAGGCACAAAGCACTGCCTCCATCCTTCAATGGGAGACAAGCCATAAACTGTCTTGCCTCCAGCTCTTTAGGAAGCTGAGAAAGAACTCGCTTTCCACAGTGCTGTTACAGCATACGAGGAAACTCTCATACCGAGGCAGCTCAAATGCCACTTCTTCCCATGGCTTAACTGGCCGCTTTAGGACTTCTGCTTCTGCCACAGTTCCACCATGCCAACCCGGCTCAGACGAAATGCCTACATCTTCCCCTTAAGCAACGGGGGCGAAGCCCACATGATTGTGCTTCCACATGCTTAGCTGGAGCAGCCAATAGGCCTTTTACAAACCGCCTTTGTGCACTGGGTCAGAGAGTGTCAGAATGCACCTATGTCAGAAAGTTCCCTTTGCTCTCAGCCGTGCCCTCCACTGCTCTAGAGGTGGAAGGCACAAAGCACTGCCTCCATCCTTCAATTGGAGAGAAGCCATCAACTGTCTTGCCTCCAGCTCTTTAGGAAGCTGACAATCAACTCGCTTTCCACAGTCCTGTTACAGCAGACCGGGGAACTTCTCATACAAAGGCAGCTCAAATGGCATTTCTTCCCAGCCCTTAACTCGCAGCTTTAGGACTCCTGCTTCTGCCGCAATTCCACCTTGCCAACCCGGCTCAGACGAAATGCCTACATCTTTCCGTGAAGGAACTGGGCGGAGTCCCAAATGATTGAGCGTCCACGTGCTTAGGAGGCGATAGACTGCACGCCTTTTTCCAACCACCATTGTGCACTGCTGGAGAGAGTGTCGGAAAGCAGCTATGTCAGAAAGACCCCTTTGCTCTCAGCCGTGCCCTTCATTGCTCTAGACGTGGAATCCACAATGCACTGCCTTCCCCTCCCAAGGGGCGAAAAGCCACAGACCATCTTCCTTCCATCTCTTTAGGAAGCTGAGAAAGAACTCGCTTTCAACAGTGCTCTTTCTGTGTCCTGGCAACATCTCATACAAAGGCAGCTGCTATGCCATTTCTTTTCAGCGCTTAACTCGCAGATTTGGAACTTCTGCTCCTGCCACATTTCCACCTTGCCAACCCGGCTCAGACGAAATATCTCCATCTTCCCCTTCAGCAACGGGGTCGAGGCCCACATGACTGTGCTTCCGCATGCTTAGCAGGAGCAGACAAGAGGCTTTTTCCAAACCGCCATTGTGCACTGGGTCAGAGAGTGTCAGAATGCACCTATGTCCGAAAGGGCCCTTTGCTCTCAGCCGTGCCCTCCATTGCTCTAGAGGTGGAAGGCACAAAGCACTGCCTCCATCCTTCAATTGGAGACAAGCCATCAACTGTCCTGCTTCCAGCTCTTTAGGAAGCTGGGAAAGCACTCGCATTCCACAGTGCTCTTACAGCGTCCTGGGAACGTCTCATACAAAGGCAGCTGAACACCGTGTCTTTTCAGCCCTTAACTCACCAATCTGCAACATCTGCTTCTGCCGCATTTCCACCTTGCCAACCCGGCTCAGATGAAATGCCTACATCTTCCCCTGAAGCATCTGTGCTGATTCCCAAATGATTGAGCATCCACATGCTTAGGAGGCGATAAACTGCATGCCTTTTTCCAACCACCATTTTACACTGCTTAGAGAGCGTCGGAAAGCAGCTATGTCAGAAAGGCCCCTTTGCTCTCAGCCATGCCCTCCATTGCTCTCGAGGTGGAAGGCACAAGGCACTGGTTCTGGATCCACCCCTCAATGGGAGACAAACCACATCTTGTCCTGCTTCCAGCTCTTTAGGAAGTGGAGAAAAAACTCCCTTTCCACAGTGCTCTTTCAGCGTCCTGGGAACATCTCATACAAAGGAGGCTGAACGCCGTTTCTTTTCAGCTCTTCACTCGTCAGTCTGGGACATCTGCATCCTGCACGTTTCCACCTTGCCAACCAGACTCAGACGAAATGCCTACACCTTCCCTTGAGCAACGGGGATGAGGCCCATATGATTGTGGTTCCACATGCTGAGGAGGAGAGAGACGATAGGCATTTAACTAACCAAGAATTGCAATGGTTGGGAGACTGTCAGAAAGCACCAATGGCAGAAAGACCCCTTTAATCTCAGCCGCGACCTCCATAGCTGTAGAGATGGAAGGCACAAAGCACTGCCTCCATCCTTCAATGGGAGACAAGCCATAAACTGTCTTGCCTCCAGCTCTTTAGGAAGCTGAGAAAGAACTCGCTTTCCACAGTGCTGTTACAGCATACGAGGAAACTCTCATACCGAGGCAGCTCAAATGCCATTTCTTCCCAGGGCTTAACTGGCCGCTTTAGGACTTCTGCTTCTGCCACAGTTCCACCATGCCAGCCCGGCTCAGACGAAATGCATACATCTTCCCCTTAAGCAACGGGGGCGAAGCCCACATGATTGTGCTTCCACATGCTTAGCAGGAGCAGACAATAGGCTTTTTACAAACTGCCATTGTACACTGGGTCAGAGAGTGTCAGAATGCACCTATGTCAGAAAAGGCCCTTTGATCTCAGCCGTGCCCTCCATTGCTCTAGAGGTGGAAGGCACAAGCACTGCCTCCATCCTTCAATTGGAGAGAAGCCATCAACTGTCTTGCCTCCAGCTCTTTAGGAAGCTGACAAACAACTCGCTTTCCACAGTCCTGTTACAGCAGACCGGGGAACTTCTCATACAAAGGCAGCTCAAACGGCATTTCTTCCCAGCCCTTAACTCGCAGCTTTAGAACTTCTGCTTCTGCCGCAATTCCACCTTGCCAACCCAGCTCAGAGAAAATGCCTACATCTTCCCCTTAAGCAACTGGGCTGAGTCCCAAATGATTGTGCAACCATGTGTTTAGCAGGAGAGAGACAATACGCTTTTCACCAACCTCAGTTGACCTCTGGTGGAGAGAGTGTCAGAAAACACCTATGTCAGAAAGGCCCCTTTCCTCTCTGTTTTGCCCTCCATTGCTCTAGACTTGGAATGCACAATGCATTGGCTCCACCCCTCTAGGGGCGACAAGCCACAGACCATCTTTCTTCCGTCTCTTTAGGAAGTTGAGAACCAACTCACCTTATGCATAAAAAGGAATCATGCCCCTTAGATGCCAGAAAACCCCGGGAGACATGCCAAAAACACCCTCCGCACACTCTCAAAGAACCACACATTCATGGCAAAACGACCCAACAGGTACACAAGAAGCACCCACGTTGCATGCCAGAACCACCTGTAACCACCTGCTGAACACAGTGGAACAACAATTCTGACACTGCAGAACCATCTCTTAAACATGCCAGCTGCACACAACAGACACGACGGAACCAGATTCCAAACGCAGCACAACGACATGCCAGACACATTGGAAACACCTGATGGATATGCCGCAAACAGGTGCCAGAAACAGTGAAACCACCTGCGGAGAATGTCAGAACCGGGGGCCAGAAATGCCACCAACGCCTGTCTTACAAGCCAGAGCCACGAGCCCAAAAAGCAGGAAAGACCTGCTGGACATGCCAAAATAACCTGCTGGGGATGCCAGAACCACTTGGAGGACACCCAGGAATCACCTGCCAGGCATGCCCGAAGCGCCTCGCAGACGTGCCAGAACCACGTTCCGGACATGCCAGAAACACCTCCGGGACTGACCGGAACCACCTGCCAGACTAGCCGGAACCACCTCTCAGACGTACCAGAACCACTTGCCGGACAAGCTGGAAACATGTACTGCACAGACTGGAACCACCTGCTGAGCACGCCAGAACCACCTGCCGGACACGCCAAAATCACCTGCCCGCTACACAAGAACCACTTTGAGTACAAGCTGGAATAATGTTTTGGGCATGATGGCACAACCTCTCAGATGTGCCAGAACCTCGTGCTGGACACCCCAGAACCACCTGCCGGACAGACCGGAACCACCTGACGGACACGCCAGAACAAGCGGCTCGACTCGCCGGAACCACCGCCGGACATGCAAAATCACCTGCTGGCTACGCCAGAACCACTTGGAGAACACTCTGCAATCTCCTGCCGGGCATGCCGGAACCACCTCTCAGACATGCCAGACCCACATGCCAATGACACCGGATGCACCTGCCGAGCATGCCGGAACCACCTGCTCGACTCGCCAGAACCACCTAGCGGACAAGCCAAAATCACATGCCGGCTGCGCCACAACCACTTGGTGAACACTTCGGAATCACCTGCCGGGCTTGCTGGAACCACCTGCCGGTCACGCCAACATCACCTGCCAGCTATGCCAGAACCACTTGGCGGAAACTCCAGAAACACCAGTCAGGCCGGCCGGAAACACCTCTCAGACGTGCCAGACCATTTGCCTGACGTGCCGGAACCACACCCCGGGCAGACTGAAACCACCTGCCAGATACGCCTGAACCACCTGCCAAGCACGTCGGAACCACCTGCTCGACTTGCCAGAACCACCTGCTGGACACGCCAAAATAACTGCCGGCTATGCGAGAACCACCTGGCGGACAGTCCCGAATCACCTGCCGGGCATGCAGGAACCTCCTCTCAGACGTACCAGAACTGCATGCCGGACATGCTGAAACCACGTCCTGGACAGACTAGAACCACCTGCCGGACACGCCTGGACCACATGCCGAGCACGCCGGAAGCACCTGCTTGACTCGCAGGACCCACCTGCCGGACACACCAAAATGAACTGCGGGGTACACCAGAACCACTTACCGGAAACTCCCGAATCACCTACCGCGCATGCCGGAACCACGTCTCAGACGTGCCGGAAGCACGTGCCGGACACGACGGAAACACCTACTGCACAGACCGGAACCACCTGCGTGACATGCCAGAACCAAATGCCGAGCACGCCGGAGCCAGCTGCTCGACTCGCAGGAACCACCTGCCGGACAGGCCAAAATCAACTGCCGGCTATGCCACAACCACCTGGGGGAAAGTCCGGAATCACCTGCCACCCATGCCGGAACCACCTCTCAGACATACCAGAACCATGTGCCTGAAATGCCAGAAACAAACCCCGAACACACCGAAACCACCTGCCAGACCCGTCCGGACCACTGGGCGAGCACCCCAGAACCACCTGCTCGACTCGCCGGAGCCACATACCTGACACGCCAAAATCACCTGCCGGCTGCACCAGAACCACTCGGCAGACGCTCCGGAATCGCCTGCCGGGCTTGCTGGAACCACCTGCCGGTCATGCCAACATCACCTGCCAGCTACGCCAGAACCACTTGGCGCACACTCCGGAAACACATGTCGGGCCGGCCGGAACCACCTCTCAGATGTGCCAGAACCATGTGCCTGAGATGCCGGAACCACACCCCGAACAGACCGAAACCACCTGCCAGACCCGCCTGAACCCCCTGGCGAGCACATCCGATCCACCTGCTCAACTAGCCTTAACCACCTTCCTGACATGCCAAAATCACCTGCCAGGTGAACCAGAACCACTTGGTGGACACTCCGGAATCATCTGCCAGACATGCCAGAACCAGGTCTCAGACACACAAGAACCACGTGCCGGACACGCCGGAAGCACGTGCTGAGCATGCCTGAGCCACATGCTCGACTTGCAAGAAACACCTGCCAGACACGCCAAAATCACCTGCCGGGTACGCCAGAACCACGTGGCGGAGACTCCGGAATCACCTGTCGGGCATGCCGGAACCACCTCTCAGACGTGCCAGAACCTCGTGCCGGACACGCCAGAAACACCTGCCGGACAGACCGGAACCACCAGCCGGACATGCCTGAACCACTTGTCGGACATGCCAGAACCACGTGCCAGACACGCCGGAACCATCTCCCGGACATACCGGAACCACCTACCGGACCTGCCTGAACCACCGGATCACCATGCCGGATCCACCTGCTGGACATGCCAAAATCACCTGCGGGCTAGGCCAGAACCACATGGAGGACTCTCCGGGATCACCTGCTGGGCATGCCAGTACCACCACTCAGATGTGCCAGAACGACGTGGCGGAGAGTCCGGAATCACCTGCTGGGCATGCGGGCCCCACCTCTCAGACATAGCAGAACCACGTGCGGCACACGCCGGGACCCACTACCGGACAGAGCGGAACCACCGGCCGGACAAGCCGGAATAACCTGCCGAGAACACCGGAACCACCAGCTCGACTCGCCAGAACCACCTGCCGGACATGCAAAAATCACCTGCCGGCTACGCCACAACCAGTTGGTGAACACTTCGGAATCACCTGCCGCACTTGCTGGAACCACCTGAGGGTCACGCCAACATCACCTGCCAGCTACGCTACAACCACTTGGCGGACAATCCAGAAACACCTGTCGGGCCGGCCGGAACCACCTCTCAGACATGCCAGAACCATGTGACTGAGATGCCGGAACCACACCCCGAACAGACCGAAACCACAGCCAGACCAGCCTGAATCACCTGCCGAGCACGCCGGAACCACCTGCTCGAGGTGCCGGAACCACCTACCTGACACGCCAAAATCACCTGCCGGGTAAGCCAGAATCACTCTGCAGACACTCCAGAATCCCCTGCCGGGCATGGCGGAACCATCTCTCAGATGTGCCACAACCACGTGCCGGAGAGACCGGAAGCACCTGCCGAGCTCGCCGGAACCACCTGCTGGACATTCCGGAACCACCTGCCAGACAGGCCAAAATCATATGCCGGCAACACCAAAACCACTTGGTGGACACTCCAGGATCACCTTGCGGGCATGCCGGAACCACGTCATGGAAAGTCTGCAAACACCTGCCGGACCTGCCTAAACCACCTGCCGAGCACGCCTTAACCACCTGCTAGACTCACCAGAGCCACCTGCCGTACAAACCATAAACACCTGCGGGGTATGCCAGAACCACTTGGAGGACTCTCCGGGATCACCTGCCGGGCATGCCGGAACCACCTCTTAGAAACTCCAGAACCACGTGCCGGAGACGCCGGAAGCACCTGCTGAGCAAGCCTGAGCCAACTGCTCGACTCGCTAGAAATACCTGCCAGACACGCAAAAATCACCTGCCGGGTACGCCAGAACCACCAGATGAATACTCCGGAATCATCTGCCGGACATGCCGAAACCAGCTCTCAGACACACCAGAACCCCATGCCGGAGACGCCGGAAGCACCTGCTGAGCACGACGGAACTAAACTGCTCGACTTGCCAGAACCACCTGCCGGACACGCCAAAAGCTCCTGCCGCCTAGGCCACAACCAGTTGGTGAACACTTCGGAATCAGCTGCCGGGATTGCTGGAACCACCTGCCGGTCACGCCAACATCACCTGCAAGGTATGCCAGAACCACTTGGCGGACACTCCGGAAAAACCTGTCGGGCCGCACGGAACGACCTCTCAGACGTGCCAGAACCATGTTCCGGAAACGCCAGTACCACCAGCCGAGTATGCCAGAACCACCTGATCAACTCCCCAGAACCACCTGCTGGACACGCCAAAATCACCTGCCGGCTACGCCAGAAACACTCGGCAGACACTCCGGAACCACCTCCAGGACAGACCGGAACCACCTGACGGACACGCCGGGACCACCAGCTTGACTCGCCAAAACCACCTGCCGGACATCCTAAATCACCAGCCGGCTACGCCACAACCACTTGTCGGACACTCCGGAATCACCTGCCGGGCATGCCGGATCCATCTCTCAGACGTGCCAGAGCCATGTTCCGGACACGCCGGTACCACCTGCCGAGCTCGCCGGAACCACCTGCTGGACACGCCAAAATCACCTGCCGGCTACGCCAGAACCACATGGCAGACACTCCGTAATAACCTGCCGGGCTTGCTGGAACCACCTGCCGGTCACGCAAACATCACCTGCCAGCTACGCTACAACCACTTGGCGGACAATCCAGAAACACCTGTCGGGCCGGCCGGAACCACCTCTCAGACATGCCAGAACCATGTGACTGAGATGCCGGAACCACACCCCGAACAGACCGAAACCACAGCCAGACCAGCCTGAATCACCTGCCGAGCACGCCGGAACCACCTGCTCGAGGTGCCGGAACCACCTACCTGACACGCCAAAATCACCTGCCGGGTAAGCCAGAATCACTCTGCAGACACTCCAGAATCCCCTGCCGGGCATGGCGGAACCATCTCTCAGATGTGCCACAACCACATGCCAATGACACCGGAAGCACCTGCCGAGCACACCAGAACCAACTGCTCGACTCACCAAAACCACCTGCTGGACACGCCAAAATCACCTGCCGGCTACGCCACAACCATTTGGTGAACACTTCGGAATCACCTGCCGGGCTGGCTGGAACCACCTGCCGGTCACGCCAACATCACCTGCCAGCTATGCCAGAACCACTTGGCGGACACCATGGAAACACCTGTCGGGCCGGCCGGAACCACCTCTCAGACGTGCCAGAACCATGTGCCTGAGATGCCGGAACCACACCCCGAACAGACCGAAACCACCTGCCAGACCCGCCTGAACCACCTGCCGAGCACGCCGGAACCACCTACTCGACTTGCCGGAACCACCTGCCTTACACGCTAAAATCACCTGCCGGGTATGCCACAACCACTTGGTGGACACTCCGGAATCATCTGCCGGACATGCCAGAACCAGCTCTCAGACACACCAGAAGCACGTGCCGGACACGCCGGAAGCACCTGCTGATCATGCCTGAGCGACATGCTCGACTTGCAAGAAACAGCCGCCAGACACGCCAAAATCACCTGCCGGGTACGCCAGAACCACGTGGCGGACACTCCGGAATCACCTGTCGGGCATGCCAGAACCACCTCTCAGACGTGCCAGAACCTCGTGCCGGACACGCCAGAACCACCTGACGGACAGCCCAGAACCACCTGCTGGACACGCCGGAACCACCGTCTCGACTTGCCGGAACCACCGCCGGACATGCAAAATGACCTGCCGGCTACGCCAGAACCACTTGGCGAACACTCTGGAATCACCTGTCAGGCATGCCGGAAACACCTCTCAGACTTGCCAGAACCATGTTCCGGACACGCCGGTACCACCTGTCGAGTATGCCGGAACCATCTGATCCACTCCCCAGAAACACCTGCTGGGCACGCCAGAATCACCTGCCGGCTACGCCAGAACCACTCGGCAGACACTCCGGAACCACCTGCCGGGCATGCAGGAACCATCTCTCAGACGTGCCAACCACGTGCCGGAGAGACCTGAAGCACCTGCCGAGCTCGCCGGAACCACCTGCCGGACACGCCGGAACCACCAGCTCGACTCGCCGGAACCACCGCCGGACATGCAAAATCACCTGCCATGTATACCAGAACCACTTGGTGGACACTCCGGAATCATCTGCCGGACATGCCAGAACCAGCTCTCAGACACACCAGAACCACGTGCCAGAGACGCCGGAAGCACCAGCTGAGCATGCCTCAGCCACCTGCTCGACTCGCAAGAAACACCTGTCGGACATGCCAAAATCACCTGCCGGGTACGCCAGAAACACTTGGCGGACACTCCGGAATCACCTGCCGGGCATGCCAGCACAACCTCTGTGAAGTGGCAGAAGCACGTGCCAGACAGGCCGGAACCATCTCCTGGACATACCGGAAACACAGGAAACACTCGCTGGAACCAACTGCTTGAATCACCGGTCCCACCTGCCGGACACGCCAAAATCACCTGCCCGCTACACCAGAGCCGCTTGGTGGACAACCCGGAATCACGTGAAGTGCATGGTGACACAACCTCTCTGACGCGCCAGAACCTCGTGCCGGACACACCAGAACCACCTGCTACACAGACCGGAACCACCTGCCGGACACGCCGGAACCACCTGCCTCACAGGCCAAAATCATATGCCGGCTACGCCAAAACCACTTGGCGGACACTCCAGAATCACCTGCCGGGCATGCCAGCACAACCTCTCAGAAGTGCCAGAAGCACGTGCCGGACAGGCCGGAACCATCTCCCGGACAGACCGGAAACACAGGAAACACTCGCTGGAACCCCCTGCTTGACTCACCGGTCCCACCTGCCGGACACGCCAAAATCACCTGCCCGCTACACCAGAGTCGCTTGGCGGACAAGCCGGAATCACGTGAAGTGCATGGCGACACAACCTCTCAGACGTGCAGGACACACCAGAACCACCTGCTGGACAGACGGGAACCACCTGCCGGACACGCCGGAACCACCGGCTCGATTCGCCGGAACCATTGCCGGACATGCAAAATGACCTGCCGGCTACGCCAGAACCACTTGGCGAACACTCCGGAATCACCTGCCGGGCATGGTGGTACCACCTCTCAGACATGCCGGAACCACATGCCAATGACACCGGAAGCACCTGCCGAGCACGCCAGAACCACCTGCTCGACTCGCCAAAACCACCTGCTGGACACGCCAAAATCACCTGCCGGCTACACCACAACCACTTGGCGAACACTCCGGAATCACCTGTCGGGCATGCCGGAAACACCTCTCAGACTTGCCAGAACCATGTTCCGGACACGCCGGTACCACCTGTTGAGTATGCCGGAACCACCTGATCCACTCCACAGAACCACCTGCTGAACACGCCAGAATCACCTGCCGGCTACTCCAGAACCACTCGGCAGACACTCCGTAACCAACTGCCGGGAATGCCGGAACCACCTCTCAGAGGTGCCAGAACCACATGCCGGACACTCCGGAATCACCTGCCGGGCATGCCGGAACCATCTCTCAGACGTGCCAGAACCATGTTCCGGACACGCTGGTACCACCTGCCGAGCTCGCCGGAACCACCTGCTGGACACGCCAAAATCACCTTCTGGCTACGCCAGAACCACTCGGCAGACCCTCCGGAATCACCTGCCGGGCTTGCTGGAACCACCTGCCGGTCACGCCAACATCACCTTTCAGCTACGCCAGAACCACTTGGTGGACACTCCGGAAACACCTGTCGGGCCGGCCGGAACCACCTCTCAGACGTGCCAGAACCATGTACCTGAGATGCCGGAACCACTCCCCGAACAGACCGAAACCACCTGCCAGACCCGCCTGAACCCCCTGCCGAGCACGCCTGATCCACCTGCTCAACTAGCCGGAACCACCTTCCTGACATGCCCAAATCACCTGCCAGGTATACCAGAACCACTTGGTGGACACTCCGGAATCATCTGCCGGACATGCCAGAACCAGCTCTCAGACACACCAGAACCACGTGCCAGAGACGCCGGAAGCACCAGCTGAGCATGCCTGAGCCACCTGCTCGACTCGCAAGAAACACCTGTCGGACATGCCAAAATCACCTACCGGGTATGCCAGAAACACTTGGCGGACACTCCGGAATCGCCTGTCGGGCATGCCGGAACCACCTCTCAGACTTGCCAGAACCATGTTCTGGACACGCCGGTACCACCTGCCGAGTATGCCGGAACCAGCTGATCCACTACCCAGAACCACCTAGTGGACACGCCAAAATCAACTGCCGGCTACGCCAGAACCACTCGGCAGACACTCCGGAATCACATGCCAGGCATTCCGGAACCACCTCTCAGACGTGCCAGAACCATCTTCCGGACACACCGTTACCACCTGCCGAGTATGCCAGAACCACCTGATCCACTCCCCAGAACCACCTGCTGGACATGCCAGAATCACCTGCCAGCTACGTCAGAAGCACTCGGCAGACACTCCGGAACCAACCGCAGGGCATGCTGGAACCACATCTCAGAGGTGCCAGAACCACATGCCGGACACTCCGGAATCACCTGCCGGGCATGGCGGAACCACCTCTCAGACATGCCGGAACCACATGCCAATGACACCGGAAGCACCTGCCGAGCACGCCAGAACCAACTGCTCGACTCGCCAAAACCACCTGCTGGACACGCCAAAATCACCTGCCGGCTACGCCACAACCATTTGGTGAACACTTCGGAATCACCTGCCGGGCTGGCTGGAACCACCTGCCGGTCACGCCAACATCACCTGCCAGCTATGCCAGAACCACTTGGCGGACACCATGGAAACACCTGTCGGGCCGGCCGGAACCACCTCTCAGACGTGCCAGAACCATGTGCCTGAGATGCCGGAACCACACCCCGAACAGACCGAAGCCACCTGCCAGACCCGCCTGAACCACCTGCCGAGCACGCCGGAACCACCTACTCGACTCGCCGGAACCACCTACCTGACACGCCAAAATCACCTGCCGGGTATGCCAGAACCACTTGGTGGACACTCCGGAATCATCCGCCGGACATGCCAGAACCAGCTCTAAGACACACCAGAACCAAGTGCCGGACACGCCGGAATCACCTGCCGGGCATGCCGGAACCACCTCTCAGAGGTGCCAGAACCACATGCCGGAGACTCCGGAATCACCTGCCGGGCCTGCCGGAACCACCTATCAAAGGTGCCAGAACCACATGCCGGAGACTCTGGAATCACCTGCCGGGCATGCCGGAACCTTCTCTCAGACGTGCCACAACCACGTGCCGGAGAGACCGGAAGCACCTGCCGGGCTCTCCGGAACCACCTGCTGGACATGCCGGAACCACCTGCCTCACAGGCCAAAATCATATGCCGGCTACGCCAAAACCACTGGGTGGACACTCCAGAATCACCTTGCGGGCATGCCGGAACCACGTCATGGACAGACGGCAAACACCTGCCGGACCTGCCGGAACCACCTGCCGAGCACGCCGGAACCACCTGCTCGACTCACCAGAGCCACCTGCCGGACACACCAGAAACACCTGCGGGGTACGCCAGAACCACTTGGAGGACTCTCCGGGATCACCTGCCGGTCATGCCGGAACCACCTCTCAGACATGCCAGAACCATGTGCCGGACACGCCGGAACCACCTGCCGAGTATGCCGGAACCACCTGCTCCACTCCCCAGAACCACCTGCTGGACACGCCAAAATCACCTGCCGGCTACGCCAGAACCACTCGGCAGACACTCCGGAACCACCTCCAGGACAGACCGGAACCAGCTGCCGGACACGCCGGGACCACCTGCTTGACTCGCCAGAACCACCTGCCGGACACGCCAGAATCACCAGCCGGCTACGCCACAACCACTTGTCGGACACTCCGGAATCAGCTGCCGGGCATGCTGGAACCACCTCTCAGAGGTGCCACAACCACATGCCGGAGACGGCGGAAGCACCTGCCGAGAATGCCGGAAGTTCCTGATCCACTCCCCAGAACCACCTGCCGGACACGCCAAAAAAACCTGCCGGCTACGCCAGAACCACTCGGCGGACACTCCAGAATCACCTGCCGGGCATGCCAGCACAACCTCTCAGAAGTGCCAGAAGCACGTGCCGGACAGGCCGGAACCATCTCCCGGACAGACCGGAAACACAGGAAACACTCGCCGGAACCACCTGCTTGACTCACCGGTCCCACCTGCCGGACACGCAAAAATCACCTGCCCGCTACACCAGAACCACTCGGCGGACAAGCCGGAATCACGTGAAGGGCATGCCGACACAACCTCTCAGACGTGCCAGAACCATCTTCCGGACACGCCGTTACCTCCTGCCGAGTATGCCGGAACCACCTGATCCACTCCCCAGAACCACCTGCTGGACACGCCAGAATCACCTGCCAGCTACGTCAGAAGCACTCGGCAGACACTCCGGAACCACCTGCAGGGCATGCTGGAACCACATCTCAGAGGTGCCAGAACCACATGCCGGACACTCCGGAATCACCTGCCGGGCATGCCGGAACCATCTCTCAGACGTGCCACAACCACGTCCCGGAGAGACCGGAAGCACCTGCCGAGCGCGCCGGAACCACCTGCTGGACATGCCGGAACCACCTGCCGGGCAGGGCGGAACCACCTCTCAGACATGCCGGAACCACATGCCAATGACACCGGAAGCACCTGCCGAGCACGCCAGAACCAACTGCTCGACTCGCCAAAACCACCTGCTGGACACGCCAAAATCACCTGCCGGCTACGCCACAACCATTTGGTGAACACTTCGGAATCACCTGCCGGGCTGGCTGGAACCACCTGCCGGTCACGCCAACATCACCTGCCAGCTATGCCAGAACCACTTGGCGGACACCATGGAAACACCTGTCGGGCCGGCCGGAACCACCTCTCAGACGTGCCAGAACCATGTGCCTGAGATGCCGGAACCACACCCCGAACAGACCGAAACCACCTGCCAGACCCGCCTGAACCACCTGCCGAGCACGCCGGAACCACCTACTCGACTTGCCGGAACCACCTGCCTTACACGCTAAAATCACCTGCCGGGTATGCCACAACCACTTGGTGGACACTCCGGAATCATCTGCCGGACATGCCAGAACCAGCTCTCAGACACACCAGAAGCACGTGCCGGACACGCCGGAAGCACCTGCTGATCATGCCTGAGCGACATGCTCGACTTGCAAGAAACAGCCGCCAGACACGCCAAAATCACCTGCCGGGTACGCCAGAACCACGTGGCGGACACTCCGGAATCACCTGTCGGGCATGCCAGAACCACCTCTCAGACGTGCCAGAACCTCGTGCCGGACACGCCAGAACCACCTGACGGACAGCCCAGAACCACCTGCTGGACACGCCGGAACCACCGTCTCGACTTGCCGGAACCACCGCCGGACATGCAAAATGACCTGCCGGCTACGCCAGAACCACTTGGCGAACACTCTGGAATCACCTGTCAGGCATGCCGGAAACACCTCTCAGACTTGCCAGAACCATGTTCCGGACACGCCGGTACCACCTGTCGAGTATGCCGGAACCATCTGATCCACTCCCCAGAAACACCTGCTGGGCACGCCAGAATCACCTGCCGGCTACGCCAGAACCACTCGGCAGACACTCCGGAACCACCTGCCGGGCATGCAGGAACCATCTCTCAGACGTGCCAACCACGTGCCGGAGAGACCTGAAGCACCTGCCGAGCTCGCCGGAACCACCTGCCGGACACGCCGGAACCACCAGCTCGACTCGCCGGAACCACCGCCGGACATGCAAAATCACCTGCCATGTATACCAGAACCACTTGGTGGACACTCCGGAATCATCTGCCGGACATGCCAGAACCAGCTCTCAGACACACCAGAACCACGTGCCAGAGACGCCGGAAGCACCAGCTGAGCATGCCTCAGCCACCTGCTCGACTCGCAAGAAACACCTGTCGGACATGCCAAAATCACCTGCCGGGTACGCCAGAAACACTTGGCGGACACTCCGGAATCACCTGCCGGGCATGCCAGCACAACCTCTGTGAAGTGGCAGAAGCACGTGCCAGACAGGCCGGAACCATCTCCTGGACATACCGGAAACACAGGAAACACTCGCTGGAACCAACTGCTTGAATCACCGGTCCCACCTGCCGG
Source organism: Equus caballus (assembly GCF_041296265.1). Lineage (NCBI taxonomy): Eukaryota > Metazoa > Chordata > Mammalia > Perissodactyla > Equidae > Equus > Equus caballus. Next base: position 35,661,497 of record NC_091689.1, read on the forward strand.
ACACGCCAAAATCACCTGCCCGCTACACCAGAGCCGCTTGGTGGACAACCCGGAATCACGTGAAGTGCATGGTGACACAACCTCTCTGACGCGCCAGAACCTCGTGCCGGACACACCAGAACCACCTGCTACACAGACCGGAACCACCTGCCGGACACGCCGGAACCACCTGCCTCACAGGCCAAAATCATATGCCGGCTACGCCAAAACCACTTGGCGGACACTCCAGAATCACCTGCCGGGCATGCCAGCACAACCTCTCAGAAGTGCCAGAAGCACGTGCCGGACAGGCCGGAACCATCTCCCGGACAGACCGGAAACACAGGAAACACTCGCTGGAACCCCCTGCTTGACTCACCGGTCCCACCTGCCGGACACGCCAAAATCACCTGCCCGCTACACCAGAGTCGCTTGGCGGACAAGCCGGAATCACGTGAAGTGCATGGCGACACAACCTCTCAGACGTGCAGGACACACCAGAACCACCTGCTGGACAGACGGGAACCACCTGCCGGACACGCCGGAACCACCGGCTCGATTCGCCGGAACCATTGCCGGACATGCAAAATGACCTGCCGGCTACGCCAGAACCACTTGGCGAACACTCCGGAATCACCTGCCGGGCATGGTGGTACCACCTCTCAGACATGCCGGAACCACATGCCAATGACACCGGAAGCACCTGCCGAGCACGCCAGAACCACCTGCTCGACTCGCCAAAACCACCTGCTGGACACGCCAAAATCACCTGCCGGCTACACCACAACCACTTGGCGAACACTCCGGAATCACCTGTCGGGCATGCCGGAAACACCTCTCAGACTTGCCAGAACCATGTTCCGGACACGCCGGTACCACCTGTTGAGTATGCCGGAACCACCTGATCCACTCCACAGAACCACCTGCTGAACACGCCAGAATCACCTGCCGGCTACTCCAGAACCACTCGGCAGACACTCCGTAACCAACTGCCGGGAATGCCGGAACCACCTCTCAGAGGTGCCAGAACCACATGCCGGACACTCCGGAATCACCTGCCGGGCATGCCGGAACCATCTCTCAGACGTGCCAGAACCATGTTCCGGACACGCTGGTACCACCTGCCGAGCTCGCCGGAACCACCTGCTGGACACGCCAAAATCACCTTCTGGCTACGCCAGAACCACTCGGCAGACCCTCCGGAATCACCTGCCGGGCTTGCTGGAACCACCTGCCGGTCACGCCAACATCACCTTTCAGCTACGCCAGAACCACTTGGTGGACACTCCGGAAACACCTGTCGGGCCGGCCGGAACCACCTCTCAGACGTGCCAGAACCATGTACCTGAGATGCCGGAACCACTCCCCGAACAGACCGAAACCACCTGCCAGACCCGCCTGAACCCCCTGCCGAGCACGCCTGATCCACCTGCTCAACTAGCCGGAACCACCTTCCTGACATGCCCAAATCACCTGCCAGGTATACCAGAACCACTTGGTGGACACTCCGGAATCATCTGCCGGACATGCCAGAACCAGCTCTCAGACACACCAGAACCACGTGCCAGAGACGCCGGAAGCACCAGCTGAGCATGCCTGAGCCACCTGCTCGACTCGCAAGAAACACCTGTCGGACATGCCAAAATCACCTACCGGGTATGCCAGAAACACTTGGCGGACACTCCGGAATCGCCTGTCGGGCATGCCGGAACCACCTCTCAGACTTGCCAGAACCATGTTCTGGACACGCCGGTACCACCTGCCGAGTATGCCGGAACCAGCTGATCCACTACCCAGAACCACCTAGTGGACACGCCAAAATCAACTGCCGGCTACGCCAGAACCACTCGGCAGACACTCCGGAATCACATGCCAGGCATTCCGGAAGCACCTCTCAGACGTGCCAGAACCATCTTCCGGACACACCGTTACCACCTGCCGAGTATGCCAGAACCACCTGATCCACTCCCCAGAACCACCTGCTGGACATGCCAGAATCACCTGCCAGCTACGTCAGAAGCACTCGGCAGACACTCCGGAACCAACCGCAGGGCATGCTGGAACCACATCTCAGAGGTGCCAGAACCACATGCCGGACACTCCGGAATCACCTGCCGGGCATGGCGGAACCACCTCTCAGACATGCCGGAACCACATGCCAATGACACCGGAAGCACCTGCCGAGCACGCCAGAACCAACTGCTCGACTCGCCAAAACCACCTGCTGGACACGCCAAAATCACCTGCCGGCTACGCCACAACCATTTGGTGAACACTTCGGAATCACCTGCCGGGCTGGCTGGAACCACCTGCCGGTCACGCCAACATCACCTGCCAGCTATGCCAGAACCACTTGGCGGACACCATGGAAACACCTGTCGGGCCGGCCGGAACCACCTCTCAGACGTGCCAGAACCATGTGCCTGAGATGCCGGAACCACACCCCGAACAGACCGAAGCCACCTGCCAGACCCGCCTGAACCACCTGCCGAGCACGCCGGAACCACCTACTCGACTCGCCGGAACCACCTACCTGACACGCCAAAATCACCTGCCGGGTATGCCAGAACCACTTGGTGGACACTCCGGAATCATCCGCCGGACATGCCAGAACCAGCTCTAAGACACACCAGAACCAAGTGCCGGACACGCCGGAATCACCTGCCGGGCATGCCGGAACCACCTCTCAGAGGTGCCAGAACCACATGCCGGAGACTCCGGAATCACCTGCCGGGCCTGCCGGAACCACCTATCAAAGGTGCCAGAACCACATGCCGGAGACTCTGGAATCACCTGCCGGGCATGCCGGAACCTTCTCTCAGACGTGCCACAACCACGTGCCGGAGAGACCGGAAGCACCTGCCGGGCTCTCCAGAACCACCTGCTGGACATGCCGGAACCACCTGCCTCACAGGCCAAAATCATATGCCGGCTACGCCAAAACCACTGGGTGGACACTCCAGAATCACCTTGCGGGCATGCCGGAACCACGTCATGGACAGACGGCAAACACCTGCCGGACCTGCCGGAACCACCTGCCGAGCACGCCGGAACCACCTGCTCGACTCACCAGAGCCACCTGCCGGACACACCAGAAACACCTGCAGGGTACGCCAGAACCACTTGGAGGACTCTCCGGGATCACCTGCCGGTCATGCCGGAACCACCTCTCAGACATGCCAGAACCATGTGCCGGACACGCCGGAACCACCTGCCGAGTATGCCGGAACCACCTGCTCCACTCCCCAGAACCACCTGCTGGACACGCCAAAATCACCTGCCGGCTACGCCAGAACCACTCGGCAGACACTCCGGAACCACCTCCAGGACAGACCGGAACCAGCTGCCGGACACGCCGGGACCACCTGCTTGACTCGCCAGAACCACCTGCCGGACACGCCAGAATCACCAGCCGGCTACGCCACAACCACTTGTCGGACACTCCGGAATCAGCTGCCGGGCATGCTGGAACCACCTCTCAGAGGTGCCACAACCACATGCCGGAGACGGCGGAAGCACCTGCCGAGAATGCCGGAAGTTCCTGATCCACTCCCCAGAACCACCTGCCGGACACGCCAAAAAAACCTGCCGGCTACGCCAGAACCACTCGGCGGACACTCCAGAATCACCTGCCGGGCATGCCAGCACAACCTCTCAGAAGTGCCAGAAGCACGTGCCGGACAGGCCGGAACCATCTCCCGGACAGACCGGAAACACAGGAAACACTCGCCGGAACCACCTGCTTGACTCACCGGTCCCACCTGCCGGACACGCAAAAATCACCTGCCCGCTACACCAGAACCACTCGGCGGACAAGCCGGAATCACGTGAAGGGCATGCCGACACAACCTCTCAGACGTGCCAGAACCATCTTCCGGACACGCCGTTACCTCCTGCCGAGTATGCCGGAACCACCTGATCCACTCCCCAGAACCACCTGCTGGACACGCCAGAATCACCTGCCAGCTACGTCAGAAGCACTCGGCAGACACTCCGGAACCACCTGCAGGGCATGCTGGAACCACATCTCAGAGGTGCCAGAACCACATGCCGGACACTCCGGAATCACCTGCCGGGCATGCCGGAACCATCTCTCAGACGTGCCACAACCACGTCCCGGAGAGACCGGAAGCACCTGCCGAGCGCGCCGGAACCACCTGCTGGACATGCCGGAACCACCTGCCGGGCAGGGCGGAACCACCTCTCAGACATGCCGGAACCACATGCCAATGACACCGGAAGCACCTGCCGAGCACGCCAGAACCAACTGCTCGACTCGCCAAAACCACCTGCTGGACACGCCAAAATCACCTGCCGGCTACGCCACAACCATTTGGTGAACACTTCGGAATCACCTGCCGGGCTGGCTGGAACCACCTGCCGGTCACGCCAACATCACCTGCCAGCTATGCCAGAACCACTTGGCGGACACCATGGAAACACCTGTCGGGCCGGCCGGAACCACCTCTCAGACGTGCCAGAACCATGTGCCTGAGATGCCGGAACCACACCCCGAACAGACCGAAACCACCTGCCAGACCCGCCTGAACCACCTGCCGAGCACGCCGGAACCACCTACTCGACTTGCCGGAACCACCTGCCTTACACGCTAAAATCACCTGCCGGGTATGCCACAACCACTTGGTGGACACTCCGGAATCATCTGCCGGACATGCCAGAACCAGCTCTCAGACACACCAGAAGCACGTGCCGGACACGCCGGAAGCACCTGCTGATCATGCCTGAGCGACATGCTCGACTTGCAAGAAACAGCCGCCAGACACGCCAAAATCACCTGCCGGGTACGCCAGAACCACGTGGCGGACACTCCGGAATCACCTGTCGGGCATGCCAGAACCACCTCTCAGACGTGCCAGAACCTCGTGCCGGACACGCCAGAACCACCTGACGGACAGCCCAGAACCACCTGCTGGACACGCCGGAACCACCGTCTCGACTTGCCGGAACCACCGCCGGACATGCAAAATGACCTGCCGGCTACGCCAGAACCACTTGGCGAACACTCTGGAATCACCTGTCAGGCATGCCGGAAACACCTCTCAGACTTGCCAGAACCATGTTCCGGACACGCCGGTACCACCTGTCGAGTATGCCAGAACCATCTGATCCACTCCCCAGAAACACCTGCTGGGCACGCCAGAATCACCTGCCGGCTACGCCAGAACCACTCGGCAGACACTCCGGAACCACCTGCCGGGCATGCAGGAACCATCTCTCAGACGTGCCAACCACGTGCCGGAGAGACCTGAAGCACCTGCCGAGCTCGCCGGAACCACCTGCCGGACACGCCGGAACCACCAGCTCGACTCGCCGGAACCACCGCCGGACATGCAAAATCACCTGCCATGTATACCAGAACCACTTGGTGGACACTCCGGAATCATCTGCCGGACATGCCAGAACCAGCTCTCAGACACACCAGAACCACGTGCCAGAGACGCCGGAAGCACCAGCTGAGCATGCCTCAGCCACCTGCTCGACTCGCAAGAAACACCTGTCGGACATGCCAAAATCACCTGCCGGGTACGCCAGAAACACTTGGCGGACACTCCGGAATCACCTGCCGGGCATGCCAGCACAACCTCTGTGAAGTGGCAGAAGCACGTGCCAGACAGGCCGGAACCATCTCCTGGACATACCGGAAACACAGGAAACACTCGCTGGAACCAACTGCTTGAATCACCGGTCCCACCTGCCGGACACGCCAAAATCACCTGCCCGCTACACCAGAGCCGCTTGGTGGACAACCCGGAATCACGTGAAGTGCATGGTGACACAACCTCTCTGACGCGCCAGAACCTCGTGCCGGACACACCAGAACCACCTGCTACACAGACCGGAACCACCTGCCGGACACGCCGGAACCACCTGCCTCACAGGCCAAAATCATATGCCGGCTACGCCAAAACCACTTGGCGGACACTCCAGAATCACCTGCCGGGCATGCCAGCACAACCTCTCAGAAGTGCCAGAAGCACGTGCCGGACAGGCCGGAACCATCTCCCGGACAGACCGGAAACACAGGAAACACTCGCTGGAACCCCCTGCTTGACTCACCGGTCCCACCTGCCGGACACGCCAAAATCACCTGCCCGCTACACCAGAGTCGCTTGGCGGACAAGCCGGAATCACGTGAAGTGCATGGCGACACAACCTCTCAGACGTGCAGGACACACCAGAACCACCTGCTGGACAGACGGGAACCACCTGCCGGACACGCCGGAACCACCGGCTCGATTCGCCGGAACCATTGCCGGACATGCAAAATGACCTGCCGGCTACGCCAGAACCACTTGGCGAACACTCCGGAATCACCTGCCGGGCATGGTGGTACCACCTCTCAGACATGCCGGAACCACATGCCAATGACACCGGAAGCACCTGCCGAGCACGCCAGAACCACCTGCTCGACTCGCCAAAACCACCTGCTGGACACGCCAAAATCACCTGCCGGCTACACCACAACCACTTGGCGAACACTCCGGAATCACCTGTCGGGCATGCCGGAAACACCTCTCAGACTTGCCAGAACCATGTTCCGGACACGCCGGTACCACCTGTTGAGTATGCCGGAACCACCTGATCCACTCCACAGAACCACCTGCTGAACACGCCAGAATCACCTGCCGGCTACTCCAGAACCACTCGGCAGACACTCCGTAACCAACTGCCGGGAATGCCGGAACCACCTCTCAGAGGTGCCAGAACCACATGCCGGACACTCCGGAATCACCTGCCGGGCATGCCGGAACCATCTCTCAGACGTGCCAGAACCATGTTCCGGACACGCTGGTACCACCTGCCGAGCTCGCTGGAACCACCTGCTGGACACGCCAAAATCACCTTCTGGCTACGCCAGAACCACTCAGCAGACCCTCCGGAATCACCTGCCGGGCTTGCTGGAACCACCTGCCGGTCACGCCAACATCACCTTTCAGCTACGCCAGAACCACTTGGCGGACACTCCGGAAACACCTGTCGGGCCGGCCGGAACCACCTCTCAGACGTGCCAGAACCATGTACCTGAGATGCCGGAACCACTCCCCGAACAGACCGAAACCACCTGCCAGACCCGCCTGAACCCCCTGCCGAGCACGCCTGATCCACCTGCTCAACTAGCCGGAACCACCTTCCTGACATGCCCAAATCACCTGCCAGGTATACCAGAACCACTTGGTGGACACTCCGGAATCATCTGCCGGACATGCCAGAACCAGCTCTCAGACACACCAGAACCACGTGCCAGAGACGCCGGAAGCACCAGCTGAGCATGCCTGAGCCACCTGCTCGACTCGCAAGAAACACCTGTCGGACATGCCAAAATCACCTACCGGGTACGCCAGAAACACTTGGCGGACACTCCGGAATCGCCTGTCGGGCATGCCGGAACCACCTCTCAGACTTGCCAGAACCATGTTCTGGACACGCCGGTACCACCTGCCGAGTATGCCGGAACCAGCTGATCCACTACCCAGAACCACCTAGTGGACACGCCAAAATCAACTGCCGGCTACGCCAGAACCACTCGGCAGACACTCCGGAATCACATGCCAGGCATTCCGGAACCACCTCTCAGACGTGCCAGAACCATCTTCCGGACACACCGTTACCACCTGCCGAGTATGCCAGAACCACCTGATCCACTCCCCAGAACCACCTGCTGGACATGCCAGAATCACCTGCCAGCTACGTCAGAAGCACTCGGCAGACACTCCGGAACCAACCGCAGGGCATGCTGGAACCACATCTCAGAGGTGCCAGAACCACATGCCGGACACTCCGGAATCACCTGCCGGGCATGGCGGAACCACCTCTCAGACATGCCGGAACCACATGCCAATGACACCGGAAGCACCTGCCGAGCACGCCAGAACCACCTGCTCGACTCGCCAAAACCACCTGCTGGACACGCCAAAATCACCTGCCGGCTACGCCACAACCATTTGGTGAACACTTCGGAATCACCTGCCGGGCTGGCTGGAACCACCTGCCGGTCACGCCAACATCACCTCCCAGCTATGCCAGAACCACTTGGCGGACACCATGGAAACACCTGTCGGGCCGGCCGGAACCACCTCTCAGACGTGCCAGAACCATGTGCCTGAGATGCCGGAACCACACCCCGAACAGACCGAAGCCACCTGCCAGACCCGCCTGAACCACCTGCCGAGCACGCCGGAACCACCTACTCGACTCGCCGGAACCACCTACCTGACACGCCAAAATCACCTGCCGGGTATGCCAGAACCACTTGGTGGACACTCCGGAATCATCCGCCGGACATGCCAGAACCAGCTCTAAGACACACCAGAAGCACGTGCCGGACACGCCGGAATCACCTGCCGGGCATGCCGGAACCACCTCTCAGAGGTGCCAGAACCACATGCCGGAGACTCCGGAATCACCTGCCGGGCCTGCCGGAACCACCTATCAAAGGTGCCAGAACCACATGCCGGAGACTCTGGAATCACCTGCCGGGCATGCCGGAACCTTCTCTCAGACGTGCCACAACCACGTGCCGGAGAGACCGGAAGCACCTGCCGAGCTCTCCGGAACCACCTGCTGGACATGCCGGAACCACCTGCCTCACAGGCCAAAATCATATGCCGGCTACGCCAAAACCACTGGGTGGACACTCCAGAATCACCTTGCGGGCATGCCGGAACCACGTCATGGACAGACGGCAAACACCTGCCGGACCTGCCGGAACCACCTGCCGAGCACGCCGGAACCACCTGCTCGACTCACCAGAGCCACCTGCCGGACACACCAGAAACACCTGCGGGGTACGCCAGAACCACTTGGAGGACTCTCCGGGATCACCTGTCGGTCATGCCGGAAGCACCTCTCAGACATGCCAGAACCATGTGCCGGACACGCCGGAACCACCTGCCGAGTATGCCGGAACCACCTGCTCCACTCCCCAGAACCACCTGCTGGACACGCCAAAATCACCTGCCGGCTACGCCAGAACCACTCGGCAGACACTCCGGAACCACCTCCAGGACAGACCGGAACCAGCTGCCGGACACGCCGGGACCACCTGCTTGACTCGCCAGAACCACCTGCCGGACACGCCAGAATCACCAGCCGGCTACGCCACAACCACTTGTCGGACACTCCGGAATCAGCTGCCGGGCATGCTGGAACCACCTCTCAGAGGTGCCACAACCACATGCCGGAGACGGCGGAAGCACCTGCCGAGAATGCCGGAAGTTCCTGATGCACTCCCCAGAACCACCTGCCGGACACGCCAAAATCACCTGCCGGCTACGCCAGAACCACTCGGCGGACACTCCAGAATCACCTGCCGGGCATGCCAGCACAACCTCTCAGAAGTGCCAGAAGCACGTGCCGGACAGGCCGGAACCATCTCCCGGACAGACCGGAAACACAGGAAACACTCGCCGGAACCACCTGCTTGACTCACCGGTCCCACCTGCCGGACACGCAAAAATCACCTGCCCGCTACACCAGAACCACTCGGCGGACAAGCCGGAATCACGTGAAGGGCATGCCGACACAACCTCTCAGACGTGCCAGAACCATCTTCCGGACACGCCGTTACCTCCTGCCGAGTATGCCGGAACCACCTGATCCACTCCCCAGAACCACCTGCTGGACACGCCAGAATCACCTGCCAGCTACGTCAGAAGCACTCGGCAGACACTCCGGAACCACCTGCAGGGCATGCTGGAACCACATCTCAGAGGTGCCAGAACCACATGCCGGACACTCCGGAATCACCTGCCGGGCATGCCGGAACCATCTCTCAGACGTGCCACAACCACGTGCCGGAGAGACCGGAAGCACCTGCCGAGCGCGCCGGAACCACCTGCTGGACATGCCGGAACCACCTGCCGGACACGCCGGAACCACCGGCTCGACTCTCCGGAACCATTGCCGGACATGCCAAATCACCTGCCGGCTACGCCAGAACCACTTGGCGAACACTCCGGAATCACCTGCCGGGCAGGGCGGAACCACCTCTCAGACATGCCGGAACCACATGCCAATGACACCGGAAGCACCTGCCGAGCACGCCAGAACCAACTGCTCGACTCGCCAAAACCACCTGCTGGACACGCCAAAATCACCTGCCGGCTACGCCACAACCATTTGGTGAACACTTCGGAATCACCTGCCGGGCTGGCTGGAACCACCTGCCGGTCACGCCAACATCACCTGCCAGCTATGCCAGAACCACTTGGCGGACACCATGGAAACACCTGTCGGGCCGGCCGGAACCACCTCTCAGACGTGCCAGAACCATGTGCCTGAGATGCCGGAACCACACCCCGAACAGACCGAAACCACCTGCCAGACCCGCCTGAACCACCTGCCGAGCACGCCGGAACCACCTACTCGACTTGCCGGAACCACCTGCCTTACACGCTAAAATCACCTGCCGGGTATGCCACAACCACTTGGTGGACACTCCGGAATCATCTGCCGGACATGCCAGAACCAGCTCTCAGACACACCAGAAGCACGTGCCGGACACGCCGGAAGCACCTGCTGATCATGCCTGAGCGACATGCTCGACTTGCAAGAAACAGCCGCCAGACACGCCAAAATCACCTGCCGGGTACGCCAGAACCACGTGGCGGACACTCCGGAATCACCTGTCGGGCATGCCAGAACCACCTCTCAGACGTGCCAGAACCTCGTGCCGGACACGCCAGAACCACCTGACGGACAGCCCAGAACCACCTGCTGGACACGCCGGAACCACCGTCTCGACTTGCCGGAACCACCGCCGGACATGCAAAATGACCTGCCGGCTACGCCAGAACCACTTGGCGAACACTCTGGAATCACCTGTCAGGCATGCCGGAAACACCTCTCAGACTTGCCAGAACCATGTTCCGGACACGCCGGTACCACCTGTCGAGTATGCCGGAACCATCTGATCCACTCCCCAGAAACACCTGCTGGGCACGCCAGAATCACCTGCCGGCTACGCCAGAACCACTCGGCAGACACTCCGGAACCACCTGCCGGGCATGCAGGAACCATCTCTCAGACGTGCCAACCACGTGCCGGAGAGACCTGAAGCACCTGCCGAGCTCGCCGGAACCACCTGCCGGACACGCCGGAACCACCAGCTCGACTCGCCGGAACCACCGCCGGACATGCAAAATCACCTGCCATGTATACCAGAACCACTTGGTGGACACTCCGGAATCATCTGCCGGACATGCCAGAACCAGCTCTCAGACACACCAGAACCACGTGCCAGAGACGCCGGAAGCACCAGCTGAGCATGCCTCAGCCACCTGCTCGACTCGCAAGAAACACCTGTCGGACATGCCAAAATCACCTGCCGGGTACGCCAGAAACACTTGGCGGACACTCCGGAATCACCTGCCGGGCATGCCAGCACAACCTCTGTGAAGTGGCAGAAGCACGTGCCAGACAGGCCGGAACCATCTCCTGGACATACCGGAAACACAGGAAACACTCGCTGGAACCAACTGCTTGAATCACCGGTCCCACCTGCCGGACACGCCAAAATCACCTGCCCGCTACACCAGAGCCGCTTGGTGGACAACCCGGAATCACGTGAAGTGCATGGTGACACAACCTCTCTGACGCGCCAGAACCTCGTGCCGGACACACCAGAACCACCTGCTACACAGACCGGAACCACCTGCCGGACACGCCGGAACCACCTGCCTCACAGGCCAAAATCATATGCCGGCTACGCCAAAACCACTTGGCGGACACTCCAGAATCACCTGCCGGGCATGCCAGCACAACCTCTCAGAAGTGCCAGAAGCACGTGCCGGACAGGCCGGAACCATCTCCCGGACAGACCGGAAACACAGGAAACACTCGCTGGAACCCCCTGCTTGACTCACCGGTCCCACCTGCCGGACACGCCAAAATCACCTGCCCGCTACACCAGAGTCGCTTGGCGGACAAGCCGGAATCACGTGAAGTGCATGGCGACACAACCTCTCAGACGTGCAGGACACACCAGAACCACCTGCTGGACAGACGGGAACCACCTGCCGGACACGCCGGAACCACCGGCTCGATTCGCCGGAACCATTGCCGGACATGCAAAATGACCTGCCGGCTACGCCAGAACCACTTGGCGAACACTCCGGAATCACCTGCCGGGCATGGTGGTACCACCTCTCAGACATGCCGGAACCACATGCCAATGACACCGGAAGCACCTGCCGAGCACGCCAGAACCACCTGCTCGACTCGCCAAAACCACCTGCTGGACACGCCAAAATCACCTGCCGGCTACACCACAACCACTTGGCGAACACTCCGGAATCACCTGTCGGGCATGCCGGAAACACCTCTCAGACTTGCCAGAACCATGTTCCGGACACGCCGGTACCACCTGTTGAGTATGCCGGAACCACCTGATCCACTCCACAGAACCACCTGCTGAACACGCCAGAATCACCTGCCGGCTACTCCAGAACCACTCGGCAGACACTCCGTAACCAACTGCCGGGAATGCCGGAACCACCTCTCAGAGGTGCCAGAACCACATGCCGGACACTCCGGAATCACCTGCCGGGCATGCCGGAACCATCTCTCAGACGTGCCAGAACCATGTTCCGGACACGCTGGTACCACCTGCCGAGCTCGCCGGAACCACCTGCTGGACACGCCAAAATCACCTTCTGGCTACGCCAGAACCACTCGGCAGACCCTCCGGAATCACCTGCCGGGCTTGCTGGAACCACCTGCCGGTCACGCCAACATCACCTTTCAGCTACGCCAGAACCACTTGGTGGACACTCCGGAAACACCTGTCGGGCCGGCCGGAACCACCTCTCAGACGTGCCAGAACCATGTACCTGAGATGCCGGAACCACTCCCCGAACAGACCGAAACCACCTGCCAGACCCGCCTGAACCCCCTGCCGAGCACGCCTGATCCACCTGCTCAACTAGCCGGAACCACCTTCCTGACATGCCCAAATCACCTGCCAGGTATACCAGAACCACTTGGTGGACACTCCGGAATCATCTGCCGGACATGCCAGAACCAGCTCTCAGACACACCAGAACCACGTGCCAGAGACGCCGGAAGCACCAGCTGAGCATGCCTGAGCCACCTGCTCGACTCGCAAGAAACACCTGTCGGACATGCCAAAATCACCTACCGGGTATGCCAGAAACACTTGGCGGACACTCCGGAATCGCCTGTCGGGCATGCCGGAACCACCTCTCAGACTTGCCAGAACCATGTTCTGGACACGCCGGTACCACCTGCCGAGTATGCCGGAACCAGCTGATCCACTACCCAGAACCACCTAGTGGACACGCCAAAATCAACTGCCGGCTACGCCAGAACCACTCGGCAGACACTCCGGAATCACATGCCAGGCATTCCGGAACCACCTCTCAGACGTGCCAGAACCATCTTCCGGACACACCGTTACCACCTGCCGAGTATGCCAGAACCACCTGATCCACTCCCCAGAACCACCTGCTGGACATGCCAGAATCACCTGCCAGCTACGTCAGAAGCACTCGGCAGACACTCCGGAACCAACCGCAGGGCATGCTGGAACCACATCTCAGAGGTGCCAGAACCACATGCCGGACACTCCGGAATCACCTGCCGGGCATGGCGGAACCACCTCTCAGACATGCCGGAACCACATGCCAATGACACCGGAAGCACCTGCCGAGCACGCCAGAACCAACTGCTCGACTCGCCAAAACCACCTGCTGGACACGCCAAAATCACCTGCCGGCTACGCCACAACCATTTGGTGAACACTTCGGAATCACCTGCCGGGCTGGCTGGAACCACCTGCCGGTCACGCCAACATCACCTGCCAGCTATGCCAGAACCACTTGGCGGACACCATGGAAACACCTGTCGGGCCGGCCGGAACCACCTCTCAGACGTGCCAGAACCATGTGCCTGAGATGCCGGAACCACACCCCGAACAGACCGAAGCCACCTGCCAGACCCGCCTGAACCACCTGCCGAGCACGCCGGAACCACCTACTCGACTCGCCGGAACCACCTACCTGACACGCCAAAATCACCTGCCGGGTATGCCAGAACCACTTGGTGGACACTCCGGAATCATCCGCCGGACATGCCAGAACCAGCTCTAAGACACACCAGAACCAAGTGCCGGACACGCCGGAATCACCTGCCGGGCATGCCGGAACCACCTCTCAGAGGTGCCAGAACCACATGCCGGAGACTCCGGAATCACCTGCCGGGCCTGCCGGAACCACCTATCAAAGGTGCCAGAACCACATGCCGGAGACTCTGGAATCACCTGCCGGGCATGCCGGAACCTTCTCTCAGACGTGCCACAACCACGTGCCGGAGAGACCGGAAGCACCTGCCGGGCTCTCCGGAACCACCTGCTGGACATGCCGGAACCACCTGCCTCACAGGCCAAAATCATATGCCGGCTACGCCAAAACCACTGGGTGGACACTCCAGAATCACCTTGCGGGCATGCCGGAACCACGTCATGGACAGACGGCAAACACCTGCCGGACCTGCCGTAACCACCTGCCGAGCACGCCGGAACCACCTGCTCGACTCACCAGAGCCACCTGCCGGACACACCAGAAACACCTGCGGGGTACGCCAGAACCACTTGGAGGACTCTCCGGGATCACCTGCCGGTCATGCCGGAACCACCTCTCAGACATGCCAGAACCATGTGCCGGACACGCCGGAACCACCTGCCGAGTATGCCGGAACCACCTGCTCCACTCCCCAGAACCACCTGCTGGACACGCCAAAATCACCTGCCGGCTACGCCAGAACCACTCGGCAGACACTCCGGAACCACCTCCAGGACAGACCGGAACCAGCTGCCGGACACGCCGGGACCACCTGCTTGACTCGCCAGAACCACCTGCCGGACACGCCAGAATCACCAGCCGGCTACGCCACAACCACTTGTCGGACACTCCGGAATCAGCTGCCGGGCATGCTGGAACCACCTCTCAGAGGTGCCACAACCACATGCCGGAGACGGCGGAAGCACCTGCCGAGAATGCCGGAAGTTCCTGATGCACTCCCCAGAACCACCTGCCGGACACGCCAAAAAAACCTGCCGGCTACGCCAGAACCACTCGGCGGACACTCCAGAATCACCTGCCGGGCATGCCAGCACAACCTCTCAGAAGTGCCAGAAGCACGTGCCGGACAGGCCGGAACCATCTCCCGGACAGACCGGAAACACAGGAAACACTCGCCGGAACCACCTGCTTGACTCACCGGTCCCACCTGCCGGACACGCAAAAATCACCTGCCCGCTACACCAGAACCACTCGGCGGACAAGCCGGAATCACGTGAAGGGCATGCCGACACAACCTCTCAGACGTGCCAGAACCATCTTCCGGACACGCCGTTACCTCCTGCCGAGTATGCCGGAACCACCTGATCCACTCCCCAGAACCACCTGCTGGACACGCCAGAATCACCTGCCAGCTACGTCAGAAGCACTCGGCAGACACTCCGGAACCACCTGCAGGGCATGCTGGAACCACATCTCAGAGGTGCCAGAACCACATGCCGGACACTCCGGAATCACCTGCCGGGCATGCCGGAACCATCTCTCAGACGTGCCACAACCACGTCCCGGAGAGACCGGAAGCACCTGCCGAGCGCGCCGGAACCACCTGCTGGACATGCCGGAACCACCTGCCGGGCAGGGCGGAACCACCTCTCAGACATGCCGGAACCACATGCCAATGACACCGGAAGCACCTGCCGAGCACGCCAGAACCAACTGCTCGACTCGCCAAAACCACCTGCTGGACACGCCAAAATCACCTGCCGGCTACGCCACAACCATTTGGTGAACACTTCGGAATCACCTGCCGGGCTGGCTGGAACCACCTGCCGGTCACGCCAACATCACCTGCCAGCTATGCCAGAACCACTTGGCGGACACCATGGAAACACCTGTCGGGCCGGCCGGAACCACCTCTCAGACGTGCCAGAACCATGTGCCTGAGATGCCGGAACCACACCCCGAACAGACCGAAACCACCTGCCAGACCCGCCTGAACCACCTGCCGAGCACGCCGGAACCACCTACTCGACTTGCCGGAACCACCTGCCTTACACGCTAAAATCACCTGCCGGGTATGCCACAACCACTTGGTGGACACTCCGGAATCATCTGCCGGACATGCCAGAACCAGCTCTCAGACACACCAGAAGCACGTGCCGGACACGCCGGAAGCACCTGCTGATCATGCCTGAGCGACATGCTCGACTTGCAAGAAACAGCCGCCAGACACGCCAAAATCACCTGCCGGGTACGCCAGAACCACGTGGCGGACACTCCGGAATCACCTGTCGGGCATGCCAGAACCACCTCTCAGACGTGCCAGAACCTCGTGCCGGACACGCCAGAACCACCTGACGGACAGCCCAGAACCACCTGCTGGACACGCCGGAACCACCGTCTCGACTTGCCGGAACCACCGCCGGACATGCAAAATGACCTGCCGGCTACGCCAGAACCACTTGGCGAACACTCTGGAATCACCTGTCAGGCATGCCGGAAACACCTCTCAGACTTGCCAGAACCATGTTCCGGACACGCCGGTACCACCTGTCGAGTATGCCGGAACCATCTGATCCACTCCCCAGAAACACCTGCTGGGCACGCCAGAATCACCTGCCGGCTACGCCAGAACCACTCGGCAGACACTCCGGAACCACCTGCCGGGCATGCAGGAACCATCTCTCAGACGTGCCAACCACGTGCCGGAGAGACCTGATGCACCTGCCGAGCTCGCCGGAACCACCTGCCGGACACGCCGGAACCACCAGCTCGACTCGCCGGAACCACCGCCGGACATGCAAAATCACCTGCCATGTATACCAGAACCACTTGGTGGACACTCCGGAATCATCTGCCGGACATGCCAGAACCAGCTCTCAGACACACCAGAACCACGTGCCAGAGACGCCGGAAGCACCAGCTGAGCATGCCTCAGCCACCTGCTCGACTCGCAAGAAACACCTGTCGGACATGCCAAAATCACCTGCCGGGTACGCCAGAAACACTTGGCGGACACTCCGGAATCACCTGCCGGGCATGCCAGCACAACCTCTGTGAAGTGGCAGAAGCACGTGCCAGACAGGCCGGAACCATCTCCTGGACATACCGGAAACACAGGAAACACTCGCTGGAACCAACTGCTTGAATCACCGGTCCCACCTGCCGGACACGCCAAAATCACCTGCCCGCTACACCAGAGCCGCTTGGTGGACAACCCGGAATCACGTGAAGTGCATGGTGACACAACCTCTCTGACGCGCCAGAACCTCGTGCCGGACACACCAGAACCACCTGCTACACAGACCGGAACCACCTGCCGGACACGCCGGAACCACCTGCCTCACAGGCCAAAATCATATGCCGGCTACGCCAAAACCACTTGGCGGACACTCCAGAATCACCTGCCGGGCATGCCAGCACAACCTCTCAGAAGTGCCAGAAGCACGTGCCGGACAGGCCGGAACCATCTCCCGGACAGACCGGAAACACAGGAAACACTCGCTGGAACCCCCTGCTTGACTCACCGGTCCCACCTGCCGGACACGCCAAAATCACCTGCCCGCTACACCAGAGTCGCTTGGCGGACAAGCCGGAATCACGTGAAGTGCATGGCGACACAACCTCTCAGACGTGCAGGACACACCAGAACCACCTGCTGGACAGACGGGAACCACCTGCCGGACACGCCGGAACCACCGGCTCGATTCGCCGGAACCATTGCCGGACATGCAAAATGACCTGCCGGCTACGCCAGAACCACTTGGCGAACACTCCGGAATCACCTGCCGGGCATGGTGGTACCACCTCTCAGACATGCCGGAACCACATGCCAATGACACCGGAAGCACCTGCCGAGCACGCCAGAACCACCTGCTCGACTCGCCAAAACCACCTGCTGGACACGCCAAAATCACCTGCCGGCTACACCACAACCATTTGGCGAACACTCCGGAATCACCTGTCGGGCATGCCGGAAACACCTCTCAGACTTGCCAGAACCATGTTCCGGACACGCCGGTACCACCTGTTGAGTATGCCGGAACCACCTGATCCACTCCACAGAACCACCTGCTGAACACGCCAGAATCACCTGCCGGCTACTCCAGAACCACTCGGCAGACACTCCGTAACCAACTGCCGGGAATGCCGGAACCACCTCTCAGAGGTGCCAGAACCACATGCCGGACACTCCGGAATCACCTGCCGGGCATGCCGGAACCATCTCTCAGACGTGCCAGAACCATGTTCCGGACACGCTGGTACCACCTGCCGAGCTCGCCGGAACCACCTGCTGGACACGCCAAAATCACCTTCTGGCTACGCCAGAACCACTCGGCAGACCCTCCGGAATCACCTGCCGGGCTTGCTGGAACCACCTGCCGGTCACGCCAACATCACCTTTCAGCTACGCCAGAACCACTTGGCGGACACTCCGGAAACACCTGTCGGGCCGGCCGGAACCACCTCTCAGACGTGCCAGAACCATGTACCTGAGATGCCGGAACCACTCCCCGAACAGACCGAAACCACCTGCCAGACCCGCCTGAACCCCCTGCCGAGCACGCCTGATCCACCTGCTCAACTAGCCGGAACCACCTTCCTGACATGCCCAAATCACCTGCCAGGTATACCAGAACCACTTGGTGGACACTCCGGAATCATCTGCCGGACATGCCAGAACCAGCTCTCAGACACACCAGAACCACGTGCCAGAGACGCCGGAAGCACCAGCTGAGCATGCCTGAGCCACCTGCTCGACTCGCAAGAAACACCTGTCGGACATGCCAAAATCACCTACCGGGTACGCCAGAAACACTTGGCGGACACTCCGGAATCGCCTGTCGGGCATGCCGGAACCACCTCTCAGACTTGCCAGAACCATGTTCTGGACACGCCGGTACCACCTGCCGAGTATGCCGGAACCAGCTGATCCACTACCCAGAACCACCTAGTGGACACGCCAAAATCAACTGCCGGCTACGCCAGAACCACTCGGCAGACACTCCGGAATCACATGCCAGGCATTCCGGAACCACCTCTCAGACGTGCCAGAACCATCTTCCGGACACACCGTTACCACCTGCCGAGTATGCCAGAACCACCTGATCCACTCCCCAGAACCACCTGCTGGACATGCCAGAATCACCTGCCAGCTACGTCAGAAGCACTCGGCAGACACTCCGGAACCAACCGCAGGGCATGCTGGAACCACATCTCAGAGGTGCCAGAACCACATGCCGGACACTCCGGAATCACCTGCCGGGCATGGCGGAACCACCTCTCAGACATGCCGGAACCACATGCCAATGACACCGGAAGCACCTGCCGAGCACGCCAGAACCAACTGCTCGACTCGCCAAAACCACCTGCTGGACACGCCAAAATCACCTGCCGGCTACGCCACAACCATTTGGTGAACACTTCGGAATCACCTGCCGGGCTGGCTGGAACCACCTGCCGGTCACGCCAACATCACCTGCCAGCTATGCCAGAACCACTTGGCGGACACCATGGAAACACCTGTCGGGCCGGCCGGAACCACCTCTCAGACGTGCCAGAACCATGTGCCTGAGATGCCGGAACCACACCCCGAACAGACCGAAGCCACCTGCCAGACCCGCCTGAACCACCTGCCGAGCACGCCGGAACCACCTACTCGACTCGCCGGAACCACCTACCTGACACGCCAAAATCACCTGCCGGGTATGCCAGAACCACTTGGTGGACACTCCGGAATCATCCGCCGGACATGCCAGAACCAGCTCTAAGACACACCAGAACCAAGTGCCGGACACGCCGGAATCACCTGCCGGGCATGCCGGAACCACCTCTCAGAGGTGCCAGAACCACATGCCGGAGACTCCGGAATCACCTGCCGGGCCTGCCGGAACCACCTATCAAAGGTGCCAGAACCACATGCCGGAGACTCTGGAATCACCTGCCGGGCATGCCGGAACCTTCTCTCAGACGTGCCACAACCACGTGCCGGAGAGACCGGAAGCACCTGCCGGGCTCTCCGGAACCACCTGCTGGACATGCCGGAACCACCTGCCTCACAGGCCAAAATCATATGCCGGCTACGCCAAAACCACTGGGTGGACACTCCAGAATCACCTTGCGGGCATGCCGGAACCACGTCATGGACAGACGGCAAACACCTGCCGGACCTGCCGTAACCACCTGCCGAGCACGCCGGAACCACCTGCTCGACTCACCAGAGCCACCTGCCGGACACACCAGAAACACCTGCGGGGTACGCCAGAACCACTTGGAGGACTCTCCGGGATCACCTGCCGGTCATGCCGGAACCACCTCTCAGACATGCCAGAACCATGTGCCGGACACGCCGGAACCACCTGCCGAGTATGCCGGAACCACCTGCTCCACTCCCCAGAACCACCTGCTGGACACGCCAAAATCACCTGCCGGCTACGCCAGAACCACTCGGCAGACACTCCGGAACCACCTCCAGGACAGACCGGAACCAGCTGCCGGACACGCCGGGACCACCTGCTTGACTCGCCAGAACCACCTGCCGGACACGCCAGAATCACCAGCCGGCTATGCCACAACCACTTGTCGGACACTCCGGAATCAGCTGCCGGGCATGCTGGAACCACCTCTCAGAGGTGCCACAACCACATGCCGGAGACGGCGGAAGCACCTGCCGAGAATGCCGGAAGTTCCTGATCCACTCCCCAGAACCACCTGCCGGACACGCCAAAAAAACCTGCCGGCTACGCCAGAACCACTCGGCGGACACTCCAGAATCACCTGCCGGGCATGCCAGCACAACCTCTCAGAAGTGCCAGAAGCACGTGCCGGACAGGCCGGAACCATCTCCCGGACAGACCGGAAACACAGGAAACACTCGCCGGAACCACCTGCTTGACTCACCGGTCCCACCTGCCGGACACGCAAAAATCACCTGCCCGCTACACCAGAACCACTCGGCGGACAAGCCGGAATCACGTGAAGGGCATGCCGACACAACCTCTCAGACGTGCCAGAACCATCTTCCGGACACGCCGTTACCTCCTGCCGAGTATGCCGGAACCACCTGATCCACTCCCCAGAACCACCTGCTGGACACGCCAGAATCACCTGCCAGCTACGTCAGAAGCACTCGGCAGACACTCCGGAACCACCTGCAGGGCATGCTGGAACCACATCTCAGAGGTGCCAGAACCACATGCCGGACACTCCGGAATCACCTGCCGGGCATGCCGGAACCATCTCTCAGACGTGCCACAACCACGTCCCGGAGAGACCGGAAGCACCTGCCGAGCGCGCCGGAACCACCTGCTGGACATGCCGGAACCACCTGCCGGGCAGGGCGGAACCACCTCTCAGACATGCCGGAACCACATGCCAATGACACCGGAAGCACCTGCCGAGCACGCCAGAACCAACTGCTCGACTCGCCAAAACCACCTGCTGGACACGCCAAAATCACCTGCCGGCTACGCCACAACCATTTGGTGAACACTTCGGAATCACCTGCCGGGCTGGCTGGAACCACCTGCCGGTCACGCCAACATCACCTGCCAGCTATGCCAGAACCACTTGGCGGACACCATGGAAACACCTGTCGGGCCGGCCGGAACCACCTCTCAGACGTGCCAGAACCATGTGCCTGAGATGCCGGAACCACACCCCGAACAGACCGAAACCACCTGCCAGACCCGCCTGAACCACCTGCCGAGCACGCCGGAACCACCTACTCGACTTGCCGGAACCACCTGCCTTACACGCTAAAATCACCTGCCGGGTATGCCACAACCACTTGGTGGACACTCCGGAATCATCTGCCGGACATGCCAGAACCAGCTCTCAGACACACCAGAAGCACGTGCCGGACACGCCGGAAGCACCTGCTGATCATGCCTGAGCGACATGCTCGACTTGCAAGAAACAGCCGCCAGACACGCCAAAATCACCTGCCGGGTACGCCAGAACCACGTGGCGGACACTCCGGAATCACCTGTCGGGCATGCCAGAACCACCTCTCAGACGTGCCAGAACCTCGTGCCGGACACGCCAGAACCACCTGACGGACAGCCCAGAACCACCTGCTGGACACGCCGGAACCACCGTCTCGACTTGCCGGAACCACCGCCGGACATGCAAAATGACCTGCCGGCTACGCCAGAACCACTTGGCGAACACTCTGGAATCACCTGTCAGGCATGCCGGAAACACCTCTCAGACTTGCCAGAACCATGTTCCGGACACGCCGGTACCACCTGTCGAGTATGCCGGAACCATCTGATCCACTCCCCAGAAACACCTGCTGGGCACGCCAGAATCACCTGCCGGCTACGCCAGAACCACTCGGCAGACACTCCGGAACCACCTGCCGGGCATGCAGGAACCATCTCTCAGACGTGCCAACCACGTGCCGGAGAGACCTGATGCACCTGCCGAGCTCGCCGGAACCACCTGCCGGACACGCCGGAACCACCAGCTCGACTCGCCGGAACCACCGCCGGACATGCAAAATCACCTGCCATGTATACCAGAACCACTTGGTGGACACTCCGGAATCATCTGCCGGACATGCCAGAACCAGCTCTCAGACACACCAGAACCACGTGCCAGAGACGCCGGAAGCACCAGCTGAGCATGCCTCAGCCACCTGCTCGACTCGCAAGAAACACCTGTCGGACATGCCAAAATCACCTGCCGGGTACGCCAGAAACACTTGGCGGACACTCCGGAATCACCTGCCGGGCATGCCAGCACAACCTCTGTGAAGTGGCAGAAGCACGTGCCAGACAGGCCGGAACCATCTCCTGGACATACCGGAAACACAGGAAACACTCGCTGGAACCAACTGCTTGAATCACCGGTCCCACCTGCCGGACACGCCAAAATCACCTGCCCGCTACACCAGAGCCGCTTGGTGGACAACCCGGAATCACGTGAAGTGCATGGTGACACAACCTCTCTGACGCGCCAGAACCTCGTGCCGGACACACCAGAACCACCTGCTACACAGACCGGAACCACCTGCCGGACACGCCGGAACCACCTGCCTCACAGGCCAAAATCATATGCCGGCTACGCCAAAACCACTTGGCGGACACTCCAGAATCACCTGCCGGGCATGCCAGCACAACCTCTCAGAAGTGCCAGAAGCACGTGCCGGACAGGCCGGAACCATCTCCCGGACAGACCGGAAACACAGGAAACACTCGCTGGAACTCCCTGCTTGACTCACCGGTCCCACCTGCCGGACACGCCAAAATCACCTGCCCGCTACACCAGAGTCGCTTGGCGGACAAGCCGGAATCACGTGAAGTGCATGGCGACACAACCTCTCAGACGTGCAGGACACACCAGAACCACCTGCTGGACAGACGGGAACCACCTGCCGGACACGCCGGAACCACCGGCTCGATTCGCCGGAACCATTGCCGGACATGCAAAATGACCTGCCGGCTACGCCAGAACCACTTGGCGAACACTCCGGAATCACCTGCCGGGCATGGTGGTACCACCTCTCAGACATGCCGGAACCACATGCCAATGACACCGGAAGCACCTGCCGAGCACGCCAGAACCACCTGCTCGACTCGCCAAAACCACCTGCTGGACACGCCAAAATCACCTGCCGGCTACACCACAACCATTTGGCGAACACTCCGGAATCACCT
Source organism: Equus caballus (assembly GCF_041296265.1). Classification (NCBI taxonomy): domain Eukaryota; kingdom Metazoa; phylum Chordata; class Mammalia; order Perissodactyla; family Equidae; genus Equus; species Equus caballus. Next base: position 35,685,195 of record NC_091689.1, read on the forward strand.
GTCGGGCATGCCGGAAACACCTCTCAGACTTGCCAGAACCATGTTCCGGACACGCCGGTACCACCTGTTGAGTATGCCGGAACCACCTGATCCACTCCACAGAACCACCTGCTGAACACGCCAGAATCACCTGCCGGCTACTCCAGAACCACTCGGCAGACACTCCGTAACCAACTGCCGGGAATGCCGGAACCACCTCTCAGAGGTGCCAGAACCACATGCCGGACACTCCGGAATCACCTGCCGGGCATGCCGGAACCATCTCTCAGACGTGCCAGAACCATGTTCCGGACACGCTGGTACCACCTGCCGAGCTCGCCGGAACCACCTGCTGGACACGCCAAAATCACCTTCTGGCTACGCCAGAACCACTCGGCAGACCCTCCGGAATCACCTGCCGGGCTTGCTGGAACCACCTGCCGGTCACGCCAACATCACCTTTCAGCTACGCCAGAACCACTTGGCGGACACTCCGGAAACACCTGTCGGGCCGGCCGGAACCACCTCTCAGACGTGCCAGAACCATGTACCTGAGATGCCGGAACCACTCCCCGAACAGACCGAAACCACCTGCCAGACCCGCCTGAACCCCCTGCCGAGCACGCCTGATCCACCTGCTCAACTAGCCGGAACCACCTTCCTGACATGCCCAAATCACCTGCCAGGTATACCAGAACCACTTGGTGGACACTCCGGAATCATCTGCCGGACATGCCAGAACCAGCTCTCAGACACACCAGAACCACGTGCCAGAGACGCCGGAAGCACCAGCTGAGCATGCCTGAGCCACCTGCTCGACTCGCAAGAAACACCTGTCGGACATGCCAAAATCACCTACCGGGTACGCCAGAAACACTTGGCGGACACTCCGGAATCGCCTGTCGGGCATGCCGGAACCACCTCTCAGACTTGCCAGAACCATGTTCTGGACACGCCGGTACCACCTGCCGAGTATGCCGGAACCAGCTGATCCACTACCCAGAACCACCTAGTGGACACGCCAAAATCAACTGCCGGCTACGCCAGAACCACTCGGCAGACACTCCGGAATCACATGCCAGGCATTCCGGAACCACCTCTCAGACGTGCCAGAACCATCTTCCGGACACACCGTTACCACCTGCCGAGTATGCCAGAACCACCTGATCCACTCCCCAGAACCACCTGCTGGACATGCCAGAATCACCTGCCAGCTACGTCAGAAGCACTCGGCAGACACTCCGGAACCAACCGCAGGGCATGCTGGAACCACATCTCAGAGGTGCCAGAACCACATGCCGGACACTCCGGAATCACCTGCCGGGCATGGCGGAACCACCTCTCAGACATGCCGGAACCACATGCCAATGACACCGGAAGCACCTGCCGAGCATGCCAGAACCACCTGCTCGACTCGCCAAAACCACCTGCTGGACACGCCAAAATCACCTGCCGGCTACGCCACAACCATTTGGTGAACACTTCGGAATCACCTGCCGGGCTGGCTGGAACCACCTGCCGGTCACGCCAACATCACCTCCCAGCTATGCCAGAACCACTTGGCGGACACCATGGAAACACCTGTCGGGCCGGCCGGAACCACCTCTCAGACGTGCCAGAACCATGTGCCTGAGATGCCGGAACCACACCCCGAACAGACCGAAGCCACCTGCCAGACCCGCCTGAACCACCTGCCGAGCACGCCGGAACCACCTACTCGACTCGCCGGAACCACCTACCTGACACGCCAAAATCACCTGCCGGGTATGCCAGAACCACTTGGTGGACACTCCGGAATCATCCGCCGGACATGCCAGAACCAGCTCTAAGACACACCAGAAGCACGTGTCGGACACGCCGGAATCACCTGCCGGGCATGCCGGAACCACCTCTCAGAGGTGCCAGAACCACATGCCGGAGACTCCGGAATCACCTGCCGGGCCTGCCGGAACCACCTATCAAAGGTGCCAGAACCACATGCCGGAGACTCTGGAATCACCTGCCGGGCATGCCGGAACCTTCTCTCAGACGTGCCACAACCACGTGCCGGAGAGACCGGAAGCACCTGCCGAGCTCTCCGGAACCACCTGCTGGACATGCCGGAACCACCTGCCTCACAGGCCAAAATCATATGCCGGCTACGCCAAAACCACTGGGTGGACACTCCAGAATCACCTTGCGGGCATGCCGGAACCACGTCATGGACAGACGGCAAACACCTGCCGGACCTGCCGGAACCACCTGCCGAGCACGCCGGAACCACCTGCTCGACTCACCAGAGCCACCTGCCGGACACACCAGAAACACCTGCGGGGTACGCCAGAACCACTTGGAGGACTCTCCGGGATCACCTGTCGGTCATGCCGGAAGCACCTCTCAGACATGCCAGAACCATGTGCCGGACACGCCGGAACCACCTGCCGAGTATGCCGGAACCACCTGCTCCACTCCCCAGAACCACCTGCTGGACACGCCAAAATCACCTGCCGGCTACGCCAGAACCACTCGGCAGACACTCCGGAACCACCTCCAGGACAGACCGGAACCAGCTGCCGGACACGCCGGGACCACCTGCTTGACTCGCCAGAACCACCTGCCGGACACGCCAGAATCACCAGCCGGCTACGCCACAACCACTTGTCGGACACTCCGGAATCAGCTGCCGGGCATGCTGGAACCACCTCTCAGAGGTGCCACAACCACATGCCGGAGACGGCGGAAGCACCTGCCGAGAATGCCGGAAGTTCCTGATCCACTCCCCAGAACCACCTGCCGGACACGCCAAAATCACCTGCCGGCTACGCCAGAACCACTCGGCGGACACTCCAGAATCACCTGCCGGGCATGCCAGCACAACCTCTCAGAAGTGCCAGAAGCACGTGCCGGACAGGCCGGAACCATCTCCCGGACAGACCGGAAACACAGGAAACACTCGCCGGAACCACCTGCTTGACTCACCGGTCCCACCTGCCAGACACGCAAAAATCACCTGCCCGCTACACCAGAACCACTCGGCGGACAAGCCGGAATCACGTGAAGGGCATGCCGACACAACCTCTCAGACGTGCCAGAACCATCTTCCGGACACGCCGTTACCTCCTGCCGAGTATGCCGGAACCACCTGATCCACTCCCCAGAACCACCTGCTGGACACGCCAGAATCACCTGCCAGCTACGTCAGAAGCACTCGGCAGACACTCCGGAACCACCTGCAGGGCATGCTGGAACCACATCTCAGAGGTGCCAGAACCACATGCCGGACACTCCGGAATCACCTGCCGGGCATGCCGGAACCATCTCTCAGACGTGCCACAACCACGTGCCGGAGAGACCGGAAGCACCTGCCGAGCGCGCCGGAACCACCTGCTGGACATGCCGGAACCACCTGCCGGACACGCCGGAACCACCGGCTCGACTCTCCGGAACCATTGCCGGACATGCCAAATCACCTGCCGGCTACGCCAGAACCACTTGGCGAACACTCCGGAATCACCTGCCGGGCAGGGCGGAACCACCTCTCAGACATGCCGGAACCACATGCCAATGACACCGGAAGCACCTGCCGAGCACGCCAGAACCAACTGCTCGACTCGCCAAAACCACCTGCTGGACACGCCAAAATCACCTGCCGGCTACGCCACAACCATTTGGTGAACACTTCGGAATCACCTGCCGGGCTGGCTGGAACCACCTGCCGGTCACGCCAACATCACCTGCCAGCTATGCCAGAACCACTTGGCGGACACCATGGAAACACCTGTCGGGCCGGCCGGAACCACCTCTCAGACGTGCCAGAACCATGTGCCTGAGATGCCGGAACCACACCCCGAACAGACCGAAACCACCTGCCAGACCCGCCTGAACCACCTGCCGAGCACGCCGGAACCACCTACTCGACTTGCCGGAACCACCTGCCTTACACGCTAAAATCACCTGCCGGGTATGCCACAACCACTTGGTGGACACTCCGGAATCATCTGCCGGACATGCCAGAACCACCTCTCAGACACACCAGAACCACGTGCCGGACACGCCGGAAGCACCTGCTGATCATGCCTGAGCGACATGCTCGACTTGCAAGAAACAGCCGCCAGACACGCCAAAATCACCTGCCGGGTACGCCAGAACCACGTGGCGGACACTCCGGAATCACCTGTCGGGCATGCCAGAACCACCTCTCAGACGTGCCAGAACCTCGTGCCGGACACGCCAGAACCACCTGACGGACAGCCCAGAACCACCTGCTGGACACGCCGGAACCACCGTCTCGACTTGCCGGAACCACCGCCGGACATGCAAAATGACCTGCCGGCTACGCCAGAACCACTTGGCGAACACTCTGGAATCACCTGTCAGGCATGCCGGAAACACCTCTCAGACTTGCCAGAACCATGTTCCGGACACGCCGGTACCACCTGTCGAGTATGCCGGAACCATCTGATCCACTCCCCAGAAACACCTGCTGGGCACGCCAGAATCACCTGCCGGCTACGCCAGAACCACTCGGCAGACACTCCGGAACCACCTGCCGGGCATGCAGGAACCATCTCTCAGACGTGCCAACCACGTGCCGGAGAGACCTGAAGCACCTGCCGAGCTCGCCGGAACCACCTGCCGGACACGCCGGAACCACCAGCTCGACTCGCCGGAACCACCGCCGGACATGCAAAATCACCTGCCGTGTATACCAGAACCACTTGGTGGACACTCCGGAATCATCTGCCGGACATGCCAGAACCAGCTCTCAGACACACCAGAACCACGTGCCAGAGACGCCGGAAGCACCAGCTGAGCATGCCTCAGCCACCTGCTCGACTCGCAAGAAACACCTGTCGGACATGCCAAAATCACCTGCCGGGTACGCCAGAAACACTTGGCGGACACTCCGGAATCACCTGCCGGGCATGCCAGCACAACCTCTGTGAAGTGGCAGAAGCACGTGCCAGACAGGCCGGAACCATCTCCTGGACATACCGGAAACACAGGAAACACTCGCTGGAACCAACTGCTTGAATCACCGGTCCCACCTGCCGGACACGCCAAAATCACCTGCCCGCTACACCAGAGCCGCTTGGTGGACAACCCGGAATCACGTGAAGTGCATGGTGACACAACCTCTCTGACGCGCCAGAACCTCGTGCCGGACACACCAGAACCACCTGCTACACAGACCGGAACCACCTGCCGGACACGCCGGAACCACCTGCCTCACAGGCCAAAATCATATGCCGGCTACGCCAAAACCACTTGGCGGACACTCCAGAATCACCTGCCGGGCATGCCAGCACAACCTCTCAGAAGTGCCAGAAGCACGTGCCGGACAGGCCGGAACCATCTCCCGGACAGACCGGAAACACAGGAAACACTCGCTGGAACCCCCTGCTTGACTCACCGGTCCCACCTGCCGGACACGCCAAAATCACCTGCCCGCTACACCAGAGTCGCTTGGCGGACAAGCCGGAATCACGTGAAGTGCATGGCGACACAACCTCTCAGACGTGCAGGACACACCAGAACCACCTGCTGGACAGACGGGAACCACCTGCCGGACACGCCGGAACCACCGGCTCGATTCGCCGGAACCATTGCCGGACATGCAAAATGACCTGCCGGCTACGCCAGAACCACTTGGCGAACACTCCGGAATCACCTGCCGGGCATGGTGGTACCACCTCTCAGACATGCCGGAACCACATGCCAATGACACCGGAAGCACCTGCCGAGCACGCCAGAACCACCTGCTCGACTCGCCAAAACCACCTGCTGGACACGCCAAAATCACCTGCCGGCTACACCACAACCACTTGGCGAACACTCCGGAATCACCTGTCGGGCATGCCGGAAACACCTCTCAGACTTGCCAGAACCATGTTCCGGACACGCCGGTACCACCTGTTGAGTATGCCGGAACCACCTGATCCACTCCCCAGAACCACCTGCCGGACACGCCAGAATCACCTGCCGGCTACTCCAGAACCACTCGGCAGACACTCCGTAACCAACTGCCGGGAATGCCGGAACCACCTCTCAGAGGTGCCAGAACCACTTGGAGGACTCTCCGGGATCACCTGCCGGGCATGCCAGAACCACCTCTCAGACGTGCCAGAACCATGTGCCGGACACGCCGGAACCACCTGCCGAGTATGCCGGAACCACCTGCTCCACTCCCCAGAACCACCTGCTGGACACGCCAAAATCACCTGCCGGCTATGCCAGAACCACTCGGCAGACACTCCGGAACCACCTCCAGGACAGACCGGAACCAGCTGCCGGACACGCCGGGACCACCTGCTTGACTCGCCAGAACCACCTGCCGGACACGCCAGAATCACCAGCCGGCTACGCCACAACCACTTGTCGGACACTCCGGAATCAGCTGCCGGGCATGCTGGAACCACCTCTCAGAGGTGCCACAACCACATGCCGGAGACGGCGGAAGCACCTGCCGAGAATGCCGGAAGTTCCTGATCCACTCCCCAGAACCACCTGCCGGACACGCCAAAATCACCTGCCGGCTACGCCAGAACCACTTGGAGGACAAGCCGGAATCACGTGAACTGCATGCCGACACAACCTCTCAGACGTGCCAGAACCTCGTGCCGGACACCCCAGAACCACCTGCTGGACAGACCGGAACCACCTGCCGGACACGCCAGAACCACCGGCTCGACTCGCCGGAACCATTGCCGGACATGCAAAATCACCTGCCGGCTACGCCAGAACCACTTGGCGAACACTCCCGAATCAGCTGCCGGGCATGCCGGAACCACCTATCAGGCTTGCCAGAACCATGTTCCGGACACGCCGGTACCACCTGCCGAGTATGCCGGAACCACCTGATCCACTCCACAGAACCACCTGCTGGACACGCCAGAATCACCTGCCGTCTACGCCAGAACCACTCGGCAGACACTCCGGAACCACCTGCCGGGCATGCCGGAACCACCTCTCAGAGGTGCCAGAACCACATGCCGGACACTCCGGAATCACCTGCCGGGCATGCCGGAACCATCTCTCAGACGTGCCAGAACCATGTTCCGGACACGCCGCTACCACCTGCCGAGCTCGCCGGAACCACCTGCTGGACACGCCAAAATCACCTGCCGGCTACGCCAGAACCACTCGGCAGACACTCCGGAACCACCTGCCGGGCATGCCGGAACCACCTCTCAGACGTGCCAGAACCATTTTCTGGACACGCCGCTGCCACCTGCCGTGCTCGCCGGAACCACCTGCTGGACACGCCAAAATGACCTGCCGGCTACGCCAGAACCACTTGGCGGACACTCCAGAATCACCTGCCGGGCTTGCTGGAACCACCTGATGGTCACGCCAACATCACCTGCCAGCTACGCCAGAACCACTTGGCAGACACTCCGGAAACACCTGTCGGGCTGGCCGCAACCACCTCTCAGACGTGCCAGAACCATGTGCCTCAGATGCCGGAACCACACCCCGAACAGACCGAAACCACCTGCCAGACCCGCCTCAACCCCCTGGCGAGCACGCCTGATCCACCTGTTCAACTAGCCGGAACCACCTTCCTGACACGCCAAAATCACCTGCCAGGTATACCAGAACCACTTGGTGGACACTCTGGAATCATCTGCCGGACATGCCAGAACCAGCTCTCAGACACACCAGAACCACGTGCCAGAGACGCCGGAAGCACCAGCTGAGCATGCCTGAGCCACCTGCACGACTCGCAAGAAACACCTGTCGGACAGGCCAAAATCACCTGCCGGGTACGCCAGAAACACTTGGCGGACACTCCGGAATCACCTGTCGGGCATGCCGCAACCACCTCTCAGACTTGCCAGAACCATGTTCTGGACACGCCGGTACCACCTGCCGAGTATGCCGGAACCCGCTGATCCACTCCCCAGAACCACCTACTGGACACGCCAAAATCAACTGCCGGCTATGCCAGAACCACACGGCAGACACTCCGGAATCACATGCCAGGCATTCCGGAACCACCTCTCAGAGGTGCCAGAACCACATGCCGGAGACTCCGGAATCACCTGCCGGGCATGCCGGAACCACCTATCAAAGGTGCCAGAACCACATGCCGGAGACTCTGGAATCACCTGCCGGGCATGCCGGAACCTTCTCACAGACGTGCCACAACCACGTGCCGGAGAGACCGGAAGCACCTGCCGAGCTCTCCGGAACCACCTGCTGGACATGCCGGAACCACCTGCCTCACAGGCCAAAATCATATGCCGGCTACGCCAAAACCACTGGGTGGACACTCCAGAATCACCTTGCGGGCATGCCGGAACCACGTCATGGACAGACGGCAAACACCTGCCGGACCTGCCGGAACCACCTGCCGAGCACGCCGGAACCACCTGCTCGACTCACCAGAGCCACCTGCCGGACACACCAGAAACACCTGCGGGGTACGCCAGAACCACTTGGAGGACTCTACGGGATCACCTGCCGGGCATGCCGGAACCACCTCTCAGACGTGCCAGAACCATGTGCCGGACACGCCGGAACCACCTGCCGAGTATGCCGGAACCACCTGCTCCACTCCCCAGAACCACCTGCTGGACACGCCAAAATCACCTGCCGGCTACGCCAGAACCACTCGGCAGACACTCCGGAACCACCTCCAGGACAGACCGGAACCAGCTGCGGGACACGCCGGGACCACCTGCTTGACTCGCCAGAACCACCTGCCGGACACGCCAGAATCACCAGCCGGCTACGCCACAACCACTTGTCGGACACTCCGGAATCAGCTGCCGGGCATGCTGGAACCACCTCTCAGAGGTGCCACAACCACATGCCGGAGACGGCGGAAGCACCTGCCGAGAATGCAGGAAGTTCCTGATCCACTCCCCAGAACCACCTGCCGGACACGCCAAAATCACCTGCCGGCTACGCCAGAACCACTCGGCGGACACTCCAGAATCACCTGCCGGGCATGCCAGCACAACCTCTCAGAAGTGCCAGAAGCACGTGCCGGACAGGCCGGAACCATCTCCCGGACAGACCGGAAAAACAGGAAACACTCGCCGGAACCACCTGCTTGACTCACCGGTCCCACCTGCCGGACACGCCAAAATCACCTGCCCGCTACACCAGAACCCTTTGGTGGACAAGCTGGAATCACGTGAAGGGCATGCCGACACAACCTCACAGACGTGCCAGAACCTCGTGCCGGACACCCCAGAACCACCTGCTGGACAGACCGGAACCACCTGCCGGACACGCCAGAAGCACCGGCTCGACTCGCCGGAACCATTTCCGGACATGCAAAATCACCTGCCGGCTACGCCAGAACCACTTGGCGAACACTCCGGAATCACCTGCCGGGCATGGCGGAACCACCTCTCAGACATGCCGGAACCACATGCCAATGACACCGGAAGCACCTGCCGAGCACGCCAGAACCACCTGCTCGACTCGCCAAAACCACCTGCTGGACACGCCAAAATCACCTGCCGGCTACGCCACAACCATTTGGTGAACACTTCGGAATCACCTGCCGGGCTGGCTGGAACCACCTGCCGGTCACGCCAACATCACCTGCCAGCTATGCCAGAACCACTTGGCGGACACCATGGAAACACCTGTCGGGCCGGCCGGAACCACCTCTCAGACGTGCCAGAACCATGTGCCTGAGATGCCGGAACCACACCCCGAACAGACCGAAACCACCTGCCAGACCCGCCTGAACCACCTGCCGAGCACGCCGGAACCACCTACTCGACTCGCCGGAACCACCTACCTGACACGCCAAAATCACCTGCCGGGTATGCCAGAACCACTTGGTGGACACTCCGGAATCATCCGCCGGACATGCCAGAACCAGCTCTCAGACACACCAGAACCACGTGCCGGACACGCCGGAAGCACGTGCTGAGCATGCCTGAGCCACATGCTCGACTTGCAAGAAACACCTGCCAGACACGCCAAAATCACCTGCCGGGTATGCCAGAACCACGTGGCGGACACTCCGGAATCACCTGTCGGGCATGCCGGAACCACCTCTCAAACGTGCCAGAACCTCGTGCCGGACACGCCAGAACCACGTGCCGGACAGACCGGAACCACGTGCCGGACACGCCGGAACCACCAGCTCGACTCGCCGGAACCACCGCCGGACATGCAAAATCACCTGCCGGCTACTCCAGAACCACTTGGCGAACACTCCCGAATCAGCTGCCGGGCATGCGGGAACCACCTATCAGGCTTGCCAGAACCATGTTCCGGACACGCCGGTACCACCTGCCGAGTATGCCGGAACCACCTGATCCACTCCCCAGAACCACCTGCTGGACACGCCAGAATCACCTGCCGTCTACGCCAGAACCACTCGGCAGACACTCCGGAACCACCTGCCGGGCATGCCGGAACCACCTCTCAGAGGTGCCAGAACCACATGCCGGACACTCCGGAATCACCTGCCGGGCATGCCGGAACCATCTCTCAGACGTGCCAGAACCATGTTCCGGACACGCCGCTACCACCTGCCGAGCTCGCCGGAACCACCTGCTGGACACGCCAAAAATCACCTGCCGGCTACGCCAGAACCACTTGGCGGACACTCCAGAATCACCTGCCGGGCTTGCTGGAACCACCTGCCGGTCACGCCAACATCACCTGCCAGCTACGCCAGAACCACTTGGCAGACACTCCGGAAACACCTGTCGTGCTGGCCGCAACCACCTCTCAGACGTGCCAGAACCATGTGCCTGAGATGCCGGAAGCACACCCCGAACAGACCGAAACCACCTGCCAGACCCGCCTGAACCCCCTGGCGAGCACGCCTGATCCACCTGTTCAACTAGTCGGAACCACCTTCCTGACACGCCAAAATCACCTGCCAGGTATACCAGAACCACTTGGTGGACACTCTGGAATCATCTTCCGGACACGCCAGAACCAGCTCTCAGACACACCAGAACCACGTGCCAGAGACGCCAGAAGCACCAGCTGAGCATGCCTGAGCCACCTGCACGACTCGCAAGAAACACCTGTCGGACAGGCCAAAATCACCTGCCGGGTACGCCAGAAACACTTGGCGGACACTCCGGAATCACCTGTCGGGCATGCCGGAACCACCTCTCAGACTTGCCAGAACCATGTTCTGGACACGCCGGTACCACCTGCCGAGTATGCCGGAACCAGCTGATCCACTCCCCAGAACCACCTACTGGACATGCCAAAATCAACTGCCGGCTATGCCAGAACCACACGGCAGACACTCCGGAATCACATGCCAGGCATTCCGGAACCACCTCTCAGAGGTGCCAGAACCACATGCCGGAGACTCCGGAATCACCTGCCGGGCATGCCGGAACCACCTATCAAAGGTGCCAGAACCACATGCCGGAGACTCTGGAATCACCTGCCGGGCATTCCGGAACCTTCTCTCAGACGTGCCACAACCACGTGCCGGAGAGACCGGAAGCACCTGCCGAGCTCTCCGGAACCACCTGCTGGACATGCCGGAACCACCTGCCTCACAGGCCAAAATCATATGCCGGCTACGCCAAAACCACTGGGTGGACACTCCAGAATCACCTTGCGGGCATGCCGGAACCACGTCATGGACAGACGGCAAACACCTGCCGAACCTGCCGGAACCACCTGCCGAGCACGCCGGAACCACCTGCTCGACTCACCAGAGCCACCTGCCGGACACACCAGAAACACCTGCGGGGTACGCCAGAACCACTTGGAGGACTCTCCGGGATCACCTGCCGGGCATGCCGGAACCACCTCTCAGACGTGCCAGAACCATGTGCCGGACACGCCGGAACCACCTGCCGAGTATGCCGGAACCAGCTGCTCCACTCCCCAGAACCACCTGCTGGACACGCCAAAATCACCTGCCAGCTACGCCAGAACCACTCGGCAGACACTCCGGAACCACCTCCAGGACAGACCGGAACCAGCTGCCGGACACGCCGGGACCACCTGCTTGACTCGCCAGAACCGCCTGCCGGACACGCCAGAATCACCAGCCGGCTACGCCACAACCACTTGTCGGACACTCCGGAATCAGCTGCCGGGCATGCTGGAACCACCTCTCAGAGGTGCCACAACCACATGCCGGAGACGGCGGAAGCACCTGCCGAGAATGCCGGAAGTTCCTGATCCACTCCCCAGAACCACCTGCCGGACACGCCAAAATCACCTGCCGGCTACGCCAGAACCACTCGGCGGACACTCCAGAATCACCTGCCGGGCATGCCAGCACAACCTCTCAGAAGTGCCAGAAGCACGTGCCGGACAGGCCGGAGCCATCTCCCGGACAGACCGGAAACACAGGAAACACTCGCCGGAACCACCTGCTTGACTCACCGGTCCCACCTGCCGGACACGCCAAAATCACCTGCCCGCTACACCAGAACCACTTGGTGGACAAGCCGGAAGCACGTGAAGGGCATGCCGACACAAACTCTCAGACGTGCCAGAACCTCGTGCCGGACACCCCAGAACCACCTGCTGGACAGACCGGAACCACCTGCCGGACACGCCGGAACCACCGGCTCGACTCGCCGGAACCATTCCCGGACATGCAAAATCACCTGCCGGCTACGCCAGAACCACTTGGCGAACACTCCGGAATCACCTGCCGGGCATGGCGGAACCACCTCTCAGACATGCCGGAACCACATGCCAATGACACCGGAAGCACCTGCCGAGCACGCCAGAACCACCTGCTCGACTCGCCAAAACCACCTGCTGGACACGCCAAAATCACCTGCCGGCTACGCCACAACCATTTGGTGAACACTTCGGAATCACCTGCCGGGCTGGCTGGAACCACCTGCCGGTCACGCCAACATCACCTGCCAGCTATGCCAGAACCACTTGGCGGACACCATGGAAACACCTGTCGGGCCGGCCGGAACCACCTCTCAGACGTGTCAGAACCATGTGCCTTAGATGCCGGAACCACACCCCGAACAGACAGAAACCACCTGCCAGACCCGCCTGAACCACCTGCCGAGCACGCCGGAACCACCTACTCGACTCGCCGGATCCACCTACCTGACATGCCAAAATCACCTGCCGGGTATGCCAGAACCACTTGGTGGACACTCCGGAATCATCCGCCGGACATGCCAGAACCAGCTCTCAGACACACCAGAACCACGTGCCGGACACGCCGGAAGCACGTGCTGAGCATGCCTGAGCCACATGCTCGACTTGCAAGAAACACCTGCCAGACACGCCAAAATCACCTGCCGGGTACGCCAGAACCACGTGGCGGACACTCCGGAATCATCTGTCGGGCATGCCGGAACCACCTCTCAGACGTGCCAGAACCTCGTGCCGGACACCCCAGAACCACCTGCCGGACAGACTGGAACCACCTGCCGGACACGCCGGAACCACCAGCTCGACTCGCCGGAACCACCGCCGGACATGCAAAATCACCTGCCGGCTACGCCAGAACCACTTGGCGAACACTCCCGAATCAGCTGCCGGGCATGCGGGAACCACCTATCAGGCTTGCCAGAACCATGTTCCGGACACGCCGGTACCACCTGCCGAGTATGCCGGAACCACCTGATCCACTCCCCAGAACCACCTGCTGGACACGCCAGAATCACCTGCCGTCTACGCCAGAACCACTCGGCAGACACTCCGGAACCACCTGCCGGGCATGCCGGAACCACCTCTCAGAGGTGCCAGAACCACATGCCGGACACTCCGGAATCACCTGCCGGGCATGCCGGAACCATCTCTCAGACGTGCCAGAACCATGTTCCGGACACGCCGCTACCACCTGCCGAGCTCGCCGGAACCACCTGCTGGACACGCCAAAAATCACCTGCCGGCTACGCCAGAACCACTTGGCGGACACTCCAGAATCACCTGCCGGGCTTGCTGGAACCACCTGCCGGTCATGCCAACATCACCTGCCAGCTACGCCAGAACCACTTGGCAGACACTCCGGAAACACCTGTCGTGCTGGCCGCAACCACCTCTCAGACGTGCCAGAACCATGTGCCTGAGATGCCGGAAGCACACCCCGAACAGACCGAAACCACCTGCCAGACCCGCCTGAACCCCCTGGCGAGCACGCCTGATCCACCTGTTCAACTAGTCGGAACCACCTTCCTGACACGCCAAAATCACCTGCCAGGTATACCAGAACCACTTGGTGGACACTCTGGAATCATCTTCCGGACACGCCAGAACCAGCTCTCAGACACACCAGAACCACGTGCCAGAGACGCCAGAAGCACCAGCTGAGCATGCCTGAGCCACCTGCACGACTCGCAAGAAACACCTGTCGGACAGGCCAAAATCACCTGCCGGGTACGCCAGAAACACTTGGCGGACACTCCGGAATCACCTGTCGGGCATGCCGGAACCACCTCTCAGACTTGCCAGAACCATGTTCTGGACACGCCGGTACCACCTGCCGAGTATGCCGGAACCAGCTGATCCACTCCCCAGAACCACCTACTGGACATGCCAAAATCAACTGCCGGCTATGCCAGAACCACACGGCAGACACTCCGGAATCACATGCCAGGCATTCCGGAACCACCTCTCAGAGGTGCCAGAACCACATGCCGGAGACTCCGGAATCACCTGCCGGGCATGCCGGAACCACCTATCAAAGGTGCCAGAACCACATGCCGGAGACTCTGGAATCACCTGCCGGGCATTCCGGAACCTTCTCTCAGACGTGCCACAACCACGTGCCGGAGAGACCGGAAGCACCTGCCGAGCTCTCCGGAACCACCTGCTGGACATGCCGGAACCACCTGCCTCACAGGCCAAAATCATATGCCGGCTACGCCAAAACCACTGGGTGGACACTCCAGAATCACCTTGCGGGCATGCCGGAACCACGTCATGGACAGACGGCAAACACCTGCCGAACCTGCCGGAACCACCTGCCGAGCACGCCGGAACCACCTGCTCGACTCACCAGAGCCACCTGCCGGACACACCAGAAACACCTGCGGGGTACGCCAGAACCACTTGGAGGACTCTCCGGGATCACCTGCCGGGCATGCCGGAACCACCTCTCAGACGTGCCAGAACCATGTGCCGGACACGCCGGAACCACCTGCCGAGTATGCCGGAACCAGCTGCTCCACTCCCCAGAACCACCTGCTGGACACGCCAAAATCACCTGCCAGCTACGCCAGAACCACTCGGCAGACACTCCGGAACCACCTCCAGGACAGACCGGAACCAGCTGCCGGACACGCCGGGACCACCTGCTTGACTCGCCAGAACCGCCTGCCGGACACGCCAGAATCACCAGCCGGCTACGCCACAACCACTTGTCGGACACTCCGGAATCAGCTGCCGGGCATGCTGGAACCACCTCTCAGAGGTGCCACAACCACATGCCGGAGACGGCGGAAGCACCTGCCGAGAATGCCGGAAGTTCCTGATCCACTCCCCAGAACCACCTGCCGGACACGCCAAAATCACCTGCCGGCTACGCCAGAACCACTCGGCGGACACTCCAGAATCACCTGCCGGGCATGCCAGCACAACCTCTCAGAAGTGCCAGAAGCACGTGCCGGACAGGCCGGAGCCATCTCCCGGACAGACCGGAAACACAGGAAACACTCGCCGGAACCACCTGCTTGACTCACCGGTCCCACCTGCCGGACACGCCAAAATCACCTGCCCGCTACACCAGAACCACTTGGTGGACAAGCCGGAAGCACGTGAAGGGCATGCCGACACAAACTCTCAGACGTGCCAGAACCTCGTGCCGGACACCCCAGAACCACCTGCTGGACAGACCGGAACCACCTGCCGGACACGCCGGAACCACCGGCTCGACTCGCCGGAACCATTCCCGGACATGCAAAATCACCTGCCGGCTACGCCAGAACCACTTGGCGAACACTCCGGAATCACCTGCCGGGCATGGCGGAACCACCTCTCAGACATGCCGGAACCACATGCCAATGACACCGGAAGCACCTGCCGAGCACGCCAGAACCACCTGCTCGACTCGCCAAAACCACCTGCTGGACACGCCAAAATCACCTGCCGGCTACGCCACAACCATTTGGTGAACACTTCGGAATCACCTGCCGGGCTGGCTGGAACCACCTGCCGGTCACGCCAACATCACCTGCCAGCTATGCCAGAACCACTTGGCGGACACCATGGAAACACCTGTCGGGCCGGCCGGAACCACCTCTCAGACGTGTCAGAACCATGTGCCTTAGATGCCGGAACCACACCCCGAACAGACAGAAACCACCTGCCAGACCCGCCTGAACCACCTGCCGAGCACGCCGGAACCACCTACTCGACTCGCCGGATCCACCTACCTGACATGCCAAAATCACCTGCCGGGTATGCCAGAACCACTTGGTGGACACTCCGGAATCATCCGCCGGACATGCCAGAACCAGCTCTCAGACACACCAGAACCACGTGCCGGACACGCCGGAAGCACGTGCTGAGCATGCCTGAGCCACATGCTCGACTTGCAAGAAACACATGCCAGACACGCCAAAATCACCTGCCGGGTACGCCAGAACCACGTGGCGGACACTCCGGAATCATCTGTCGGGCATGCCGGAACCACCTCTCAGACGTGCCAGAACCTCGTGCCGGACACCCCAGAACCACCTGCCGGACAGACTGGAACCACCTGCCGGACACGCCGGAACCACCAGCTCGACTCGCCGGAACCACCGCCGGACATGCAAAATCACCTGCCGGCTACGCCAGAACCACTTGGTGAACACTCCCGAATCAGCTCCCGGGCATGCCGGAACCAACTATCAGGCTTGCCAGAACCATGTTCCGGACACGCCGGTACCACCTGCCGAGTATGCCGGAACCACCTGATCCACTCCCCAGAACCCCCTGCTGGACACGCCAGAATCACCTGCCGTCTACACCAGAACCACTCGGCAGACACTCCGGAACCACCTGCCGGGCATGCCGGAACCACCTCTCAGAGGTGCCAGAACCACATGCCGGACACTCCGGAATCACCTGCCGGGCATGCCGGAACCATCTCTCAGACGTGCCAAAACCATGTTCCGGACACGCCGCTACCACCTGCCGAGCTCGCCGGGACCACCTGCTGGACACGCCAAAATCACCTGCCGGCTACGCCAGAACCACTTGGCGGACACTCCAGAATCACCTGCCGGGCTTGCTGGAACCACCTGCCGGTCACGCCAACATCACCTGCCAGGTATACCAGAACCACTTGGTGGACACTCTGGTATCATCTTCCGGACATGCCAGAACCAGCTCTCAGACACACCAGAACCACGTGCCAGAGACGCCCGAAGCACCAGCTGAGCATGCCTGAGCCACCTGCACGACTCGCAAGAAACACCTGTCGGACAGGCCAAAATCACCTGCCGGGTACGACAGAAACACTTGGCGGACACTCCGGAATCACCTGTCGGGCATGCCGGAACCACCTCTCAGACTTGCCAGAACCATGATCTGGATACGCTGGTACCACCTGCCGAGTATGCCGGAACCAGCTGATCCACTCCCCAGAACCACCTACTGGACACGCCAAAATCAACTGCCGGCTATGCCAGAACCACACGGCAGACACTCCGGAATCACATGCCAGGCATTCCGGAACCACCTCTCAGAGGTGCCAGAACCACATGCCGGAGACTCCGGAATCACCTGCCGGGCATGCCGGAACCACCTATCAAAGGTGCCAGAACCACATGCCGGAGACTCTGGAATCACCTGCCGGGCATGCCGGAACCTTCTCTCAGACGTGCCACAACCACGTGCCGGAGAGACTGGAAGCACCTGCCGAGCTCTCCGGAACCACCTGCTGGACATGCCGGAACCACCTGCCTCACAGGCCAAAATCATATGCCGGCTACGCCAAAACCACTGGGTGGACACTCCAGAATCATCTTGCGGGCATGCCGGAACCACGTCATGGACAGACGGCAAACACCTGCCGGACCTGCCGGAACCACCTGCCGAGCACGCCGGAACCACCTGCTCGACTCACCAGAGCCACCTGCCGGACACACCAGAAACACCTGCGGGGTACGCCAGAACCACTTGGAGGACTCTCCGGGATCACCTGCCGGGCATGCCGGAACCACCTCTCAGACGTGCCAGAACCATGTGCCGGACACGCCGGAACCACCTGCCGAGTATGCCGGAACCAGCTGCTCCACTCCCCAGAACCACCTGCTGGACACGCCAAAATCACCTGCCGGCTACGCCAGAACCACTCGGCAGACACTCCGGGACCACCTCCAGGACAGACCGGAACCAGCTGCCGGACACGCCGGGACCACCTGCTTGACTCGCCAGAACCGCCTGCCGGACACGCCAGAATCACCAGCCGGCTACACCACAACCACTTGTCGGACACTCCGGAATCAGCTGCCGGGCATGCTGGAACCACCTCTCAGAGGTGCCACAACCACATGCCGGAGACGGCGGAAGCACCTGCCGAGAATGCCGGAAGTTCCTGATCCACTCCCCAGAACCACCTGCCGGACACGCCAAAATCACCTGCCGGCTATGCCAGAACCACTCGGCGGACACTCCAGAATCACCTGCCGGGCATGCCAGCACAACCTCTCAGAAGTGCCAGAAGCACGTGCCGGACAGGCCGGAACCATCTCCCGGACAGACCGGAAACACAGGAAACACTCGCCGGACACCACCTGCTTGACTCACCGGTCCCACCTGCCGGACACGCCAAAATCACCTGCCCGCTACACCAGAACCACTTGGTGGACAAGCCGGAAGCACGTGAAGGGCATGCGGACACAACCTCTCAGACGTGCCAGAACCTCGTGCCGGACACCCCAGAACCACCTGCTGGACAGACCGGAACCACCTGCCGGACACGCCAGAACCACCGGCTGGACTCGCCGGAACCATTGCCGGACATGCAAAATCACCTGCCGGCTACGCCAGAACCACTTGGCGAACACTCCGGAATCACCTGCCGGGCATGGCGGAACCACCTCTCAGACATGCCGGAACCACATGCCAATGACACCGGAAGCACCTGCCGAGCACGCCAGAACCACCTGCTCGACTCGCCAAAACCACCTGCTGGACACGCCAAAATCACCTGCCGGCTACGCCACAACCATTTGGTGAACACTTCGGAATCACCTGCCGGGCTGGCTGGAACCACCTGCCGGTCACGCCAACATCACCTGCCAGCTATGCCAGAACCACTTGGCGGACACCATGGAAACACCTGTCGGGCCGGCCGGAACCACCTCTCAGACGTGCCAGAACCATGTGCCTGAGATGCCGGAACCACACCCCGAACAGACCGAAACCACATACCCGACCCGCCTGAACCACCTGCCGAGCACGCCGGAACCACCAACTCGACTCGCCGGAACCACCTACCTGACACGCCAAAATCACCTGCCGGGTATGCCAGAACCACTTGGTGGACACTCCGGAATCATCCGCCGGACATGCCAGAACCAGCTCTCAGACACTCCAGAACCACGTGCCGGACACGCCGGAAGCACGTGCTGAGCATGCCTGAGCCACATGCTCGACTTGCAAGAAACACCTGCCAGACACGCCAAAATCACCTGCCGGGTACGCCAGAACCACGTGGCGGACACTCCAGAATCACCTGTCGGGCATGCCGGAACCACCTCTCAGACGTGCCAGAACCTCGTGCCGGACACGCCAGAACCACCTGCCGGACAGACCGGAACCACCTGCCGGACACGCCGGAACCACCAGCTCGACTCGCCGGAACCACCGCCGGACATGCAAAATCACCTGCCGGCTACGCCAGAACCACTTGGCGAACACTCCCGAATCAGCTGCCGGGCATGCCGGAACCACCTATCAGGCTTGCCAGAACCATGTTCCGGACACGCCGCTACCACCTGCCGAGTATGCCGGAACCACCTGATCCACTCCCCAGAACCACCTGCTGGACACGCCAGAATCACCTGCCGTCTACGCCAGAACCACTCGGCAGACACTCCGGAACCACCTGCCGGGCATGCCGGAACCACCTCTCAGAGGTGCCAGAACCACATGCCGGACACTCCGGAATCACCTGCCGGGCATGCCGAAACCATCTCTCAGACGTGCCCGAACCATGTTCCGGACACGCCGCTACCACCTGCCGAGCTCGCCGGAACCACCTGCTGGACACGCCAAAATCACCTGCCGGCTACGCCAGAACCACTTGGCGGACACTCCAGAATCACCTGCCGGGCTTGCTGGAACCACCTGCCGGAAACGCCAACATCACCTGCCAGCTACGCCAGAACCACTTGGCAGACACTCCGGAAACACCTGTCGGGCTGGCCGCAACCACCTCTCACACGTGCCAGAACCATGTGCCTGAGATGCCGGAACCACACCCCGAACAGACCGAAACCACCTGCCAGACCCGCCTCAACCCCCTGGCGAGCACGCCTGATCCACCTGTTCAACTAGCCGGAACCACCTTCCTGACACGCGAAAATCACCTGCCAGGTATACCAGAACCACTTGGTGGACACTCTGGAATCATCTTGCGGACACGCCAGAACCAGCTCTCAGACACACCAGAACCACGTGCCAGAGACTCCGGAAGCACCAGCTGAGCATGCCTGAGCCACCTGCACGACTCGCAAGAAACACCTGTCGGACAGGCCAAAATCACCTGCCGGGTACGCCAGAAACACTTGGCGGACACTCCGGAATCACCTGTCGGGCATGCCGGAACCACCTCTCAGACTTGCCAGAACCATGTTCTGGACACGCCGGTACCAACTGCCGAGTATGCCCGAACCAGCTGATCCACTCCCCAGAACCACCTACTGGACACGCCAAAATCAACTGCCGGCTATGCCAGAACCACACGGCAGACACTCCGGAATCACATGCCAGGCATTCCGGAACCACCTCTCAGAGGTGCCAGAACCGCATGCCGGAGACTCCGGAATCACCTGCCGGGCATGCCGGAACCACCTATCAAAGGTGCCAGAACCACATGCCGGAGACTCTGGAATCACCTGCCGGGCATGCCGGAACCTTATCTCAGACGTGCCACAACCACGTACCGGAGAGACTGGAAGCGCCTGCCGAGCTCTCCGGAACCACCTGCTGGACATGCCGGAACCACCTGCCTCACAGGCCAAAATCATATGCCGGCTACGCCAAAACCACTGGGTGGACACTCCAGAATCACCTTGCGGGCATGCCGGAACCACGTCATGGACAGACGGCAAACACCTGCCGGACCTGCCGGAACCACCTGCCGAGCACGCCGGAACCACCTGCTCGACTCACCAGAGCCACCTGCCGGACACACCAGAAACACCTGCGGGGTACGCCAGAACCACTTGGAGGACTCTCCGGGATCACCTGCCGAGTATGCCGGAACCACCTGCTCCACTCCCCAGAACCACCTGCTGGACACGCCAAAATCACCTGCCGGGTACGCCAGAACCACGTGGCGGACACTCCGGAATCACCTGTCGGGCATGCCGGAACCACCTCTCAGACGTGCCAGAACCATGTGCCGGACACGCCGGAACCACCTGCCGAGTATGCCGGAACCACCTGCTCCACTCCCCAGAACCACCTGCTGGACACGCCAAAATCACCTGCCGGCTACGCCAGAACCACTCGGCAGACACTCCGGAACCACCTCCAGGACAGACCGGAACCAGCTGCCGGACACGCCGGGACCACCTGCTTGACTCGCCAGAACCACCTGCCGGACACGCCAGAATCACCAGCAGGCTACGCCACAACCACTTGTCCGACACTCCGGAATCAGCTGCCGGGCATGCTGGAACCACCTCTCAGAGGTGCCACAACCACATGCCGGAGACGGCGGAAGCACCTGCCGAGAATGCCGGAAGTTCCTGATCCACTCCCCAGAACCACCTGCCGGACACGCCAAAATCACCTGCCGGCTACGCCAGAACAACTTGGAGGACAAGCCGGAATCACGTGAACTGCATGCCGACACAACCTCTCAGACGTGCCAGAACCTCGTGCCGGACACCCCAGAACCACCTGCTGGACAGACCGGAACCACCTGCCGGACACGCCAGAACCACCGGCTCGACTCGCCGGAACCATTGCCGGACATGCAAAATCACCTGCTGGCTACGCCAGAAGCACTTGGCGAACACTCCGGAATCACCTGCCGGGCATGGCGGAACCACCTCTCAGATATGCCGGAACCACATGCCAATGACACCGGAAGCACCTGCCGAGCACGCCAGAACCACCTGCTCGACTCGCCAAAACCACCTGCTGGACACGCCAAAATCACCTGCCGGCTACGCCAGAACCACTTGGCGGACACTCCAGAATCACCTGCCGGGCTGGCTGGAACCACCTGCCGGTCACGCCAACATCACCTGCCAGCTACGCCAGAACCACTTGGCAGACACTCCGGAAACACCTGTCGTGCTGGCCGCAACCACCTCTCAGACGTGCCAGAACCATGTGCCTGAGATGCCGGAAGCACACCCCGAACAGACCGAAACCACCTGCCAGACCCGCCTGAACCCCCTGGCGATCACGCCTGATCCACCTGTTCAACTAGTCGGAACCACCTTCCTGACACGCCAAAATCACCTGCCAGGTATACCAGAACCACTTGGTGGACACTCTGGAATCATCTTCCGGACACGCCAGAACCAGCTCTCAGACACACCAGAACCACGTGCCAGAGACGCCGGAAGCACCAGCTGAGCATGCCTGAGCCACCTGCACGACTCGCAAGAAACACCTGTCGGACAGGCCAAAATCACCTGCCGGGTACGCCAGAAACACTTGGCGGACACTCCGGAATCACCTGTCGGGCATGCCGGAACCACCTCTCAGACTTGCCAGAACCATGTTCTGGACACGCCGGTACCACCTGCCGAGTATGCCGGAACCAGCTGATCCACTCCCCAGAACCACCTACTGGACACGCCAAAATCAACTGCCGGCTATGCCAGAACCACACGGCAGACACTCCGGAATCACATGCCAGGCATTCCGGAACCACCTCTCAGAGGTGCCAGAACCACATGCCGGAGACTCCGGAATCACCTGCCGGGCATGCCGGAACCACCTATCAAAGGTGCCAGAACCACATGCCGGAGACTCTGGAATCACCTGCCGGGCATGCCGGAACCTTCTCACAGACGTGCCACAAGCACGTGCCAGAGAGACCGGAAGCACCTGCCGAGCTCTCCAGAACCACCTGCTGGACATGCCGGAACCACCTGCCTCACAGGCCAAAATCATATGCCGGCTACGCCAAAACCACTGGGTGGACACTCCAGAATCACCTTGCGGGCATGCCGCAACCACGTGATGGACAGACGGCAAACACCTGCCGGACCTGCCGGAACCACCTGCCGAGCACGCCGGAACCACCTGCTCGACTCACCAGAGCCACCTGCCGGACACACCAGAAACACCTGCGGGGTACGCCAGAACCACTTGGAGGACTCTCCGGGATCACCTGCCGAGTATGCCGGAACCACCTGCTCCACTCCCCAGAACCACCTGCTGGACACGCCAAAATCACCTGCCGGGTACGCCAGAACCACGTGGCGGACACTCCGGAATCACCTGTCGGGCATGCCGGAACCACCTCTCAGACGTGCCAGAACCTCGTGCCGGACACGCCAGAACCACCTGCCGGACAGACCGGAACCACGTGCCGGACACGCCGGAACCACCAGCTCGACTCGCCGGAACCACCGCCGGACATGCAAAATCACCTGCCGGCTACGCCAGAACCACTTGGCGAACACTCCCGAATCAGCTGCCGGGCATGCCGGAACCACCTATCAGGCTTGCCAGAACCATGTTCCGGACACGCCGGTACCACCTGCCGAGTATGCCGGAACCACCTGATCCACTCCCCAGAACCACCTGCTGGACACGCCAGAATCACCTGCCGTCTACGCCAGAACCACTCGGCAGACATTCCGGAACCACCTGCCGGGCATGCCGGAACCACCTCTCAGAGGTGCCAGAACCACATGCCGGACACTCCGGAATCACCTGCCGGGCATGCCGGAACCATCTCTCAGACGTGCCAGAACCATGTTCCGGACACGCCGCTACCACCTGCCGAGCTCGCCGGAACCACCTGCTGGACACGCCAAAATCACCTGCCGGCTACGCCAGAACCACTTGGCGGACACTCCAGAATCACCTGCCGGGCTTGCTGGAACCACCTGCCGGTCACGCCAACATCACCTGCCAGCTACGCCAGAACCACTTGGCAGACACTCCGGAAACACCTGTCGTGCTGGCCGCAACCACCTCTCAGACGTGCCAGAACCATGTGCCTGAGATGCCGGAAGCACACCCCGAACAGACCGAAAGCACCTGCCAGACCCGCCTGAACCCCCTGGCGATCACGCCTGATCCACCTGTTCAACTAGTCGGAACCACCTTCCTGACACGCCAAAATCACCTGCCAGGTATACCAGAACCACTTGGTGGACACTCTGGAATCATCTTCCGGACACGCCAGAACCAGCTCTCAGACACACCAGAACCACGTGCCAGAGACGCCGGAAGCACCAGCTGAGCATGCCTGAGCCACCTGCACGACTCGCAAGAAACACCTGTCGGACAGGCCAAAATCACCTGCTGGGTACGCCAGAAACACTTGGCGGACACTCCGGAATCACCTGTCGGGCATGCCGGAACCACCTCTCAGACTTGCCAGAACCATGTTCTGGACACGCCGGTACCACCTGCCGAGTATGCCGGAACCAGCTGATCCACTCCCCAGAACCACCTACTGGACACGCCAAAATCAACTGCCGGCTATGCCAGAACCACACGGCAGACACTCCGGAATCACATGCCAGGCATTCCGGAACCACCTCTCAGAGGTGCCAGAACCACATGCCGGAGACTCCGGAATCACCTGCCGGGCATGCCGGAACCACCTATCAAAGGTGCCAGAACCACATGCCGGAGACTCTGGAATCACCTGCCGGGCATGCCGGAACCTTCTCTCAGACGTGCCACAACCACGTGCTGGAGAGACCGGAAGCACCTGCCGAGCTCTCCGGAACCACCTGCTGGACATGCCGGAACCACCTGCCTCACAGGCCAAAATCATATGCCGGCTACGCCAAAACCACTGGGTGGACACTCCAGAATCACCTTGCGGGCATGCCGGAACCACGTCATGGACAGACGGCAAACACCTGCCGGACCTGCCGGAACCACCTGCCGAGCACGCCGGAACCACCTGCTCGACTCACCAGAGCCACCTGCTGGACACCCCAGAAACACCTGCGGGGTACGCCAGAACCACTTGGAGGACTCTGCGGGATCACCTGACGGGCATGCCGGAACCACCTCTCAGACATGCCAGAACCATGTGCCGGACACGCCGGAACCACCTGCCGAGTATGCCGGAACCACCTGCTCCACTCCCCAGAACCACCTGCTGGACACGCCAAAATCACCTGCCGGCTACGCCAGAACCACTCGGCAGACACTCCGGAACCACCTCCAGGACAGACCGGAACCAGCTGCCGGACACGCCGGGACCACCTGCTTGACTCGCCAGAACCACCTGCCGGACACGCCAGAATCACCAGCCGGCTACGCCACAACCACTTGTCGGACACTCCGGAATCAGCTGCCGGGCATGCTGGAACCACCTCTCAGAGGTGCCACAACCACATGCCGGAGACGGCGGAAGCACCTGACGAGAATGCCGGAAGTTCCTGATCCACTCCCCAGAACCACCTGCCGGACAAGCCAAAATCAACTGCCGGCTACGCCAGAACCACTCGGCGGACACTCCAGAATCACCTGCCGGGCATGCCAGCACAACCTCTCAGAAGTGCCAGAAGCACGTGCCGGACAGGCCGGAACCATCTCCCGGACAGACCGGAAACACAGGAAACACTCGCCGGAACCACCTGCTTGACTCACCGGTCCCACCTGCCGGACACGCCAAAATCACCTGCCCGCTACACCAGAACCACTTGGTGGACAAGCCGGAATCACGTGAAGGGCATGCCGACACAACCTCTCAGACGTGCCAGAACCTCGTGCCGGACACCCCAGAACCACCTGCTGGACAGACCGGAACCACCTGCCGGACACGCCAGAACCACCGGCTCGACTCGCCGGAACCATTGCCGGACATGCAAAATCACCTGCCGGCTACGCCAGAACTACTTGGCGAACACTCCGGAATCACCTGCCGGGCATGGCGGAACCACCTCTCAGACATGCCGGAACCACATGCCAATGACACCGGAAGCACCTGCCGAGCACGCCAGAACCACCTGGTCGACTCGCCAAAACCACCTGCTGGACACGCCAAAATCACCTGCCGGCTACGCCACAACCATTTGGTGAACACTTCGGAATCACCTGCCGGGCTGGCTGGAACCACCTGCCGGTCACGCCAACATCACCTGCCAGCTATGCCAGAACCACTTGGCGGACACCATGGAAACACCTGTCGGGCCGGCCGGAACCACCTCTCAGACGTGCCAGAACCATGTGCCTGAGATGCCGGAACCACACCCCGAACAGACCGAAACCACCTGCCAGACCCGCCTGAACCACCTGCCGAGCACGCCGGAACCACCTACTCGACTCGCCGGAACCACCTACCTGACACGCCAAAATCACCTGCCGGGTATGCCAGAACCACTTGGTGGACACTCCGGAATCATCCGCCGGACATGCCAGAACCAGCTCTCAGACACACCAGAACCACGTGCCGGACACGCCGGAAGCACGTGCTGAGCATGCCTGAGCCACATGCTCGACTTGCAAGAAACACCTGCCAGACACGCCAAAATCACCTGCCGGGTACGCCAGAACCACGTGGCGGACACTCCGGAATCACCTGTCGGGCATGCCGGAACCACCTCTCAGACGTGCCAGAACCTCGTGCCGGACACGCCAGAACCACCTGCCGGACAGACCGGAACCACGTGCCGGACACGCCGGAACCACCAGCTCGACTCGCCGGAACCACCGCCGGACATGCAAAATCACCTGCCGGCTACGCCAGAACCACTTGGCGAACACTCCCGAATCAGCTGCCGGGCATGCGGGAACCACCTATCAGGCTTGCCAGAACCATGTTCTGGACACGCCGGTACCACCTGCCGAGTATGCCGGAACCACCTGATCCACTCCCCAGAACCACCTGCTGGACACGCCAGAATCACCTGCCGTCTACGCCAGAACCACTCGGCAGACACTCCGGAACCACCTGTCGGGCATGTCGGAACCATCTCTCAGAAGTGCCAGACCATGTTCCGGACACGCCGCTACCACCTGCCGAGCTCGCCGGAACCATCTGCTGGACACGCCAAAATCACCTGCCGGCTACGCCAGAACACTTGGCGGACACTCCAGAATCACCTGCCGGGCTTGCTGGAACCACCTGCCGGTCACGCCAACATCACCTGCCAGCTACGCCAGAACCACTTGGCAGACACTCCGGAAACACCTGTCGTGCTGGCCGCAACCACCTCTCAGACGTGCCAGAACCATGTGCCTGAGATGCCGGAAGCACACCCCGAACAGACCGAAACCACCTGCCAGACCCTCCTGAACCCCCTGGCGATCACGCCTGATCCACCTGTTCAACTAGTCGGAACCACCTTCCTGACACGCCAAAATCACCTGCCAGGTATACCAGAACCACTTGGTGGACACTCTGGAATCATCTTCCGGACACGCCAGAACCAGCTCTCAGACACACCAGAACCACGTGCCAGAGACGCCGGAAGCACCAGCTGAGCATGCCTGAGCCACCTGCACGACTCGCAAGAAACACCTGTCGGACAGGCCAAAAAAACCTGCCGGGTACGCCAGAAACACTTGGCGGACACTCCGGAATCACCTGTCGGGCATGCCGGAACCACCTCTCAGACTTGCCAGAACCATGTTCTGGACACGCCGGTACCACCTGCCGAGTATGCCGGAACCAGCTGATCCACTCCCCAGAACCACCTACTGGACACGCCAAAATCAACTGCCGGCTATGCCAGAACCACACGGCAGACACTCCGGAATCACATGCCAGGCATTCCGGAACCACCTCTCAGAGGTGCCAGAACCACATGCCGGAGACTCCGGAATCACCTGCCGGGCATGCCGGAACCACCTATCAAAGGTGCCAGAACCACATGCCGGAGACTCTGGAATCACCTGCCGGGCATGCCGGAACCTTCTCTCAGACGTGCCACAACCATGTGCCGGAGAGACCGGAAGCACCTGCCGAGCTCTCCGGAACCACCTGCTGGACATGCCGGAACCACCTGCCTCACAGGCCAAAATCATATGCCGGCTACGCCAAAACCACTGGGTGGACACTCCAGAATCACCTTGCGGGCATGCCGGAACCACGTCATGGACAGACGGCAAACACCTGCCGGACCTGCCGGAACCACCTGCCGAGCACGCCGGAACCACCTGCTCGACTCACCAGAGCCACCTGCCGGACACCTCAGAAACACCTGCGGGGTACGCCAGAACCACTTGGAGGACTCTCCGGGATCACCTGACGGGCATGCCGGAACCACCTCTCAGACATGCCAGAACCATGTGTCGGACACGCCGGAACCACCTGCCGAGTATGCCGGAACCACCTGCTCCACTCCCCAGAACCACCTGCTGGACACGCCAAAATCACCTGCCGGCTACGCCAGAACCACTCGGCAGACACTCCGGAACCACCTCCAGGACAGACCGGAACCAGCTGCCGGACACGCCGGGACCACCTGCTTGACTCGCCAGAACCACCTGCCGGACACGCCAGAATCACCAGCAGGCTACGCCACAACCACTTGTCGGACACTCCGGAATCAGCTGCCGGGCATGCTGGAACCACCTCTCAGAGGTGCCACAACCACATGCCGGAGACGGCGGAAGCACCTGCCGAGAATGCCGGAAGTTCCTGATCCACTCCCCAGAACCACCTGCCGGACACGCCAAAATCACCTGCCGGCTACGCCAGAACCACTCGGCGGACACTCCAGAATCACCTGCCGGGCATGCCAGCACAACCTCTCAGAAGTGCCAGAAGCACGTGCCGGACAGGCCGGAACCATCTCCCGGACAGACCGGAAACACAGGAAACACTCGCCGGAACCACCTGCTTGTCTCACCGGTCCCACCTGCCGGACACGCCGAAATCACCTGCCCGCTACACCAGAACCACTTGGTGGACAAGCCGGAATCACGTGAAGGGCATGCCGACACAACCTCTCAGACGTGCCAGAACCTCGTGCCGGACACCCCAGAACCACCTGCTGGACAGACCAGAACCACCTGCCGGACACGCCAGAACCACCGGCTCGACTCGCCGGAACCATTGCCGGACATGCAAAATCACCTGCCGGCTACGCCAGAACCACTTGGCGAACACTCCGGAATCACCTGCCGGGCATGGCGGAACCACCTCTCAGACATGCCGGAACCACGTCATGGACAGACGGCAAACACCTGCCGGACCTGCCGGAACCACCTGCCGAGCACGCCGAAACCACCTGCTCGACTCACCAGAGCCACCTGCCGGACACACCAGAAACACCTGCGGGGTACGCCAGAACCACTAGGAGGACTCTCCGGGATCACCTGCCGGGCATGCCGGAACCACCTCTCAGACGTGCCAGAACCATGTGCCGGACACGCCGGAACCACCTGCCGAGTATGCCGGAACCACCTGCTCCACTCCCCAGAACCACCTGCTGGACACGCCAAAATCACCTGCCGGCTACGCCAGAACCACTCGGCAGACACTCCGGAACCACCTCCAGGACAGACCGGAACCAGCTGCCGGACACGCCGGGACCACCTGCTTGACTCGCCAGAACCACCTGCCGGACACGCCAGAATCACCAGCCGGCTACGCCACAACCACTTGTCGGACACTCCGGAATCAGCTGCCGGGCATGCTGGAACCACCTCTCAGAGGTGCCACAACCACATGCCGGAGACGGCGGAAGCACCTGCCGAGAATGCCGGAAGTTCCTGATGCACTCCCCAGAACCACCTGCCGGACACGCCAAAATCACCTGCCGGCTACGCCAGAACCACTCGGCGGACACTCCAGAATCACCTGCCGGGCATGCCAGCACAACCTCTCAGAAGTGCCAGAAGCACGTGCCGGACAGGCCGGAACCATCTCCCGGACAGACCGGAAACACAGGAAACACTCGCCGGAACCACCTGCTTGACTCACCGGTCCCACCTGCCGGACACGCCAAAATCACCTGCCCGCTACACCAGAACCACTTGGTGGACAAGCCGGAATCACGTGAAGGGCATGCCGACACAACCTCTCAGACGTGCCAGAACCTCGTGCCGGACACCCCAGAAC
Source organism: Equus caballus (assembly GCF_041296265.1). NCBI lineage: Eukaryota > Metazoa > Chordata > Mammalia > Perissodactyla > Equidae > Equus > Equus caballus. Next base: position 35,715,478 of record NC_091689.1, read on the forward strand.
CACCTGCTGGACAGACCGGAACCACCTGCCGGAAACGCCAGAACCACCGGCTCGACTCGCCGGAACCATTGCCGGACATGCAAAATCACCTGCCGGCTACGCCAGAACCACTTGGCGAACACTCAGGAATCACCTGCCGGGCATGGCGGAACCACCTCTCAGACATGCCGGAACCACATGCCAATGACACCGGAAGCACCTGCCGAGCACGCCAGAACCACCTGCTAGACTCGCCAAAACCACCTGCTGGACACGCCAAAATCACCTCCCGGCTACGCCACAACCATTTGGTGAACACTTCGGAATCACCTGCCGGGCTGGCTGGAACCACCTGCCGGTCACGCCAACATCACCTGCCAGCTATGCCAGAACCACTTGGCGGACACCATGGAAACACCTGTCGGGCAGGCCGGAACCACCTCTCAGACGTGCCAGAACCATTTGCCTGAGATGCCGGAACCACACCCCGAACAGACCAAAACCACCTGCCAGACCCGCCTGAACCACCTGCCGAGCACGCCGGAACCACCTACTCGACTCGCCGGAACCACCTACCTGACACGCCAAAATCACCTGCCGGGTATGCCAGAACCACTTGGTGGACACTCCGGAATCATCCGCCGGACATGCCAGAACCAGCTCTCAGACACACCAGAACCACGTGCCGGACACGCCGGAAGCACGTGCTGAGCATGCCTGAGCCACATGCTCGACTTGCAAGAAACACCTGCCAGACACGCCAAAATCACCTGCCGGGTACGCCAGAACCACGTGGCGGACACTCCGGAATCACCTGTCGGGCATGCCGGAACCACCTCTCAGACGTGCCAGAACCTCGTGCCGGACACGCCAGAACCACCTGCCGGACAGACCGGAACCACGTGCCGGACACGCCGGAACCACCAGCTCGACTCGCCGGAACCACCGCCGGACATGCAAAATCACCTGCCGGCTACGCCTGAACCACTTGGCGAACACTCCCGAATCAGCTGCCGGGCATGCCGGAACCACCTATGAGGCTTGCCAGAACCATGTTCCGGACACGCCGGTACCACCTGCCGAGTATGCCGGAACCACCTGATCCACTCCCCAGAACCACCTGCTGGACACGCCAGAATCACCTGCCGTCTACGCCAGAACCACTCGGCAGACACTCCGGAACCACCTGCCGGGCATGCCGGAACCACCTCTCAGAGGTGCCAGAACCACATGCCGGACACTCCGGAATCACCTGCCGGGCATGCCGGAACCATCTCTCAGACGTGCCAGAACCATGTTCCGGACACGCCGCTACCACCTGCCGAGCTCGCCGGAACCACCTGCTGGACACGCCAAAATCACCTGCCGGCTACGCCAGAACCACTTGGCGGACACTCCAGAATCACCTGCCGGGCTTGCTGGAACCACCTGCCGGTCACGCCAACATCATCTGCCAGCTACGCCAGAACCACTTGGCAGACACTCCGGAAACACCTGTCGGGCTGGCCGCAACCACCTCTCAGACGTGCCAGAACCATGAGCCTGAGATGCCGGAACCACACCCCGAACAGACCGAAATCACCTGCCAGACCCGCCTGAACCCCCTGGCGAGCACGCCTGATCCACCTGTACAACTAGCCGGAACCACCTTCCTGACACGCCAAAATCACCTGCCAGGTATACCAGAACCACTTGGTGGACACTCTGGAATCATCTTCCAGACACGCCAGGACCAGCTTTCAGACACACCAGAACCACGTGCCAGAGACTCCGGAAGCACCAGCTGAGCATGCCTGAGCCACCTGCACGACTCGCAAGAAACACCTGTCGGACAGGCCAAAATCACCTGCCGGGTACGCCAGAAACACTTGGCGGACACTCCGGAATCACCTGTCGGGCATGCCGGAACCACCTCTCAGACTTGCCAGAACCATGTTCTGGACACGCCGGTACCACCTGCCGAGTATGCCGGAACCAGCTGATCCACTCCCCAGAACCACCTACTGGACACGCCAAAATCAACTGCCGGCTATGCCAGAACCACACGGCAGACACTCCGGAATCACATGCCAGGCATTCCGGAACCACCTCTCAGAGGTGCCAGAACCACATGCCGGAGACTCCGGAATCACCTGCCGGGCATGCCGGAACCACCTATCAAAGGTGCCAGAACCACATGCCGGAGACTCTGGAATCACCTGCCGGGCATGCCGGAACCTTCTCTCAGACGTGCCACAACCATGTGCCGGAGAGACCGGAAGCACCTGCCGAGCTCTCCGGAACCACCTGCTGGACATGCCGGAACCACCTGCCTCACAGGCCAAAATCATATGCCGGCTACGCCAAAACCACTGGGTGGACACTCCAGAATCACCTTGCGGGCATGCCGGAACCACGTCATGGACAGACGGCAAACACCTGCCGGACCTGCCGGAACCACCTGCCGAGCACGCCGGAACCACCTGCTCGACTCACCAGAGCCACCTGCCGGACACCTCAGAAACACCTGCGGGGTACGCCAGAACCACTTGGAGGACTCTCCGGGATCACCAGACGGGCATGCCGGAACCACCTCTCAGACATGCCAGAACCATGTGCCGGACACGCCGGAACCACCTGCCGAGTATGCCGGAACCACCTGCTCCACTCCCCAGAACCACCTGCTGGACACGCCAAAATCACCTGCCGGCTACGCCAGAACCACTCGGCAGACACTCCGGAACCACCTCCAGGACAGACCGGAACCAGCTGCCGGACACGCCGGGACCACCTGCTTGACTCGCCAGAACCACCTGCCGGACACGCCAGAATCACCAGCAGGCTACGCCACAACCACTTGTCGGACACTCCGGAATCAGCTGCCGGGCATGCTGGAACCACCTCTCAGAGGTGCCACAACCACATGCCGGAGACGGCGGAAGCACCTGCCGAGAATGCCGGAAGTTCCTGATCCACTCCCCAGAACCACCTGCCGGACACGCCAAAATCACCTGCCGGCTACGCCAGAACCACTCGGCGGACACTCCAGAATCACCTGCCGGGCATGCCAGCACAACCTCTCAGAAGTGCCAGAAGCACGTGCCGGACAGGCCGGAACCATCTCCCGGACAGACCGGAAACACAGGAAACACTCGCCGGAACCACCTGCTTGTCTCACCGGTCCCACCTGCCGGACACGCCGAAATCACCTGCCCGCTACACCAGAACCACTTGGTGGACAAGCCGGAATCACGTGAAGGGCATGCCGACACAACCTCTCAGACGTGCCAGAACCTCGTGCCGGACACCCCAGAACCACCTGCTGGACAGACCAGAACCACCTGCCGGACACGCCAGAACCACCGGCTCGACTCGCCGGAACCATTGCCGGACATGCAAAATCACCTGCCGGCTACGCCAGAACCACTTGGCGAACACTCCGGAATCACCTGCCGGGCATGGCGGAACCACCTCTCAGACATGCCGGAACCACGTCATGGACAGACGGCAAACACCTGCCGGACCTGCCGGAACCACCTGCCGAGCACGCCGAAACCACCTGCTCGACTCACCAGAGCCACCTGCCGGACACACCAGAAACACCTGCGGGGTACGCCAGAACCACTAGGAGGACTCTCCGGGATCACCTGCCGGGCATGCCGGAACCACCTCTCAGACGTGCCAGAACCATGTGCCGGACACGCCGGAACCACCTGCCGAGTATGCCGGAACCACCTGCTCCACTCCCCAGAACCACCTGCTGGACACGCCAAAATCACCTGCCGGCTACGCCAGAACCACTCGGCAGACACTCCGGAACCACCTCCAGGACAGACCGGAACCAGCTGCCGGACACGCCGGGACCACCTGCTTGACTCGCCAGAACCACCTGCCGGACACGCCAGAATCACCAGCCGGCTACGCCACAACCACTTGTCGGACACTCCGGAATCAGCTGCCGGGCATGCTGGAACCACCTCTCAGAGGTGCCACAACCACATGCCGGAGACGGCGGAAGCACCTGCCGAGAATGCCGGAAGTTCCTGATGCACTCCCCAGAACCACCTGCCGGACACGCCAAAATCACCTGCCGGCTACGCCAGAACCACTCGGCGGACACTCCAGAATCACCTGCCGGGCATGCCAGCACAACCTCTCAGAAGTGCCAGAAGCACGTGCCGGACAGGCCGGAACCATCTCCCGGACAGACCGGAAACACAGGAAACACTCGCCGGAACCACCTGCTTGACTCACCGGTCCCACCTGCCGGACACGCCAAAATCACCTGCCCGCTACACCAGAACCACTTGGTGGACAAGCCGGAATCACGTGAAGGGCATGCCGACACAACCTCTCAGACGTGCCAGAACCTCGTGCCGGACACCCCAGAACCACCTGCTGGACAGACCGGAACCACCTGCCGGAAACGCCAGAACCACCGGCTCGACTCGCCGGAACCATTGCCGGACATGCAAAATCACCTGCCGGCTACGCCAGAACCACTTGGCGAACACTCAGGAATCACCTGCCGGGCATGGCGGAACCACCTCTCAGACATGCCGGAACCACATGCCAATGACACCGGAAGCACCTGCCGAGCACGCCAGAACCACCTGCTAGACTCGCCAAAACCACCTGCTGGACACGCCAAAATCACCTCCCGGCTACGCCACAACCATTTGGTGAACACTTCGGAATCACCTGCCGGGCTGGCTGGAACCACCTGCCGGTCACGCCAACATCACCTGCCAGCTATGCCAGAACCACTTGGCGGACACCATGGAAACACCTGTCGGGCAGGCCGGAACCACCTCTCAGACGTGCCAGAACCATTTGCCTGAGATGCCGGAACCACACCCCGAACAGACCAAAACCACCTGCCAGACCCGCCTGAACCACCTGCCGAGCACGCCGGAACCACCTACTCGACTCGCCGGAACCACCTACCTGACACGCCAAAATCACCTGCCGGGTATGCCAGAACCACTTGGTGGACACTCCGGAATCATCCGCCGGACATGCCAGAACCAGCTCTCAGACACACCAGAACCACGTGCCGGACACGCCGGAAGCACGTGCTGAGCATGCCTGAGCCACATGCTCGACTTGCAAGAAACACCTGCCAGACACGCCAAAATCACCTGCCGGGTACGCCAGAACCACGTGGCGGACACTCCGGAATCACCTGTCGGGCATGCCGGAACCACCTCTCAGACGTGCCAGAACCTCGTGCCGGACACGCCAGAACCACCTGCCGGACAGACCGGAACCACGTGCCGGACACGCCGGAACCACCAGCTCGACTCGCCGGAACCACCGCCGGACATGCAAAATCACCTGCCGGCTACGCCTGAACCACTTGGCGAACACTCCCGAATCAGCTGCCGGGCATGCCGGAACCACCTATGAGGCTTGCCAGAACCATGTTCCGGACACGCCGGTACCACCTGCCGAGTATGCCGGAACCACCTGATCCACTCCCCAGAACCACCTGCTGGACACGCCAGAATCACCTGCCGTCTACGCCAGAACCACTCGGCAGACACTCCGGAACCACCTGCCGGGCATGCCGGAACCACCTCTCAGAGGTGCCAGAACCACATGCCGGACACTCCGGAATCACCTGCCGGGCATGCCGGAACCATCTCTCAGACGTGCCAGAACCATGTTCCGGACACGCCGCTACCACCTGCCGAGCTCGCCGGAACCACCTGCTGGACACGCCAAAATCACCTGCCGGCTACGCCAGAACCACTTGGCGGACACTCCAGAATCACCTGCCGGGCTTGCTGGAACCACCTGCCGGTCACGCCAACATCATCTGCCAGCTACGCCAGAACCACTTGGCAGACACTCCGGAAACACCTGTCGGGCTGGCCGCAACCACCTCTCAGACGTGCCAGAACCATGAGCCTGAGATGCCGGAACCACACCCCGAACAGACCGAAATCACCTGCCAGACCCGCCTGAACCCCCTGGCGAGCACGCCTGATCCACCTGTACAACTAGCCGGAACCACCTTCCTGACACGCCAAAATCACCTGCCAGGTATACCAGAACCACTTGGTGGACACTCTGGAATCATCTTCCAGACACGCCAGGACCAGCTTTCAGACACACCAGAACCACGTGCCAGAGACTCCGGAAGCACCAGCTGAGCATGCCTGAGCCACCTGCACGACTCGCAAGAAACACCTGTCGGACAGGCCAAAATCACCTGCCGGGTACGCCAGAAACACTTGGCGGACACTCCGGAATCACCTGTCGGGCATGCCGGAACCACCTCTCAGACTTGCCAGAACCATGTTCTGGACACGCCGGTACCACCTGCCGAGTATGCCGGAACCAGCTGATCCACTCCCCAGAACCACCTACTGGACACGCCAAAATCAACTGCCGGCTATGCCAGAACCACACGGCAGACACTCCGGAATCACATGCCAGGCATTCCGGAACCACCTCTCAGAGGTGCCAGAACCACATGCCGGAGACTCCGGAATCACCTGCCGGGCATGCCGGAACCACCTATCAAAGGTGCCAGAACCACATGCCGGAGACTCTGGAATCACCTGCCGGGCATGCCGGAACCTTCTCTCAGACGTGCCACAACCATGTGCCGGAGAGACCGGAAGCACCTGCCGAGCTCTCCGGAACCACCTGCTGGACATGCCGGAACCACCTGCCTCACAGGCCAAAATCATATGCCGGCTACGCCAAAACCACTGGGTGGACACTCCAGAATCACCTTGCGGGCATGCCGGAACCACGTCATGGACAGACGGCAAACACCTGCCGGACCTGCCGGAACCACCTGCCGAGCACGCCGGAACCACCTGCTCGACTCACCAGAGCCACCTGCCGGACACCTCAGAAACACCTGCGGGGTACGCCAGAACCACTTGGAGGACTCTCCGGGATCACCAGACGGGCATGCCGGAACCACCTCTCAGACATGCCAGAACCATGTGCCGGACACGCCGGAACCACCTGCCGAGTATGCCGGAACCACCTGCTCCACTCCCCAGAACCACCTGCTGGACACGCCAAAATCACCTGCCGGCTACGCCAGAACCACTCGGCAGACACTCCGGAACCACCTCCAGGACAGACCGGAACCAGCTGCCGGACACGCCGGGACCACCTGCTTGACTCGCCAGAACCACCTGCCGGACACGCCAGAATCACCAGCAGGCTACGCCACAACCACTTGTCGGACACTCCGGAATCAGCTGCCGGGCATGCTGGAACCACCTCTCAGAGGTGCCACAACCACATGCCGGAGACGGCGGAAGCACCTGCCGAGAATGCCGGAAGTTCCTGATCCACTCCCCAGAACCACCTGCCGGACACGCCAAAATCACCTGCCGGCTACGCCAGAACCACTCGGCGGACACTCCAGAATCACCTGCCGGGCATGCCAGCACAACCTCTCAGAAGTGCCAGAAGCACGTGCCGGACAGGCCGGAACCATCTCCCGGACAGACCGGAAACACAGGAAACACTCGCCGGAACCACCTGCTTGTCTCACCGGTCCCACCTGCCGGACACGCCGAAATCACCTGCCCGCTACACCAGAACCACTTGGTGGACAAGCCGGAATCACGTGAAGGGCATGCCGACACAACCTCTCAGACGTGCCAGAACCTCGTGCCGGACACCCCAGAACCACCTGCTGGACAGACCAGAACCACCTGCCGGACACGCCAGAACCACCGGCTCGACTCGCCGGAACCATTGCCGGACATGCAAAATCACCTGCCGGCTACGCCAGAACCACTTGGCGAACACTCCGGAATCACCTGCCGGGCATGGCGGAACCACCTCTCAGACATGCCGGAACCACGTCATGGACAGACGGCAAACACCTGCCGGACCTGCCGGAACCACCTGCCGAGCACGCCGAAACTACCTGCTCGACTCACCAGAGCCACCTGCCGGACACACCAGAAACACCTGCGGGGTACGCCAGAACCACTAGGAGGACTCTCCGGGATCACCTGCCGGGCATGCCGGAACCACCTCTCAGACGTGCCAGAACCATGTGCCGGACACGCCGGAACCACCTGCCGAGTATGCCGGAACCACCTGCTCCACTCCCCAGAACCACCTGCTGGACACGCCAAAATCACCTGCCGGCTACGCCAGAACCACTCGGCAGACACTCCGGAACCACCTCCAGGACAGACCGGAACCAGCTGCCGGACACGCCGGGACCACCTGCTTGACTCGCCAGAACCACCTGCCGGACACGCCAGAATCACCAGCCGGCTACGCCACAACCACTTGTCGGACACTCCGGAATCAGCTGCCGGGCATGCTGGAACCACCTCTCAGAGGTGCCACAACCACATGCCGGAGACGGCGGAAGCACCTGCCGAGAATGCCGGAAGTTCCTGATGCACTCCCCAGAACCACCTGCCGGACACGCCAAAATCACCTGCCGGCTACGCCAGAACCACTCGGCGGACACTCCAGAATCACCTGCCGGGCATGCCAGCACAACCTCTCAGAAGTGCCAGAAGCACGTGCCGGACAGGCCGGAACCATCTCCCGGACAGACCGGAAACACAGGAAACACTCGCCGGAACCACCTGCTTGACTCACCGGTCCCACCTGCCGGACACGCCAAAATCACCTGCCCGCTACACCAGAACCACTTGGTGGACAAGCCGGAATCACGTGAAGGGCATGCCGACACAACCTCTCAGACGTGCCAGAACCTCGTGCCGGACACCCCAGAACCACCTGCTGGACAGACCGGAACCACCTGCCGGAAACGCCAGAACCACTGGCTCGACTCGCCGGAACCATTGCCGGACATGCAAAATCACCTGCCGGCTACGCCAGAACCACTTGGCGAACACTCAGGAATCACCTGCCGGGCATGGCGGAACCACCTCTCAGACATGCCGGAACCACATGCCAATGACACCGGAAGCACCTGCCGAGCACGCCAGAACCACCTGCTAGACTCGCCAAAACCACCTGCTGGACACGCCAAAATCACCTCCCGGCTACGCCACAACCATTTGGTGAACACTTCGGAATCACCTGCCGGGCTGGCTGGAACCACCTGCCGGTCACGCCAACATCACCTGCCAGCTATGCCAGAACCACTTGGCGGACACCATGGAAACACCTGTCGGGCAGGCCGGAACCACCTCTCAGACGTGCCAGAACCATTTGCCTGAGATGCCGGAACCACACCCCGAACAGACCAAAACCACCTGCCAGACCCGCCTGAACCACCTGCCGAGCACGCCGGAACCACCTACTCGACTCGCCGGAACCACCTACCTGACACGCCAAAATCACCTGCCGGGTATGCCAGAACCACTTGGTGGACACTCCGGAATCATCCGCCGGACATGCCAGAACCAGCTCTCAGACACACCAGAACCACGTGCCGGACACGCCGGAAGCACGTGCTGAGCATGCCTGAGCCACATGCTCGACTTGCAAGAAACACCTGCCAGACACGCCAAAATCACCTGCCGGGTACGCCAGAACCACGTGGCGGACACTCCGGAATCACCTGTCGGGCATGCCGGAACCACCTCTCAGACGTGCCAGAACCTCGTGCCGGACACGCCAGAACCACCTGCCGGACAGACCGGAACCACGTGCCGGACACGCCGGAACCACCAGCTCGACTCGCCGGAACCACCGCCGGACATGCAAAATCACCTGCCGGCTACGCCTGAACCACTTGGCGAACACTCCCGAATCAGCTGCCGGGCATGCCGGAACCACCTATGAGGCTTGCCAGAACCATGTTCCGGACACGCCGGTACCACCTGCCGAGTATGCCGGAACCACCTGATCCACTCCCCAGAACCACCTGCTGGACACGCCAGAATCACCTGCCGTCTACGCCAGAACCACTCGGCAGACACTCCGGAACCACCTGCCGGGCATGCCGGAACCACCTCTCAGAGGTGCCAGAACCACATGCCGGACACTCCGGAATCACCTGCCGGGCATGCCGGAACCATCTCTCAGACGTGCCAGAACCATGTTCCGGACACGCCGCTACCACCTGCCGAGCTCGCCGGAACCACCTGCTGGACACGCCAAAATACCTGCCGGCTACGCCAGAACCACTTGGCGGACACTCCAGAATCACCTGCCGGGCTTGCTGGAACCACCTGCCGGTCACGCCAACATCATCTGCCAGCTACGCCAGAACCACTTGGCAGACACTCCGGAAACACCTGTCGGGCTGGCCGCAACCACCTCTCAGACGTGCCAGAACCATGAGCCTGAGATGCCGGAACCACACCCCGAACAGACCGAAACCACCTGCCAGACCCGCCTGAACCTCCTGGCGAGCACGCCTGATCCACCTGTTCAACTAGCCGGAACCACCTTCCTGACACGCCAAAATCACCTGCCAGGTATACCAGAACCACTTGGTGGACACTCTGGAATCATCTTCCGGACATGCCAGAACCAGCTCTCAGAACACCAGAAGCACGTGCCAGAGACGCCGGAAGCACCAGCTGAGCATGCCTGAGCCACCTGCACGACTCGCAAGAAACACCTGTCGGACAGGCCAAAATCACCTGCCGGGTACGCCAGAAACACTTGGCGGACACTCCGGAATCACCTGTCGGGCATGCCAGAACCACCTCTCAGACTTGCCAGAACCATGTTCTGGACACGCCGGTACCACCTGCCGAGTATGCCGGAACCAGCTGATCCACTCCCCAGAACCACCTACTGGACACGCCAAAATCAACTGCCGGCTATGCCAGAACCACACGGCAGACACTCCGGAATCACATGCCAGGCATTCCGGAACCACCTCTCAGAGGTGCCAGAACCACATGCCGGAGACTCCGGAATCACCTGCCGGGCATGCCGGAACCACCTATCAAAGGTGCCAGAACCACATGCCGGAGACTCTGGAATCACCTGCCGGGCATGCCGGAACCTTCTCTCAGACGTGCCACAACCACGTGCCGGAGAGACCGGAAGCACCTGCCGAGCTCTCTGGAACCACCTGCTGGACATGCCGGAACCACCTGCCTCACAGGCCAAAATCATATGCCGGCTACGCCAAAACCACTGGGTGGACACTCCAGAATCACCTTGCGGGCATGCCGGAACCACGTCATGGACAGACGGCAAACACCTGCCGGACCTGCCGGAACCACCTGCAGAGCACGCCGGAACCACCTGCTCGACTCACCAGAGCCACCTGCCGGACACACCAGAAACACCTGCGGGGTACGCCAGAACCACTTGGAGGACTCTCCGGGATCTCCTGCCGGGCATGCCGGAACCACCTCTCAGACGTGCCAGAACCATGTGCCGGACACGCCGGAACCACCTGCCGAGTATGCCGGAACCACCTGCTCCACTCCCCAGAACCACCTGCTGGACACGCCAAAATCACCTGCCGGCTACGCCAGAACCACTCGGCAGACACTCCGGAACCACCTCCAGGACAGACCGGAACCAGCTGCCGGACACGCCGGGACCACCTGCTTGACTCGCCAGAACCGCCTGCCGGACACGCCAGAATCACCAGCCGGCTACGCCACAACCACTTGTCGGACACTCCGGAATCAGCTGCCGGGCATGCTGGAACCACCTCTCAGAGGTGCCACAACCACATGCCGGAGACGGCGGAAGCACCTGCCGAGAATGCCGGAAGTTCCTGATCCACTCCCCAGAACCACCTGCCGGACACGCCAAAATCACCTGCCGGCTACACCAGAACCACTCGGCGGACACTCCAGAATCACCTGCCGGGCATGCCAGCACAACCTCTCAGAAGTGCCAGAAGCACGTGCCGGACAGGCCGGAACCATCTCCCGGACAGACCGGAAACACAGGAAACACTCGCCGGAACCACCTGCTTGACTCACCGGTCCCACCTGCCGGACACGCCAAAATCACCTGCCGGCTACGCCAGAACCAATTGGTGGACAAGCCGGAATCACGTGAACTGCATGCCGACACAACCTCTCAGACGTGCCAGAAGCTCGTGCCGGACACCCCAGAACCACCTGCTGGACAGACCGGAACCACCTTCCGGACACGCCAGAACCACCGGCTCGACTCGCCGGAACCATTGCCGGACATGCAAAATCACCTGCCGGCTACGCCAGAACCACTTGGCGAACACTCCGGAATCACCTGCCGGGCATGGCGGAACCACCTCTCAGACATGCCGGAACCACATGCCAATGACACCGGAAGCACCTGACGAGCACGCCAGAACCACCTGCTCGACTCGCCAAAACCACCTGCTGGACACGCCAAAATCACCTGCCGGCTACGCCAGAACCACTTGGCGGACACTCCAGAATCACCTGCCGGGGTTGCTGGAACCACCTGCCGGTCACGCCAACATCACCTGCCAGCTACGCCAGAACCACTTGGCAGACAATCCGGAAACACCTGTCGTGCTGGCCGCAACCACCTCTCAGACGTGCCAGAACCATGTGCCTGAGATGCCGGAAGCACACCCCGAACAGACCGAAACCACCTGCCAGACCCGCCTGAACCCCCTGGCGCTCACGCCTCATCCACCTGTTCAACTAGTCGGAACCACCTTCCTGACACGCCAAAATCACCTGCCAGGTATACCAGAACCACTTGGTGGACACTCTGGAATCATCTTCCGGACACGCCAGAACCAGCTCTCAGACACACCAGAACCACGTGCCAGAGACGCCGGAAGCACCAGCTGAGCATGCCTGAGCCACCTGCACGACTCGCAAGAAACACCTGTTGGACAGGCCAAAATCACCTGCCGGGTACGCCAGAAACACTTGGCGGACACTCCGGAATCACCTGTCGGGCATGCCGGAACCACCTCTCAGACTTGCCAGAACCATGTTCTGGACACGCCGGTACCACCTGCCGAGTATGCCGGAACCAGCTGATCCACTCCCCAGAACCACCTACTGGACACGCCAAAATCAACTGCCGGCTATGCCAGAACCACACGGGAGACACTCCAGAATCACATGCCAGGCATTCCGGAACCACCTCTCAGAGGTGCCAGAACCACATGCCGGAGACTCCGGAATCACCTGCCGGGCATGCCGGAACCACCTATCAAAGGTGCCAGAACCACATGCCGGAGACTCTGGAATCACCTGCCGGGCATGCCGGAACCTTCTCTCAGACGTGCCACAACCACGTGCCGGAGAGACCTGAAGCACCTGCCGAGCTCTCCGGAACCACCTGCTGGACATGCCGGAACCACCTGCCTCACAGGCCAAAATCATATGCCGGCTACGCCAAAACCACTGGGTGGACACTCCAGAATCACCTTGCGGGCATGCCGGAACCACGTCATGGACAGACGGCAAACACCTGCCGAACCTGCCGGAACCACATGCCGAGCACGCCGGAACCACCTGCTCGACTCACCAGAGCCACCTGCCGGACACACCAGAAACACCTGCGGGGTACGCCAGAACCACTTGGAGGACTCTCCGGGATCACCTGCCGGGCATGCCGGAACCACCTCTCAGACCTGCCAGAACCATTTGCCGGACACGCCGGAACCACCTGCCGAGTATGCCGGAACCACCTGCTCCACTCCCCAGAACCACCTGCTGGACACGCCAAAATCACCTGCCGGCTACGCCAGAACCACTCGGCAGACACTCCGGAACCACCTCCAGGACAGACCGGAACCAGCTGCCGGACACGCCGGGACCACCTGCTTGACTCGCCAGAACCGCCTGCCGGACACGCCAGAATCACCAGCCGGCTACGCCACAACCTCTTGTCGGACACTCCGGAATCAGCTGCCGGGCATGCTGGAACCACCTCTCAGAGGTGCCACAACCACATGCCGGAGACGGCGGAAGCACCTGCCGAGAATGCCGGAAGTTCCTGATCCACTCCCCAGAACCACCTGCCGGACACGCCAAAATCACCTGCCGGCTACGCCAGAACCACTCGGCGGACACTCCAGAATCACCTGCCGGGCATGCCAGCACAACCTCTCATAAGTGCCAGAAGCACGTGCCGGACAGGCCGGAACCATCTCCCGGACAGACCGGAAACACAGGAAACACTCGCCGGAACCACCTGCTTGACTCACCGGTCCCACCTGCCGGACACGCCAAAATCACCTGCCCGCTACACCAGAACCACTTGGTGGACAAGCCGGAATCACGTGAAGGGCATGACGACACAACCTCTCAGACGTGCCAGAACCTCGTGCCGGACACCCCAGAACCACCTGCTGGACAGACCGGAACCACCTGCCGGAAACGCCAGAACCACCGGCTCGACTCGCCGGAACCATTGCCGGACATGCAAAATCACCTGCCGGCTACGCCAGAACCACTTGGCGAACACTCAGGAATCACCTGCCGGGCATGGCGGAACCACCTCTCAGACATGCCGGAACCACATGCCAATGACACCGGAAGCACCTGCCGAGCACGCCAGAACCACCTGCTCGACTCGCCAAAACCACCTGCTGGACACGCCAAAATCACCTCCCGGCTACGCCACAACCATTTGGTGAACACTTCGGAATCACCTGCCGGGCTGGCTGGAACCACCTGCCGGTCACGCCAACATCACCTGCCAGCTATGCCAGAACCACTTGGCGGACACCATGGAAACACCTGTCGGGCAGGCCGGAACCACCTCTCAGACGTGCCAGAACCATTTGCCTGAGATGCCGGAACCACACCCCGAACAGACCAAAACCACCTGCCAGACCCGCCTGAACCACCTGCCGAGCACGCCGGAACCACCTACTCGACTCGCCGGAACCACCTACCTGACACGCCAAAATCACCTGCCGGGTATGCCAGAACCACTTGGTGGACACTCCGGAATCATCCGCCGGACATGCCAGAACCAGCTCTCAGACACACCAGAACCACGTGCCGGACACGCCGGAAGCACGTGCTGAGCATGCCTGAGCCACATGCTCGACTTGCAAGAAACACCTGCCAGACACGCCAAAATCACCTGCCGGGTACGCCAGAACCACGTGGCGGACACTCCGGAATCACCTGTCGGGCATGCCGGAACCACCTCTCAGACGTGCCAGAACCTCGTGCCGGACACGCCAGAACCACCTGCCGGACAGACCGGAACCACGTGCCGGACACGCCGGAACCACCAGCTCGACTCGCCGGAACCACCGCCGGACATGCAAAATCACCTGCCGGCTACGCCTGAACCACTTGGCGAACACTCCCGAATCAGCTGCCGGGCATGCCGGAACCACCTATGAGGCTTGCCAGAACCATGATCCGGACACGCCGGTACCACCTGCCGAGTATGCCGGAACCACCTGATCCACTCCCCAGAACCACCTGCTGGACACGCCAGAATCACCTGCCGTCTACGCCAGAACCACTCGGCAGACACTCCGGAACCACCTGCCGGGCATGCCGGAACCACCTCTCAGAGGTGCCAGAACCACATGCCGGACACTCCGGAATCACCTGCCGGGCATGCCGGAACCATCTCTCAGACGTGCCAGAACCATGTTCCGGACACGCCGCTACCACCTGCCGAGCTCGCCGGAACCACCTGCTGGACACGCCAAAATCACCTGCCGGCTACGCCAGAACCACTTGGCGGACACTCCAGAATCACCTGCCGGGCTTGCTGGAACCACCTGCCGGTCACGCCAACATCATCTGCCAGCTACGCCAGAACCACTTGGCAGACACTCCGGAAACACCTGTCGGGCTGGCCGCAACCACCTCTCAGACGTGCCAGAACCATGAGCCTGAGATGCCGGAACCACACCCCGAACAGACCGAAACCACCTGCCAGACCCGCCTGAACCTCCTGGCGAGCACGCCTGATCCACCTGTTCAACTAGCCGGAACCACCTTCCTGACACGCCAAAATCACCTGCCAGGTATACCAGAACCACTTGGTGGACACTCTGGAATCATCTTCCGGACATGCCAGAACCAGCTCTCAGAACACCAGAAGCACGTGCCAGAGACGCCGGAAGCACCAGCTGAGCATGCCTGAGCCACCTGCACGACTCGCAAGAAACACCTGTCGGACAGGCCAAAATCACCTGCCGGGTACGCCAGAAACACTTGGCGGACACTCCGGAATCACCTGTCGGGCATGCCAGAACCACCTCTCAGACTTGCCAGAACCATGTTCTGGACACGCCGGTACCACCTGCCGAGTATGCCGGAACCAGCTGATCCACTCCCCAGAACCACCTACTGGACACGCCAAAATCAACTGCCGGCTATGCCAGAACCACACGGCAGACACTCCGGAATCACATGCCAGGCATTCCGGAACCACCTCTCAGAGGTGCCAGAACCACATGCCGGAGACTCCGGAATCACCTGCCGGGCATGCCGGAACCACCTATCAAAGGTGCCAGAACCACATGCCGGAGACTCTGGAATCACCTGCCGGGCATGCCGGAACCTTCTCTCAGACGTGCCACAACCACGTGCCGGAGAGACCGGAAGCACCTGCCGAGCTCTCCGGAACCACCTGCTGGACATGCCGGAACCACCTGCCTCACAGGCCAAAATCATATGCCGGCTACGCCAAAACCACTGGGTGGACACTCCAGAATCACCTTGCGGGCATGCCGGAACCACGTCATGGACAGACGGCAAACACCTGCCGGACCTGCCGGAACCACCTGCAGAGCACGCCGGAACCACCTGCTCGACTCACCAGAGCCACCTGCCGGACACACCAGAAACACCTGCGGGGTACGCCAGCACCACTTGGAGGACTCTCCGGGATCACCTGCCGGGCATGCCGGAACCATCTCTCAGACGTGCCAGAACCATGTGCCGGACACGCCGGAACCACCTGCCGAGTATGCCGGAACCACCTGCTCCACTCCCCAGAACCACCTGCTGGACACGCCAAAATCACCTGCCGGCTACGCCAGAACCACTCGGCAGACACTCCGGAACCACCTCCAGGACAGACCGGAACCAGCTGCCGGACACGCCGGGACCACCTGCTTGACTCGCCAGAACCGCCTGCCGGACACGCCAGAATCACCAGCCGGCTACGCCACAACCACTTGTCGGACACTCCGGAATCAGCTGCCGGGCATGCTGGAACCACCTCTCAGAGGTGCCACAACCACATGCCGGAGACGGCGGAAGCACCTGCCGAGAATGCCGGAAGTTCCTGATCCACTCCCCAGAACCACCTGCCGGACACGCCAAAATCACCTGCCGGCTACACCAGAACCACTCGGCGGACACTCCAGAATCACCTGCCGGGCATGCCAGCACAACCTCTCAGAAGTGCCAGAAGCACGTGCCGGACAGGCCGGAACCATCTCCCGGACAGACCGGAAACACAGGAAACACTCGCCGGAACCACCTGCTTGACTCACCGGTCCCACCTGCCGGACACGCCAAAATCACCTGCCGGCTACGCCAGAACCAATTGGTGGACAAGCCGGAATCACGTGAACTGCATGCCGACACAACCTCTCAGACGTGCCAGAAGCTCGTGCCGGACACCCCAGAACCACCTGCTGGACAGACCGGAACCACCTTCCGGACACGCCAGAACCACCGGCTCGACTCGCCGGAACCATTGCCGGACATGCAAAATCACCTGCCGGCTACGCCAGAACCACTTGGCGAACACTCCGGAATCACCTGCCGGGCATGGCGGAACCACCTCTCAGACATGCCGGAACCACATGCCAATGACACCGGAAGCACCTGACGAGCACGCCAGAACCACCTGCTCGACTCGCCAAAACCACCTGCTGGACACGCCAAAATCACCTGCCGGCTACGCCAGAACCACTTGGCGGACACTCCAGAATCACCTGCCGGGCTTGCTGGAACCACCTGCCGGTCACGCCAACATCACCTGCCAGCTACGCCAGAACCACTTGGCAGACAATCCGGAAACACCTGTCGTGCTGGCCGCAACCACCTCTCAGACGTGCCAGAACCATGTGCCTGAGATGCCGGAAGCACACCCCGAACAGACCGAAACCACCTGCCAGACCCGCCTGAACCCCTGGCGATCACGCCTCATCCACCTGTTCAACTAGTCGGAACCACCTTCCTGACACGCCAAAATCACCTGCCAGGTATACCAGAACCACTTGGTGGACACTCTGGAATCATCTTCCGGACACGCCAGAACCAGCTCTCAGACACACCAGAACCACGTGCCAGAGACGCCGGAAGCACCAGCTGAGCATGCCTGAGCCACCTGCACGACTCGCAAGAAACACCTGTTGGACAGGCCAAAATCACCTGCCGGGTACGCCAGAAACACTTGGCGGACACTCCGGAATCACCTGTCGGGCATGCCGGAACCACCTCTCAGACTTGCCAGAACCATGTTCTGGACACGCCGGTACCACCTGCCGAGTATGCCGGAACCAGCTGATCCACTCCCCAGAACCACCTACTGGACACGCCAAAATCAACTGCCGGCTATGCCAGAACCACACGGGAGACACTCCAGAATCACATGCCAGGCATTCCGGAACCACATCTCAGAGGTGCCAGAACCACATGCCGGAGACTCCGGAATCACCTGCCGGGCATGCCGGAACCACCTATCAAAGGTGCCAGAACCACATGCCGGAGACTCTGGAATCACCTGCCGGGCATGCCGGAACCTTCTCTCAGACGTGCCACAACCATGTGCCGGAGAGACCGGAAGCACCTGCCGAGCTCTCCGGAACCACCTGCTGGACATGCCGGAACCACCTGCCTCACAGGCCAAAATCATATGCCGGCTACGCCAAAACCACTGGGTGGACACTCCAGAATCACCTTGCGGGCATGCCGGAACCACGTCATGGACAGACGGCAAACACCTGCCGAACCTGCCGGAACCACATGCCGAGCACGCCGGAACCACCTGCTCGACTCACCAGAGCCACCTGCCGGACACACCAGAAACACCTGCGAGGTACGCCAGAACCACTTGGAGGACTCTCCGGGATCACCTGCCGGGCATGCCGGAACCACCTCTCAGACCTGCCAGAACCATTTGCCGGACACGCCGGAACCACCTGCCGAGTATGCCGGAACCACCTGCTCCACTCCCCAGAACCACCTGCTGGACACGCCAAAATCACCTGCCGGCTACGCCAGAACCACTCGGCAGACACTCCGGAACCACCTCCAGGACAGACCGGAACCAGCTGCCGGACACGCCGGGACCACCTGCTTGACTCGCCAGAACCGCCTGCCGGACACGCCAGAATCACCAGCCGGCTACGCCACAACCTCTTGTCGGACACTCCGGAATCAGCTGCCGGGCATGCTGGAACCACCTCTCAGAGGTGCCACAACCACATGCCGGAGACGGCGGAAGCACCTGCCGAGAATGCCGGAAGTTCCTGATCCACTCCCCAGAACCACCTGCCGGACACGCCAAAATCACCTGCCGGCTACGCCAGAACCACTCGGCGGACACTCCAGAATCACCTGCCGGGCATGCCAGCACAACCTCTCATAAGTGCCAGAAGCACGTGCCGGAAAGGCCGGAGCCATCTCCCGGACAGACCGGAAACACAGGAAACACTCGCCGGAACCACCTGCTTGACTCACCGGTCCCACCTGCCGGACACGCCAAAATCACCTGCCGGCTACCCCAGAACCACTCGGCGGACACTCCAGAATCACCTGCCGGGCATGCCAGGACAACCTCTCAGAAGTGCCAGAAGCACGTGCCGGAAAGGCCGGAGCCATCTCCCGGACAGACCGGAAACACAGGAAACACTCGCCGGAACCACCTGCTTGACTCACCGGTCCCACCTGCCGGACACGCCAAAATCACCTACCCGCTACACCAGAACCACTTGGTGGACAATCCGGAAGCACGTGAAGGGCATGCCGACACAACCTCTCAGACGTGCCAGAACCTCGTGCCGGACACCCCAGAACCACCTGCTGGACAGACCGGAACCACCTGCCGGACACACCAGAACCACCGGCTCAACTCGCCGGAACCATTGCCGGACATGCAAAATCACCTGCCGGCTACGCCAGAACCACTTGGCGAACACTCCGGAATCACCTGCCGGGCATGGCGGTACCACCTCTCAGACATGCCGGAACCACATGCCAATGACACCGGAAGCACCTGCCGAGCACGCCAGAACCACCTGCTAGACTCGCCAAAACCACCTGCTGGACACGCCAAAATCACCTGCCGGCTACGCCACAACCATTTGGTGAACACTTCGGAATCACCTGCCGGGCTGGCTGGAAACACCTGCCGGTCACGCCAACATCACCTCCCAGCTATGCCAGAACCACTTGGCGGACACCATGGAAACACCTGTCGGGCCGGCCAGAAACACCTCTCAGACGTGCCAGAACCATGTGCCTGAGATGCCGGAACCACACCCCGAACAGACCGAAACCACCTGCCAGACCCGCCTGAACCACCTGCCGAGCACGCCGGAACCACCTACTCGACTCGCCGGAACCACCTACCTGACACGCCAAAATCACCTGCCGGGTATGCCAGAACCACTTGGTGGACACTCCGGAATCATCTGCCGGACACGCCAGGACCAGCTTTCAGACACACCAGAACCACGTGCCAGAGACGCCGGAAGCACCAGCTGAGCATGCCTGAGCCACCTGCACGACTCGCAAGAAACACCTGTTGGACAGGCCAAAATCACCTGCCGGGTACGCCAGAAACACTTGGCGGCCACTCCGGAATCACCTGTCGGGCATGCCGGAACCACCTCTCAGATTTGCCAGAACCATGTTCTGGACACGCCGGTACCACCTGCCGAGTATGCCGGAACCAGCTGATCCACTCCCCAGAACCACCTACTGGACACGCCAAAATCAACTGCCGGCTATGCCAGAACCACACGGCAGACACTCCGGAATCACATGCCAGGCATTCCGGAACCACCTCTCAGAGGTGCCAGAACCACATGCCGGAGACTCCGGAATCACCTGCCGGGCATGCCGGAACCATCTCTCAGACGTGCCAGAACCATGTTCCGGACACGCCGCTACCACCTGCTGAGCTCGCCGGAACCACCTGCTGGACACGCCAAAATCACCTGCCGGCTACGCCAGAACCACTTGGCGGACACTCCAGAATCACCTGCCGGGCTTGCTGGAACCACCTGCCGGAAACGCCAACATCACCTGCCAGCTACGCCAGAACCACTTGGCTGACACTCCGGAAACACCTGTCGGGCTGGCCGCAACCTACCTCTCAGACGTGCCAGAACCATGTGCCTGAGATGCCGGAACCACACCCCGAACAGACCGAAACCACCTGCCAGACCCGCCTCAACCCCCTGGCGAGCACGCCTGATCCACCTGTTCAACTAGCCGGAACCACCTTCCTGACACGCCAAAATCACCTGCCAGGTATACCAGAACCACTTGGTGGACACTCTGGAATCATCTTGCGGACATGCCAGAACCAGCTCTCAGACACACCAGAACCACGTGCCAGAGACTCCGGAAGCACCAGCTGAGCATGCCTGAGCCACCTGCACGACTCGCAAGAAACACCTGTCGGACAGGCCAAAATCACCTGCCGGGTACGCCAGAACCACTTGGCGGACACTCCAGAATCACCTGCCGGGCTTGCTGGAACCACCTGCCGGTCACGCCAACATCACCTGCCAGCTACGCCAGAACCACTTGGCAGACACTCCGGAAACACCTGTCGGGCTGGCCGCAACCACCTCTCAGACGTGCCAGAACCATGAGCCTGAGATGCCGGAACCACACCCCGAACAGACCGAAACCACCTGCCAGACCCGCCTGAACCCCCTGGCGAGCACGCCTGATCCACCTGTTCAACTAGCCGGAACCACCTTCCTGACACGCCAAAATCACCTGCCAGGTATACCAGAACCACTTGGTGGACACTCTGGAATCATCTTCCAGACACGCCAGGACCAGCTTTCAGACACACCAGAACCACGTGCCAGAGACGCCGGAAGCACCAGCTGAGCATGCCTGAGCCACCTCCACGACTCGCAAGAAACAACTGTCGGACAGGCCAAAATCACCTGCCGGGTACGCCAGAAACACTTGGCGGCCACTCCGGAATCACCTGTCGGGCATGCCGGAACCACCTCTCAGACTTGCCAGAACCATGTTCTGGACACGCCGGTACCACCTGCCGAGTATGCCGGAACCAGCTGATCCACTCCCCAGAACCACCTACTGGACACGCCAAAATCAACTGCCGGCTATGCCAGAACCACACGGCAGACACTCCGGAATCACATGCCAGGCATTCCGGAACCACCTCTCAGAGGTGCCAGAACCACATGCCGGAGACTCCGGAATCACCTGCCGGGCATGCCGGAACCACCTATCAAAGGTGCCAGAACCACATGCCGGAGACTCTGGAATCACCTGCCGGGCATGCCGGAA
Organism: Equus caballus; assembly: GCF_041296265.1. NCBI lineage: Eukaryota > Metazoa > Chordata > Mammalia > Perissodactyla > Equidae > Equus > Equus caballus. The sequence continues at coordinate 35,737,800 of NC_091689.1, forward strand.
CCTTCTCTCAGACGTGCCACAACCACGTGCCGGAGAGACCGGAAGCACCTGCCGAGCTCTCCGGAACCACCTGCTGGACATGCCGGAACCACCTGCCTCACAGGCCAAAATCATATGCCGGCTACGCCAAAACCACTGGGTGGACACTCCAGAATCACCTTGCGGGCATGCCGGAACCACGTCATGGACAGACGGCAAACACCTGCCGGACCTGCCGGAACCACCTGCCGAGCACGCCGGAACCACCTGCTCGACTCACCAGAGCCACCTGCCGGACACACCAGAAACACCTGCGGGGTACGCCAGAACCACTTGGAGGACTCTCCGGGATCACCTGCCGGGCATGCCGGAACCACCTCTCAGACGTGCCAGAACCATGTGCCGGACACGCCGGAACCACCTGCCGAGTATGCCGGAACCACCTGCTCCACTCCCCAGAACCACCAGCTGGACACGCCAAAATCACCTGGCGGCTACGCCAGAACCACTCGGCAGACACTCCGGAACCACCTCCAGGACAGACCGGAACCAGCTGCCGGACACGCCGGGACCATCTGCTTGACTCGCCAGAACCACCTGCCGGACACGCCAGAATCACCAGCCGGCTACGCCACAACCACTTGTCGGACACTCCGGAATCAGCTGCCGGGCATGCTGGAACCACCTCTCAGAGGTGCCACAACCACATGCCGGAGACGGCGGAAGCACCTGCCGAGAATGCCGGAAGTTCCTGATCCACTCCCCAGAACCACCTGCCGGACACGCCAAAATCACCTGCCGGCTGCGCCAGAACCACTCGGCGGACACTCCAGAATCACCTGCCGGGCATGCCAGCACAACCTCTCAGAAGTGCCAGAAGCACGTGCCGGACAGGCCGGAACCATCTCCCGGACAGACCGGAAACACAGGAAACACTCGCCGGAACCACCTGCTTGACTCACCGGTCCCACCTGCCGGACACGCCAAAATCACCTGCCCGCTACACCAGAACCACTTGGTGGACAAGCCGGAATCACGTGAAGGGCATGCCGACACAACCTCTCAGACGTGCCACAACCACGTGCCGGAGAGACCGGAAGCGCCTGCTGAGCTCTCCGGAACCACCTGCTGGACATGCCGGAACCACCTGCCTCACAGGCCAAAATCATATGCCGGCTACGCCAAAACCACTGGGTGGACACTCCAGAATCACCTTGCGGGCATGCCGGAACCACGTCATGGACAGACGGCAAACACCTGCCGAACCTGCCGGAACCACCTGCCGAGCATGCCGGAACCACCTGCTCGACTCACCAGAGCCACCTGCTGGACACACCAGAAACACCTGCGGGGTACGCCAGAACCACTTGGAGGACTCTCCGGGATCACCTGTCGGGCATGCCGGAACCACCTCTCAGACGTGCCAGATCCATGTGCCGGACACGCCGGAACCACCTGCCGAGTATGCCGGAACCACCTGCTCCACTCCCCAGAACCACCTGTTGGACACGCCAAAATCACCTGCCGGCTACGCCAGAACCACACGGCAGACACTCCGGAACCACCTCCAGGACAGACCGGAACCAGCTGCCGGACACGCTGGGACCACCTGCTTGACTCGCCAGAACCACCTGCCGGACACGCCAGAATCACCAGCCGGCTACGCCACAACCACTTGTCGGACACTCCGGAATCAGCTGCCGGGCATGCTGGAACCACCTCTCAGAGGTGCCACAACCACATGCCGGAGACGGCGGAAGCACCTGCCGAGAATGCCGGAAGTTCCTGATCCACTCCCCAGAACCACCTGCCGGACACGCCAAAATCACCTGCCGGCTACGCCAGAACCACTCGGCGGACACTCCAGAATCACCTGCCGGGCATGCCAGCACAACCTCTCAGAAGTGCCAGAAGCACGTGCCGGACAGGCCGGAACCATCTCCCGGACAGACCGGAAACACAGGAAACACTCGCCGGAACCACCTGCTTGACTCACCGGTCCCACCTGCCGGACACGCCAAAATCACCTGCCCGCTACACCAGAACCACTTGGTGGACAAGCCAGAAGCATGTGAAGGGCATGCCGACACAACCTCTCAGACGTGCCAGAACCTCGTGCCGGACACCCCAGAACCACCTGCTGGACAGACCGGAACCACCTACCGGACATGTCAGAACCACCGGCTCGACTCGCCGGAACCATTGCCGGACATGCAAAATCACCTGCCGGCTACGCCAGAACCACTTGGCGAACACTCCGGAATCACCTGCCGGGCATGGCGGAACCACCTCTCAGACATGCCGGAACCACATGCCAATGACACCGGAAGCACCTGCCGAGCACGCCAGAACCACCTGCTCGACTCGCCAAAACCACCTGCTGGACACGCCAAAATCACCTGCCGGCTACGCCACAACCATTTGGTGAACACTTCGGAATCACCTGCCGGGCTGGCTGGAACCACCTGCCGGTCACGCCAACATCACCTGCCAGCTATGCCAGAACCACTTGTCGGACACCATGGAAACACCTGTCGGGCCGGCCGGAACCACCTCTCAGACGTGCCAGAACCATGTGCCTGAGATGCCGGAACCACACCCCGAACAGACCGAAACCACCTGCCAGACCCGCCTGAACCACCTGCCGAGCACGCCGGAACCACCTACTCGACTCGCCGGAACCACCTACCTGACACGCCAAAATCACCTGCCGGGTATGCCAGAACCACTTGGTGGACACTCCGGAATCATCCGCCGGACATGCCAGAACCAGCTCTCAGACACACCAGAACCACGTGCCGGACACGCCGGAAGCACGTGCTGAGCATGCCTGAGCCACATGCTCGACTTGCAAGAAACACCTGCCAGACACGCCAAAATCACCTGCCGGGTACGCCAGAACCACGTGGCGGACACTCCGGAATCACCTGTCGGGCATGCCGGAACCACCTCTCAGACGTGCCAGAACCTCGTGCCGGACACGCCAGAACCACCTGCCGGACAGACCGGAACCACCTGCCGGACACGCCGGAACCACCAGCTCGACTCGCCGGAACCACCGCCGGACATGCAAAATCACCTGCCGGCTACGCCAGAACCACGTGGCGGACACTACGGAATCACCTGTCGGGCATGCCGGAACCACCTCTCAGACTTGCCAGAACCTCGTGCCAGACATGCCAGAACCACCTACCGGACAGACAGGAACCACCTGCCGGACACGCCGGAACCACAAGCTCGACTCGCCGGAACCACCGCTGGACATGCAAAATCACCTGCCGGCTACGCCAGAACCACTTGGCGAACACTCCCGAATCAGCTGCCGGGCATGCCAGCACAACCTCTCAGAAGTGCCAGAAGCACGTGCCGGACAGGCCGGAACCATCTCCCGGACAGACCGGAAACACAGGAAACACTCGCCGGAACCACCTGCTTGACTCACCGGTCCCACCTGCCGGACACGCCAAAATCACCTACCGGCTACGCCACAACCACTTGTCGGACACTCCGGAATCAGCTGCCGGGCATGCTGGAACCACCTCTCAGAGGTGCCACAACCACATGCCGGAGACGGCGGAAGCACCTGCCGAGAATGCCGGAAGTTCCTGATCCACTCCCCAGAACCACCTGCCGGACACGCCAAAATCACCTGCCGGCTACGCCAGAACCACTCGGCGGACACTCCAGAATCACCTGCCGGGCATGCCAGCACAACCTCTCAGAAGTGCCAGAAGCACGTGCCGGACAGGCCGGAACCATCTCCCGGACAGACCGGAAACACAGGAAACACTCGCCGGAACCACCTGCTTGACTCACCGGTCCCACCTGCCGGACACGCCAAAATCACCTGCCGGCTACGCCAGAACCACTTGGTGGACAAGCCGGAATCACGTGAACTGCATGCCGACACAACCTCTCAGACGTGCCAGAAGCTCGTGCCGGACACCCCAGAACCACCTGCTGGACAGACCGGAACCACCTTCCGGACACGCCAGAACCACCGGCTCGACTCGCCGGAACCATTGCCGGACATGCAAAATCACCTGCCGGCTACGCCAGAACCACTTGGCGAACACTCCGGAATCACCTGCCGGGCATGGCGGAACCACCTCTCAGACATGCCGGAACCACATGCCAATGACACCGGAAGCACCTGCCGAGCACGCCAGAACCACCTGCTAGACTCGCCAAAACCACCTGCTGGACACGCCAAAATCACCTGCCGGCTACGCCACAACCATTTGGTGAACACTTCGGAACCACCTGCCGGTCACGCCAACATCACCTGCCAGCTATGCCAGAACCACTTGGCGGACACCATGGAAACACCTGTCGGGCCGGCCGGAACCACCTCTCAGACGTGCCAGAACCATGTGCCTGAGATGCCGGAACCACACCCCGAACAGACCGAAACCACCTGCCAGACCCGCCTGAACCACCTGCCGAGCACGCCGGAACCACCTACTCGACTCGCCGGAACCACCTACCTGACACGCCAAAATCACCTGCCGGGTATGCCAGAACCACTTGGTGGACACTCCGGAATCATCCGCCGGACATGCCAGAACCAGCTCTCAGACACACCAGAACCACGTGCCGGACACGCCGGAAGCACGTGCTGAGCATGCCTGAGCCACATGCTCCACTTGCAAGAAACACCTGCCAGACACGCCAAAATCACCTGCCGGGTACGCCAGAACCACGTGGCGGACACTCCGGAATCACCTGTCGGGCATGCCGGAACCACCTCTCAGACGTGCCAGAACCTCGTGCCGGACACGCCAGAACCACCTGCCGGACAGACCGGAACCACCTGCCGGACACGCCGGAACCACCAGCTCGACTCGCCGGAACCACCGCCGGACATGCAAAATCACCTGCCGGCTACGCCAGAACCACGGGGCGAACACTCCCGAATAAGCTGCCGGGCATTCCCTAACCACCTATCAGGCTTGCCAGAACCATGTTCCGGACACGCCGGTACCACCTGCCGAGTATGCCGGAACCACCTGATCCACTCCCCAGAACCACCTGCTGGACACGCCAGAATCACCTGCCGTCTACGCCAGAACCACTCGGCAGGCACTCCGGAACCACCTGCCGGGCATGCCGGAACCACCTCTTAGAGGTGCCAGAACCACATGCCGGACACTCCGGAATCACCTGCCGGGCATGCCCGAACCATCTCTCAGACGTGCCAGAACCATGTTCCGGACACGCCGCTACCACCTGCTTGACTCGCCAGAACCGCCTGCCGGACACGCCAGAATCACCAGCCGGCTACGCCACAACCACTTGTCGGACACTCCGGAATCAGCTGCCGGGCATGCTGGAACCACCTCTCAGAGGTGCCACAACCACATGCCGGAGACGGCGGAAGCACCTGCCGAGAATGCCGGAAGTTCCTGATCCACTCCCCAGAACCACCTGCCGGACACGCCAAAATCACCTGCCGGCTACGCCAGAACCACTCGGCGGACACTCCAGAATCACCTGCCGGGCATGCCAGCACAACCTCTCAGAAGTGCCAGAAGCACGTGCCGGAAAGGCCGGAGCCATCTCCCGGACAGACCGGAAACACAGGAAACACTCGCCGGAACCACCTGCTTGACTCACCGGTCCCACCTGCCGGACACGCCAAAATCACCTACCCGCTACACCAGAACCACTTGGTGGACAATCCGGAAGCACGTGAAGGGCATGCCGACACAACCTCTCAGACGTGCCAGAACCTCGTGCCGGACACCCCAGAACCACCTGCTGGTCAGACCGGAACCACCTGCCGGACACACCAGAACCACCGGCTCAACTCGCCGGAACCATTGCCGGACATGCAAAATCACCTGCCGGCTACGCCAGAACCACTTGGCGAACACTCCGGAATCACCTGCCGGGCATGGCGGTACCACCTCTCAGACATGCCGGAACCACATGCCAATGACACCGGAAGCACCTGCCGAGCACGCCAGAACCACCTGCTAGACTCGCCAAAACCACCTGCTGGACACGCCAAAATCACCTGCCGGCTACGCCACAACCATTTGGTGAACACTTCGGAATCACCTGCCGGGCTGGCTGGAACCACCTGCCGGTCACGCCAACATCACCTCCCAGCTATGCCAGAACCACTTGGCGGACACCATGGAAACACCTGTCGGGCCGGCCAGAAACACCTCTCAGACGTGCCAGAACCATGTGCCTGAGATGCCGGAACCACACCCCGAACAGACCGAAACCACCTGCCAGACCCGCCTGAACCACCTGCCGAGCACGCCGGAACCACCTAATCGACTCGCCGGAACCACCTACCTGACACGCCAAAATCACCTGCCGGGTATGCCAGAACCACTTGGTGGACACTCCGGAATCATCTGCCGGACACGCCAGGACCAGCTTTCAGACACACCAGAACCACGTGCCAGAGACGCCGGAAGCACCAGCTGAGCATGCCTGAGCCACCGGCACGACTCGCAAGAAACACCTGTTGGACAGGCCAAAATCACCTGCCGGGTACGCCAGAAACACTTGGCGGCCACTCCGGAATCACCTGTCGGGCATGCCGGAACCACCTCTCAGATTTGCCAGAACCATGTTCTGGACACGCCGGTACCACCTGCCGAGTATGCCGGAACCAGCTGATCCACTCCCCAGAACCACCTACTGGACACGCCAAAATCAACTGCCGGCTATGCCAGAACCACACGGCAGACACTCCGGAATCACATGCCAGGCATTCCGGAACCACCTCTCAGAGGTGCCAGAACCACATGCCGGAGACTCCGGAATCACCTGCCGGGCATGCCGGAACCATCTCTCAGACGTGCCAGAACCATGTTCCGGACACGCCGCTACCACCTGCTGAGCTCGCCGGAACCACCTGCTGGACACGCCAAAATCACCTGCCGGCTACGCCAGAACCACTTGGCGGACACTCCAGAATCACCTGCCGGGCTTGCTGGAACCACCTGCCGGAAACGCCAACATCACCTGCCAGCTACGCCAGAACCACTTGGCTGACACTCCGGAAACACCTGTCGGGCTGGCCGCAACCTACCTCTCAGACGTGCCAGAACCATGTGCCTGAGATGCCGGAACCACACCCCGAACAGACCGAAACCACCTGCCAGACCCGCCTGAACCCCCTGGCGAGCACGCCTGATCCACCTGTTCAACTAGCCGGAACCACCTTCCTGACACGCCAAAATCACCTGCCAGGTATACCAGAACCACTTGGTGGACACTCTGGAATCATCTTGCGGACATGCCAGAACCAGCTCTCAGACACACCAGAACCACGTGCCAGAGACTCCGGAAGCACCAGCTGAGCATGCCTGAGCCACCTGCACGACTCGCAAGAAACACCTGTCGGACAGGCCAAAATCACCTGCCGGGTACGCCAGAACCACTTGGCGGACACTCCAGAATCACCTGCCGGGCTTGCTGGAACCACCTGCCGGTCACGCCAACATCACCTGCCAGCTACGCCAGAACCACTTGGCAGACACTCCGGAAACACCTGTCGGGCTGGCCGCAACCACCTCTCAGACGTGCCAGAACCATGAGCCTGAGATGCCGGAACCACACCCCGAACAGACCGAAACCACCTGCCAGACCCGCCTGAACCCCCTGGCGAGCACGCCTGATCCACCTGTTCAACTAGCCGGAACCACCTTCCTGACACGCCAAAATCACCTGCCAGGTATACCAGAACCACTTGGTGGACACTCTGGAATCATCTTCCAGACACGCCAGGACCAGCTTTCAGACACACCAGAACCACGTGCCAGAGACGCCGGAAGCACCAGCTGAGCATGCCTGAGCCACCTGCACGACTCGCAAGAAACACCTGTTGGACAGGCCAAAATCACCTGCCGGGTACGCCAGAAACACTTGGCGGCCACTCCGGAATCACCTGTCGGGCATGCCGGAACCACCTCTCAGACTTGCCAGAACCATGTTCTGGACACGCCGGTACCACCTGCCGAGTATGCCGGAACCAGCTGATCCACTCCCCAGAACCACCTACTGGACACGCCAAAATCAACTGCCGGCTATGCCAGAACCACACAGCAGACACTCCGGAATCACATGCCAGGCATTCCGGAACCACCTCTCAGAGGTGCCAGAACCACATGCCGGAGACTCCGGAATCACCTGCCGGGCATGCCGGAACCACCTATCAAAGGTGCCAGAACCACATGCCGGAGACGGCGGAAGCACCTGCCGGGCATGCCGGAACCTTCTCTCAGACGTGCCACAACCACGTGCCGGAGAGACCGGAAGCACCTGCCGAGCTCTCCGGAACCACCTGCTGGACATGCCGGAACCACCTGCCTCACAGGCCAAAATCATATGCCGGCTACGCCAAAACCACTGGGTGGACACTCCAGAATCACCTTGCGGGCATGCCGGAACCACGTCATGGACAGACGGCAAACACCTGCCGGACCTGCCGGAACCACCTGCCGAGCACGCCGGAACCACCTGCTCGACTCACCAGAGCCACCTGCCGGACACACCAGAAACACCTGCGGGGTACGCCAGAACCACTTGGAGGACTCTCCGGGATCACCTGTCGGGCATGCCGGAACCACCTCTCAGACGTGCCAGATCCATGTGCCGGACACGCCGGAACCACCTGCCGAGTATGCCGGAACCACCTGCTCCACTCCCCAGAACCACCTGTTGGACACGCCAAAATCACCTGCCGGCTACGCCAGAACCACACGGCAGACACTCCGGAACCACCTCCAGGACAGACCGGAACCAGCTGCCGGACACGCTGGGACCACCTGCTTGACTCGCCAGAACCACCTGCCGGACACGCCAGAATCACCAGCCGGCTACGCCACAACCACTTGTCGGACACTCCGGAATCAGCTGCCGGGCATGCTGGAACCACCTCTCAGAGGTGCCACAACCACATGCCGGAGACGGCGGAAGCACCTGCCGAGAATGCCGGAAGTTCCTGATCCACTCCCCAGAACCACCTGCCGGACACGCCAAAATCACCTGCCGGCTACGCCAGAACCACTCGGCGGACACTCCATAATCACCTGCCGGGCATGCCAGCACAACCTCTCAGAAGTGCCAGAAGCACGTGCCGGACAGGCCGGAACCATCTCCCGGACAGACCGGAAACACAGGAAACACTCGCCGGAACCACCTGCTTGACTCACCGGTCCCACCTGCCGGACACGCCAAAATCACCTGCCCGCTACACCAGAACCACTTGGTGGACAAGCCAGAAGCATGTGAAGGGCATGCCGACACAACCTCTCAGACGTGCCAGAACCTCGTGCCGGACACCCCAGAACCACCTGCTGGACAGACCGGAACCACCTACCGGACATGTCAGAACCACCGGCTCGACTCGCCGGAACCATTGCCGGACATGCAAAATCACCTGCCGGCTACGCCAGAACCACTTGGCGAACACTCCGGAATCACCTGCCGGGCATGGCGGAACCACCTCTCAGACATGCCGGAACCACATGCCAATGACACCGGAAGCACCTGCCGAGCACGCCAGAACCACCTGCTCGACTCGCCAAAACCACCTGCTGGACACGCCAAAATCACCTGCCGGCTACGCCACAACCATTTGGTGAACACTTCGGAATCACCTGCCGGGCTGGCTGGAACCACCTGCCGGTCACGCCAACATCACCTGCCAGCTATGCCAGAACCACTTGTCGGACACCATGGAAACACCTGTCGGGCCGGCCGGAACCACCTCTCAGACGTGCCAGAACCATGTGCCTGAGATGCCGGAACCACACCCCGAACAGACCGAAACCACCTGCCAGACCCGCCTGAACCACCTGCCGAGCACGCCGGAACCACCTACTCGACTCGCCGGAACCACCTACCTGACACGCCAAAATCACCTGCCGGGTATGCCAGAACCACTTGGTGGACACTCCGGAATCATCCGCCGGACATGCCAGAACCAGCTCTCAGACACACCAGAACCACGTGCCGGACACGCCGGAAGCACGTGCTGAGCATGCCTGAGCCACATGCTCGACTTGCAAGAAACACCTGCCAGACACGCCAAAATCACCTGCCGGGTACGCCAGAACCACGTGGCGGACACTCCGGAATCACCTGTCGGGCATGCCGGAACCACCTCTCAGACGTGCCAGAACCTCGTGCCGGACACGCCAGAACCACCTGCCGGACAGACCGGAACCACCTGCCGGACACGCCGGAACCACCAGCTCGACTCGCCGGAACCACCGCCGGACATGCAAAATCACCTGCCGGCTACGCCAGAACCACGTGGCGGACACTACGGAATCACCTGTCGGGCATGCCGGAACCACCTCTCAGACTTGCCAGAACCTCGTGCCAGACATGCCAGAACCACCTACCGGACAGACAGGAACCACCTGCCGGACACGCCGGAACCACAAGCTCGACTCGCCGGAACCACCGCTGGACATGCAAAATCACCTGCCGGCTACGCCAGAACCACTTGGCGAACACTCCCGAATCAGCTGCCGGGCATGCCAGCACAACCTCTCAGAAGTGCCAGAAGCACGTGCCGGACAGGCCGGAACCATCTCCCGGACAGACCGGAAACACAGGAAACACTCGCCGGAACCACCTGCTTGACTCACCGGTCCCACCTGCCGGACACGCCAAAATCACCTACCGGCTACGCCACAACCACTTGTCGGACACTCCGGAATCAGCTGCCGGGCATGCTGGAACCACCTCTCAGAGGTGCCACAACCACATGCCGGAGACGGCGGAAGCACCTGCCGAGAATGCCGGAAGTTCCTGATCCACTCCCCAGAACCACCTGCCGGACACGCCAAAATCACCTGCCGGCTACGCCAGAACCACTCGGCGGACACTCCAGAATCACCTGCCGGGCATGCCAGCACAACCTCTCAGAAGTGCCAGAAGCACGTGCCGGACAGGCCGGAACCATCTCCCGGACAGACCGGAAACACAGGAAACACTCGCCGGAACCACCTGCTTGACTCACCGGTCCCACCTGCCGGACACGCCAAAATCACCTGCCGGCTACGCCAGAACCACTTGGTGGACAAGCCGGAATCACGTGAACTGCATGCCGACACAACCTCTCAGACGTGCCAGAAGCTCGTGCCGGACACCCCAGAACCACCTGCTGGACAGACCGGAACCACCTTCCGGACACGCCAGAACCACCGGCTCGACTCGCCGGAACCATTGCCGGACATGCAAAATCACCTGCCGGCTACGCCAGAACCACTTGGCGAACACTCCGGAATCACCTGCCGGGCATGGCGGAACCACCTCTCAGACATGCCGGAACCACATGCCAATGACACCGGAAGCACCTGCCGAGCACGCCAGAACCACCTGCTAGACTCGCCAAAACCACCTGCTGGACACGCCAAAATCACCTGCCGGCTACGCCACAACCATTTGGTGAACACTTCGGAACCACCTGCCGGTCACGCCAACATCACCTGCCAGCTATGCCAGAACCACTTGGCGGACACCATGGAAACACCTGTCGGGCCGGCCGGAACCACCTCTCAGACGTGCCAGAACCATGTGCCTGAGATGCCGGAACCACACCCCGAACAGACCGAAACCACCTGCCAGACCCGCCTGAACCACCTGCCGAGCACGCCGGAACCACCTACTCGACTCGCCGGAACCACCTACCTGACACGCCAAAATCACCTGCCGGGTATGCCAGAACCACTTGGTGGACACTCCGGAATCATCCGCCGGACATGCCAGAACCAGCTCTCAGACACACCAGAACCACGTGCCGGACACGCCGGAAGCACGTGCTGAGCATGCCTGAGCCACATGCTCCACTTGCAAGAAACACCTGCCAGACACGCCAAAATCACCTGCCGGGTACGCCAGAACCACGTGGCGGACACTCCGGAATCACCTGTCGGGCATGCCGGAACCACCTCTCAGACGTGCCAGAACCTCGTGCCGGACACGCCAGAACCACCTGCCGGACAGACCGGAACCACCTGCCGGACACGCCGGAACCACCAGCTCGACTCGCCGGAACCACCGCCGGACATGCAAAATCACCTGCCGGCTACGCCAGAACCACGGGGCGAACACTCCCGAATAAGCTGCCGGGCATTCCCTAACCACCTATCAGGCTTGCCAGAACCATGTTCCGGACACGCCGGTACCACCTGCCGAGTATGCCGGAACCACCTGATCCACTCCCCAGAACCACCTGCTGGACACGCCAGAATCACCTGCCGTCTACGCCAGAACCACTCGGCAGGCACTCCGGAACCACCTGCCGGGCATGCCGGAACCACCTCTTAGAGGTGCCAGAACCACATGCCGGACACTCCGGAATCACCTGCCGGGCATGCCCGAACCATCTCTCAGACGTGCCAGAACCATGTTCCGGACACGCCGCTACCACCTGCTTGACTCGCCAGAACCGCCTGCCGGACACGCCAGAATCACCAGCCGGCTACGCCACAACCACTTGTCGGACACTCCGGAATCAGCTGCCGGGCATGCTGGAACCACCTCTCAGAGGTGCCACAACCACATGCCGGAGACGGCGGAAGCACCTGCCGAGAATGCCGGAAGTTCCTGATCCACTCCCCAGAACCACCTGCCGGACACGCCAAAATCACCTGCCGGCTACGCCAGAACCACTCGGCGGACACTCCAGAATCACCTGCCGGGCATGCCAGCACAACCTCTCAGAAGTGCCAGAAGCACGTGCCGGAAAGGCCGGAGCCATCTCCCGGACAGACCGGAAACACAGGAAACACTCGCCGGAACCACCTGCTTGACTCACCGGTCCCACCTGCCGGACACGCCAAAATCACCTACCCGCTACACCAGAACCACTTGGTGGACAATCCGGAAGCACGTGAAGGGCATGCCGACACAACCTCTCAGACGTGCCAGAACCTCGTGCCGGACACCCCAGAACCACCTGCTGGTCAGACCGGAACCACCTGCCGGACACACCAGAACCACCGGCTCAACTCGCCGGAACCATTGCCGGACATGCAAAATCACCTGCCGGCTACGCCAGAACCACTTGGCGAACACTCCGGAATCACCTGCCGGGCATGGCGGTACCACCTCTCAGACATGCCGGAACCACATGCCAATGACACCGGAAGCACCTGCCGAGCACGCCAGAACCACCTGCTAGACTCGCCAAAACCACCTGCTGGACACGCCAAAATCACCTGCCGGCTACGCCACAACCATTTGGTGAACACTTCGGAATCACCTGCCGGGCTGGCTGGAACCACCTGCCGGTCACGCCAACATCACCTCCCAGCTATGCCAGAACCACTTGGCGGACACCATGGAAACACCTGTCGGGCCGGCCAGAAACACCTCTCAGACGTGCCAGAACCATGTGCCTGAGATGCCGGAACCACACCCCGAACAGACCGAAACCACCTGCCAGACCCGCCTGAACCACCTGCCGAGCACGCCGGAACCACCTAATCGACTCGCCGGAACCACCTACCTGACACGCCAAAATCACCTGCCGGGTATGCCAGAACCACTTGGTGGACACTCCGGAATCATCTGCCGGACACGCCAGGACCAGCTTTCAGACACACCAGAACCACGTGCCAGAGACGCCGGAAGCACCAGCTGAGCATGCCTGAGCCACCGGCACGACTCGCAAGAAACACCTGTTGGACAGGCCAAAATCACCTGCCGGGTACGCCAGAAACACTTGGCGGCCACTCCGGAATCACCTGTCGGGCATGCCGGAACCACCTCTCAGATTTGCCAGAACCATGTTCTGGACACGCCGGTACCACCTGCCGAGTATGCCGGAACCAGCTGATCCACTCCCCAGAACCACCTACTGGACACGCCAAAATCAACTGCCGGCTATGCCAGAACCACACGGCAGACACTCCGGAATCACATGCCAGGCATTCCGGAACCACCTCTCAGAGGTGCCAGAACCACATGCCGGAGACTCCGGAATCACCTGCCGGGCATGCCGGAACCATCTCTCAGACGTGCCAGAACCATGTTCCGGACACGCCGCTACCACCTGCTGAGCTCGCCGGAACCACCTGCTGGACACGCCAAAATCACCTGCCGGCTACGCCAGAACCACTTGGCGGACACTCCAGAATCACCTGCCGGGCTTGCTGGAACCACCTGCCGGAAACGCCAACATCACCTGCCAGCTACGCCAGAACCACTTGGCTGACACTCCGGAAACACCTGTCGGGCTGGCCGCAACCTACCTCTCAGACGTGCCAGAACCATGTGCCTGAGATGCCGGAACCACACCCCGAACAGACCGAAACCACCTGCCAGACCCGCCTGAACCCCCTGGCGAGCACGCCTGATCCACCTGTTCAACTAGCCGGAACCACCTTCCTGACACGCCAAAATCACCTGCCAGGTATACCAGAACCACTTGGTGGACACTCTGGAATCATCTTGCGGACATGCCAGAACCAGCTCTCAGACACACCAGAACCACGTGCCAGAGACTCCGGAAGCACCAGCTGAGCATGCCTGAGCCACCTGCACGACTCGCAAGAAACACCTGTCGGACAGGCCAAAATCACCTGCCGGGTACGCCAGAACCACTTGGCGGACACTCCAGAATCACCTGCCGGGCTTGCTGGAACCACCTGCCGGTCACGCCAACATCACCTGCCAGCTACGCCAGAACCACTTGGCAGACACTCCGGAAACACCTGTCGGGCTGGCCGCAACCACCTCTCAGACGTGCCAGAACCATGAGCCTGAGATGCCGGAACCACACCCCGAACAGACCGAAACCACCTGCCAGACCCGCCTGAACCCCCTGGCGAGCACGCCTGATCCACCTGTTCAACTAGCCGGAACCACCTTCCTGACACGCCAAAATCACCTGCCAGGTATACCAGAACCACTTGGTGGACACTCTGGAATCATCTTCCAGACACGCCAGGACCAGCTTTCAGACACACCAGAACCACGTGCCAGAGACGCCGGAAGCACCAGCTGAGCATGCCTGAGCCACCTGCACGACTCGCAAGAAACACCTGTTGGACAGGCCAAAATCACCTGCCGGGTACGCCAGAAACACTTGGCGGCCACTCCGGAATCACCTGTCGGGCATGCCGGAACCACCTCTCAGACTTGCCAGAACCATGTTCTGGACACGCCGGTACCACCTGCCGAGTATGCCGGAACCAGCTGATCCACTCCCCAGAACCACCTACTGGACACGCCAAAATCAACTGCCGGCTATGCCAGAACCACACAGCAGACACTCCGGAATCACATGCCAGGCATTCCGGAACCACCTCTCAGAGGTGCCAGAACCACATGCCGGAGACTCCGGAATCACCTGCCGGGCATGCCGGAACCACCTATCAAAGGTGCCAGAACCACATGCCGGAGACGGCGGAAGCACCTGCCGGGCATGCCGGAACCTTCTCTCAGACGTGCCACAACCACGTGCCGGAGAGACCGGAAGCACCTGCCGAGCTCTCCGGAACCACCTGCTGGACATGCCGGAACCACCTGCCTCACAGGCCAAAATCATATGCCGGCTACGCCAAAACCACTGGGTGGACACTCCAGAATCACCTTGCGGGCATGCCGGAACCACGTCATGGACAGACGGCAAACACCTGCCGGACCTGCCGGAACCACCTGCCGAGCACGCCGGAACCACCTGCTCGACTCACCAGAGCCACCTGCCGGACACACCAGAAACACCTGCGGGGTACGCCAGAACCACTTGGAGGACTCTCCGGGATCACCTGCCGGGCATGCCGGAACCACCTCTCAGACGTGCCAGAACCATGTGCCAGACACGCCGGATCCACCTGCCGAGTATGCCGGAACCACCTGCTCCACTCCCCAGAACCACCTGCTGGACACGCCAAAATCACCTGCCGGCTACGCCAGAACCACTCGGCAGACAGTCCGGAACCACCTCCAGGACAGACCGTAACCAGCTGCCGGACACGCCGGGACCACCTGCTTGACTCGCCAGACCGCCTGCCGGACACGCCAGAATCACCAGCCGGGCATGCCAGCACAACCTCTCAGAAGTGCCAGAAGCACGTGCCGGACAGGCCGGAACCATCTCCCGGACAGACCGGAAACACAGGAAACACTCGCCGGAACCACCTGCTTGACTCACCGGTCCCACCTGCCGGACACGCCAAAATCACCTGCCCGCTACACCAGTACCACTTGGTGGACAAGCCGGAATCACGTGAAGGGCATGCCGACACAACCTCTCAGACGTGCCAGAACCTCGTGCCGGACTCCCCAGAACCACCTGCTGGACAGACCGGAAACACCTGCCGGACACGCCAGAACCACCGGCTCGACTCGCCGGAACCATTGCCGGACATGCAAAATCACCTGCCTGCTACGCCAGAACCACTTGGCGAACACTCCGGAATCACCTGCCGGGCATGGCGGAACCACCTCTCAGACATGCCGGAACCACATGCCAATGACACCGGAAGCACCTGCCGAGCACGCCAGAACCACCTGCTCGACTCGCCAAAACCACCTGCTGGACACACCAAAATCACCTGCCGGCTACGCCACAACCATTTGGTGAACACTTCGGAACCACCTGCCGGTCACGCCAACATCACCTGCCAGCTATGCCAGAACCACTTGGCGGACACCATGGAAACACCTGTCGGGCCGGCCGGAACCACCTCTCAGACGTGCCAGAACCATGTGCCTGAGATGCCGGAACCACACCCCGAACAGACCGAAACCACCTGCCAGACCCGCCTGAACCACCTGCCGAGCACGCCGGAACCACCTACTCGACTCGCCGGCACCACCTACCTGACACGCCAAAATCACCTGCCGGGTATGCCAGAACCACTTGGTGGACACTCCGGAATCATCTGCCGGACATGCCAGAACCAGCTCTCAGACACACCAGAACCACGTGCCGGACACGACGGAAGCACGTGCTGAGCATGCCTGAGCCACATGCTCGACTTGCAAGAAACACCTGCCAGACACGCCAAAATCACCTGCCGGGTACGCCAGAACCAAGAGGCGGACACTCCGGAATCACCAGTCGGGCATGCCGGAACCACCTCTCAGACGTGCCAGAACCTCGTGCCGGACACGCCAGAACCACCTGCCGGACAGACCGGAACCACCTGCCGGACACGCCGGAACCACAATCTTGACTCGCCGGAACCACCGCCGGACACGCAAAATCACCTGCCGGCTACGCCAGAACCACTTGGGGAACACTCCCGAATCAGCTGCCGGGCATGCCGGAACCACCTATCAGGCTTGCCAAAACCATGTTCCGGGCACGCCGGTACCACCTGCCGAGTATGCCGGAACCACCTGATCCACTCCCCAGAACCACCTGCTGGACACGCCAGAATCACCTGCCGTCTACGCCAGAACCACTCGGCAGACACTCCGGAACCACCTGCCGGGCATGCCGGAACCACCTCTACGAGGTGCCAGAACCACATGCCGGACACTCCGGAATCACCTGCCTGGCATGCCGGAACCATCTCTCAGACGTGTCAGAACCATGTTCCGGACACGCCGCTACCACCTGCCGAGCTCGCCGGAACCACCTGCTGGACACGCCAAAATCACCTGCCGGCTACGCCAGAACCACCTGGCGGACACTCCAGAATCACCTGCCGGACTTGCTGGAACCACCTGCCGGTCACGCCAACATCACCTGCCAGCTACGCCAGAACCACTTGGCGGACACCATGGAAACACCGGCCGCAACCACCTTTCAGACGTGTCAGAACCATGTGCCTGAGATGCCGGAACCACACCCCGAAGAGACCGAAACCACCTGCCAGACCCGCCTGAACCCCCTGGCGAGCACGCCTGATCCACCTGTTCAACTAGCCGGAACCACCTTCCTGACACGCCAAAATCACCTGCCAGGTATACCAGAACCACTTGGTGGACACTCTGGAATCATCTTCCGGACATGCCAGAACCAGCTCTCAGACACACCAGAACCACGTGCCAGAGACGCCGGAAGCACCAGCTGAGCAGGCCTGAGCCACCTGCACGACTCGCAAGAAACACCTGTCGGACAGGCCAAAATCACCTGCCGGGTACGCCAGAAACACTTGGCGGACACTCCGGAATCACCTGTCGGGCATGCCGGAACCACCTGCCTCACAGGCCAAAATCATATGCCGGCTACGCCAAAACCACTGGGTGGACACTCCAGAATCACCTTGCGGGCATGCTGGAACCACGTCATGGACACACGGCAAACACCTGCCGGACATGCCGGAACCACATGCCGAGCACGCCGGAACCACCTGCTCGACTCACCAGAGCCACCTGCCGGACACACCAGAAACACCTGCGGGGTACGCCAGAACCACTTGTAGGACTCTCCGGGATCACCTGCCGGGCATGACGGAACCACCTCTCAGACGTACCGGAACCACATGCCGGACACTCCGGAATCACCTGCCTGGCATGCCGGAACCATCTCTCAGACGTGCCAGAACCATGTTCCGGACACGCCGCTGCCACCTGCCGAGCTCGCCGGAACCACCTGCTGGACACGCCAAAATCACCTGCCGGCTACGCCAGAACCACTTGGCGGACACTCCAGAATCACCTGCCGGGCTTGCTGGAACCACCTGCCGGTCACGCCAACATCACCTGCCAGCTACGCCAGAACCACTTGGCAGACACTCCGGAAACACCTGTCGGGCTGGCCGCAACCACCTCTCAGACGTGCCAGAACCATGTGCCTGAGATGCCGGAACCACACCCCGAACAGACCGAAACCACCTGCCAGACCCGCCTGAACCCCCTGGCGAGCACGCCTGATCCACCTGTTCAACTAGCCGGAACCACCTTCCTGACACGCCAAAATCACCTGCCAGGTATACCAGAACCACTTGGTGGACACTCTGGAATCATCTTCCGGACACGCCAGAACCAGCTCTCAGACACACCAGAACCACGTGCCAGAGACGCCGGAAGCACCAGCTGAGCATGCCTGAGCCACCTGCACGACTCGCAAGAAACACCTGTCGGACAGGCCAAAATCACCTGCCGGGTACGCCAGAAACACTTGGCGGACACTCCGGAATCACCTGTCGGGCATGCCGGAACCACCTCTCAGACGTGCCGGAACCTCGTGCCGGACACGCCAGAACGACCTGCCGGAAAGTCCGGAACCACCTGCCGGACTCGCCGGAACCACCTACTCGAGTCGCCGGAACCACCTACCTGCCATGCCAAAATCAACTGCCGGCTATGCCAGCACCACACGGCAGACACTCCGGAATCACATGCCAGGCATTCCGGAACCACCTCTCAGAGGTGCCAGAACCACATGCCGGAGACTCCGGAATCACCTGCCGGGCATGCCGGAACCACCTCTCAGACGTGCCAGAACCATGTGCCGGACACGCCGGAACCACCTGCCGAGTATGCCGGAACCACCTGCTCCACTCCCCAGAACCACCTGCTGGACACGCCAAAATCACCTGCCGGCTACGCCAGAACCACTCGGCAGACACTCCGGAACCACCTCCAGGACAGACCGGAACCAGCTGCCGGACACGCCGGGACCACCTGCTTGACTCGCCAGAACCACCTGCCGGACACGCCAGAATCACCAGCCGGCTACGCCACAACCACTTGTCGGACACTCCGGAATCAGCTGCCGGGCATGCTGGAACCACCTCTCAGAGGTGCCACAACCACATGCCGGAGACGGCGGAAGCACCTGACGAGAATGCCGGAAGTTCCTGATCCACTCCCCAGAACCACCTGCCGGACACGCCAAAATCACCTGCCGGCTACGCCAGAACCACTCGGCGGACACTCCAGAATCACCTGCCGGGCATGCCAGCACAACCTCTCAGAAGTGCCAGAAGCACGTGCCGGACAGGCCGGAACCATCTCCCGGACAGACCGGAAACACAGGAAACACTCGCCGGAACCACCTGCTTGACTCACCGGTCCCACCTGCCGGACACGCCAAAATCACCTGCCCGCTACACCAGAACCACTTGGTGGACAAGCCGGAATCACGTGAAGGGCATGCCGACACAACCTCTCAGACGTGCCAGAACCTCGTGCCGGACACGCCAGAACCACCTGCTGGACAGACCGGAACCACCTTCCGGACACGCCAGAACCACCGGCTCGACTCGCCGGAACCATTGCCGGACATGCAAAATCACCTGCCGGCTACGCCAGAACCACTTGGCGAACACTCCGGAATCACCTGCCGGGCATGGCGGAACCACCTCTCAGACATGCCGGAACCACATGCCAATGACACCGGAAGCACCAGCCGAGCAGGCCAGAACCACCTGCTCGACTCGCCAAAACCACCTGCTGGACACGCCAAAATCACCTGCCGGCTACGCCAGAACCACTTGGCGGACACTCCAGAATCACCTGCCGGGCTTGCTGGAACCACCTGCCGGTCACGCCAACATCACCTGCCAGCTACGCCAGAACCACTTGGCGGACACCATGGAAACACCTGTCGGGCCGGCCGGAACCACCTCTCAGACGTGCCAGAACCATGTGCCTGAGATGCCGGAACCACACCCCGAACAGACCGAAACCACCCGCCAGACCCGCCTGAACCACCTGCCGAGCACGCCGGAACCACCTACTCGACTCGCCGGAACAACCTACCTGACACGCCAAAATCACCTGCCGGGTATGCCAGAAGCACTTGGTGGACACTCCGGAATCATCCGCCGGACATGCCAGAACCAGCTCTCAGACACAGCAGAACCACGTGCCGGACACGCCGGAAGCACGTGCTGAGCATGCCTGAGCCACATGCTCGACTTGCAAGAAACACCTGCCAGACACGCCAAAATCACCTGCCGGGTACGCCACAACCACGTGGCGGACACTCCGGAATCACCTGTCGGGCATGCCGGAACCACCTCTCAGACGTGACAGAACCTCGTGCCGGACACGCCAGAACCACCTGCCGGACAGACCGGAACCACCTGCCGGACATGTCGGAACCACCAGCTCGACTCGCCGGAACCACCGCCGGACATGCAAAATCACCTGCCTGCTACGTCAGAACCACTTGGCGTACAATCCCGAACCAGCTGCCGGGCATGCCGGAACCACCTATCAGGCTTGCCAGAACCATGATCCGGACACCCCGGTACCACCTGCCGAGTATGCCAGAACCACCTGATCCACTCCCCAGATCCACCTGCTGGACACGCCAGAATCACCTGCCATCTACGCCAGAACCACTCGGCAGACACTCCGGAACCACCAGCCGGGCATGCCGGAACCACCTCTCAGAGGTGCCAGAACCACATGCCGGACACTCCGGAATCACCTGCCGGGCATGCCGGAACCATCTCTCAGACGTGCCAGAACCATGTTCCGGACACGCCGCTACCACCTGCCGAGCTCGCCGGAACCACCTGCTGGACACGCCAAAATCACCTGCCGGCTACGCCAGAACCACTTGGCGGACACGCCAGAATCAACTGCCGGGCTTGCTGGAACCACCTGCCGGTCACGCCAACATCACCTGCCAGCTATGCCAGAACCACTTGGCAGACACTCCGGAATCACCTGTCGGGCATGCCGGAACCACCTCTCAGACGTGCCAGAACCTCGTGCCGGACACGCCAGAACCACCTGCCGGACACGCCGGAACCACCAGCTCGACTCGCCGGAACCACCGCCGGACATGCAAAATCACCTGCCGGCTACGCCAGAAGCACTTGGCAAACACTCCCGAATCAGCTGCCGGGCATGCCGGAACCACCTCTCATATTTGCCAGAACCATGTTCCGGACACGCCGGTACCACCTGCCGAGTATGCCGGAACCAGCTGATCCACTCCCCAGAACCACCTACTGGACACGCCAAAATCAACTGCCGGCTACGCCAGAACCACACGGCAGACACTCCGGAATCACATGCCAGGCATTCCGGAACCACCTCTCAGAGGTGCCAGAACCACATGCTGGAGACTCCGGAATCACCTGCCGGGCATGCCGGAACCACCTATCAAAGGTGCCAGAACCACATGCCGGAGACTCTGGAATCACCTGCCGGGCATGCCGGAACCTTCTCTCAGACGTGCCACAACCACGTGCCGGAGAGACCGGAAGCACCTGCCGAGCTCTCCGGAACCACCTGCTGGACATGCCGGAACCACCTGCCTCACAGGCCAAAATCATATGCCGGCTACGCCAAAACCACTGGGTGGACACTGCAGAATCAACTTGCGGGCATGCCGGAACCACGTCATGGACAGACGGCAAACACCTGCCGGACCTGCCGGAACCACCTGCCGAGCACGCCGGAACCACCTGCTCGACTCACCAGAGCCACCTGCCGGACACCCCAGAAACACCTGCGGGGTACGCCAGAACCACTTGGAGGACTCTCCGGGATCACCTGCCGGGCATGCCGGAACCACCTCTCAGACGTGCCAGAACCATGTGCCGGACACGCCGGAACCACCTGCCGAGTATGCCGGAACCACCTGCTCCACTCCCCAGAACCACCTGCTGGACACGCCAAAATCACCTGCCGGCTACGCCAGAACCACTCGGCAGACACTCCGGAACCACCTCCAGGACAGACCGGAACCAGCTGCCGGACACGCCGGGACCACCTGCTTGACTCGCCAGAACCGCCTGCTGGACACGCCAGAATCACCAGCCGGCTACCCCACAACCACTTGTCGGACACTCCGGAATCAGCTGCCGGGCATGCTGGAACCACCTCTCAGAGGTGCCACAACCACATGCCGGAGACGGCGGAAGCACCTGCCGAGAATGCCGGAAGTTCCTGATCCACTCCCCAGAACCACCTGCCGGACACGCCAAAATCACCTGCCGGCTACGCCAGAAACACTCGGCAGACACTCCAGAATCACCTGCCGGGCATGCCAGCACAACCTCTCAGAAGTGCCAGAAGCACGTGCCGGACAGGCCGGAACCATCTCCCGGACAGACCGGAAACACAGGAAACACTCGCCGGAACCACCTGCTTGACTCACCGGTCCCACCTCCCGGACACGCCAAAATCACCTGCCCGCTACACCAGAACCACTGGTGGACAAGCCGGAATCACGTGAAGGGCATGCCGACACAACCTCTCAGACGTGCCAGAACCTCGTGCCGGACACCCCAGAACCACCTGCTGGACAGACCGGAACCACCTTCTGGACACGCCAGAACCACCGGCTCGACTCGCCGGAACCATTGCCGGACATGCAAAATCACCTGCCGGCTACGCCAGAACCACTTGGCGAACAATCCGGAATCACCTGCCGGGCATGGCGGAACCACCTCTCAGACATGCCGGAACCACATGCCAATGACACCGGAAGCACCTGCCGAGCAGGCCAGAACCACCTGCTCGACTCGCCAAAACCACCTGCTGGACACGCCAAAAGCACCTGCCGGCTACGCCACAACCATTTGGTGAACACTTCGGAATCACCTGCCGGGCTGGCTGGAACCACCTGCCGGTCACGCCAACATCACCTGCCAGCTGTGCCAGAACCACTTGGCGGACACCATGGAAACACCTGTCGGGCCGGCCGGAACCACCTCTCAGACGTGCCAGAACCATGTGCCTGAGATGCCGGAACCACACCCCGAACAGACCTAAACCACCTGCTAGACCCGCCTGAACCACCTGCCGAGCATGCCGGAACCACCTACTCGACTCGCCGGAACCACCTACCTGACACGCCAAAATCACCTGCAGGGTATGCCAGAACCACTTGGTGGACACTCCGGAATCATCCGCCGGACATGCCAGAACCAGCTCTCAGACACACCAGAACCACGTGCCGGACACGCCGGAAGCACTTGCTGAGCATGCCTGAGCCACATGCTCGACTTGCAAGAAACACCTGCCAGACACGCCAAAATCACCTGCCGGGTACGCCAGAACCACGTGGCGGACACTCCGGAATCACCTGTCGGGCATGCCGGAACCACCTCTCAGACGTGCCAGAACCTCGTGCCGGACACGCCAGAACCACCTGCCGGACAGACCGGAACCACCTGCCGGACACGCCGGAACCACCAGCTCGACTCGCCGGAACCACCGCCGGACATGCAAAATCACCTGCCGGCTACGCCAGAACCACTTGGCGAACACTCCCGAATCAGCTGCCGGGCATGCCGGAACCACCTATCAGGCTTGCCAGAACCATGTTCCGGACACGCCGGTACCACCTGCCGAGTATGCCGGAACCACCTGATCCACTCCCCAGATCCACCTGCTGGACACGCCAGAATCACCTGCCGTCTAAGCCAGAACCACTCGGCAGACACTCCGGAACCACCTGCCGGGCATGCCGGAACCACCTCTCAGAGGTGCCAGAACCACATGCCGGACACTCCGGAATCACCTGCCGGGCATGCCGGAACCATCTCTCAGACGTGCCAGAACCATGTTCCGGACACGCCGCTACCACCTGCTGAGCTCGCCGGAACCACCTGCTGGACACGCCAAAATCACCTGCCGGCTACACCAGAACCGCTTGGCGGACACTCCAGAATCACCTGCCGGGCTTGCTGGAACCACCTGCCGGTCACGCCAACATCACCTGCCAGCTACGCCAGAACCACTTGGCAGACACTCCGGAAACACCTGTCGGGCTGGCCGCAACCACCTCTCAGACGTGCCAGAACCATGTGCCTGAGATGCCGGAACCACACCCCGAACAGACCGAAACCACCTGCCAGACCCGCCTGAACCCCCTGGCGAGCACGCCTGATCCACCTGTTCAAGTAGCCGGAACCACCTTCCTGACACGCCAAAATCACCTGCCAGGTATACCAGAACCACTTGGCGGACACTCTGGAATCATCTTCCGGACATGCCAGAACCAGCTCTCAGACACACCAGAACCACTTGCCAGAGACTCCGGAAGCACCAGCTGAGCATGCCTGAGCCACCTGCACGACTCGCAAGAAACACCTGTCGGACAGGCCAAAATCACCTGCCGGGTACTCCAGAAACACTTGGCGGACACTCCGGAATCACCTTTCTGGCATGCCGGAACCACCTCTCAGACTTGCCAGAACCATGTTCTGGACACGCCGGTACCACCTGCCGAGTATGCCGGAACCAGCTGATCCACTCCCCAGAACCACCTACTGGACACGCCAAAATCAACTGCCGGCTATGCCAGAACCACACGGCAGACACTCCGGAATCACATGCCAGGCATTCCGGAACCACCTCTCAGAGGTGCCAGAACCACATGCCGGAGACTCCGGAATCACCTGCCGGGCATGCCGGAACCACCTATCAAAGGTGCCAGAACCACATGCCGGAGACTCTGGAATCACCTGCCGGGCATGCCGGAACCTTCTCTCAGACGTGCCACAACCACGTGCCGGAGAGACCGGAAGCACCTGCCGAGCTCTCCGGAACCACCTGCTGGACATGCCGGAACCACCTGCCTCACAGGCCAAAATCATATGCCGGCTACGCCAAAACCACTGGGTGGACACTCCAGAATCACCTTGCGGGCATGCCAGAACCACGTCATGGACAGACGGCAAACACCTGCCGGACCTGCCGGAACCACCTGCCGAGCACGCCGGAACCACCTGCTCGACTCACCAGAGCCACCTGCCGGACACACCAGAAACACCTGCGGGGTACGCCAGCACCACTTGGAGGACTCTCCGGGATCACCTGCCGGGCATGCCGGAACCACCTCTCAGACGTGCCAGAACCATGTGCCGGACACGCCGGAACCACCTGCCGAGTATGCCGGAACCACCTGCTCCACTCCCCAGAACCACCTGCTGGACACGCCAAAATCACCTGCCGGCTACGCCAGAACCACTCGGCAGACACTCCGGAACCACCTCCAGGACAGACCGGAACCAGCTGCCGGACTCGCCGGGACCACCTGCTTGACTCGCCAGAACCACCTGCCGGACACGCCAGAATCACCAGCCGGCTACGCCACAACCACTTGTCGGACACTCCGGAATCAGCTGCCGGGCATGCTGGAACCACCTCTCAGAGGTGCCACAACCACATGCCGGAGACGGCGGAAGCACCTGCCGAGAATGCCGGAAGTTCCTGATCCACTCCCCAGAACCACCTGCCGGACACGCCAAAATCACCTGCCGGCTACACCAGAACCACTTGGAGGACAAGCCGGAATCACGTGAACTGCATGCCGACACAACCTCTCAGACGTGCCAGAACCTCGTGCCGGACACCCCAGAACCACCTGCTGGACAGACCGGAACCACCTGCCGGACACGCCAGAACCACCGGCTCGACTCGCCGGAACCATTGCCGGACATGCAAAATCACCTGCCGGCTACGCCAGAAGCACTTGGCGAACACTCCGGAATCACCTGCCGGGCATGGCGGAACCACCTCTCAGACATGCCGGAACCACATGCCAATGACACCGGAAGCACCTGCCGAGCACGCCAGAACCACCTGCTCGACTCGCCAAAACCACCTGCTGAACACGCCAAAATCACCTGCCGGCTACGCCACAACCATTTGGTGAACACTTCGGAATCACCTGCCGGGCTGGCTGGAACCACCTGCCGGTCACGCCAACATCACCTGCCAGCTATGCCAGAACCACTTGGCGGACACCATGGAAACACCTGTTGGGCCGGCCGGAACCACCTCTCAGACGTGCCAGAACCATGTGCCTGAGATGCCAGAACCACACCCCGAACAGACCAAAACCGCCTGCCAGACCCGCCTGAACCACCTGCCGAGCACGCTGGAACCACCTACTCGACTCGCCGGAACCAACTACCTGACACGCCAAAATCACCTGCCGGGTATGCCAGAACCACTTGGTGGACACTCAGGAATCATCCGCCGGACATGCCAGAACCAGCTCTCAGACACACCAGAACCACGTGCCAGAGACGCCGGAAGCACCAGCTGAGCATGCCTGAGCCACCTGCACGACTCGCAAGAAACACCTGTCGGACAGGCCTAAATCACCTGCCGGGTACGCCAGAAACACTTGGCGGACACTCCGGAATCACCTGTCGGGCATGCCGGAACCACCTCTCAGACTTGCCAGAACCATGTTCTGGACACGCCGGTACCACCTGCCGAGTATGCCGGAACCAGCTGATCCACTCCCCAGAACCACCTACTGGACACGCCAAAATCAACTGCCGGCTACGCCAGAACCACACGGCAGACACTCCGGAATCACATGCCAGGCATTCCGGAACCACCTCTCAGAGGTGCCAGAACCACATGCCGGAGACTCCGGAATCACCTGCCGGGCATGCCGGAACCACCTATCAAAGGTGCCAGAACCACATGCCGGAGACTCTGGAATCACCTGCCGGGCATGCCGGAACCTTCTCTCAGACGTGCCACAACCACGTGCCGGAGAGACCGGAAGCACCTGCCGAGCTCTCCGGAACCACCTGCTGGACATGCCGGAACCACCTGCCTCACAGGCCAAAATCATATGCCGGCTACGCCAAAACCACTGGGTGGACACTCCAGAATCACCTTGCGGGCATGCCGGAACCACGTCATGGACAGACGGCAAACACCTGCCGGACCTGCCGGAACCACCTGCCGAGCACGCCGGAACCACCTGCTCGACTCACCAGAGCCACCTGCCGGACACCCCAGAAACACCTGCGGGGTACGCCAGAACCACTTGGAGGACTCTCCGGGATCACCTGCCGGGCATGCCGGAACCACCTCTCAGACGTGCCAGAACCATGTGCCGGACACGCCGGAACCACCTGCCGAGTATGCCGGAACCACCTGCTCCACTCCCCAGAACCACCTGCTGGACACGCCAAAATCACCTGCCGGCTACGCCAGAACCACTCGGCAGACACTCCGGAACCACCTCCAGGACAGACCGGAACCAGCTGCCGGACACGCCGGGACCACCTGCCTGACTCGCCAGAACCGCCTGCCGGACACGCCAGAATCACCAGCCGGCTACGCCACAACCACTTGTTGGACACTCCGGAATCAGCTGCCGGGCATGCTGGAACCACCTCTCAGAGGTGCCACAACCACATGCCGGAGACGGCGGAAGCACCTGCCGAGAATGCCGGAAGTTCCTGATCCACTCCCCAGAACCACCTGCCGGACACGCCAAAATCACCTGCCGGCTACGCCAGAACCACTCGGCGGACACTCCAGAATCACCTGCCGGGCATGCCAGCACAACCTCTCAGAAGTGCCAGAAGCACGTGCCGGACAGGCCGGAACCATCTCCCGGACAGACCGCAAACACAGGAAACACTCGCCGGAACCACCTGCTTGACTCACCGGTCCCACCTGCCGGACACGCCAAAATCACCTGCCCGCTACACCAGAACCACTTGGTGGACAAGCCGGAATCACGTGAAGGGCATGCCGACACAACCTCTCAGACGTGCCAGAACCTCGTGCCGGACACCACAGAACCACCTGCTGGACAGACCGGAACCACCTGCCGGACACGCCAGAACCACCGGCTCGACTCGCCGGAACCATTGCCGGACACGCAAAATCACCTGCCGGCTACGCCAGAACCACTTGGCGAACACTCCGGAATCACCTGCCGGGCATGGCGGAACCACCTCTCAGACATGCCGGAACCACATGCCAATGACACCGGAAGCACCTGCCGAGCACGCCAGAACCACCTGCTCGACTCGCCAAAACCACCTGCTGGACACGCCAAAATCACCTGCCGGCTACGCCACAACCATTTGGTGAACACTTCGGAATCACCTGCCGGGCTGGCTGGAACCACCTGCCGGTCACGCCAACATCACCTGCCAGCTATGCCAGAACCACTTGGCGGACACCATGGAAACACCTGTCGGGCCGGCCGGAACCACCTCTCAGACGTGCCAGAACCATGTGCCTGAGATGCCGGAACCACACCCCGAACAGACCGAAACCACCTGTCAGACGCGCCTGAACCACCTGCCGAGCACGCCGGAACCACCTACTCGACTCGCCGGAACCACCTACCTGACACGCCAAAATCACCTGCCGGCTATGCCAGAACCACTTGGTGGACACTCCGGAATCATCCGCCGGACATGCCAGAACCAGCTCTCAGACACACCAGAACCACGTGCCGGACACGCCGGAAGCACGTGCTGAGCATGCCTGAGCCACATGCTCCACTTGCAAGAAACACCTGCCAGACACGCCAAAATCACCTGCCGGGTACGCCAGAACCACGTGGCGGACACTCCGGAATCACCTGTCGGGCATGCCGGAACCACCTCTCAGACGTGCCAGAACCTCGTGCCGGACACGCCAGAACCACCTGCCGGACAGACCGGAACCACGTGCCGGACACGCCGGAACCACCAGCTCGACTCGCCGGAACCACCGCCGGACATGCAAAATCACCTGCCGGCTACGCCAGAACCACTTGGCGAACACTCCCGAATCAGCTGCCGGGCATGCGGGAACCACCTATCAGGCTTGCCAGAACCATGTTCCGGACACGCCGGTACCACCTGCCGAGTATGCCGGAACCACCTGATCCACTCCCCAGAACCACCTGCTGGAGACGCCAGAATCACCTGCCGTCTACGCCAGAACCACTCGGCAGACACTCCGGAACCACCTGCCGGGCATGCCGGAACCACCTCTCAGAGGTGCCAGAACCACATGCCGGACACTCCGGAATCACCTGCCGGGCATGCCGGAACCACCTATCAAAGGTGCCAGAACCACATGCCGGAGACTCTGGAATCACCTGCCGGGCATGCCGGAACCTTCCACTCAGACGTGCCACAACCACGTGCCGGAGAGACCGGAAGCACCTGCCGAGCTCTCCGGAACCACCTGCTGGACATGCCGGAACCACCTGCCTCACAGGCCAAAATCATATGCCGGCTACGCCAAAACCACTGGGTGGACACTCCAGAATCACCTTGCGGGCATGCCGGAACCACGTCATGGACAGACGGCAAACACCTGCCGGACCTGCCGGAACCACCTGCCGAGCACGCCGGAACCACCTGCTCGACTCACCAGAGCCACCTGCCGGACACCCCAGAAACACCTGCGGGGTACGCCAGAACCACTTGGAGGACTCTCCGGGATCACCTGACGGGCATGCCGGAACCACCTCTCAGACATGCCAGAACCATGTGCCGGACACGCCGGAACCACCTGCCGAGTATGCCGGAACCACCTGCTCCACTCCCCAGAACCACCTGCTGGACACGCCAAAATCACCTGCCGGCTACGCCAGAACCCCTCGGCAGACACTCCGGAACCACCTCCAGGACAGACCGGAACCAGCTGCCGGACACGCCGGGACCACCAGCTTGACTCGGCAGAACCACCTGCCGGACACGCCAGAATCACCAGGCGGCTACGCCACAACCACTTGTCGGACACTCCGGAATCAGCTGCCGGGCATGCTGGAACCACCTCTCAGAGGTGCCACAACCACATGCCGGAGACGGCGGAAGCACCTGCCGAGAATGCCGGAAGTTCCTGATCCACTCCCCAGAACCACCTGCCGGACACGCCAAAATCACCTGCCGGCTACGCCAGAACCACTCGGCGGACACTCCAGAATCACCTGCCGGGCATGCCAGCACAACCTCTCAGAAGTGCCAGAAGCACGTGCCGGACAGGCCGGAACCATCTCCCGGACAGACCGGAAACACAGGAAACACTCGCCGGAACCACCTGCTTGACTCACCGGTCCCACCTGCCGGACACGCCGAAATCACCTGCCCGCTACACCAGAACCACTTGGTGGACAAGCCGGAATCACGTGAAGGGCATGCCGACACAACCTCTCAGACGTGCCAGAACCTCGTGCCGGACACACCAGAACCACCTGCTGGACAGACCGGAACCACCTGCCGGACACGCCAGAACCACCGGCTCGACTCGCCGGAACCATTGCCGGACATGCAAAATCACCTGCCGGCTACGCCAGAACTACTTGGCTAACACTCCGGAATGACCTGCCGGGCATGGCGGAACCACCTCTCAGACATGCCGGAACCACATGCCAATGACACCGGAAGCACCTGCCGAGCACGCCAGAACCACCTGCTCGACTCGCCAAAACCACCTGCTGGACACGCCAAAATCACCTGCCGGCTACGCCAGAACCACTTGGCGGACACTCCAGAATCACCTGCCGGGCTTGCAGGAACCACCTGCCGGTCATGCCAACATCACCTGCCAGCTACGCCAGAACCACTTGGCAGACACTCCGGAAACACCTGTCGGGCTGGCCGCAACCACCTCTCAGACGTGCCAGAACCATGAGCCTGAGATGCCGGATCCACACCCCGAACAGACCGAAACCACCTGCCAGACCCGCCTGAAGCCCCTGGCGAGCACGCCTGATCCACCTGTTCAACTAGCCGGAACCACCTTCCTGACACGCCAAAATCACCTGCCAGGTATACCAGAACCACTTGGTGGACACTCTGGAATCATCTTCCAGACACGCCAGGACCAGCTTTCAGACACACCAGAACCACGTGCCAGAGACGCCGGAAGCACCAGCTGAGCATGCCTGAGCCACCTGCACGACTCGCAAGAAACACCTGTCGGACAGGCCTAAATCACCTGCCGGGTACGCCAGAAACACTTGGCGGACACTCCGGAATCACCTGTCGGGCATGCCGGAACCACCTCTCAGACTAACCAGAACCATGTTCTGGACACGCCGGTACCACCTGCCGAGTATGCCGGAACCAGCTGATCCACTCCCCAGAACCACCTACTGGACACGCCAAAATCAACTGCCGGCTATGCCAGAACCACACGGCAGACACTCCGGAATCACATGCCAGGCATTCCGGAACCACCTCTCAGAGGTGCCAGAACCACATGCCGGAGACTCTGGAATCACCTGCCGGGCATGCCGGAACCTTCTCTCAGACGTGCCACAACCACGTGCCGGAGAGACCGGAAGCACCTGCCGAGCTCTCCGGAACCACCTGCTGGACATGCCGGAACCACCTGCCTCACAGGCCAAAATCATATGCCGGCTACGCCAAAACCACTGGGTGGACACTCCAGAATCACCTTGCGGGCATGCCGGAACCACGTCATGGACAGACGGCAAACACCTGCCGGACCTGCCGGAACCACCTGCCGAGCACGCCGGAACCACCTGCTCGACTCACCAGAGCCACCTGCCGGACACCCCAGAAACACCTGCGGGGTACGCCAGAACCACTTGGAGGACTCTCCGGGATCACCTGCCGGGCATGCCGGAACCACCTCTCAGACATGCCAGAACCATGTGCCGGACACGCCGGAACCACCTGCCGAGTATGCCGGAACCACCTGCTCCACTCCCCAGAACCACCTGCTGGACACGCCAAAATCACCTGCCGGCTACGCCAGAACCACTCGGCAGACACTCCGGAACCACCTCCAGGACAGACCGGAACCAGCTGCCGGACACGCCGGGACCACCTGCTTGACTCGCCAGAACCACCTGCCGGACACGCCAGAATCACCAGCCGGCTACGCCACAACCACTTGTCGGACACTCCGGAATCAGCTGCCGGGCATGCTGGAACCACCTCTCAGAGGTGCCACAACCACATGCCGGAGACGGCGGAAGCACCTGCCGAGAATGCCGGAAGTTCCTGATCCACTCCCCAGAACCACCTGCCGGACACGCCAAAATCACCTGCCGGCTACGCCAGAACCACTCGGCGGACACTCCAGAATCACCTGCCGGGCATGCCAGCACAACCTCTCAGAAGTGCCAGAAGCACGTGCCGGACAGGCCGGAACCATCTCCCGGACAGACCGGAAACACAGGAAACACTCGCCGGAACCACCTGCTTGACTCACCGGTCCCACCTGCCGGACACGCCAAAATCACCTGCCCGCTACACCAGAACCACTTGGTGGACAAGCCGGAATCACGTGAAGGGCATGCCGACACAACCTCTCAGACGTGCCAGAACCTCGTGCCGGACACCCCAGAACCACCTGCTGGACAGACCGGAACCACCTGCCGGACACGCCAGAACCACCGGCTCGACTCGCCGGAACCATTGCCGGACATGCAAAATCACCTGCCGGCTACGCCAGAACCACTTGGCGAACACTCCGGAATCACCTGCCGGGCATGGCGGAACCACCTCTCAGACATGCCGGAACCACATGCCAATGACACCGGAAGCACCTGCCGAGCACGCCAGAACCACCTGCTCGACTCGCCAAAACCACCTGCTGGACACGCCAAAATCACCTGCCGGCTACGCCACAACCATTTGGTGAACACTTCGGAATCCCCTGCCGGGCTGGCTGGAACCACCTGCCGGTCACGCCAACATCACCTGCCAGCTATGCCAGAACCACTTGGCGGACACCATGGAAACACCTGTCGGGCCGGCCGGAACCACCTCTCAGACGTGCCAGAACCATGTGCCTGAGATGCCGGAACCACACCCCG
Organism: Equus caballus; assembly: GCF_041296265.1. Lineage (NCBI taxonomy): Eukaryota > Metazoa > Chordata > Mammalia > Perissodactyla > Equidae > Equus > Equus caballus. The sequence continues at coordinate 35,771,194 of NC_091689.1, forward strand.
AACAAACCGAAACCACCTGCCAGACCCGCCTGAACCACCTGCCGAGCACGCCGGAACCACCTACTCGACTCGCCGGAACCACCTACCTGACACGCCAAAATCACCTGCCGGGTATGCCAGAACCACTTGGTGGACACTCCGGAATCATCTGCCGGACATGCCAGAACCAGCTCTCAGACACACCAGAACCACGTGCCGGACACTCCGGAAGCACGTGCTGAGCATGCCTGAGCCACATGCTCGACTTGCAAGAAACACCTGCCAGACACGCCAAAATCACCTGCCGGGTACGCCAGAACCACGTGGCGGACACTCCGGAATCACCTGTCGGGCATGCCGGAACCACCTCTCAGACGTGCCAGAACCTCGTGCCGGACACGCCAGAACCACCTGCCGGACAGACCGGAACCACCTGCCGGACACGCCGGAACCACCAGCTCGACTCGCCGGAACGACCGCCGGACATGCAAAATCACCTGCCGGCTACGCCAGAACCACTTGGCGAACACTCCCGAATCAGCTGCCGGGCATGCGGGAACCACCTATCAGGCTTGCCAGAACCATGTTCCGGACACGCCGGTACCACCTGCCGAGTATGCCGGAACCACCTGATCCACTCCCCAGAACCACCTGCTGGACACGCCAGAATCACCTGCCATCTACGCCAGAACCACTCGGCAGACACTCCGGAACCACCTGCCGGGCATGCCGGAACCACCTCTCAGAGGTGCCAGAACCACATGCCGGACACTCCGGAATCACCTGCCGGGCATGCCGGAACCATCTCTCAGACGTGCCAGAACCATGTTCCGGACACGCCGCTACCACCTGCCGAGCTCGCCGGAACCACCTGCTGGACACGCCAAAATCACCTGCCGGCTACGCCAGAACCACTTGGCGGACACTCCAGAATCACCTGCCGGGCTTGCTGGAACCACCTGCCGGTCACGCCAACATCACCTGCCAGCTACGCCAGAACCACTTGGCAGACACTCCGGAAACACCTGTCGGGCTGGCCGCAACCACCTCTCAGACGTGCCAGAACCATGAGCCTGAGATGCCGGAACCACACCCCGAACAGACCGAAACCACCTGCCAGACCCGCCTGAACCCCCTGGCGAGCACGCCTGATCCACCTGTTCAACTAGCCGGAACCACCTTCCTGACACGCCAAAATCACCTGCCAGGTATACCAGAACCACTTGGTGGACACTCTGGAATCATCTTCCAGACACGCCAGGACCAGCTTTCAGACACACCAGAACCACGTGCCAGAGACGCCGGAAGCACCAGCTGAGCATGCCTGAGCCACCTCCACGACTCGCAAGAAACACCTGTCGGACAGGCCAAAATCACCTGCCGGGTACGCCAGAAACACTTGGCGGCCACTCCGGAATCACCTGTCGGGCATGCCGGAACCACGTCTCAGACTTGCCAGAACCATGTTCTGGACACGCCGGTACCACCTGCCGAGTATGCCGGAACCAGCTGATCCACTCCCCAGAACCACCTACTGGACACGCCAAAATCAACTGCCGGCTATGCCAGAACCACACGGCAGACACTCCGGAATCACATGCCAGGCATTCCGGAACCACCTCTCAGAGGTGCCAGAACCACATGCCGGAGACTCCGGAATCACCTGCCGGGCATGCCGGAACCACCTATCAAAGGTGCCAGAACCACATGCCGGAGACTCTGGAATCACCTGCCGGGCATGCCGGAACCTTCTCTCAGACGTGCCACAACCACGTGCCGGAGAGACCGGAAGCACCTGCCGAGCTCTCCGGAACCACCTGCTGGACATGCCGGAACCACCTGCCTCACAGGCCAAAATCATATGCCGGCTACGCCAAAACCACTGGGTGGACACTCCAGAATCACCTTGCGGGCATGCCGGAACCACGTCATGGACAGACGGCAAACACCTGCCGGACCTGCCGGAACCACCTGCCGAGCACGCCGGAACCACCTGCTCGACTCACCAGAGCCACCTGCCGGACACCCCAGAAACACCTGCGGGGTACGCCAGAACCACTTGGAGGACTCTCCGGGATCACCTGCCGGGCATGCCGGAACCACCTCTGAGACGTGCCAGAACCATGTGCCTGAGATGCCGGAACCACACCCCGAACAGACCGAAACCACCTGCCTGACCCGCCTGAACCACCTGCCGAGCACGCCGGAACCACCTACTCGACTCGCCGGAACCACCTACCTGACACGCCAAAATCACCTGCCGGGTATGCCAGAACCACTTGGTGGACACTCCGGAATCATCTGCCGGACATGCCAGAACCAGCTCTCAGACACACCAGAACCACGTGCCGGACACTCCGGAAGCACGTGCTGAGCATGCCTGAGCCACATGCTCGACTTGCAAGAAACACCTGCCAGACACGCCAAAATCACCTGCCGGGTACGCCAGAACCACGTGGCGGACACTCCGGAATCACCTGTCGGGCATGCCGGAACCACCTCTCAGACGTGCCAGAACCTCGTGCCGGACACGCCAGAACCACCTGCCGGACAGACCGGAACCACCTGCCGGACACGCCGGAACCACCAGCTCGACTCGCCGGAACCACCGCCGGACATGCAAAATCACCTGCCGGCTACGCCTGAACCACTTGGCGAACACTCCCGAATCAGCTGCCGGGCATGCCGGAACCACCTATCAGGCTTGCCAGAACCATGTTCCGGACACGCCGGTACCACCTGCCGAGTATGCCGGAACCACCTGATCCACTCCCCAGAACCACCTGCTGGACACGCCAGAATCACCTGCCGTCTACGCCAGAACCACTCGGCAGACACTCCGGAACCACCTGCCGGGCATGCCGGAACCACCTCTCAGAGGTGCCAGAACCACATGCCGGACACTCCGGAATCACCTGCCGGGCATGCCGGAACCATCTCTCAGACGTGCCCGAACCATGTTCCGGACACGCCGCTACCACCTGCCGAGCTCGCCGGAACCACCTGCTGGACACGCCAAAATCACCTGCCGGCTACGCCAGAACCACTTGGCGGACACTCCAGAATCACCTGCCGGGCTTGCTGGAACCACCTGCCGGTCACGCCAACATCACCTGCCAGCTACGCCAGAACCACTTGGCAGACACTCCGGAAACACCTGTCGGGCTGGCCGCAACCACCTCTCAGACGTGCCAGAACCATGAGCCTGAGATGCCGGAACCACACGCCGAACAGACCGAAACCACCTGCCAGACCCGCCTGAACCCCCTGGCGAGCACGCCTGATCCACCTGTTCAACTAGCCGGAACCACCTTCCTGACACGCCAAAATCACCTGCCAGGTATACCAGAACCACTTGGTGGACACTCTGGAATCATCTTCCAGACACGCCAGGACCAGCTTTCAGACACACCAGAACCACGTGCCAGAGACGCCGGAAGCACCAGCTGAGCATGCCTGAGCCACCTCCACGACTCGCAAGAAACACCTGTCGGACAGGCCAAAATCACCTGCCGGGTACGCCAGAAACACTTGGCGGACACTCCGGAATCACCTGTCGGGCATGCCGGAACCACGTCTCAGACTTGCCAGAACCATGTTCTGGACACGCCGGTACCACCTGCCGAGTATGCCGGAACCAGCTGATCCACTCCCCAGAACCACCTACTGGACACGCCAAAATCAACTGCCGGCTATGCCAGAACCACACGGCAGACACTCCGGAATCACATGCCAGGCATTCCGGAACCACCTCTCAGAGGTGCCAGAACCACATGCCGGAGACTCCGGAATCACCTGCCGGGCATGCCGGAACCACCTATCAAAGGTGCCAGAACCACATGCCGGAGACTCTGGAATCACCTGCCGGGCATGCCGGAACCTTCTCTCAGACGTGCCACAACCACGTGCCGGAGAGACCGGAAGCACCTGCCGAGCTCTCCGGAACCACCTGCTGGACATGCCGGAACCACCTGCCTCACAGGCCAAAATCATATGCCGGCTACGCCAAAACCACTGGGTGGACACTCCAGAATCACCTTGCGGGCATGCCGGAACCACGTCATGGACAGACGGCAAACACCTGCCGGACCTGCCGGAACCACCTGCCGAGCACGCCGGAACCACCTGCTCGACTCACCAGAGCCACCTGCCGGACACCCCAGAAACACCTGCGGGGTACGCCAGAACCACTTGGAGGACTCTCCGGGATCACCTGCCGGGCATGCCGGAACCACCTCTGAGACGTGCCAGAACCATGTGCCTGAGATGCCGGAACCACACCCCGAACAGACCGAAACCACCTGCCTGACCCGCCTGAACCACCTGCCGAGCACGCCGGAACCACCTACTCGACTCGCCGGAACCACCTACCTGACACGCCAAAATCACCTGCCGGGTATGCCAGAACCACTTGGTGGACACTCCGGAATCATCTGCCGGACATGCCAGAACCAGCTCTCAGACACACCAGAACCACGTGCCGGACACTCCGGAAGCACGTGCTGAGCATGCCTGAGCCACATGCTCGACTTGCAAGAAACACCTGCCAGACACGCCAAAATCACCTGCCGGGTACGCCAGAACCACGTGGCGGACACTCCGGAATCACCTGTCGGGCATGCCGGAACCACCTCTCAGACGTGCCAGAACCTCGTGCCGGACACGCCAGAACCACCTGCCGGACAGACCGGAACCACCTGCCGGACACGCCGGAACCACCAGCTCGACTCGCCGGAACCACCGCCGGACATGCAAAATCACCTGCCGGCTACGCCTGAACCACTTGGCGAACACTCCCGAATCAGCTGCCGGGCATGCCGGAACCACCTATCAGGCTTGCCAGAACCATGTTCCGGACACGCCGGTACCACCTGCCGAGTATGCCGGAACCACCTGATCCACTCCCCAGAACCACCTGCTGGACACGCCAGAATCACCTGCCGTCTACGCCAGAACCACTCGGCAGACACTCCGGAACCACCTGCCGGGCATGCCGGAACCACCTCTCAGAGGTGCCAGAACCACATGCCGGACACTCCGGAATCACCTGCCGGGCATGCCGGAACCATCTCTCAGACGTGCCCGAACCATGTTCCGGACACGCCGCTACCACCTGCCGAGCTCGCCGGAACCACCTGCTGGACACGCCAAAATCACCTGCCGGCTACGCCAGAACCACTTGGCGGACACTCCAGAATCACCTGCCGGGCTTGCTGGAACCACCTTCCGGTCACGCCAACATCACCTGCCAGCTACGCCAGAACCACTTGGCAGACACTCCGGAAACACCTGTCGGGCTGGCCGCAACCACCTCTCAGACGTGCCAGAACCATGAGCCTGAGATGCCGGAACCACACCCCGAACAGACCGAAACCACCTGACAGACCCGCCTGAACCCCCTGGCGAGCACGCCTGATCCACCTGTTCAACTAGCCGGAACCACCTTCCTGACACGCCAAAATCACCTGCCAGGTATACCAGAACCACTTGGTGGACACTCTGGAATCATCTTCCAGACACGCCAGGACCAGCTTTCAGACACACCAGAACCACGTGCCAGAGACGCTGGAAGCACCAGCTGAGCATGCCTGAGCCACCTCCACGACTCGCAAGAAACACCTGTTGGACAGGCCAAAATCACCTGCCGGGTACGCCAGAAAGACTTGGCGGCCACTCCGGAATCACCTGTCGGGCATGCCGGAACCACCTCTCAGACTTGCCAGAACCATGTTCTGGACACGCCGGTACCACCTGCCGAGTATGCCGGAACCAGCTGATCCACTCCCCAGAACCACCTACTGGACACGCCAAAATCAACTGCCGGCTATGCCAGAACCACACGGCAGACACTCCAGAATCACCTGCCGGGCTTGCTGGAACCACCTGCCGGACACGCCAGAACCACCGGCTCGAATCGCCGGAACCATTGCCGGACATGCAAAATCACCTGCCGGCTACGCCAGAACCACTTGGCGAACACTCCGGAATCACCTGCCGGGCATGGCGGAACCACCTCTCAGACATGCCGGAACCACATGCCAATGACACCGGAAGCACCTGCCGAGCACGCCAGAACCACCTGCTCGACTCGCCGGAACCACCTGCTGGACACGCCAAAATCACCTGCCGGGTATGCCAGAACCACTTGGTGGACACTCCGGAATCATCTGCCGGACATGCCAGAACCAGCTCTCAGACACACCAGAACCACGTGCCGGACACGCCGGAAGCACGTGCTGAGCATGCCTGAGCCACATGCTCGACTTGCAAGAAACACCTGCCAGACACGCCAAAATCACCTGCCGGGTACGCCAGAACCACGTGGCAGACACTCCGGAATCACCTGTCAGGCATGCCGGAACCACCTCTCAGACGTGCCAGAACCTCGTGCCGGACACGCCAGAACCACCTGCCGGACAGACCGGAACCACCTGCCGGACACGCCAGAACCACCAGCTCGACTCGCCGGAACCACCGCCGGACATGCAAAATCACCTGCCGGCTACGCCAGAACCACTTGGCGAACACTCCCGAATCAGCTGCCGGGCATGCCGGAACCACCTATCAGGCTTGCCAGAACCATGTTCCGGACACGCTGGTACCACCAGCCGAGTATGCCGGAACCACCTGATCCACTCCCCAGAACCACATGCTGGACACGCCAGAATCACCTGCCGTCTACGCCAGAACCACTCGGCAGACACTCCGGAACCACCTGCCGGGCATGCCGGAACCACCTCTCAGAGGTGCCAGAACCACATGCCGGACACTCCGGAATCACCTGCCGGGCATGCCGGAACCATCTCTCAGACGTGCCAGAACCATGTTCCGGACACGCCGCTACCACCTGCCGAGCTCGCCGGAACCACCTGCTGGACACGCCAAAATCACCTGCCGGCTACGCCAGAAACACTTGGCGGACACTCCAGAATCACCTGCCGGGCTTGCTGGAACCACCTGCCGGTCACGCCAACATCACCTGCCAGCTACGCCAGAACCACTTGGCAGACACTCCGGAAACACCTGTCGGGCTGGCCGCAACCACCTCTCAGACGTGCCAGAACCATGAGCCTGAGATGCCGGAACCACACCCCGAACAGACCGAAACCACGTGCCAGACCCGCCTGAACCCCCTGGCGAGCACGCCTGATCCACCTGTTCAACTAGCCGGAACCACCTTCCTGACACGCCAAAATCACCTGCCAGGTATACCAGAACCACTTGGTGGACACTCTGGAATCATCTTCCAGACACGCCAGGACCAGCTGTCAGACACACCAGAACCACGTGCCAGAGACGCCGGAAGCACCAGCTGAGCATGCCTGAGCCACCTGCACGACTCGCAAGAAACACCTGTCGGACAGGCCAAAATCACCTGCCGGGTACGCCAGAAACACTTGGCGGCCACTCCGGAATCACCTGTCGGGCATGCCGGAACCACCTATCAGACTTGCCAGAACCAGGTTCTGGACACGCCGGTACCACCTGCCGAGTATGCCGGAACCAGCTGATCCACTCCTCAGAACCACCTACTGGACACGCCAAAATCAACTGCCGGCTATGCCAGAACCACACGGCAGACACTCCGGAATCACATGCCAGGCATTCCGGAACCACCTCTCAGAGGTGCCAGAACCACATGCCGGAGACTCCGGAATCACCTGCCGGGCATGCCGGAACCACCTATCAAAGGTGCCAGAACCACATTCCGGAGACTCTGGAATCACCTGCCGGGCATGCCGGAACCTTATCTCAGACATGCCACAACCACGTGCCGGAGAGACTGGAAGCACCTGCCGAGCTCTCCGGAACCACCTGCTGGACATGCCGGACCCACCTGCCTCACAGGCCAAAATCATATGCCGGCTACGCCAAAACCACTGGGTGGACACTCCAGAATCACCTTGCGGGCATGCCGGAACCACGTCATGGACAGACGGCAAACACCTGCCGGACCTGCCGGAACCACCTGCCGAGCACGCCGGAACCACCTGCTCGACTCACCAGAGCCACCTGCCGGACACCCCAGAAACACCTGCGGGGTACGCCAGAACCACTTGGAGGACTCTCCGGGATCACCTGCCGGGCATGCCGGAACCACCTCTCAGACGTGCCAGAACCATGTACCGGACACGCCGGAACCACCTGCCGAGTATGCCGGAACCACCTGCTCCACTCCCCAGAACCACCTGCTGGACACGCCAAAATCACCTGCCGGCTACGCCAGAACCACTCGGCAGACACTCCGGAACCACCTCCAGGACAGACCGGAACCAGCTGCCGGACACGCCGGGACCACCTGCTTGACTCGCCAGAACCACCTGCCGGACACGCCAGAATCACCTGCCGGCTACGCCAGAACCACGTGGCGGACACTACGGAATCACCTGTCGGGCATGCCGGAACCACCTCTCAGACTTGCCATAACCTCGTGCCAGACATGCCAGAACCACCTGCCAGACAGACAGGAACCAACTGCCGGACACGCCGGAACCACAAGCTCGACTCGCCGGAACCACCGCCGGACATGCAAAATCACCTGCCTGCTACGCCAGAACCACTTGGCGAACACTCCCGAATCAGCTGCCGGGCATGCCAGCACAACCTCTCAGAAGTGCCAGAAGCACGTGCCGGACAGGCCGGAACCATCTCCCTGACAGACCGGAAACACAGGAAACACTCGCCGGAACCACCTGCTTGACTCACCGGTCCCACCTGCCGGACACGCCAAAATCACCTGCGGGGTACGCCAGAACCACTTGGAGGACTCTCCGGGATCACCTGCCGGGCATGCCGGAACCACCTCTCAGACGTGCCAGAACCATGTTCTGGACACGCCGGTACCACCTGCCGAGTATTCCGGAACCAGCTGATCCACTCCCCAGAACCACCTACTGGACACGCCAAAATCAACTGCCGGCTATGCCAGAACCACACGGCAGACACTCCGGAATCACATGCCAGGCATTCCGGAACCACCTCTCACAGGTGCCAGAACCACATGCCGGAGACTCCGGAATCACCTGCCGGGCATGCCGGAACCACCTATCAAAGGTGCCAGAACTACATGCCGGAGACTCTGGAATCACCTGCCGGGCATGCCGGAACCTTCTCTCAGACGTGCCACAACCACGTGCCGGAGAGACCGGAAGCACCTGCCGAGCTCTCCGGAACCACCTGCTGGACATGCCGGAACCACCTGCCTCACAGGCCAAAATCCTATGCCGGCTACGCCAAAACCACTGGGTGGACTCTCCAGAATCAACTTGCGGGCATGCCGGAACCACGTCATGGACAGACGGCAAACACCTGCCGGACCTGCCGGAACCACCTGCTGAGCACGCCGGAACCACCTGCTCGACTCACCAGAGCCACCGGCCGGACACACCAGAAACACCTGCGGGGTACGCCAGAACCACTTGGAGGACTCTCCGGGATCACCTGCCGGGCATGCCGGAACCACCTCTCAGACGTGCCAGAACCATGTGCCGGACACGCCGGAACCACCTGCCGAGTATGCCGGAACCACCTGCTCCACTCCCCAGAACCACCTGCTGGACACACCAAAATCACCTGCCGGCTACGCCAGAACCACTCGGCAGACACTCCGGAACCACCTCCAGGACAGACCGGAACCAGCTGCCGGACCCGCCGGGACCACCTGCTTGACTCGCCAGAACCACCTGCCGGACACGCCAGAATCACCAGCCGGCTACGCCACAACCACTTGTCGGACACTCCGGAATCAGCTGCCGGGCATGCTGGAACCACCTCTCAGAGGTGCCACAACCACATGCCGGAGACGGCGGAAGCACCTGCCGAGAATGCCGGAAGTTCCTGATCCACTTCCCAGAACCACCTGCCGGACACGCCAAAATCACCTGCCGGCTACGCCAGAACCACTCGGCGGACACTCCAGAATCACCTGCCGGGCATGCCAGCACAACCTCTCAGAAGTGCCAGAAGCACGTGCCGGACAGGCCGGAACCATCTCCCGGACAGACCGGAAACACAGGAAACACTCGCCGGAACCACCTGCTTGACTCACCGGTCCCACCTGCCGGACACGCCAAAATCACCTGCCCGCTACACCAGAACCACTGGTGGACAAGCCGGAATCACGTGAAGGGCATGCCGACACAACCTCTCAGACGTGCCAGAACCTCGTGCCGGACACCCCAGAACCACCTGCTGGACAGACCGGAAGCACCTGCCGGACACGCCAGAACCACCGGCTCGACTCGCCGGAACCATTGCCGGACATGCAAAATCACCTGCCGGCTACGCCAGAACCACTTGACGAACAATCCGGAATCACCTGCCGGGCATGGCGGAACCACCTCTCAGACATGCCGGAACCACATGCCAATGACACCGGAAGCACCTGCCGAGCACGCCAGAACCACCTGCTCGACTCGCCAAAACCACCTGCTGGACACGCCAAAATCACCTGCCGGCTACCCCACAACCATTTGGTGAACACTTCGGAATCACCTGCCGGGCTGGCTGGAACCACCTGCCGGTCACGCCAACATCACCTGCCAGCTATGCCAGAACCACTTGGCGGACACCATGGAAACACCTGTCGGGCCGGCCGGAACCACCTCTCAGACGTGCCAGAACCATGTGCCTGAGATGCCGGAACCACACCCCGAACAGACCGAAACCACCCGCCAGACCCGCCTGAACCACCTGCCGAGCACGCCGGAACCACCTACTCGACTCGCCGGAACCACCTACCTGAAACGCCAAAATCACCTGCTGGGTATGCCAGAAGCACTTGGTGGACACTCCGGAATCATCCGCCGGACAGGCCAGAACCAGCTCTCAGACTCAGCAGAACCACGTGCCGGACACGCCGGAAGCACGTGCTGAGCATGCCTGAGCCACATGCTCGACTTGCAAGAAACACCTGCCAGACACGCCAAAATCACCTGCCGGGTACGCCACAACCACGTGGCGGACACTCCGGAATCACCTGTCGGGCATGCCGGAACCACCTCTCAGACGTGACAGAACCTCGTGCCGGACACGCCAGAACCACCTGCCGGACAGACCGGAACCACCTGCCGGACACGTCGGAACCACCAGCTCGACTCGCCGGAACCACCGCCGGACATGCAAAATCACCTGCCTGCTACGTCAGGACCACTTGGCGAACAATCCCGAACCAGCTGCCGGGCATGCCGGAACCACCTATCAGGCTTGCCAGAACCATGATCCGGACACCCCGGTACCACCTGCCGAGTATGCCGGAACCACCTGATCCACTCCCCAGATCCACCTGCTGCACACGCCAGAATCACCTGCCGTCTATGCCAGAACCTCTTGGCAGACACTCCGGAACCACCAGCCGGGCATGCCGGAACCACCTCTCAGAGGTGCCAGAACCACATGCCGGACACTCCGGAATCACCTGCCGGGCATGCCGGAACCATCTCTCAGACGTGCCAGAACCATGTTCCGGACACGCCGCTACCACCTGCCGAGCTCGCCGGAACCACCTGCTGGACACGCCAAAATCACCTGCCGGCTATGCCAGAACCACTTGGCGGACACGCCAGAATCACCTGCCGGACTTGCTGGAACCACCTGCCGGTCACGCCAACATCACCTGCCAGCTACGCCAGAACCACTTGGCAGACACTCCGGAATCACCTGTCGGGCATGCCGGAACCACCTCTCAGACGTGCCAGAACCTCGTGCCGGACACGCCAGAACCACCTGCCGGACAGACCGGAACCACCTGCCGGACACGCCGGAACCACCAGCTCGACTCGCCGGAACCACCGCCGGACATGCAAAATCACCTGCCGGCTACGCCAGAACCACTTGGCGAACACTCCCGAATCAGCTGCCGGGCATGCCGGAACCACCTCTCAGATTTGCCAGAACCATGTTCCGGACACGCCGGTACCACCAGCCGAGTATGCCGGAACCAGCTGATCCACTCCCCAGAACCACCTACTGGACACGCCAAAATCAACTGCCGGCTACGCCAGAACCACACGGCAGACACTCCGGAATCACATGCCAGGCATTCCGGAACCACCTCTCAGAGGTGCCAGAACCACATGCCGGAGACTCCGGAATCACCTGCCGGGCATGCCGGAACCACCTATCAAAGGTGCCAGAACCACATGCCGGAGACTCTGGAATCACCTGCCGGGCATGCCGGAACCTTCTCTCAGACGTGCCACAACCACGTGCCGGTGAGACCGGAAGCACCTGCCGAGCTCTCCGGAACCACCTGCTGGTCATGCCGGAACCACCTGCCTCACAGGCCAAAATCATATGCCGGCTACGCCAAAACCACTGGGTGGACTCTCCAGAATCAACTTGCGGGCATGCCGGAACCACGTCATGGACAGACGGCAAACACCTGCCGGACCTGCCGGAACCACCTGCCGAGCACGCCGGAACCACCTGCTCGACTCACCAGAGCCACCTGCCGGACACCCCAGAAACACCTGCGGGGTACGCCAGAACCACTTGGAGGACTCTCCGGGATCACCTGCCGGGCATGCCGGAACCACCTCTCAGACGTGCCAGAACCATGTGCCGGACACGCCGGAACCACCTGCCGAGTATGCCGGAACCACCTGCTCCACTCCCCAGAACCACCTGCTGGACACGCCAAAATCACCTGCCGGCTACGCCAGAACCACTCGGCAGACACTCCGGAACCACCTCCAGGACAGACCGGAACCAGCTGCCGGACCCGCCGGGACCACCTGCTTGACTCGCCAGAACCACCTGCCGGACACGCCAGAATCACCAGCCGGCTACGCCACAACCACTTGTCGGACACTCCGGAATCAGCTGCCGGGCATGCTGGAACCACCTCTCAGAGGTGCCACAACCACATGCCGGAGACGGCGGAAGCACCTGCCGAGAATGCCGGAAGTTCCTGATCCACTCCCCAGAACCACCTGCCGGACACGCCAAAATCACCTGCCGGCTACGCCAGAACCACTCGGCGGACACTCCAGAATCACCTGCCGGGCATGCCAGCACAACCTCTCAGAAGTGCCAGAAGCACGTGCCGGACAGGCCGGAACCATCTCCCGGACAGACCGGAAACACAGGAAACACTCGCCGGAACCACCTGCTTGACTCACCGGTCCCACCTGCCGGACACGCCAAAATCACCTAGCCGCTACACCAGAACCACTGGTGGACAAGCCGGAATCACGTGAAGGGCATGCCGACACAACCTCTCAGACGTGCCAGAACCTCGTGCCGGACACCCCAGAACCACCTGCTGGACAGACCGGAAGCACCTGCCGGACACGCCAGAACCACCGGCTCGACTCGCCGGAACCATTGCCGGACATGCAAAATCACCTGCCGGCTACGCCAGAACCACTTGGCGAACACTCCGGAATCACCTGCCGGGCATGGCGGAACCACCTCTCAGACATGCCGGAACCACATGCCAATGACACCGGAAGCACCTGCCGAGCACGCCAGAACCACCTGCTCGACTCGCCAAAACCACCTGCTGGACACGCCAAAATCACCTGCCGGCTACGCCACAACCATTTGGTGAACACTTCGGAATCACCTGCCGGGCTGGCTGGAACCACCTGCCGGTCACGCCAACATCACCTGCCAGCTATGCCAGAACCACTTGGCGGACACCATGGAAACACCTGTCGGGCCGGCCGGAACCACCTCTCAGACGTGCCAGAACCATGTGCATGAGATGCCGGAACCACACCCCGAAGAGACCAAAACCACCTGCCAGACCCGCCTGAACCACCTGCCGAGCACGCCGGAACCACCTACTCGACTCGCCGGAACCACATACCTGACACGCCAAAATCACCTGCCGGGTATGACAGAACCACTTGGTCGACACTCCGGAATCATCCGCCGGACACGCCAGAACCAGCTCTCAGACACACCAGAACCATGTGCCAGAGACGCCGGAAGCACCAGCTGAGCAAGCCTGAGCCACCTGCACGACTCGCAAGAAACACCTGTCGGACAGGCCAAAATCACCTGCCGGGTACGCCAGAAACACTTGGCGGACACTCCGGAATCACCTGTCGGGCATGCCGGAACCACCTCTCAGACTTGCCAGAACCATGTTCTGGACACGCCGGTACCACCTGCCGAGTATGCCGGAACCAGCTGATCCACTCCCCAGAACCACCTACTGGACACGCCAAAATCAACTGCCGGCTATGCCAGAACCACACGGCAGACACTCCGGAATCACATGCCAGGCATTCCGGAACCACCTCTCAGAGGTGCCAGAACCACATGCCGGAGACTCCGGAATCACCTGCCGGGCATGCCGGAACCACCTCTCAGACGTGCCAGAACCATGTGCCGGACACGCCGGAACCACCTGCCGAGTATGCCGGAACCACTTGCTCCACTCCCCAGAACCACCTGCTGGACACGCCAAAATCACCTGCCGGCTACGCCAGAACCACACGGCAGACACTCCGGAACCACCTGCCGGACAGACCGGAACAACCTGCCGGACACGCCGGAACCAACAGCTCGACTCGCCGGAACCACCGCCGGACATTCAAAATCACCTGCCGGCTACGCCAGAACCACTTGGCGAACACTCCCGAATCAGCTGCCGGGCATGCCGGAACCACCTATCAGGCTTGCCAGAGCCATGTTCCGGACACGCCGGTACCACCTGCCGAGTATGCCGGAACCACCTGATCCACTCCCCAGAACCACCTGCTGGACACGCCAGAATCACCTGCCGTCTACGCCAGAACCACTCGGCAGACACTCCGGAACCACCTGCCGGGCATGCCGGAACCACCTCTCAGAGGTGCCAGAACCACCTGCCGGACACTCCGGAATCACCTGCCGGGCATGCCGAAACCATCTCTCAGACGTGCCAGAACCATGTTCCGGACACGCCGCTACCACCTGCCGAGCTCGCCGGAACCACCTGCTGGACACGCCAAAATCACCTGCCGGCTACGCCAGAACCACTTGGCGGACACTCCAGAATCACCTGCCGGGCTTGCTGGAACCACCTTCCGGTCACGCC
Organism: Equus caballus; assembly: GCF_041296265.1. Classification (NCBI taxonomy): domain Eukaryota; kingdom Metazoa; phylum Chordata; class Mammalia; order Perissodactyla; family Equidae; genus Equus; species Equus caballus. The sequence goes on from NC_091689.1 coordinate 35,786,204, forward strand.
AACATCACCTGCCGGCTACGCCAGAGCCACTTGGCAGACACTCCGGAAACACCTGTCAGGCTGGCCGCAACCACCTCTCAGACGTGCCAGAACCATGTGCCTGAGATGCCGGAACCACACCCCGAACAGACCGAAAACACTGCCAGACCCGCCTGAATCCCCTGGCGAGCACGCCTGATCCACCTGTTCAACTAGCCGGAACCACCTTCCTGACACGCCAAAATCACCTGCCAGGTATACCAGAACCACTTGGTGGACACTCTGGAATCATCTTCCGGACATGCCAGAACCAGCTCTCAGACACACCAGAACCACGTGCCAGAGACGCCGGAAGCACCAGCTGAGCATGCCTGAGCCACCTGCACGACTCGCAAGAAACACCTGTCGGACAGGCCAAAATCACCTGCCGGGTACGTCAGAAACACTTGGCGGACACTCCGGAATCCCCTGTCGGGCAGGCCGGAACCACCTGCCAAGCACTCGGAACCACCTGCTCGACTCACCAGAGCCACCTGCCGGACACACCAGAAACACCTGCGGGGTGCGCCAGAACCACTTGGAGGACTCTCCGGGATCACCTGCCGGGCATGCCGGAACCACCTCTCAGACGTGCCAGAACCATGTTCTGGACACGCCGGTACCACCTGCCGAGTATTCCGGAACCAGCTGATCCACTCCCCAGAACCACCTACTGGACACGCCAAAATCAACTGCCGGCTATGCCAGAACCACACGGCAGACACTCCGGAATCACATGCCAGGCATTCCGGAACCACCTCTCACAGGTGCCAGAACCACATGCCGGAGACTCCGGAATCACCTGCCGGGCATGCCGGAACCACCTATCAAAGGTGCCAGAACCACATGCCGGAGACTCTGGAATCACCTGCCGGGCATGCCGGAACCTTCTCTCAGACGTGCCACAACCACGTGCCGGAGAGACCGGAAGCACCTGCCGAGCTCTCCGGAACCACCTGCTGGACATGCCGGAACCACCTGCCTCACAGGCCAAAATCATATGCCGGCTACGCCAAAACCACTGGGTGGACTCTCCAGAATCAACTTGCGGGCATGCCGGAACCACGTCATGGACAGACGGCAAACACCTGCCGGACCTGCCGGAACCACCTGCTGAGCACGCCGGAACCACCTGCTCGACTCACCAGAGCCACCGGCCGGACACACCAGAAACACCTGCGGGGTACGCCAGAACCACTTGGAGGACTCTCCGGGATCACCTGCCGGGCATGCCGGAACCACCTCTCAGACGTGCCAGAACCATGTGCCGGACATGCCGGAACCACCTGCCGAGTATGCCGGAACCACCTGCTCCACTCCCCAGAACCACCTGCTGGACACACCAAAATCACCTGCCGGCTACGCCAGAACCACTCGGCAGACACTCCGGAACCACCTCCAGGACAGACCGGAACCAGCTGCCGGACCCGCCGGGACCACATGCTTGACTCGCCAGAACCACCTGCCGGACACGCCAGAATCACCAGCCGGCTACGCCACAACCACTTGTCGGACACTCCGGAATCAGCTGCCGGGCATGCTGGAACCACCTCTCAGAGGTGCCACAACCACATGCCGGAGACGGCGGAAGCACCTGCCGAGAATGCCGGAAGTTCCTGATCCACTTCCCAGAACCACCTGCCGGACACGCCAAAATCACCTGCCGGCTACGCCAGAACCACTCGGTGGACACTCCAGAATCACCTGCCGGGCATGCCAGCACAACCTCTCAGAAGTGCCAGAAGCACGTGCCGGACAGGCCGGAACCATCTCCCGGACAGACCGGAAACACAGGAAACACTCGCCGGAACCACCTGCTTGACTCACCGGTCCCACCTGCCGGACACGCCAAAATCACCTGCCCGCTACACCAGAACCACTGGTGGACAAGCCGGAATCACGTGAAGGGCATGCCGACACAACCTCTCAGACGTGCCAGAACCTCGTGCCGGACACCCCAGAACCACCTGCTGGACAGACCGGAAGCACGTGCCGGACACGCCAGAACCACCGGCTCGACTCGCCGGAACCATTGCCGGACATGCAAAATCACCTGCCGGCTACGCCAGAACCACTTGACGAACAATCCGGAATCACCTGCCGGGCATGGCGGAACCACCTCTCAGACATGCCGGAACCACATGCCAATGACACCGGAAGCACCTGCCGAGCACGCCAGAACCACCTGCTCGACTCGCCAAAACCACCTGCTGGACACGCCAAAATCACCTGCCGGCTACCCCACAACCATTTGGTGAACACTTCGGAATCACCTGCCGGGCTGGCTGGAACCACCTGCCGGTCACGCCAACATCACCTGCCAGCTATGCCAGAACCACTTGGCGGACACCATGGAAACACCTGTCGGGCCGGCCGGAACCACCTCTCAGACGTGCCAGAACCATGTGCCTGAGATGCCGGAACCACACCCCGAACAGACTGAAACCACCCGCCAGACCCGCCTGAACCACCTGCCGAGCACGCCGGAACCACCTACTCGACTCGCCGGAACCACCTACCTGAAACGCCAAAATCACCTGCTGGGTATGCCAGAAGCACTTGGTGGACACTCCGGAATCATCCGCCGGACAGGCCAGAACCAGCTCTCAGACTCAGCAGAACCACGTGCCGGACACGCCGGAAGCACGTGCTGAGCATGCCTGAGCCACATGCTCGACTTGCAAGAAACACCTGCCAGACACGCCAAAATCACCTGCCGGGTACGCCACAACCACGTGGCGGACACTCCGGAATCACCTGTCGGGCATGCCGGAACCACCTCTCAGACGTGACAGAACCTCGTGCCGGACACGCCAGAACCACCTGCCGGACAGACCGGAACCACCTGCCGGACACGTCGGAACCACCAGCTCGACTCGCCGGAACCACCGCCGGACATGCAAAATCACCTGCCTGCTACGTCAGGACCACTTGGCGAACAATCCCGAACCAGCTGCCGGGCATGCCGGAACCACCTATCAGGCTTGCCAGAACCATGATCCGGACACCCCGGTACCACCTGCCGAGTATGCCGGAACCACCTGATCCACTCCCCAGATCCACCTGCTGCACACGCCAGAATCACCTGCCGTCTATGCCAGAACCTCTCGGCAGACACTCCGGAACCACCAGCCGGGCATGCCGGAACCACCTCTCAGAGGTGCCAGAACCACATGCCGGACACTCCGGAATCACCTGCCGGGCATGCCGGAACCATCTCTCAGACGTGCCAGAACCATGTTCCGGACACGCCGCTACCACCTGCCGAGCTCGCCGGAACCACCTGCTGGACACGCCAAAATCACCTGCCGGCTATGCCAGAACCACTTGGCGGACACGCCAGAATCACCTGCCGGACTTGCTGGAACCACCTGCCGGTCACGCCAACATCACCTGCCAGCTACGCCAGAACCACTTGGCAGACACTCCGGAATCACCTGTCGGGCATGCCGGAACCACCTCTCAGACGTGCCAGAACCTCGTGCCGGACACGCCAGAACCACCTGCCGGACAGACCGGAACCACCTGCCGGACACGCCGGAACCACCAGCTCGACTCGCCGGAACCACCGCCGGACATGCAAAATCACCTGCCGGCTACGCCAGAACCACTTGGCGAACACTCCCGAATCAGCTGCCGGGCATGCCGGAACCACCTCTCAGATTTGCCAGAACCATGTTCCGGACACGCCGGTACCACCAGCCGAGTATGCCGGAACCAGCTGATCCACTCCCCAGAACCACCTACTGGACACGCCAAAATCAACTGCCGGCTACGCCAGAACCACACGGCAGACACTCCGGAATCACATGCCAGGCATTCCGGAACCACCTCTCAGAGGTGCCAGAACCACATGCCGGAGACTCCGGAATCACCTGCCGGGCATGCCGGAACCACCTATCAAAGGTGCCAGAACCACATGCCGGAGACTCTGGAATCACCTGCCGGGCATGCCGGAACCTTCTCTCAGACGTGCCACAACCACGTGCCGGTGAGACCGGAAGCACCTGCCGAGCTCTCCGGAACCACCTGCTGGTCATGCCGGAACCACCTGCCTCACAGGCCAAAATCATATGCCGGCTACGCCAAAACCACTGGGTGGACTCTCCAGAATCAACTTGCGGGCATGCCGGAACCACGTCATGGACAGACGGCAAACACCTGCCGGACCTGCCGGAACCACCTGCCGAGCACGCCGGAACCACCTGCTCGACTCACCAGAGCCACCTGCCGGACACACCAGAAACACCTGCGGGGTACGCCAGAACCACTTGGAGGACACGCCAGAATCACCTGCCGGACTTGCTGGAACCACCTGCCGGTCACGCCAACATCACCTGCCAGCTACGCCAGAACCACTTGGCAGACACTCCGGAATCACCTGTCGGGCATGCCGGAACCACCTCTCAGACGTGCCAGAACCTCGTGCCGGACACGCCAGAACCACCTGCCGGACAGACCGGAACCACCTGCCGGACACGCCGGAACCACCAGCTCGACTCGCCGGAACCACCGCCGGACATGCAAAATCACCTGCCGGCTACGCCAGAACCACTTGGCGAACACTCCCGAATCAGCTGCCGGGCATGCCGGAACCACCTATCAGGCTTGCCAGAACCATGTTCCGGACACGCCGGTACCACCTGCCGAGTATGCCGGAACCACCTGATACACTCCCCAGAACCACCTGCTGGACACGCCAGAATCACCTGCCATCTACGCCAGAACCACTCGGCAGACACTCCGTAACAAACTGCCGGGCATGCCGGAAACACCTCTCAGAGGTGCCAGAACCACATGCCGGACACTCCGGAATCACCTGCCGGGCATGCCGGAACCATCTCTCAGACGTGCCAGAACCATGTTCCGGACACGCCGCTACCACCTGCCGAGCTCGCCGGAACCACCTGCTGGACATGCCAAAATCACCTGCCGGCTACACCAGAACCACTTGGCGGACACTCCAGAATCACCTGCCGGGCTTGCTGGAACCACCTGCCGGTCATGCCAACATCACCTGCCAGCTACGCCAGAACCACTTGGCAGACACTCCGGAATCACCTGTCGGGCATGCCAGAACCACCTCTCAGACGTGCCAGAATCTCGTGACGGAGAGACCGGAAGCACCTGCTGAGCTCTCCGGAACCACCTGCTGGACATGCCGGAACCACCTGCCTCACAGGCCAAAATCATATGCCGGCTACGCCAAAACCACTGGGTGGACACTCCAGAATCACCTTGCGGGCATGCCGGAACCACGTCATGGACAGACGGCAAACACCTGCCGGACCTGCCGGAATCACCTGACGAGCACGCCGGAACCACCTGCTCGGCACACCAGAGCCACCTGCCAGACACACCAGAAACACCTGCGGGGTACGCCAGAACCACTTGGAGGACTCTCCGGGATCACCTGCCAGGAAGGCCGGAACCACCTCTCAGACGTGCCAGAACCATGTGCCGGACACGCCGGAAGCACCTGCCGAGAATGCCGGAAGTTCCTGATCCACTCCCCAGAACCACCTGCCGGACACACTAAAATCACCTGCCGGCTACGCCAGAACCACTCGGCGGACACTCCAGAATCACCTGCCGGGCATGCCAGCACAACCTCTCAGAAGTGCCAGAAGCACGTGCCGGACAGGCCGGAACCATCTCCCGGACAGACCGGAAACACAGGAAACACTCGCCGGAACCACCTGGTTGAATCACCGGTCCCACCTGCCGGACACGCCAAAATCACCTGCCCGCTACACCAGAACCACTTGGTGGACAAGCCGGAATCACGTGAAGGGCATGCCGACACAACCTCTCAGACGTGCCAGAACCTCGTGCCGGACACCCCAGAACCACCTGCTGGACAGACCGGAACCACCTGCCGGACAGGCCAGAACCACCGTCTCGACTCGCCGGAACCATTGCCGGATATGCAAAATCACCTGCCGGCTACGCCAGAACCACTTGGCGAACACTCCGGAATCACCTGCCGGGCATGGCGGAACCACCTCTCAGACATGCCGGAACCACATGCCAAAGACACCGGAAGCACCTGCCGAGCACGCCAGAACCACCTGCTCGACTCGCCAAAACCACCTGCTGGACACGCCAGAATCACCTGCCGCCTACGCCAGAACCCCTTGGCGGACACTCCAGAATCACCTGCCGGGCTTGCTGGAACCACCTGCCGGTCACGCCAACGTCACCTGCCAGCTACGCCAGAACCACTTGGCAGACACTCCGGAAACACCTGTCGGGCTGGCCGCAACCACCTCTCAGACGTGCCAGAACCATGTGCCTGAGATGCCGGAAGCACACCCCGAACAGACCGAAACCACCTGCCAGACCCGCCTGAACCCCCTGGCGAGCACGCCTGATCCACCTGTTCAACTAGCCGGAACCACCTTCCTGACACGCGAAAATCACCTGCCAGGTATACCAGAACCATTTGGTGGACACTCTGGAATCATTTTCCGGACACGCCAGGACCAGCTTTCAGACACACCAGAACCACGTGCCAGAGACGCCGGAAGCACCAGCTGAGCATGCCTGAGCCACCTGCACGACTCGCAAGAAACACCTGTTGGACAGGCCAAAATCACCTGCAGGGTACGCCAGAAACACTTGGCGGCCACTCCGGAATCACCTGTCGGGCATGCCGGAACCACCTCTCAGACTTGCCAGAACCATGTTCTGGACACGCCGGTACCACCTGCCGAGTATGCCGGAACCAGCTGATCCACTCCCCAGAACCACCTACTGGACAGGCCAAAATCAACTGCCGGCTATGCCAGAACCACACGGCAGACACTCCGGAATCACATGCCAGGCATTCCGGAACCACCTCTCAGAGGTGCCAGAACCACATGCCGGAGACTCCGGAATCACCTGCCGGGCATGCCGGAACCACCTATCAAAGCTGCCAGAACCACATGCCGGAGACTCTGGAATCACCTGCCGGGCATGCCGGAACCTTCTCTCAGACGTGCCACAACCACGTGCCGGAGAGACCGGAAGCACCTGCCGAGCTCTCCGGAACCACCTGCTGGACATGCCGGAACCACCTGCCTCACAGGCCAAAATCATATGCCGGCTACGCCAAAACCACTGGGTGGACACTCCAGAATCACCTTGCGGGCATGCCGGAACCATGTCATGGACAGACGGCAAACACCTGCCGGACCTGCCGGAACCACCTGCCGAGCACGCCGGAACCACCTGCTCGACTCACCAGAGCCACCTGCCGGACACACCAGAAACACCTGCGGGGTACGCCAGAACCACTTGGAGGACTCTCCGGGTTCACCTGCGGGGCATGCCGGAACCACCTCTCAGACATGCCAGAACCATGTGCCGGACACGCCGGAACCACCTGCCGAGTATGCCGGAACCACCTGCTCCACTCCCCAGAACCACCTGCTGGACACGCCAAAATCACCTGCCGGCTACGCCAGAACCACTCGGCAGACACTCCGGAACCACCTCCAGGACAGACCGGAACCAGCTGCCGGACACGCCGGGACCACCTGCTTGACTCGCCAGAACCACCTGCCGGACACGCCAGAATCACCAGCCGGCTACGCCACAACCACTTGTCGGACACTCCGGAATCAGCTGCCGGGCATGCTGGAACCACCTCTCAGAGGTGCCACAACCACATGCCGGAGACGGCGGAAGCACCTGCCGAGAATGCCGGAAGTTCATGATCCACTCCCAAGAACCACCTGCCGGACATGCCAAAATCACCTGCCGGCTACGCCAGAACCACTCGGCGGACACTCCAGAATCACCTGCCGGGCATGCCAGCACAACCTCTCAGAAGTGCCAGAAGCACGTGCCGGACAGGCCGGAACCATCTCCCGGACAGACCGCAAACACAGGAAACACTCGCCGGAACCACCTGCTTGACTCACCGGTCCCAACTGCCGGACACGCCGAAATCACCTGCCCGCTACACCAGAACCACTTGGTGGACAAGCCGGAATCACGTGAAGGGCATGCCGACACAACCTCTCAGACGTGCCAGAACCTCGTGCCGGACACCCCAGAACCACCTGCTGGACAGACCGGAACCACCTGCCGGACACGCCAGAACCACCGGCTCGACTCGCCGGAACCATTGCCGGACATGCCAAGTCACCTGCCGGCTACGCCAGAACCACTTGGCGAACACTCCGGAATCACCTGCCGGGCATGGCGGAACCACCTCTCAGACATGCCGGAACCACATGCCAATGACACCGGAAGCACCTGCCGAGCACGCCAGAACCACCTGCTCGACTTGCCAAAACCGCCTGCTGGACACGCCAAAATCACCTGCCGGCTACGCCACAACCATTTGGTGAACACTTCGGAATCACCTGCCGGGCTGGCTGGAACCACCTGCCGGTCACGCCAACATCACCTGCCAGCTATGCCAGAACCACTTGGCGGATACCATGGAAACACCTGTCGGGCTGGCCGCAACCACCTCTCAGACGTGCCAGAACCATGTGCCTGAGATGCCGGAACCACACCCCGAACAGACCGAAAACACCTGCCAGACCCGCCTGAACCCCCTGGCGATCACGCCTGATCCACCTGTTCAACTAGCCGGAACCACCTTCCTGACACGCCAAAATCACCTGCCAGGTATACCAGAACCCCTTGGTGGACACTCTGGAATCATCTTCCGGACATGCCAGAACCAGCTCTCAGACACACCAGAACCACGTGCCAGAGACGCCGGAAGCACCAAATGAGCATGCCTGAGCCACCTGCACGACTCGCAAGAAACACCTGTCGGACAGGCCAAAATCACCTGCCGGGTACGTCAGAAACACTTGGCGGACACTCCGGAATCACCTGTCGGGCAGGCTGGAACCACCTGCCGAGCACTCGGAACCACCTGCTCGACTCACCAGAGCCACCTGCCGGACACACCAGAAACACCTGCGGGGTACGCCAGAACCACTTGGAGGACTCTCCGGGATCACCTGCCGGGCATGCCGGAACCCACTCTCAGACGTGCCAGAACCATGTGCCGGACACGCCAGAACCACCTGCCGGACAGACCGGAACCACCTGCCGGACACGCCGGAACCACCAGCTCGACTCGCCGGAACCACCGCCGGACATTCAAAATCACATGCCGGCTACGCCAGAACCACTTGGGGAACACTCCCGAACCAGCTGCCGGGCATGCCGGAACCACCTATCAGGCTTGCCAGAACCATGTTCCGGACACGCCGATACCACCTGCCGAGTATGCCGGAACCACCTGATCCACTCCCCAGACACCCTGCTGGACATGCCAGAATCACCTGCCGTCTACGCCAGAACCACTCGGCAGACACTCCGGAACCACCTGCCGGGCATGCCGGAACCACCTCTCAGAGGTGCCAGAACCACATGCCGGACACTCCGGAATCACCTGCCGGGCATGCCGGAACCATCTCTCAGACGTGCCAGAACCATGTTCCGGACACGCCGCTACCACCTGCCGAGCTCGCCGGAACCACCTGCTGGGCACGCCAAAATCACATGCAGGCTAAGCCAGAACCACTTGGCGGACACTCCAGAATCACCTGCCGGGCTTGCTGGAACCACCTGCCGGTCACGCCAACATCACCTGCCAGCTACGCCAGAACCACTTGGCAGACACTCCGGAATCACCTGTCGGGCATGCCGGAACCTTCTCTCAGACGTGCCACAACCACGTGCCGGAGAGATCGGAAGCACCTGCCGGGCTCTCCGGAACCACCTGCTGGACATGCCGGAACCACCTGCCTCACAGGCCAAAATCATATGCCGGCTATGCCAAAACCACTGGGTGGACACTCCAGAATCACCTTGCGGGCATGCCGGAACCACGTCATGGACAGACGGCAAACACCTGCCGGACCTGCCGGAACCACCTGCCGAGCACGCCGGAACCACCTGCTCGACTCACCAGAGCCACCTGCCAGACACACCAGAAACACCTGCGGGGTACGCCAGAACCACTTGGAGGACTCTCCGGGATCACCTGCCGGGCATGCCAGAACCACCTCACAGACGTTCCAGAACCATGTGCCGGACATGCCGGAACCACCTGCCGAGTATGCCGGAACCACCTGCTCCACTCCCCAGAACCACCTGCTGGACACGCCAAAATCACCTGCCGGCTATGCAAGAACCACTCGGCAGACACTCCGGAACCACCTCCAGGACAGACCGGAACCAGCTGCCGGACACGCCGGGACCACCTGCTTGACTCGCCAGAACCACCTGCCGGACACGCCAGAATCACCAGCCGGCTACGCCACAACCACTTGTCGGACACTCCGGAATCAGCTGCCGGGCATGCTGGAACCACCTCTCAGAGGTGCCACAACCACATGCCGGAGACGGCGGAAGCACCTGCCGAGAATGCCGGAAGTTCCTGATCCACTCCCAAGAACCACCTGCCGGACACGCCAAAATCACCTGCCGGCTACGCCAGAACCACTCGGCGGACACTCCAGAATCACCTGCTGGGCATGCCAGCACAACCTCTCAGAAGTGCCAGAAGCACGTGCCGGACAGGCCGGAACCATCTCCCGGACAGACCGGAAACACAGGAAACACTCGCCGGAACCACCTGCTTGACTCACCGGTCCCACCTGCCGGACACGCCAAAATCACCTGCCCGCTACACCAGAACCACTTGGTGGACAAGCCGGAATCACGTGAAGGGCATGCCGACGCAACCTCTCAGACGTGCCAGAACCTCGTGCCGGACACCCCAGAACCACCTGCTGGACAGACCGGAACCACCTGCCGGACACGCCGGAACCACCAGCTCGACTCGCCGGAACCACCGCCGGACATGCAAAATCACCTGCCGGCTACGCCAGAACCACTTGGCGAACACTCCCGAATCAGCTGCCGGGCATGCCGGAACCACCTATCAGGCTTGCCAGAACCATGTTCCGGACACGCCGGTACCACCTGCCGAGTATGCCGGAACCACCTGATCCACTCCCCAGAACCACCTGCTGGACACGCCAGAATCACCTGCCGTCTACGCCAGAACCACTCGGCAGACACTCCGGAACCACCTGCCGGGCATGCCGGAACCACCTCTCAGAGGTGCCAGAACCACATGCCGGACACTCCGGAATCACCTGCCGGGCATGCCGGAACCATCTCTCAGACGTGCCAGAACCATGTTCCGGACACGCCGCTACCACCTGCCGAGGTCGCCGGAACCACCTGCTGGACATGCCAAAATCACCTGCCGGCTACGCCAGAACCACTTGGCGGACACTCCAGAATCACCTGCCGGGCTTGCTGGAACCACCTGCCGGTCACGCCAACATCACCTGCCAGCTACGCCAGAACCACTTGGCAGACACTCCGGAAACACCTGTTGGGCTGGCCGCAACCACCTCTCAGACGTGCCAGAACCATGTGCCTGAGATGCCGGAACCACACCCCGAACAGACCGAAACCCCCTGCCAGACCCGCCTGAACCCCCTGGCGAGCACGCCTGATCCACCTGTTCAACTAGCCGGAGCCACCTTCCTGACACACCAAAATCACCTGCCAGGTATACCAGAACCACTTGGTGGACACTCTGGTATCATCTTCCGGACATGCCAGAACCAGCTCTCAGACACACCAGAACCACGTGCCAGAGACGCCGGAAGCACCAGCTGAGCATGCCTGAGCCACCTGCACGACTCGCAAGAAACACCTGTCGGACAGGCCAAAATCACCTGCCGGGTACGCCAGAAACACTTGGCGGACACTCCGGAATCACCTGTCGGGCATGCCGGAACCACCTCTCAGACTTGCCAGAACCATGTTCTGGACACGCCGGTACCACCTGCCGAGTATGCCGGAACCAGTTGATCCACTCCCCAGAACCACCTACTGGACACGCCAAAATCAACTGCCGGCTATGCCAGAACCACACGGCAGACACTCCGGAATCGCATGCCAGGCATTCCGGAACCACCTCTCAGAGGTGCCAGAACCACATGCCGGAGACTCCGGAATCACCTGCCGGGCATGCCGGAACCACCTATCAAAGGTGCCAGAACCACATGCCGGAGACTCTGGAATCACCTGCCGGGCATGCCGGAACCTTCTCTCAGACGTGCCACAACCACGTGCCGGAGAGACCGGAAGCACCTGCCGAGCTCTCCGGAACCACCTGCTGGACATGCCAGAACCACCTGCCTCACAGGCCAAAATCATATGCCGGCTACGCCAAAACCACTGGGTGGACACTCCAGAATCACCTTGCGGGCATGCCGGAACCACGTCATGGACAGACGGCAAACACCTGCCGGACCTGCCGGAAGCACCTGCCGAGCAAGCCGGAACCACCTGCTCGACTCACCAGAGCCACCTGCCGGACACACCAGAAACACCTGCGGGGTACGCCAGAACCACTTGGAGGACTCTCCGGGATCACCTGCCGGGCATGCCGGAACCACCTCACAGACGTGCCAGAACCATGTGCCGGACACGCGGGAACCACCTGCCGAGTATGCCGGAACCACCTGCTCCACTCCCCAGAACCACCTGCTGGACACGCCAAAATCACCTGCCGGCTACGCCAGAACCACTCGGCAGACAGTCCGGAACCACCTCCAGGACAGACCGGAACCAGCTGCCGGACACGCCGGGACCACCTGCTTGACTCGCCAGAACCGCCTGCCGGACACGCCAGAATCACCAGCCGGCTACGCCACAACCACTTGTCGGACACTCCGGAATCAGCTGCCGGGCATGCTGGAACCACCTCTCAGAGGTGCCACAACCACATGCCGGAGACGGCGGAAGCACCTGCCGAGAATGCCGGAAGTTCCTGATCCACTCCCCAGAACCACCTGCCGGACACGCCAAAATCACCTGCCGGCTACGCCAGAACCACTCGGCGGACACTCCAGAATCACCTGCCGGGCATGCCAGCACAACCTCTCAGAAGTGCCAGAAGCACGTGCCGGACAGGCCGGAACCATCTCCCGGACAGACCGCAAACACAGGAAACACTCGCCGGAACCACCTGCTTGACTCACCGGTCCCACCTGCCGGACACGCCGAAATCACCTGCCCGCTACACCAGAACCACTTGGTGGACAAGCCGGAATCACGTGAAGGGCATGCCGACACAACCTCTCAGACGTGCCAGAACCTCATGCCGGACACACCAGAACCACCTGCTGGACAGACCGGAACCATCTGCCGGACACGCCAGAACCACCGGCTCGACTCGCCGGAACCATTGCCGGACATGCAAAATCACCTGCCGGCTACGCCAGAACTACTTGGCGAACACTCCGGAATCACCTGCCGGGCATGGCGGAACCACCTCTCAGACATGCCGGAACCACATGCCAATGACACCGGAAGCACCTGCCGAGCACGCCAGAACCACCTGCTCGACTCGCCAAAACCACCTGCTGGACACGCCAAAATCACCTGCCGGCTACGCCACAACCATTTGGTGAACACTTCGGAATCACCTGCCGGGCTGGCTGGAACCACCTGCCGGTCACGCCAACATCACCTGCCAGCTATGCCAGAACCACTTGGCGGACACCATGGAAACACCTGTCGGGCCGGCCGGAACCACCTCTCAGACGTGCCAGAACCATGTGCCTGAGATGCCGGAACCACACCCCGAACAGACCGAAACCACCTGCCAGACCCGCCTGAACCACCTGCCGAGCACGCCGGAACCACCTACTCGACTCGCCGGAACCACCTACCTGACACGCCAAAATCACCTGCCGGGTATGCCAGAACCACTTGGTGGACACTCCGGAATCATCCGCCGGACATGCCAGAACCAGCTCTCAGACACACCAGAACCACGTGCCGGACACGCTGGAAGCACGTGCTGAGCATGCCTGAGCCACATGCTCGACTTGCAAGAAACACCTGCCAGACACGCCAAAATCACCTGCCGGGTACGCCAGAACCACGTGGCGGACACTCCGGAATCACCTGTCGGGCATGCCGGAACCACCTCTCAGACGTGCCAGAACCTCGTGCCGGACACGCCAGAACCACCTGCCGGACAGACCGGAACCACGTGCCGGACACGCCGGAACCACCAGCTCGACTCGCCGGAACCACCGCCGGACATGCAAAATCACCTGCCGGCTACGCCAGAACCACTTGGCGAACACTCCCGAATCAGCTGCCGGGCATGCGGGAACCACCTATCAGGCTTGCCAGAACCATGTTCCGGACACGCCGGTACCACCTGCCGAGTATGCCGGAACCACCTGATCCACTCCCCAGAACCACCTGCTGGAGACGCCAGAATCACCTGCCGTCTACGCCAGAACCACTCGGCAGACACTCCGGAACCACCTGCCGGGCATGCCGGAACCACCTCTCAGAGGTGCCAGAACCACATGCCGGACACTCCGGAATCACCTGCCGGGCATGCCGGAACCATCTCTCAGACGTGCCCGAACCATGTTCCGGACACGCCGCTACCACCTGCCGAGCTCGCCGGAACCACCTGCTGGACACGCCAAAATCACCTGCCGGCTACGCCAGAACCACTTGGCGGACACTCCAGAATCACCTGCCGGGCTTGCTGGAACCACCTGACGGTCACGCCAACATCACCTGCCAGCTACGCCAGAACCACTTGGCAGACACTCCGGATACACCTGTCGGGCTGGCCGCAACCACCTGTCAGACGTGCCAGAACCATCTGCCTCAGATGCCGGAACCACACCCCGAACAGACCGAAACCACCTGCCAGACCTGCCTGAACCCCCTGGCGATCATGCCTGATCCACCTGTTCAACTAGCTGGAACCACCTTCCTGACACGCCAAAATCACCTGCCAGGTATACCAGAACCACTTGGTGGACACTCTGGAATCATCTTCCGGACACGCCAGAACCAGCTCTCAGACACACCAGAACCATGTGCCAGAGACGCCGGAAGCACCAGCTGAGCATGCCTGAGCCACCTGCACGACTCGCAAGAAACACCTGTTGGACAGGCCAAAATCACCTGCCGGCTACGCCAGAACCACACGGCAGACACTCCGGAGCCACCTCCAGGACAGACCGGAACCAGCTGCTGGACACGCCGGGACCACCTGCTTGACTCGCCAGAACCACCTGCCGGACACGCCAGAATCACCAGCCGGCTACGCCACAACCACTTGTCGGACACTCCGGAATCAGCTGCCGGGCATGCTGGAACCACCTCTCAGAGGTGCCACAACCACATGCCGGAGACGGCGGAAGCACCTGCCGAGAATGCCGGAAGTTCCTGATCCACTCCCCAGAACCACCTGCCGGACACGCCAAAATCACCTGCCGGCTACGCCAGAACCACTCGGCGGACACTCCAGAATCACCTGCCGGGCATGCCAGCACAACCTCTCAGAAGTGCCAGAAGCACGTGCCGGACAGGCCGGAACCATCTCCCGGACAGACCGGAAACACAGGAAACACTCGCCGGAACCACCTGCTTGACTCACCGGTCCCACCTGCCGGACACGCCGAAATCACCTGCCCTCTACACCAGAACCACTTGGTGGACAAGCCGGAATCACGTGAAGGGCATGCCGACACAACCTCTCAGACGTGCCAGAACCTCATGCCGGACACACCAGAACCACCTGCTGGACAGACCGGAACCATCTGCCGGACACGCCAGAACCACCGGCTCGACTCGCCGGAACCATTGCCGGACATGCAAAATCACCTGCCGGCTACGCCAGAACTACTTGGCGAACACTCCGGAATCACCTGCCGGGCATGGCGGAACCACCTCTCAGACATGCCGGAACCACATGCCAATGACACCGGAAGCACCTGCCGAGCACGCCAGAACCACCTGCTCGACTCGCCAAAACCACCTGCTGGACACGCCAAAATCACCTGCCGGCTACGCCACAACCATTTGGTGAACACTTCGGAATCACCTGCCGGGCTGGCTGGAACCACCTGCCGGTCACGCCAACATCACCTGCCAGCTATGCCAGAACCACTTGGCGGACACCATGGAAACACCTGTCGGGCCGGCCGGAACCACCTCTCAGACGTGTCAGAACCATGTGCCTGAGATGCCGGAACCACACCCCGAAGAGACCGAAACCACCTGCCAGACCCGCCTGAACCACCTGCCGAGCACGCCGGAACCACCTACTCGACTCGCCGGAACCACCTACCTGACACGCCAAAATCACCTGCCGGGTATGCCAGAACCACTTGGTGGACACTCCGGAATCATCCGCCGGACATGCCAGAACCAGCTCTCAGACACACCAGAACCACGTGCCGGACACGCCGGAAGCACGTGCTGAGCATGCCTGAGCCACATGCTTGACTTGCAAGAAACACCTGCCAGACACGCCAAAATCACCTGCCGGGTACGCCAGAACCACGTGGCGGACACTCCGGAATCACCTGTCGGGCATGCCGGAACCACCTCTCAGACGTGCCAGAACCTCGTGCCGGACACGCCAGAACCACCTGCCGGACAGACCGGAACCACGTGCCGGACACGCCGGAACCACCAGCTCGACTCGCCGGAACCACCGCCGGACATGCAAAATCACCTGCCGGCTACGCCAGAACCACTTGGCGAACACTCCCGAATCAGCTGCCGGGCATGCGGGAACCACCTATCAGGCTTGCCAGAACCATGTTCCGGACACGCCGGTACCACCTGCCGAGTATGCCGGAACCACCTGATCCACTCCCCAGAACCACCTGCTGGAGACGCCAGAATCACCTGCCGTCTACGCCAGAACCACTCGGCAGACACTCCGGAACCACCTGCCGGGCATGCCGGAACCACCTCTCAGAGGTGCCAGAACCACATGCCGGACACTCCGGAATCACCTGCCGGGCATGCCGGAACCATCTCTCAGACGTGCCAGAACCATGTTCCGGACACGCCGCTACCACCTGCCGAGCTCGCCGGAACCACCTGCTGGACACGCCAAAATCACCTGCCGGCTACGCCAGAACCACTTGGCGGACACTCCAGAATCACCTGCCGGGCTTGCTGGAACCACCTGCCGGTCACGCCAGCATCACCTGCCAGCTACGCCAGAACCACTTGGCAGACACTCCGGAAACACCTGTCGTGCTGGCCACAACCACCTCTCAGACGTGCCAGAACCATGTGCCTGAGATGCCGGAAGCACACCCCGAACAGACCGAAACCACCTGCCAGACCCGCCTGAACCCCCTGGCGATCACGCCTGATCCACCTGTTCAACTAGTCGGAACCACCTTCCTGACACGCCAAAATCACCTGCCAGGTATACCAGAACCACTTGGTGGACACTCTGGAATCATCTTCCGGACACGCCAGAACCAGCTCTCAGACACACCAGAACCACGTGCCAGAGACGCCGGAAGCACCAGCTGAGCATGCCTGAGCCACCTGCACGACTCGCAAGAAACACCTGTCGGACAGGCCAAAATCACCTGCCGGGTACGCCAGAAACACTTGGCGGACACTCCGGAATCACCTGTCGGGCATGCCGGAACCACCTCTCAGACTTGCCAGAACCATGTTCTGGACACGCCGGTACCACCTGCCGAGTATGACGGAACCAGCTGATCCACTCCCCAGAACCACCTACTGGACACGCCAAAATCAACTGCCGGCTATGCCAGAACCACACGGCAGACACTCTGGAATCACATGCCAGGCATTCCGGAACCACCTCTCATAGGTGCCAGAACCACATGCCGCAGACTCCGGAATCACCTGCCGGGCATGCCGGAACCACCTATCAAAGGTGCCAGAACCACATGCCGGAGACTCTGGAATCACCTGCCGGGCATGCCGGAACCTTCTCTCAGACGTGCCACAACCACGTGCCGGAGAGACCGGAAGCACCTGCCGAGCTCTCCGGAACCACCTGCTGGACATGCCGGAACCACCTGCCTCACAGGCCAAAATCATATGCCGGCTACGCCAAAACCACTGGGTGGACACTCCAGAATCACCTTGCGGGCATGCCGGAACCACGTCATGGACAGACGGCAAACACCTGCCGGACCTGCCGGAACCACCTGCCGAGCACGCCGGAACCACCTGCTCGACTCACCAGAGCCATCTGCCAGACACCCCAGAAACACCTGCGGGGTACGCCAGAACCACTTGGAGGACTCTCCGGGATCACCTGACGGGCATGCCGGAACCACCTCTCAGACATGCCAGAACCATGTGCCGGACACGCCGGAACCACCTGCCGAGTATGCCGGAACCACCTGCTCCACTCCCCAGAACCACCTGCTGGACACGCCAAAATCACCTGCCGGCTACGCCAGAACCACTCGGCAGACACTCCGGAACCACCTCCAGGACAGACCGGAACCAGCTGCCGGACACGCCGGGACCACCTGCTTGACTCGCCAGAACCACCTGCCGGACACGCCAGAATCACCAGCCGGCTACGCCACAACCACTTGTCGGACACTCCGGAATCAGCTGCCGGGCATGCTGGAACCACCTCTCAGAGGTGCCACAACCACATGCCGGAGACGGCGGAAGCACCTGCCGAGAATGCCGGAAGTTCCTGATCCACTCCCCAGAACCACCTGCCGGACACGCCAAAATCACCTGCCGGCTACGCCAGAACCACTCGGCGGACACTCCAGAATCACCTGCCGGGCATGCCAGCACAACCTCTCAGAAGTGCCAGAAGCACGTGCCGGACAGGCCGGAACCATCTCCCGGACAGACCGCAAACACAGGAAACACTCGCCGGAACCACCTGCTTGACTCACCGGTCCCACCTGCCGGACACGCCGAAATCACCTGCCCGCTACACCAGAACCACTTGGTGGACAAGCCGGAATCACGTGAAGGGCATGCCGACACAACCTCTCAGACGTGCCAGAACCTCATGCCGGACACACCAGAACCACCTGCTGGACAGACCGGAACCATCTGCCGGACACGCCAGAACCACCGGCTCGACTCGCCGGAACCATTGCCGGACATGCAAAATCACCTGCCGGCTACGCCAGAACCACTTGGCGAACACTCCGGAATCACCTGCCGGGCATGGCGGAACCACCTCTCAGACATGCCGGAACCACATGCCAATGACACCGGAAGCACCTGCCGAGCACGCCAGAACCACCTGCTCGACTCGCCAAAACCACCTGCTGGACACGCCAAAATCACCTGCCGGCTACGCCACAACCATTTGGTGAACACTTCGGAATCACCTGCCGGGCTGGCTGGAACCACCTGCCGGTCACGCCAACATCACCTGCCAGCTATGCCAGAACCACTTGGCGGACACCATGGAAACACCTGTCGGGCCGGCCGGAACCACCTCTCAGACGTGCCAGAACCATGTGCCTGAGATGCCGGAACCACACCCCGAAGAGACCGAAACCACCTGCCAGACCCGCCTGAACCACCTGCCGAGCACGCCGGAACCACCTACTCGACTCGCCGGAACCACCTACCTGACACGCCAAAATCACCTGCCGGGTATGCCAGAACCACTTGGCGGACACTCCAGAATCATCCGCCGGACATGCCAGAACCAGCTCTCAGACACACCAGAACCATGTGCCGGACACGCCGGAAGCACGTGCTGAGCATGCCTGAGCCACATGCTCGACTTGCAAGAAACACCTGCCAGACACGCCAAAATCACCTGCCGGGTACGCCAGAACCACGTGGCGGACACTCCGGAATCACCTGTCGGGCATGCCAGAACCACCTCTCAGACGTGCCAGAACCTCGTGCCGGACACGCCAGAACCACCTGCCGGACAGACCGGAACCACGTGCCGGACACGCCGGAACCACCAGCTCGACTCGCCGGAACCACCGCCGGACATGCAAAATCACCTGCCGGCTACGCCAGAACCACTTGGCGAACACTCCCGAATCAGCTGCCGGGCATGCGGGAACCACCTATCAGGCTTGGCAGAACCATTATCTGGACACGCCGGTACCACCTGCCGAGTATGCCGGAACCACCTGATCCACTCCCCAGAACCACCTGCTGGACACGCCAGAATCACCTGCCGTCTACGCCAGAACCACTCGGCAGACACTCCGGAACTACCTGCCGGGCATGCCGGAACCACCTCTCAGAGGTGCCAGAACCACATGCCGGACACTCCGGAATTACCTGCCGGCCATGCCGGAACCATCTCTCAGACGTGCCAGAACCATGTTACGGACACGCCGCTACCACCTGCCGAGCTCACCGGAACCACCTGCTGGACACGCCAAAATCACCTGCCGGCTACGCCAGAACCACTTGGCGGACACTCCAGAATCACCTGCCGGGCTTGCTTGAACCACCTGCCGGTCACGCCAACATCACCTGCCAGCTACGCCAGAACCACTTGGCAGACACTCCGGAAACACCTGTCGTGCTGGCCGCAACCACCTCTCAGACGTGCCAGAACCATGTGCCTGAGATGCCGGAAGCACACCCCGAACAGACCTAAACCACCTGCCAGACCCGCCTGAACCCCCTGGCGATCACGCCTGATCCACCTGTTCAACTAGTCGGAACCACCTTCCTGACACGCCAAAATCACCTGCCAGGTATACCAGAACCACTTGGTGGACACTCTGGAATCATCTTCCGGACACGCCAGAACCAGCTCTCAGACACACCAGAACCACGTGCCAGAGACGCCGGAAGCACCAGCTGAGCATGCCTGAGCCACCTGCACGACTCGCAAGAAACACCTGTCGGACAGGCCAAAATCACCTGCCGGGTACGCCAGAAACACTTGGCGGACACTCCGGAATCACCTGTCGGGCATGCCGGAACCACCTCTCAGACTTGCCAGAACCATGTTCTGGACACGCCGGTACCACCTGCCGAGTATGCCGGAACCAGCTGATCCACTCCCCAGAACCACCTACTGGACACGCCAAAATCAACTGCCGGCTATGCCAGAACCACACGGCAGACGCTCCGGAATCACATGCCAGGCATTCCGGAACCACCTCTCAGAGGTGCCAGAACCACATGCCGGAGACTCCGGAATCACCTGCCGGGCATGCCGGAACCACCTATCAAAGGTGCCAGAACCACATGCCGGAGACTCTGGAATCACCTGCCGGGCATGCCGGAACCTTCTCTCAGACGTGCCACAACCACGTGCCGGAGAGACCGGAAGCACCTGCCGAGCTCTCCGGAACCACCTGCTGGACATGCCGGAACCAACTGCCTCACAGGCCAAAATCATATGCCGGCTACGCCAAAACCACTGGGTGGACACTCCAGAATCACCTTGCGGGCATGCCGGAACCACGTCATGGACAGACGGCAAACACCTGCCGGACCTGCCGGAACCACCGGCCGAGCACGCCGGAACCACCTGCTCGACTCACCAGAGCCACCTGCCGGACACCCCAGAAACACCTGCGGGGTACGCCAGAACCACTTGGAGGACTCTCCGGGATCACCTGCCGGGCATGCCGGAACCACCTCTCAGACGTGCCAGAACCATGTGCTGGACACGCCGGAACCACCTGCCGAGTATGCCGGAACCACCTGCTCCACTCCCCAGAACCACCTGCTGGACACGCCAAAATCACCTGCCGGCTACGCCAGAACCACTCGGCAGACACTCCGGAACCACCTCCAGGACAGACCGGAACCAGCTGCCGGACACGCCGGGACCACCTGCTTGACTCGCCAGAACCGCCTGCCGGACACGCCAGGATCACCAGCCGGCTACGCCACAACCACTTGTCGGACACTCCGGAATCAGCTGCCGGGCATGCTGGAACCACCTCTCAGAGGTGCCACAACCACATGCCGGAGACGGCGGAAGCACCTGCCGAGAATGCCGGAAGTTCCTGATCCACTCCCCAGAACCACCTGCCGGACACGCCAAAATCACCTGCCGGCTACGCCAGAACCACTCGGCGGACACTCCAGAATCACCTGCCGGGCATGCCAGCACAACCTCTCAGAAGTGCCAGAAGCACGTGCCGGACAGGCCGGAACCATCTCCCGGACAGACCGGAAACACAGGAAACACTCGCCGGAACCACCTGCTTGACTCACCGGTCCCACCTGCCGGACACGCCAAAATCACCTGCCCGCTACACCAGAACCACTTGGTGGACAAGCCGGAATCACGTGAAGGGCATGCCGACAAAACCTCTCAGACGTGCCAGAACCTCGTGCCGGACACCCCAGAACCACCTGCTGGACAGACCGGAACCACCTGCCGGACACGCCGGAACCACCGGCTCGACTCGCCGGAACCATTGCCGGACATGCAAACTCACCTGCCGTCTACGCCAGAACCACTTGGCGAACACTCCGGAATCACCTGCCGGGCATGGCGGAACCACCTCTCAGACATGCCGGAACCACATGCCAATGACACCGGAAGCACCTGCCGAGCACGCCAGAACCACCTGCTCGACTCGCCAAAACCACCTGCTGGACACGCCAAAATCACCTGCCGGCTACGCCACAACCATTTGGTGAACACTTCGGAATCACCTGCCGGGCTGGCTGGAACCACCTGCCGGTCACGCCAACATCACCTGCCAGCTATGCCAGAACCACTTGGCGGACACCATGGAAACACCTGTCGGGCAGGCCGGAACCACCTCTCAGACGTGCCAGAACAATTTGCCTGAGATGCCGGAAGCACACCCCGAACAGACCGAAACCACCTGCCAGAACCGCCTGAACCCCCTGGCGATCACGCCTGATCCACCTGTTCAACTAGCCGGAACCACCTTCCTGACACGCCAAAATCACCTGCCAGGTATACCAGAACCACTTGGTGGACACTCTGGAATCATCTTCCAGACACGCCAGGACCAGCTTTCAGACACACCAGAACCACGTGCCAGAGACGCCGGAAGCACCAGCTGAGCATGCCTGAGCCACCTGCACGACTCGCAAGAAACACCTGTCGGACAGGCCTAAATCACCTGCCGGGTACGCCAGAAACACTTGGCGGACACTCCGGAATCACCTGTCGGGCATGCCGGAACCACCTCTCAGACTTGCCAGAACCATGTTCTGGACACGCCGGTACCACCTGCCGAGTATGCCGGAACCAGCTGATCCACTCCCCAGAACCACCTACTGGACACGCCAAAATCAACTGCCGGCTATGCCAGAACCACACGGCAGACACTCCGGAATCACATGCCAGGCATTCCGGAACCACCTCTCAGAGGTGCCAGAACCACATGCCGGAGACTCCGGAATCACCTGCCGGGCATGCCGGAACCACCTATCAAAGGTGCCAGAACCACATGCCGGAGACTCTGGAATCACCTGCCGGGCATGCCGGAACCTTCTCTCAGACGTGCCACAACCACGTGCCGGAGAGACCGGAAGCACCTGCCGAGCTCTCCGGAACCACCTGCTGGACATGCCGGAACCACCTGCCTCACAGGCCAAAATCATATGCCAGCTACGCCAAAACCACTGGGTGGACACTCCAGAATCACCTTGCGGGCATGCCGGAACCACGTCATGGACAGACGGCAAACACCTGCCGGACCTGCCGGAACCACCTGCCGAGCACGCCGGAACCACCTGCTCGACTCACCAGAGCCACCTGCCGGACACCCCAGAAACACCTGCGGGGTACGCCAGAACCACTTGGAGGACTCTCCGGGATCACCTGCCGGGCATGCCGGAACCACCTCTCAGACGTGCCAGAACCATGTACCGGACACCCCGGAACCACCTGCCGAGTATGCCGGAACCACCTGCTCCACTCCCCAGAACCACCTGCTGGACACGCCAAAATCACCTGCCGGCTACGCCAGAACCACTCGGCAGACACTCCGGAACCACCTCCAGGACAGACCGGAACCAGCTGCCGGACACGCCGGGACCACCTGCTTGACTCGCCAGAACCACCTGCCGGACACGCCAGAATCACCAGCCGGCTACGCCACAACCACTTGTCGGACACTCTGGAATCAGCTGCCGGGCATGCTGGAACCACCTCTCAGAGGTGCCACAACCACATGCCGGAGACGGCGGAAGCACCTGCCGAGAATGCCGGAAGTTCCTGATCCACTCCCCAGAACCACCTGCCGGACACGCCAAAATCACCTGCCGGCTACGCCAGAACCACTCGGCGGACACTCCAGAATCACCTGCCGGGCATGCCAGCACAACCTCTCAGAAGTGCCAGAAGCACGTGCCGGACAGGCCGGAACCATCTCCCGGACAGACCGCAAACACAGGAAACACTCGCCGGAACCACCTGCTTGACTCACCGGTCCCACCTGCCGGACACGCTAAAATCACCTGCCCGCTACACCAGAACCACTTGGTGGACAAGCCGGAATCACGTGAAGGGCATGCCGACACAACCTCTCAGACGTGCCAGAACCTCGTGCCGGACACCCCAGAACCACCTGCCGGACAGACCGGAACCACCTGCCGGACACGCCGGAACCACCAGCTCGACTCGCCGGAACCACCGCCGGACATGCAAAATCACCTGCCGGCTACGCCAGAACCACTTGGCGAACACTCCCGAATCAGCTGCCGGGCATGCGGGAACCACCTATCAGGCTTGCCAGAACCATGTTCCGGACACGCCGGTAAAACCTGCCGAGTATGCCGGAACCACCTGATCCACTCCCCAGAACCACCTGCTGGACACGCCAGAATCTCCTGCCGTCTACGCCAGAACCACTCGGCAGACACTCCGGAACCACCTGCCAGGCATGCCGGAACCACCTCTCAGAGGTGCCAGAACCACATGCCGGACACTCCGGAATCACCTGCCGGGCATGCCGGAACCATCTCTCAGACGTGCCCGAACCATGTTCCGGACACGCCGCTACCACCTGCCGAGCTCGCCGGAACCACCTGCTGGACACGCCAAAATCACCTGCCGGCTACGCCAGAACCACTTGGCGGACACTCCAGAATCACCTGCCGGGCTTGCTGGAACCACCTGCCGGTCACGCCAACATCACCTGCCAGCTACGCCAGAACCACTTGGCAGACACTCCGGAAACACCTGTCGTGCTGGCCGCAACCACCTCTCAGACGTGCCAGAACCATGTGCCTGAGATGCCGGAACCACACCCCGAACAGACCGAAACCACCTGCCAGAACCGCCTGAACCCCCTGGCGATCACGCCTGATCCACCTGTTCAACTAGTCGGAACCACCTTCCTGACACGCCAAAATCACCTGCCAGGTATACCAGAACCACTTGGTGGACACTCTGGAATCATCTTCCAGACACGCCAGAACCAGCTCTCAGACACACCAGAACCACGTGCCAGAGACGCCGGAAGCACCAGCTGAGCATGCCTGAGCCACCTGCACGACTCGCAAGAAACACCTGTCGGACAGGCCAAAATCACCTGCCGGGTACGCCAGAAACACTTGGCGGCCACTCCGGAATCACCTGTCGGGCATGCCGGAACCACCTCTCAGACTTGCCAGAACCATGTTCTGGACACGCCGGTACCACCTGCCGAGTATGCCGGAACCAGCTGATCCACTCCCCAGAACCACCTACTGGACACGCCAAAATCAACTGCCGGCTATGCCAGAACCACACGGCAGACACTCCGGAATCACATGCCAGGCATTCCGGAACCACCTCTCAGAGGTGCCAGAACCACATGCCGGAGACTCCGGAATCACCTGCCGGGCATGCCGGAACCACCTATCAAAGGTGCCAGAACCACATGCCGGAGACTCTGGAATCACCTGCCGGGCATGCCGGAACCTTCTCTCAGACGTGCCACAACCACGTGCCGGAGAGACCGGAAGCACCTGCCGAGCTCTCCGGAACCACCTGCTGGACATGCCGGAACCACCTGCCTCACAGGCCAAAATCATATGCCGGCTACGCCAAAACCACTGGGTGGACACTCCAGAATCACCTTGCGGGCATGCCGGAACCACGTCATGGACAGACGGCAAACACCTGCCGGACCTGCCGGAACCACCTGCCGAGCACGCCGGAACCACCTGCTCGACTCACCAGAGCCACCTGCCGGACACACCAGAAACACCTGCGTGGTACGCCAGAACCACTTGGAGGACTCTCCGGGATCACCTGACGGGCATGCCGGAACCACCTCTCAGACATGCCAGAACCATGTGCCGGACACGCCGGAACCACCTGCCGAGTATGCCGGAACCACCTGCTCCACTCCCCAGAACCACCTGCTGGACACGCCAAAATCACCTGCCGGTTACGCCAGAACCACTCGGCAGACACTCCGGAACCACCTCCAGGACAGACCGGAACCAGCTGCCGGACACGCCGGGACCACCAGCTTGACTCGCCAGAACCACCTGCCGGACACGCCAGAATCACCAGCCGGCTACGCCACAACCACTTGTCGGACACTCCGGAATCAGCTGCCGGGCATGCTGGAACCACCTCTCAGAGGTGCCACAACCACATGCCGGAGACGGCGGAAGCACCTGCCGAGAATGCCGGAAGTTCCTGATCCACTCCCCAGAACCACCTGCCGGACACGCCAAAATCACCTGCCGGCTACGCCAGAACCACTCGGCGGACACTCCAGAATCACCTGTCGGGCATGCCAGCACAACCTCTCAGAAGTGCCAGAAGCACGTGCCGGACAGGCCGGAACCATCTCCCGGACAGACCGGAAACACAGGAAACACTCGCCGGAACCACCTGCTTGACTCACCGGTCCCACCTGCCGGACACGCCAAAATCACCTGCCCGCTACACCAGAACCACTTGGTGGACAAGCCGGAATCACGTGAAGGGCATGCCGACACAACCTCTCAGACGTGCCAGAACCTCGTGCCGGACACACCAGAACCACCTGCTGGACAGACCGGAACCACCTGCCGGACACGCCAGAACCACCGGCTCGACTCGCCGGAACCATTGCCGGACATGCAAAATCACCTG
The DNA here is from genome assembly GCF_041296265.1 of Equus caballus. NCBI lineage: Eukaryota > Metazoa > Chordata > Mammalia > Perissodactyla > Equidae > Equus > Equus caballus. The sequence continues at coordinate 35,813,082 of NC_091689.1, forward strand.
CCGGCTACGCCAGAACTACTTGGCGAACACTCCGGAATCACCTGCCGGGCATGGCGGAACCACCTCTCAGACATGCCGGAACCACATGCCAATGACACCGGAAGCACCTGCCGAGCACGCCAGAACCACCTGCTCGACTCGCCAAAACCACATGCTGGACACGCCAAAATCACCTGCCGGCTACGCCAGAACCACTTGGCGGACACTCCAGAATCACCTGCCGGGCTTGCAGGAACCACCTTCCGGTCATGCCAACATCACCTGCCAGCTACGCCAGAACCACTTGGCAGACACTCCGGAAACACCTGTCGGGCTGGCCGCAACCACCTCTCAGACGTGCCAGAACCATGAGCCTGAGATGCCGGAACCACACCCCGAACAGACCGAAACCACCTGCCAGACCCGCCTGAACCCCCTGGCGAGCACGCCTGATCCACCTGTTCAACTAGCCGGAACCACCTTCCTGACACGCCAAAATCACCTGCCAGGTATACCAGAACCACTTGGTGGACACTCTGGAATCATCTTCCAGACACGCCAGGACCAGCTTTCAGACACACCAGAACCACGTGCCAGAGACGCCGGAAGCACCAGCTGAGCATGCCTGAGCCACCTGCACGACTCGCAAGAAACACCTGTCGGACAGGCCTAAATCACCTGCCGGGTACGCCAGAAACACTTGGCGGACACTCCGGAATCACCTGTCGGGCATGCCGGAACCACCTCTCAGACTTGCCAGAACCATGTTCTGGACACGCCGGTACCACCTGCCGAGTATGCCGGAACCAGCTGATCCACTCCCCAGAACCACCTACTGGACACGCCAAAATCAACTGCCGGCTATGCCAGAACCACACGGCAGACACTCCGGAATCACATGCCAGGCATTCCGGAACCACCTCTCAGAGGTGCCAGAACCACATGCCGGAGACTCCGGAATCACCTGCCGGGCATGCCGGAACCACCTATCAAAGGTGCCAGAACCACATGCCGGAGACTCTGGAATCACCTGCCGGGCATGCCGGAACCTTCTCTCAGACGTGCCACAACCACGTGCCGGAGAGACCGGAAGCACCTGCCGAGCTCTCCGGAACCACCTGCTGGACATGCCGGAACCACCTGCCTCACAGGCCAAAATCATATGCCGGCTACGCCAAAACCACTGGGTGGACACTCCAGAATCACCTTGCGGGCATGCCGGAACCACGTCATGGACAGACGGCAAACACCTGCCGGACCTGCCGGAACCACCTGCCGAGCACGCCGGAACCACCTGCTCGACTCACCAGAGCCACCTGCCGGACACACCAGAAACACCTGCGGGGTACGCCAGAACCACTTGGAGGACTCTCCGGGATCACCTGCCGGGCATGCCGGAACCACCTCTCAGACGTGCCAGAACCATGTACCGGACACGCCGGAACCACCTGCCGAGTATGCCGGAACCACCTGCTCCACTCCCCAGAACCACCTGCTGGACACGCCAAAATCACCTGGCGGCTACGCCAGAACCACTCGGCAGACACTCCGGAACCACCTCCAGGACAGACCGGAACCAGCTGCCGGACACGCCGGGACCACCTGCTTGACTCGCCAGAACCACCTGCCGGACACGCCAGAATCACCAGCCGGCTACGCCACAACCACTTGTCGGACACTCCGGAATCAGCTGCCGGGCATGCTGGAACCACCTCTCAGAGGTGCCACAACCACATGCCGGAGACGGCGGAAGCACCTGCCGAGAATGCCGGAAGTTCCTGATCCACTCCCCAGAACCACCTGCCGGACACGCCAAAATCACCTGCCGGCTACGCCAGAACCACTCGGCGGACACTCCAGAATCACCTGCCGGGCATGCCAGCACAACCTCTCAGTAGTGCCAGAAGCACGAGCCGGACAGGCCGGAACCATCTCCCGGACAGACCGGAAACACAGGAAACACTCGCCGGAACCACCTGCTTGACTCACCGGTCCCACCTGCCGGACACGCCAAAATCACCTGCCCGCTACACCAGAACCACTTGGTGGACAAGCCGGAATCACGTGAAGGGCATGCCGACACAACCTCTCAGACGTGCCAGAACCTCGTGCCGGACACCCCAGAACCACCTGCCGGACAGACCGGAACCACCTGCCGGACACGCCGGAACCACCCGCTCGATTTGCCGGAACCACCGCCGGACATGCAAAATCACCTGCCGGCTACGCCAGAACCACTTGGCGAACACTCCCGAATCAGCTGCCGGGCATGCGGGAACCACCTATCAGGCTTGCCAGAACCATGTTCCGGACACGCCGGTACCACCTGCCGAGTATGCCGGAACCACCTGATCCACTCCCCAGAACCACCTGCTGGACACGCCAGAATCTCCTGCCGTCTACGCCAGAACCACTCGGCAGACACTCCGGAACCACTTGCCAGGCATGCCGGAACCACCTCTCAGAGGTGCCAGAACCACATGCCGGACACTCCGGAATCACCTGCCGGGCATGCCGGAACCATCTCTCAGACGTGCCCGAACCATGTTCCGGACACGCCGCTACCACCTGCCGAGCTCGCCGGAACCACCTGCTGGACACGCCAAAATCACCTGCCGGCTACGCCAGAACCACTTGGCGGACACTCCAGAATCACCTGCCGGGCTTGCTGGAACCACCTGCCGGTCACGCCAACATCACCTGCCAGCTACGCCAGAACCACTTGGCAGACACTCCGGAAACACCTGTCGTGCTGGCCGCAACCACCTCTCAGACGTGCCAGAACCATGTGCCTGAGATGCCGGAACCACACCCCGAACAGACCGAAACCACCTGCCAGAACCGCCTGAACCCCCTGGCGATCACGCCTGATCCACCTGTTCAACTAGTCGGAACCACCTTCCTGACACGCCAAAATCACCTGCCAGGTATACCAGAACCACTTGGTGGACACTCTGGAATCATCTTCCAGACACGCCAGAAACAGCTCTCAGACACACCAGAACCACGTGCCAGAGACGCCGGAAGCACCAGCTGAGCATGCCTGAGCCACCTGCACGACTCGCAAGAAACACCCGTCGGACAGGCCAAAATCACCTGCCGGGTACGCCAGAAACACTTGGCGGCCACTCCGGAATCACCTGTCGGGCATGCCGGAACCACCTCTCAGACTTGCCAGAACCATGTTCTGGACACGCCGGTACCACCTGCCGAGTATGCCGGAACCAGCTGATCCACTCCCCAGAACCACCTACTGGACACGCCAAAATCAACTGCCGGCTATGCCAGAACCACACGGCAGACACTCCGGAATCACATGCCAGGCATTCCGGAACCACCTCTCAGAGGTGCCAGAACCACATGACGGAGACTCCGGAATCACCTGCCGGGCATGCCGGAACCACCTATCAAAGGTGCCAGAACCACATGCCGGAGACTCTGGAATCACCTGCCGGGCATGCCGGAACCTTCTCTCAGACGTGCCACAACCACGTGCCGGAGAGACCGGAAGCACCTGCCGAGCTCTCCGGAACCACATGCTGGACATGCCGGAACCACCTGCCTCACAGGCCAAAATCCTATGCCGGCTACGCCAAAACCACTGGGTGGACACTCCAGAATCACCTTGCGGGCATGCCGGAACCACGTCATGGACAGACGGCAAACATCTGCCGGACCTGCCGGAACCACCTGCCGAGCACGCCGGAACCACCTGCTCGACTCACCAGAGCCACCTGCCGGACACCCCAGAAACACCTGCGGGGTACGCCAGAACCACTTGGAGGACTCTCCGGGATCACCTGCCGGGCATGCAGGAACCACCTCTCAGACGTGCCAGAACCATGTGCCGGACACGCCGGAACCACCTGCCGAGTATGCCGGAACCACCTGCTCCACTCCCCAGAACCACCTGCTGGACACGCCAAAATCACCTGCCGGCTACGCCAGAACCACTCGGCAGACACTCCGGAACCACCTCCAGGACAGACCGGAACCAGCTGCCGGACACGCCGGGACCACCTGCTTGACTCGCCAGAACCGCCTGCCGGACACGCCAGAATCACCAGCCGGCTACGCCACAACCACTTGTCGGACACTCCGGAATCAGCTGCCGGGCATGCTGGAACCACCTCTCAGAGGTGCCACAACCACATGCCGGAGACGGCGGAAGCACCTGCCGAGAATGCCGGAAGTTCCTGATCCACTCCCCAGAACCACCTGCCGGACACGCCAGAATCACCAGCCGGCTACGCCACAACCACTTGTCGGACACTCCGGAATCAGCTGCCGGGCATGCTGGAACCACCTCTCAGAGGTGCCACAACCACATGCCGGAGACGGCGGAAGCACCTGCCGAGAATGCCGGAAGTTCCTGATCCACTCCCCAGAACCACCTGCCGGACACGCCAAAATCACCTGCCGGCTACGCCAGAACCACTCGGCGGACACTCCAGAATCACCTGCCGGGCATGCCAGCACAACCTCTCAGAAGTGCCAGAAGCACGTGCCGGACAGGCCGGAACCATCTCCCGGACAGACCGGAAACACAGGAAACACTCGCCGGAACCACCTGCTTGACTCACCGGTCCCACCTGCCGGACACGCCAAAATCACCTGCCCGCTACACCAGAACCACTTGGTGGACAAGCCGGAATCACGTGAAGGGCATGCCGACACAACCTCTCAGACGTGCCAGAACCTCGTGCCGGACACCCCAGAACCACCTGCCGGACAGACCGGAACCACCTGCCGGACACGCCGGAACCACCCGCTCGATTCGCCGGAACCACCGCCGGACATGCAAAATCACCTGCCGGCTACGCCAGAACCACTTGGCGAACACTCCCGAATCAGCTGCCGGGCATGCGGGAACCACCTATCAGGCTTGCCAGAACCATGTTCCGGACACGCCGGTAAAACCTGCCGAGTATGCCGGAACCACCTGATCCACTCCCCAGAACCACCTGCTGGACACGCCAGAATCTCCTGCCGTCTACGCCAGAACCACTCGGCAGACACTCCGGAACCACCTGCCAGGCATGCCGGAACCAACTCTCAGAGGTGCCAGAACCACATGCCGGACACTCCGGAATCACCTGCCGGGCATGCCGGAACCATCTCTCAGACGTGCCCGAACCATGTTCCGGACACGCCGCTACCACCTGCCGAGCTCGCCGGAACCACCTGCTGGACACGCCAAAATCACCTGCCGGCTACGCCAGAACCACTTGGCGGACACTCCAGAATCACCTGCCGGGCTTGCTGGAACCACCTGCCGGTCACGCCAACATCACCTGCCAGCTACGCCAGAACCACTTGGCAGACACTCCAGAATCACCTGTCGTGCTGGCCGCAACCACCTCTCAGACGTGCCAGAACCATGTGCCTGAGATGCCGGAACCACACCCCGAACAGACCGAAACCACCTGCCAGAACCGCCTGAACCCCCTGGCGATCACGCCTGATCCACCTGTTCAACTAGTCGGAACCACCTTCCTGACACGCCAAAATCACCTGCCAGGTATACCAGAACCACTTGGTGGACACTCTGGAATCATCTTCCAGACACGCCAGAACCAGCTCTCAGACACACCAGAACCACGTGCCAGAGACGCCGGAAGCACCAGCTGAGCATGCCTGAGCCACCTGCACGACTCGCAAGAAACACCTGTCGGACAGGCCAAAATCACCTGCCGGGTACGCCAGAAACACTTGGCGGCCACTCCGGAATCACCTGTCGGGCATGCCGGAACCACCTCTCAGACTTGCCAGAACCATGTTCTGGACACGCCGGTACCACCTGCCGAGTATGCCGGAACCAGCTGATCCACTCCCCAGAACCACCTACTGGACACGCCAAAATCAACTGCCGGCTATGCCAGAACCACACGGCAGACACTCCGGAATCACATGCCAGGCATTCCGGAACCACCTCTCAGAGGTGCCAGAACCACATGCCGGAGACTCCGGAATCACCTGCCGGGCATGCCGGAACCACCTATCAAAGGTGCCAGAACCACATGCCGGAGACTCTGGAATCACCTGCCGGGCATGCCGGAACCTTCTCTCAGACGTGCCACAACCACGTGCCGGAGAGACCGGAAGCACCTGCCGAGCTCTCCGGAACCACCTGCTGGACATGCCGGAACCACCTGCCTCACAGGCCAAAATCCTATGCCGGCTACGCCAAAACCACTGGGTGGACACTCCAGAATCACCTTGCGGGCATGCCGGAACCATGTCATGGACAGACGGCAAACACCTGCCGGACCTGCCGGAACCACCTGCCGAGCACGCCGGAACCACCTGCTCGACTCACCAGAGCCACCTGCCGGACACCCCAGAAACACCTGCGGGGTACGCCAGAACCACTTGGAGGACTCTCCGGGATCACCTGCCGGGCATGCCGGAACCACCTCTCAGACGTGCCAGAACCATGTGCCGGACACGCCGGAACCACCTGCCGAGTATGCCGGAACCACCTGCTCCACTCCCCAGAACCACCTGCTGGACACGCCAAAATCACCTGCCGGTTACGCCAGAACCACTCGGCAGACACTCCGGAACCACCTCCAGGACAGACCGGAACCAGCTGCCGGACACGCCGGGACCACCAGCTTGACTCGCCAGAACCACCTGCCGGACACGCCAGAATCACCAGGCGGCTACGCCACAACCACTTGTCGGACACTCCGGAATCAGCTGCCGGGCATGCTGGAACCACCTCTCAGAGGTGCCACAACCACATGCCGGAGACGGGGGAAGCACCTGCCGAGAATGCCGGAAGTTCCTGATCCACTCCCCAGAACCACCTGCCGGACACGCCAAAATCACCTGCCGGCTACGCCAGAACCACTCGGCGGACACTCCAGAATCACCTGTCGGGCATGCCAGCACAACCTCTCAGAAGTGCCAGAAGCACGTGCCGGACAGGCCGGAACCATCTCCCGGACAGACCGGAAACACAGGAAACACTCGCCGGAACCACCTGCTTGACTCACCGGTCCCACCTGCCGGACACGCCAAAATCACCTGCCCGCTACACCAGAACCACTTGGTGGACAAGCCGGAATCACGTGAAGGGCATGCCGACACAACCTCTCAGACGTGCCAGAACCTCGTGCCGGACACACCAGAACCACCTGCTGGACAGACCGGAACCACCTGCCGGACACGCCAGAACCACCGGCTCGACTCGCCGGAACCATTGCCGGACATGCAAAATCACCTGCCGGCTACGCCAGAACTACTTGGCGAACACTCCGGAATCACCTGCCGGGCATGGCGGAACCACCTCTCAGACATGCCGGAACCACATGCCAATGACACCGGAAGCACCTGCCGAGCACGCCAGAACCACCTGCTCGACTCGCCAAAACCACCTGCTGGACACGCCAAAATCACCTGCCGGCTACGCCAGAACCACTTGGCGGACACTCCAGAATCACCTGCCGGGCTTGCAGGAACCACCTGCCGGTCATGCCAACATCACCTGCCAGCTACGCCAGAACCACTTGGCAGACACTCCGGAAACACCTGTCGGGCTGGCCGCAACCACCTCTCAGACGTGCCAGAACCATGAGCCTGAGATGCCGGAACCACACGCCGAACAGACCGAAACCACCTGCCAGACCCGCCTGAACCCCCTGGCGAGCACGCCTGATCCACCTGTTCAACTAGCCGGAACCACCTTCCTGACACGCCAAAATCACCTGCCAGGTATACCAGAACCACTTGGTGGACACTCTGGAATCATCTTCCAGACACGCCAGGACCAGCTTTCAGACACACCAGAACCACGTGCCAGAGACGCCGGAAGCACCAGCTGAGCATGCCTGAGCCACCTGCACGACTCGCAAGAAACACCTGTCGGACAGGCCTAAATCACCTGCCGGGTACGCCAGAAACACTTGGCGGACACTCCGGAATCACCTGTCGGGCATGCCGGAACCACCTCTCAGACTTGCCAGAACCATGTTCTGGACACGCCGGTACCACCTGCCGAGTATGCCGGAACCAGCTGATCCACTCCCCAGAACCACCTACTGGACACGCCAAAATCAACTGCCGGCTATGCCAGAACCACACGGCAGACACTCCGGAATCACATGCCAGGCATTCCGGAACCACCTCTCAGAGGTGCCAGAACCACATGCCGGAGACTCCGGAATCACCTGCCGGGCATGCCGGAACCACCTATCAAAGGTGCCAGAACCACATGCCGGAGACTCTGGAATCACCTGCCGGGCATGCCGGAACCTTCTCTCAGACGTGCCACAACCACGTGCCGGAGAGACCGGAAGCACCTGCCGAGCTCTCCGGAACCACCTGCTGGACATGCCGGAACCACCTGCCTCACAGGCCAAAATCATATGCCGGCTACGCCAAAACCACTGGGTGGACACTCCAGAATCACCTTGCGGGCATGCCGGAACCACGTCATGGACAGACGGCAAACACCTGCCGGACCTGCCGGAACCACCTGCCGAGCACGCCGGAACCACCTGCTCGACTCACCAGAGCCACCTGCCGGACACACCAGAAACACCTGCGGGGTACGCCAGAACCACTTGGAGGACTCTCCGGGATCACCTGCCGGGCATGCCGGAACCACCTCTCAGACGTGCCAGAACCATGTACCGGACACGCCGGAACCACCTGCCGAGTATGCCGGAACCACCTGCTCCACTCCCCAGAACCACCTGCTGGACACGCCAAAATCACCTGGCGGCTACGCCAGAACCACTCGGCAGACACTCCGGAACCACCTCCAGGACAGACCGGAACCAGCTGCCGGACACGCCGGGACCACCTGCTTGACTCGCCAGAACCACCTGCCGGACACGCCAGAATCACCAGCCGGCTACGCCACAACCACTTGTCGGACACTCCGGAATCAGCTGCCGGGCATGCTGGAACCACCTCTCAGAGGTGCCACAACCACATGCCGGAGACGGCGGAAGCACCTGCCGAGAATGCCGGAAGTTCCTGATCCACTCCCCAGAACCACCTGCCGGACACGCCAAAATCACCTGCCGGCTACGCCAGAACCACTCGGCGGACACTCCAGAATCACCTGCCGGGCATGCCAGCACAACCTCTCAGTAGTGCCAGAAGCACGAGCCGGACAGGCCGGAACCATCTCCCGGACAGACCGGAAACACAGGAAACACTCGCCGGAACCACCTGCTTGACTCACCGGTCCCACCTGCCGGACACGCCAAAATCACCTGCCCGCTACACCAGAACCACTTGGTGGACAAGCCGGAATCACGTGAAGGGCATGCCGACACAACCTCTCAGACGTGCCAGAACCTCGTGCCGGACACCCCAGAACCACCTGCCGGACAGACCGGAACCACCTGCCGGACACGCCGGAACCACCCGCTCGATTCGCCGGAACCACCGCCGGACATGCAAAATCACCTGCCGGCTACGCCAGAACCACTTGGCGAACACTCCCGAATCAGCTGCCGGGCATGCGGGAACCACCTATCAGGCTTGCCAGAACCATGTTCCGGACACGCCGGTAAAACCTGCCGAGTATGCCGGAACCACCTGATCCACTCCCCAGAACCACCTGCTGGACACGCCAGAATCTCCTGCCGTCTACGCCAGAACCACTCGGCAGACACTCCGGAACCACCTGCCAGGCATGCCGGAACCAACTCTCAGAGGTGCCAGAACCACATGCCGGACACTCCGGAATCACCTGCCGGGCATGCCGGAACCATCTCTCAGACGTGCCCGAACCATGTTCCGGACACGCCGCTACCACCTGCCGAGCTCGCCGGAACCACCTGCTGGACACGCCAAAATCACCTGCCGGCTACGCCAGAACCACTTGGCGGACACTCCAGAATCACCTGCCGGGCTTGCTGGAACCACCTGCCGGTCACGCCAACATCACCTGCCAGCTACGCCAGACCCACTTGGCAGACACTCCAGAAACACCTGTCGTGCTGGCCGCAACCACCTCTCAGACGTGCCAGAACCATGTGCCTGAGATGCCGGAACCACACCCCGAACAGACCGAAACCACCTGCCAGAACCGCCTGAACCCCCTGGCGATCACGCCTGATCCACCTGTTCAACTAGTCGGAACCACCTTCCTGACACGCCAAAATCACCTGCCAGGTATACCAGAACCACTTGGTGGACACTCTGGAATCATCTTCCAGACACGCCAGAACCAGCTCTCAGACACACCAGAACCACGTGCCAGAGACGCCGGAAGCACCAGCTGAGCATGCCTGAGCCACCTGCAGGACTCGCAAGAAACACCTGTCGGACAGGCCAAAATCACCTGCCGGGTACGCCAGAAACACTTGGCGGCCACTCCGGAATCACCTGTCGGGCATGCCGGAACCACCTCTCAGACTTGCCAGAACCATGTTCTGGACACGCCGGTACCACCTGCCGAGTATGCCGGAACCAGCTGATCCACTCCCCAGAACCACCTACTGGACACGCCAAAATCAACTGCCGGCTATGCCAGAACCACACGGCAGACACTCCGGAATCACATGCCAGGCATTCCGGAACCACCTCTCAGAGGTGCCAGAACCACATGCCGGAGACTCCGGAATCACCTGCCGGGCATGCCGGAACCACCTATCAAAGGTGCCAGAACCACATGCCGGAGACTCTGGAATCACCTGCCGGGCATGCCGGAACCTTCTCTCAGACGTGCCACAACCACGTGCCGGAGAGACCGGAAGCACCTGCCGAGCTCTCCGGAACCACCTGCTGGACATGCCGGAACCACCTGCCTCACAGGCCAAAATCCTATGCCGGCTACGCCAAAACCACTGGGTGGACACTCCAGAATCACCTTGCGGGCATGCCGGAACCACGTCATGGACAGACGGCAAACACCTGCCGGACCTGCCGGAACCACCTGCCGAGCACGCCGGAACCACCTGCTCGACTCACCAGAGCCACCTGCCGGACACACCAGAAACACCTGCGGGGTACGCCAGAACCACTTGGAGGACTCTCCGGGATCACCTGCCGGGCATGCCGGAACCACCTCTCAGACGTGCCAGAACCATGTACCGGACACGCCGGAACCACCTGCCGAGTATGCCGGAACCACCTGCTCCACTCCCCAGAACCACCTGCTGGACACGCCAAAATCACCTGGCGGCTACGCCAGAACCACTCGGCAGACACTCCGGAACCACCTCCAGGACAGACCGGAACCAGCTGCCGGACACGCCGGGACCACCTGCTTGACTCGCCAGAACCACCTGCCGGACACGCCAGAATCACCAGCCGGCTACGCCACAACCACTTGTCGGACACTCCGGAATCAGCTGCCGGGCATGCTGGAACCACCTCTCAGAGGTGCCACAACCACATGCCGGAGACGGCGGAAGCACCTGCCGAGAATGCCGGAAGTTCCTGATCCACTCCCCAGAACCACCTGCCGGACACGCCAAAATCACCTGCCGGCTACGCCAGAACCACTCGGCGGACACTCCAGAATCACCTGCCGGGCATGCCAGCACAACCTCTCAGTAGTGCCAGAAGCACGAGCCGGACAGGCCGGAACCATCTCCCGGACAGACCGGAAACACAGGAAACACTCGCCGGAACCACCTGCTTGACTCACCGGTCCCACCTGCCGGACACGCCAAAATCACCTGCCCGCTACACCAGAACCACTTGGTGGACAAGCCGGAATCACGTGAAGGGCATGCCGACACAACCTCTCAGACGTGCCAGAACCTCGTGCCGGACACCCCAGAACCACCTGCCGGACAGACCGGAACCACCTGCCGGACACGCCGGAACCACCCGCTCGATTCGCCGGAACCACCGCCGGACATGCAAAATCACCTGCCGGCTACGCCAGAACCACTTGGCGAACACTCCCGAATCAGCTGCCGGGCATGCGGGAACCACCTATCAGGCTTGCCAGAACCATGTTCCGGACACGCCGGTAAAACCTGCCGAGTATGCCGGAACCACCTGATCCACTCCCCAGAACCACCTGCTGGACACGCCAGAATCTCCTGCCGTCTACGCCAGAACCACTCGGCAGACACTCCGGAACCACCTGCCAGGCATGCCGGAACCAACTCTCAGAGGTGCCAGAACCACATGCCGGACACTCCGGAATCACCTGCCGGGCATGCCGGAACCATCTCTCAGACGTGCCCGAACCATGTTCCGGACACGCCGCTACCACCTGCCGAGCTCGCCGGAACCACCTGCTGGACACGCCAAAATCACCTGCCGGCTACGCCAGAACCACTTGGCGGACACTCCAGAATCACCTGCCGGGCTTGCTGGAACCACCTGCCGGTCACGCCAACATCACCTGCCAGCTACGCCAGACCCACTTGGCAGACACTCCAGAAACACCTGTCGTGCTGGCCGCAACCACCTCTCAGACGTGCCAGAACCATGTGCCGGACACGCCGGAACCACCTGCCGAGTATGCCGGAACCACCTGCTCCACTCCCCAGAACCACCTGCTGGACACGCCAAAATCACCTGCCGGTTACGCCAGAACCACTCGGCAGACACTCCGGAACCACCTCCAGGACAGACCGGAACCAGCTGCCGGACACGCCGGGACCACCAGCTTGACTCGCCAGAACCACCTGCCGGACACGCCAGAATCACCAGGCGGCTATGCCACAACCACTTGTCGGACACTCCGGAATCAGCTGCCGGGCATGCTGGAACCACCTCTCAGAGGTGCCACAACCACATGCCGGAGACGGCGGAAGCACCTGCCGAGAATGCCGGAAGTTCCTGATCCACTCCCCAGAACCACCTGCCGAGCACGCCAGAACCACCTGCTCGACTCGCCAAAACCACCTGCTGGACACGCCAAAATCACCTGCCGGCTACGCCAGAACCACTTGGCGGACACTCCAGAATCACCTGCCGGGCTTGCAGGAACCACCTGCCGGTCATGCCAACATCACCTGCCAGCTACGCCAGAACCACTTGGCAGACACTCCGGAAACACCTGTCGGGCTGGCCGCAACCACCTCTCAGACGTGCCAGAACCATGAGCCTGAGATGCCGGAACCACACGCCGAACAGACCGAAACCACCTGCCAGACCCGCCTGAACCCCCTGGCGAGCACGCCTGATCCACCTGTTCAACTAGCCGGAACCACCTTCCTGACACGCCAAAATCACCTGCCAGGTATACCAGAACCACTTGGTGGACACTCTGGAATCATCTTCCAGACACGCCAGGACCAGCTTTCAGACACACCAGAACCACGTGCCAGAGACGCCGGAAGCACCAGCTGAGCATGCCTGAGCCACCTGCACGACTCGCAAGAAACACCTGTCGGACAGGCCTAAATCACCTGCCGGGTACGCCAGAAACACTTGGCGGCCACTCCGGAATCACCTGTCGGGCATGCCGGAACCACCTCTCAGACTTGCCAGAACCATGTTCTGGACACGCCGGTACCACCTGCCGAGTATGCCGGAACCAGCTGATCCACTCCCCAGAACCACCTACTGGACACGCCAAAATCAACTGCCGGCTATGCCAGAACCACACGGCAGACACTCCGGAATCACATGCCAGGCATTCCGGAACCACCTCTCAGAGGTGCCAGAACCACATGCCGGAGACTCCGGAATCACCTGCCGGGCATGCCGGAACCACCTATCAAAGGTGCCAGAACCACATGCCGGAGACTCTGGAATCACCTGCCGGGCATGCCGGAACCTTCTCTCAGACGTGCCACAACCACGTGCCGGAGAGACCGGAAGCACCTGCCGAGCTCTCCGGAACCACCTGCTGGACATGCCGGAACCACCTGCCTCACAGGCCAAAATCCTATGCCGGCTACGCCAAAACCACTGGGTGGACACTCCAGAATCACCTTGCGGGCATGCCGGAACCACGTCATGGACAGACGGCAAACACCTGCCGGACCTGCCGGAACCACCTGCCGAGCACGCCGGAACCACCTGCTCGACTCACCAGAGCCACCTGCCGGACACACCAGAAACACCTGCGGGGTACGCCAGAACCACTTGGAGGACTCTCCGGGATCACCTGCCGGGCATGCCGGAACCACCTCTCAGACGTGCCAGAACCATGTACCGGACACGCCGGAACCACCTGCCGAGTATGCCGGAACCACCTGCTCCACTCCCCAGAACCACCTGCTGGACACGCCAAAATCACCTGGCGGCTACGCCAGAACCACTCGGCAGACACTCCGGAACCACCTCCAGGACAGACCGGAACCAGCTGCCGGACACGCCGGGACCACCTGCTTGACTCGCCAGAACCACCTGCCGGACACGCCAGAATCACCAGCCGGCTACGCCACAACCACTTGTCGGACACTCCGGAATCAGCTGCCGGGCATGCTGGAACCACCTCTCAGAGGTGCCACAACCACATGCCGGAGACGGCGGAAGCACCTGCCGAGAATGCCGGAAGTTCCTGATCCACTCCCCAGAACCACCTGCCGGACACGCCAAAATCACCTGCCGGCTACGCCAGAACCACTCGGCGGACACTCCAGAATCACCTGCCGGGCATGCCAGCACAACCTCTCAGTAGTGCCAGAAGCACGAGCCGGACAGGCCGGAACCATCTCCCGGACAGACCGGAAACACAGGAAACACTCGCCGGAACCACCTGCTTGACTCACCGGTCCCACCTGCCGGACACGCCAAAATCACCTGCCCGCTACACCAGAACCACTTGGTGGACAAGCCGGAATCACGTGAAGGGCATGCCGACACAACCTCTCAGACGTGCCAGAACCTCGTGCCGGACACCCCAGAACCACCTGCCGGACAGACCGGAACCACCTGCCGGACACGCCGGAACCACCCGCTCGATTTGCCGGAACCACCGCCGGACATGCAAAATCACCTGCCGGCTACGCCAGAACCACTTGGCGAACACTCCCGAATCAGCTGCCGGGCATGCGGGAACCACCTATCAGGCTTGCCAGAACCATGTTCCGGACACGCCGGTAAAACCTGCCGAGTATGCCGGAACCACCTGATCCACTCCCCAGAACCACCTGCTGGACACGCCAGAATCTCCTGCCGTCTACGCCAGAACCACTCGGCAGACACTCCGGAACCACTTGCCAGGCATGCCGGAACCACCTCTCAGAGGTGCCAGAACCACATGCCGGACACTCCGGAATCACCTGCCGGGCATGCCGGAACCATCTCTCAGACGTGCCCGAACCATGTTCCGGACACGCCGCTACCACCTGCCGAGCTCGCCGGAACCACCTGCTGGACACGCCAAAATCACCTGCCGGCTACGCCAGAACCACTTGGCGGACACTCCAGAATCACCTGCCGGGCTTGCTGGAACCACCTGCCGGTCACGCCAACATCACCTGCCAGCTACGCCAGAACCACTTGGCAGACACTCCGGAAACACCTGTCGTGCTGGCCGCAACCACCTCTCAGACGTGCCAGAACCATGTGCCTGAGATGCCGGAAGCACACCCCGAACAGACCGAAACCACCTGCCAGAACCGCCTGAACCCCCTGGCGATCACGCCTGATCCACCTGTTCAACTAGTCGGAACCACCTTCCTGACACGCCAAAATCACCTGCCAGGTATACCAGAACCACTTGGTGGACACTCTGGAATCATCTTCCAGACACGCCAGAACCAGCTCTCAGACACACCAGAACCACGTGCCAGAGACGCCGGAAGCACCAGCTGAGCATGCCTGAGCCACCTGCACGACTCGCAAGAAACACCTGTCGGACAGGCCAAAATCACCTGCCGGGTACGCCAGAAACACTTGGCGGCCACTCCGGAATCACCTGTCGGGCATGCCGGAACCACCTCTCAGACTTGCCAGAACCATGTTCTGGACACGCCGGTACCACCTGCCGAGTATGCCGGAACCAGCTGATCCACTCCCCAGAACCACCTACTGGACACGCCAAAATCAACTGCCGGCTATGCCAGAACCACACGGCAGACACTCCGGAATCACATGCCAGGCATTCCGGAACCACCTCTCAGAGGTGCCAGAACCACATGCCGGAGACTCCGGAATCACCTGCCGGGCATGCCGGAACCACCTATCAAAGGTGCCAGAACCACATGCCGGAGACTCTGGAATCACCTGCCGGGCATGCCGGAACCTTCTCTCAGACGTGCCACAACCACGTGCCGGAGAGACCGGAAGCACCTGCCGAGCTCTCCGGAACCACCTGCTGGACATGCCGGAACCACCTGCCTCACAGGCCAAAATCCTATGCCGGCTACGCCAAAACCACTGGGTGGACACTCCAGAATCACCTTGCGGGCATGCCGGAACCACGTCATGGACAGACGGCAAACACCTGCCGGACCTGCCGGAACCACCTGCCGAGCACGCCGGAACCACCTGCTCGACTCACCAGAGCCACCTGCCGGACACCCCAGAAACACCTGCGGGGTACGCCAGAACCACTTGGAGGACTCTCCGGGATCACCTGCCGGGCATGCACGAACCACCTCTCAGACGTGCCAGAACCATGTGCCGGACACGCCGGAACCACCTGCCGAGTATGCCGGAACCACCTGCTCCACTCCCCAGAACCACCTGCTGGACACGCCAAAATCACCTGCCGGTTACGCCAGAACCACTCGGCAGACACTCCGGAACCACCTCCAGGACAGACCGGAACCAGCTGCCGGACACGCCGGGACCACCAGCTTGACTCGCCAGAACCACCTGCCGGACACGCCAGAATCACCAGGCGGCTACGCCACAACCACTTGTCGGACACTCCGGAATCAGCTGCCGGGCATGCTGGAACCACCTCTCAGAGGTGCCACAACCACATGCCGGAGACGGCGGAAGCACCTGCCGAGAATGCCGGAAGTTCCTGATCCACTCCCCAGAACCACCTGCCGGACACGCCAAAATCACCTGCCGGCTACGCCAGAACCACTCGGCGGACACTCCAGAATCACCTGTCGGGCATGCCAGCACAACCTCTCAGAAGTGCCAGAAGCACGTGCCGGACAGGCCGGAACCATCTCCCGGACAGACCGGAAACACAGGAAACACTCGCCGGAACCACCTGCTTGACTCACCGGTCCCACCTGCCGGACACGCCAAAATCACCTGCCCGCTACACCAGAACCACTTGGTGGACAAGCCGGAATCACGTGAAGGGCATGCCGACACAACCTCTCAGACGTGCCAGAACCTCGTGCCGGACACACCAGAACCACCTGCTGGACAGACCGGAACCACCTGCCGGACACGCCAGAACCACCGGCTCGACTCGCCGGAACCATTGCCGGACATGCAAAATCACCTGCCGGCTACGCCAGAACTACTTGGCGAACACTCCGGAATCACCTGCCGGGCATGGCGGAACCACCTCTCAGACATGCCGGAACCACATGCCAATGACACCGGAAGCACCTGCCGAGCACGCCAGAACCACCTGCTCGACTCGCCAAAACCACCTGCTGGACACGCCAAAATCACCTGCCGGCTACGCCAGAACCACTTGGCGGACACTCCAGAATCACCTGCCGGGCTTGCAGGAACCACCTGCCGGTCATGCCAACATCACCTGCCAGCTACGCCAGAACCACTTGGCAGACACTCCGGAAACACCTGTCGGGCTGGCCGCAACCACCTCTCAGACGTGCCAGAACCATGAGCCTGAGATGCCGGAACCACACGCCGAACAGACCGAAACCACCTGCCAGACCCGCCTGAACCCCCTGGCGAGCACGCCTGATCCACCTGTTCAACTAGCCGGAACCACCTTCCTGACACGCCAAAATCACCTGCCAGGTATACCAGAACCACTTGGTGGACACTCTGGAATCATCTTCCAGACACGCCAGGACCAGCTTTCAGACACACCAGAACCACGTGCCAGAGACGCCGGAAGCACCAGCTGAGCATGCCTGAGCCACCTGCACGACTCGCAAGAAACACCTGTCGGACAGGCCTAAATCACCTGCCGGGTACGCCAGAAACACTTGGCGGACACTCCGGAATCACCTGTCGGGCATGCCGGAACCACCTCTCAGACTTGCCAGAACCATGTTCTGGACACGCCGGTACCACCTGCCGAGTATGCCGGAACCAGCTGATCCACTCCCCAGAACCACCTACTGGACACGCCAAAATCAACTGCCGGCTATGCCAGAACCACACGGCAGACACTCCGGAATCACATGCCAGGCATTCCGGAACCACCTCTCAGAGGTGCCAGAACCACATGCCGGAGACTCCGGAATCACCTGCCGGGCATGCCGGAACCACCTATCAAAGGTGCCAGAACCACATGCCGGAGACTCTGGAATCACCTGCCGGGCATGCCGGAACCTTCTCTCAGACGTGCCACAACCACGTGCCGGAGAGACCGGAAGCACCTGCCGAGCTCTCCGGAACCACCTGCTGGACATGCCGGAACCACCTGCCTCACAGGCCAAAATCCTATGCCGGCTACGCCAAAACCACTGGGTGGACACTCCAGAATCACCTTGCGGGCATGCCGGAACCACGTCATGGACAGACGGCAAACACCTGCCGGACCTGCCGGAACCACCTGCCGAGCACGCCGGAACCACCTGCTCGACTCACCAGAGCCACCTGCCGGACACACCAGAAACACCTGCGGGGTACGCCAGAACCACTTGGAGGACTCTCCGGGATCACCTGCCGGGCATGCCGGAACCACCTCTCAGACGTGCCAGAACCATGTACCGGACACGCCGGAACCACCTGCCGAGTATGCCGGAACCACCTGCTCCACTCCCCAGAACCACCTGCTGGACACGCCAAAATCACCTGGCGGCTACGCCAGAACCACTCGGCAGACACTCCGGAACCACCTCCAGGACAGACCGGAACCAGCTGCCGGACACGCCGGGACCACCTGCTTGACTCGCCAGAACCACCTGCCGGACACGCCAGAATCACCAGCCGGCTACGCCACAACCACTTGTCGGACACTCCGGAATCAGCTGCCGGGCATGCTGGAACCACCTCTCAGAGGTGCCACAACCACATGCCGGAGACGGCGGAAGCACCTGCCGAGAATGCCGGAAGTTCCTGATCCACTCCCCAGAACCACCTGCCGGACACGCCAAAATCACCTGCCGGCTACGCCAGAACCACTCGGCGGACACTCCAGAATCACCTGTCGGGCATGCCAGCACAACCTCTCAGAAGTGCCAGAAGCACGTGCCGGACAGGCCGGAACCATCTCCCGGACAGACCGGAAACACAGGAAACACTCGCCGGAACCACCTGCTTGACTCACCGGTCCCACCTGCCGGACACGCCAAAATCACCTGCCCGCTACACCAGAACCACTTGGTGGACAAGCCGGAATCACGTGAAGGGCATGCCGACACAACCTCTCAGACGTGCCAGAACCTCGTGCCGGACACACCAGAACCACCTGCTGGACAGACCGGAACCACCTGCCGGACACGCCAGAACCACCGGCTCGACTCGCCGGAACCATTGCCGGACATGCAAAATCACCTGCCGGCTACGCCAGAACTACTTGGCGAACACTCCGGAATCACCTGCCGGGCATGGCGGAACCACCTCTCAGACATGCCGGAACCACATGCCAATGACACCGGAAGCACCTGCCGAGCACGCCAGAACCACCTGCTCGACTCGCCAAAACCACCTGCTGGACACGCCAAAATCACCTGCCGGCTACGCCAGAACCACTTGGCGGACACTCCAGAATCACCTGCCGGGCTTGCAGGAACCACCTGCCGGTCATGCCAACATCACCTGCCAGCTACGCCAGAACCACTTGGCAGACACTCCGGAAACACCTGTCGGGCTGGCCGCAACCACCTCTCAGACGTGCCAGAACCATGAGCCTGAGATGCCGGAACCACACGCCGAACAGACCGAAACCACCTGCCAGACCCGCCTGAACCCCCTGGCGAGCACGCCTGATCCACCTGTTCAACTAGCCGGAACCACCTTCCTGACACGCCAAAATCACCTGCCAGGTATACCAGAACCACTTGGTGGACACTCTGGAATCATCTTCCAGACACGCCAGGACCAGCTTTCAGACACACCAGAACCACGTGCCAGAGACGCCGGAAGCACCAGCTGAGCATGCCTGAGCCACCTGCACGACTCGCAAGAAACACCTGTCGGACAGGCCTAAATCACCTGCCGGGTACGCCAGAAACACTTGGCGGACACTCCGGAATCACCTGTCGGGCATGCCGGAACCACCTCTCAGACTTGCCAGAACCATGTTCTGGACACGCCGGTACCACCTGCCGAGTATGCCGGAACCAGCTGATCCACTCCCCAGAACCACCTACTGGACACGCCAAAATCAACTGCCGGCTATGCCAGAACCACACGGCAGACACTCCGGAATCACATGCCAGGCATTCCGGAACCACCTCTCAGAGGTGCCAGAACCACATGCCGGAGACTCCGGAATCACCTGCCGGGCATGCCGGAACCACCTATCAAAGGTGCCAGAACCACATGCCGGAGACTCTGGAATCACCTGCCGGGCATGCCGGAACCTTCTCTCAGACGTGCCACAACCACGTGCCGGAGAGACCGGAAGCACCTGCCGAGCTCTCCGGAACCACCTGCTGGACATGCCGGAACCACCTGCCTCACAGGCCAAAATCCTATGCCGGCTACGCCAAAACCACTGGGTGGACACTCCAGAATCACCTTGCGGGCATGCCGGAACCACGTCATGGACAGACGGCAAACACCTGCCGGACCTGCCGGAACCACCTGCCGAGCACGCCGGAACCACCTGCTCGACTCACCAGAACCACCTGCTGGACACGCCAAAATCACCTGGCGGCTACGCCAGAACCACTCGGCAGACACTCCGGAACCACCTGCCGGGCATGCAGGAACCACCTCTCAGACGTGCCAGAACCATGTGCCGGACACGCCGGAACCACCTGCCGAGTATGCCGGAACCACCTGCTCCACTCCCCAGAACCACCTGCTGGACACGCCAAAATCACCTGGCGGCTACGCCAGAACCACTCGGCAGACACTCCGGAACCACCTCCAGGACAGACCGGAACCAGCTGCCGGACACGCCGGGACCACCTGCTTGACTCGCCAGAACCGCCTGCCGGACACGCCAGAATCACCAGCCGGCTACGCCACAACCACTTGTCGGACACTCCGGAATCAGCTGCCGGGCATGCTGGAACCACCTCTCAGAGGTGCCACAACCACATGCCGGAGACGGCGGAAGCACCTGCCGAGAATGCCGGAAGTTCCTGATCCACTCCCCAGAACCACCTGCCGGACACGCCAGAATCACCAGCCGGCTACGCCACAACCACTTGTCGGACACTCCGGAATCAGCTGCCGGGCATGCTGGAACCACCTCTCAGAGGTGCCACAACCACATGCCGGAGACGGCGGAAGCACCTGCCGAGAATGCCGGAAGTTCCTGATCCACTCCCCAGAACCACCTGCCGGACACGCCAAAATCACCTGCCGGCTACGCCAGAACCACTCGGCGGACACTCCAGAATCACCTGCCGGGCATGCCAGCACAACCTCTCAGTAGTGCCAGAAGCACGAGCCGGACAGGCCGGAACCATCTCCCGGACAGACCGGAAACACAGGAAACACTCGCCGGAACCACCTGCTTGACTCACCGGTCCCACCTGCCGGACACGCCAAAATCACCTGCCCGCTACACCAGAACCACTTGGTGGACAAGCCGGAATCACGTGAAGGGCATGCCGACACAACCTCTCAGACGTGCCAGAACCTCGTGCCGGACACCCCAGAACCACCTGCCGGACAGACCGGAACCACCTGCCGGACACGCCGGAACCACCCGCTCGATTCGCCGGAACCACCGCCGGACATGCAAAATCACCTGCCGGCTACGCCAGAACCACTTGGCGAACACTCCCGAATCAGCTGCCGGGCATGCGGGAACCACCTATCAGGCTTGCCAGAACCATGTTCCGGACACGCCGGTAAAACCTGCCGAGTATGCCGGAACCACCTGATCCACTCCCCAGAACCACCTGCTGGACACGCCAGAATCTCCTGCCGTCTACGCCAGAACCACTCGGCAGACACTCCGGAACCACTTGCCAGGCATGCCGGAACCACCTCTCAGAGGTGCCAGAACCACATGCCGGACACTCCGGAATCACCTGCCGGGCATGCCGGAACCATCTCTCAGACGTGCCCGAACCATGTTCCGGACACGCCGCTACCACCTGCCGAGCTCGCCGGAACCACCTGCTGGACACGCCAAAATCACCTGCCGGCTACGCCAGAACCACTTGGCGGACACTCCAGAATCACCTGCCGGGCTTGCTGGAACCACCTGCCGGTCACGCCAACATCACCTGCCAGCTACGCCAGAACCACTTGGCAGACACTCCGGAAACACCTGTCGTGCTGGCCGCAACCACCTCTCAGACGTGCCAGAACCATGTGCCTGAGATGCCGGAACCACACCCCGAACAGACCGAAACCACCTGCCAGAACCGCCTGAACCCCCTGGCGATCACGCCTGATCCACCTGTTCAACTAGTCGGAACCACCTTCCTGACACGCCAAAATCACCTGCCAGGTATACCAGAACCACTTGGTGGACACTCTGGAATCATCTTCCAGACACGCCAGAACCAGCTCTCAGACACACCAGAACCACGTGCCAGAGACGCCGGAAGCACCAGCTGAGCATGCCTGAGCCACCTGCACGACTCGCAAGAAACACCTGTCGGACAGGCCAAAATCACCTGCCGGGTACGCCAGAAACACTTGGCGGCCACTCCGGAATCACCTGTCGGGCATGCCGGAACCACCTCTCAGACTTGCCAGAACCATGTTCTGGACACGCCGGTACCACCTGCCGAGTATGCCGGAACCAGCTGATCCACTCCCCAGAACCACCTACTGGACACGCCAAAATCAACTGCCGGCTATGCCAGAACCACACGGCAGACACTCCGGAATCACATGCCAGGCATTCCGGAACCACCTCTCAGAGGTGCCAGAACCACATGCCGGAGACTCCGGAATCACCTGCCGGGCATGCCGGAACCACCTATCAAAGGTGCCAGAACCACATGCCGGAGACTCTGGAATCACCTGCCGGGCATGCCGGAACCTTCTCTCAGACGTGCCACAACCACGTGCCGGAGAGACCGGAAGCACCTGCCGAGCTCTCCGGAACCACCTGCTGGACATGCCGGAACCACCTGCCTCACAGGCCAAAATCCTATGCCGGCTACGCCAAAACCACTGGGTGGACACTCCAGAATCACCTTGCGGGCATGCCGGAACCACGTCATGGACAGACGGCAAACACCTGCCGGACCTGCCGGAACCACCTGCCGAGCACGCCGGAACCACCTGCTCGACTCACCAGAGCCACCTGCCGGACACCCCAGAAACACCTGCGGGGTACGCCAGAACCACTTGGAGGACTCTCCGGGATCACCTGCCGGGCATGCAGGAACCACCTCTCAGACGTGCCAGAACCATGTGCCGGACACGCCGGAACCACCTGCCGAGTATGCCGGAACCACCTGCTCCACTCCCCAGAACCACCTGCTGGACACGCCAAAATCACCTGGCGGCTACGCCAGAACCACTCGGCAGACACTCCGGAACCACCTCCAGGACAGACCGGAACCAGCTGCCGGACACGCCGGGACCACCTGCTTGACTCGCCAGAACCGCCTGCCGGACACGCCAGAATCACCAGCCGGCTACGCCACAACCACTTGTCGGACACTCCGGAATCAGCTGCCGGGCATGCTGGAACCACCTCTCAGAGGTGCCACAACCACATGCCGGAGACGGCGGAAGCACCTGCCGAGAATGCCGGAAGTTCCTGATCCACTCCCCAGAACCACCTGCCGGACACGCCAGAATCACCAGCCGGCTACGCCACAACCACTTGTCGGACACTCCGGAATCAGCTGCCGGGCATGCTGGAACCACCTCTCAGAGGTGCCACAACCACATGCCGGAGACGGCGGAAGCACCTGCCGAGAATGCCGGAAGTTCCTGATCCACTCCCCAGAACCACCTGCCGGACACGCCAAAATCACCTGCCGGCTACTCCAGAACCACTCGGCGGACACTCCAGAATCACCTGCCGGGCATGCCAGCACAACCTCTCAGTAGTGCCAGAAGCACGAGCCGGACAGGCCGGAACCATCTCCCGGACAGACCGGAAACACAGGAAACACTCGCCGGAACCACCTGCTTGACTCACCGGTCCCACCTGCCGGACACGCCAAAATCACCTGCCCGCTACACCAGAACCACTTGGTGGACAAGCCGGAATCACGTGAAGGGCATGCCGACACAACCTCTCAGACGTGCCAGAACCTCGTGCCGGACACCCCAGAACCACCTGCCGGACAGACCGGAACCACCTGCCGGACACGCCGGAACCACCCGCTCGATTTGCCGGAACCACCGCCGGACATGCAAAATCACCTGCCGGCTACGCCAGAACCACTTGGCGAACACTCCCGAATCAGCTGCCGGGCATGCGGGAACCACCTATCAGGCTTGCCAGAACCATGTTCCGGACACGCCGGTACCACCTGCCGAGTATGCCGGAACCACCTGATCCACTCCCCAGAACCACCTGCTGGACACGCCAGAATCTCCTGCCGTCTACGCCAGAACCACTCGGCAGACACTCCGGAACCACTTGCCAGGCATGCCGGAACCACCTCTCAGAGGTGCCAGAACCACATGCCGGACACTCCGGAATCACCTGCCGGGCATGCCGGAACCATCTCTCAGACGTGCCCGAACCATGTTCCGGACACACCGCTACCACCTGCCGAGCTCGCCGGAACCACCTGCTGGACACGCCAAAATCACCTGCCGGCTACGCCAGA
This sequence comes from Equus caballus, assembly GCF_041296265.1. NCBI lineage: Eukaryota > Metazoa > Chordata > Mammalia > Perissodactyla > Equidae > Equus > Equus caballus. The sequence goes on from NC_091689.1 coordinate 35,837,936, forward strand.
ACCACTTGGCGGACACTCCAGAATCACCTGCCGGGCTTGCTGGAACCACCTGCCGGTCACGCCAACATCACCTGCCAGCTACGCCAGAACCACTTGGCAGACACTCCGGAAACACCTGTCGTGCTGGCCGCAACCACCTCTCAGACGTGCCAGAACCATGTGCCTGAGATGCCGGAACCACACCCCGAACAGACCGAAACCACCTGCCAGAACCGCCTGAACCCCCTGGCGATCACGCCTGATCCACCTGTTCAACTAGTCGGAACCACCTTCCTGACACGCCAAAATCACCTGCCAGGTATACCAGAACCACTTGGTGGACACTCTGGAATCATCTTCCAGACACGCCAGAACCAGCTCTCAGACACACCAGAACCACGTGCCAGAGACGCCGGAAGCACCAGCTGAGCATGCCTGAGCCACCTGCACGACTCGCAAGAAACACCTGTCGGACAGGCCAAAATCACCTGCCGGGTACGCCAGAAACACTTGGCGGCCACTCCGGAATCACCTGTCGGGCATGCTGGAACCACCTCTCAGACTTGCCAGAACCATGTTCTGGACACGCCGGTACCACCTGCCGAGTATGCCGGAACCAGCTGATCCACTCCCCAGAACCACCTACTGGACACGCCAAAATCAACTGCCGGCTATGCCAGAACCACACGGCAGACACTCCGGAATCACATGCCAGGCATTCCGGAACCACCTCTCAGAGGTGCCAGAACCACATGCCGGAGACTCCGGAATCACCTGCCGGGCATGCCGGAACCACCTATCAAAGGTGCCAGAACCACATGCCGGAGACTCTGGAATCACCTGCCGGGCATGCCGGAACCTTCTCTCAGACGTGCCACAACCACGTGCCGGAGAGACCGGAAGCACCTGCCGAGCTCTCCGGAACCACCTGCTGGACATGCCGGAACCACCTGCCTCACAGGCCAAAATCCTATGCCGGCTACGCCAAAACCACTGGGTGGACACTCCAGAATCACCTTGCGGGCATGCCGGAACCACGTCATGGACAGACGGCAAACACCTGCCGGACCTGCCGGAACCACCTGCCGAGCACGCCGGAACCACCTGCTCGACTCACCAGAGCCACCTGCCGGACACCCCAGAAACACCTGCGGGGTACGCCAGAACCACTTGGAGGACTCTCCGGGATCACCTGCCGGGCATGCAGGAACCACCTCTCAGACGTGCCAGAACCATGTGCCGGACACGCCGGAACCACCTGCCGAGTATGCCGGAACCACCTGCTCCACTCCCCAGAACCACCTGCTGGACACGCCAAAATCACCTGGCGGCTACGCCAGAACCACTCGGCAGACACTCCGGAACCACCTCCAGGACAGACCGGAACCAGCTGCCGGACACGCCGGGACCACCTGCTTGACTCGCCAGAACCGCCTGCCGGACACGCCAGAATCACCAGCCGGCTACGCCACAACCACTTGTCGGACACTCCGGAATCAGCTGCCGGGCATGCTGGAACCACCTCTCAGAGGTGCCACAACCACATGCCGGAGACGGCGGAAGCACCTGCCGAGAATGCCGGAAGTTCCTGATCCACTCCCCAGAACCACCTGCCGGACACGCCAGAATCACCAGCCGGCTACGCCACAACCACTTGTCGGACACTCCGGAATCAGCTGCCGGGCATGCTGGAACCACCTCTCAGAGGTGCCACAACCACATGCCGGAGACGGCGGAAGCACCTGCCGAGAATGCCGGAAGTTCCTGATCCACTCCCCAGAACCACCTGCCGGACACGCCAAAATCACCTGCCGGCTACGCCAGAACCACTCGGCGGACACTCCAGAATCACCTGCCGGGCATGCCAGCACAACCTCTCAGAAGTGCCAGAAGCACGTGCCGGACAGGCCGGAACCATCTCCCGGACAGACCGGAAACACAGGAAACACTCGCCGGAACCACCTGCTTGACTCACCGGTCCCACCTGCCGGACACGCCAAAATCACCTGCCCGCTACACCAGAACCACTTGGTGGACAAGCCGGAATCACGTGAAGGGCATGCCGACACAACCTCTCAGACGTGCCAGAACCTCGTGCCGGACACCCCAGAACCACCTGCCGGACAGACCGGAACCACCTGCCGGACACGCCGGAACCACCCGCTCGATTCGCCGGAACCACCGCCGGACATGCAAAATCACCTGCCGGCTACGCCAGAACCACTTGGCGAACACTCCCGAATCAGCTGCCGGGCATGCGGGAACCACCTATCAGGCTTGCCAGAACCATGTTCCGGACACGCCGGTAAAACCTGCCGAGTATGCCGGAACCACCTGATCCACTCCCCAGAACCACCTGCTGGACACGCCAGAATCTCCTGCCGTCTACGCCAGAACCACTCGGCAGACACTCCGGAACCACCTGCCAGGCATGCCGGAACCACCTCTCAGAGGTGCCAGAACCACATGCCGGACACTCCGGAATCACCTGCCGGGCATGCCGGAACCATCTCTCAGACGTGCCCGAACCACATGCCAATGACACCGGAAGCACCTGCCGAGCACGCCAGAACCACCTGCTCGACTCGCCAAAACCACCTGCTGGACACGCCAAAATCACCTGCCGGCTACGCCAGAACCACTTGGCGGACACTCCAGAATCACCTGCCGGGCTTGCTGGAACCACCTGCCGGTCACGCCAACATCACCTGCCAGCTACGCCAGAACCACTTGGCAGACACTCCGGAAACACCTGTCGGGCTGGCCGCAACCACCTCTCAGACGTGCCAGAACCATGAGCCTGAGATGCCGGAACCACACCCCGAACAGACCGAAACCACCTGACAGACCCGCCTGAACCCCCTGGCGAGCACGCCTGATCCACCTGTTCAACTAGCCGGAACCACCTTCCTGACACGCCAAAATCACCTGCCAGGTATACCAGAACCACTTGGTGGACACTCTGGAATCATCTTCCAGACACGCCAGGACCAGCTTTCAGACACACCAGAACCACGTGCCAGAGACGGCGGAAGCACCAGCTGAGCATGCCTGAGCCACCTCCACGACTCGCAAGAAACACCTGTCGGACAGGCCAAAATAACCTGCCGGGTACGCCAGAAACACTTGGCGGACACTCCGGAATCACCTGTCGGGCATGCCGGAACCACCTCTCAGACTTGCCAGAACCATGTTCTGGACACGCCGGTACCACCTGCCGAGTATGCCGGAACCAGCTGATCCACTCCCCAGAACCACCTACTGGACACGCCAAAATCAACTGCCGGCTATGCCAGAACCACACGGCAGACACTCCGGAATCACATGCCAGGCATTCCGGAACCACCTCTCAGAGGTGCCAGAACCACATGCCGGAGACTCCGGAATCACCTGCCGGGCATGCCGGAACCACCTATCAAAGGTGCCAGAACCACATGCCGGAGACTCTGGAATCACCTGCCGGGCATGCCGGAACCTTCTCTCAGACGTGCCACAACCACGTGCCGGAGAGACCGGAAGCACCTGCCGAGCTCTCCGGAACCACCTGCTGGACATGCCGGAACCACCTGCCTCACAGGCCAAAATCATATGCCGGCTACGCCAAAACCACTGGGTGGACACTCCAGAATCACCTTGCGGGCATGCCGGAACCACGTCATGGACAGACGGCAAACACCTGCCGGACCTGCCGGAACCACCTGCCGAGCACGCCGGAACCACCTGCTCGACTCACCAGAGCCATCTGCCAGACACCCCAGAAACACCTGCGGGGTACGCCAGAACCACTTGGAGGACTCTCCGGGATCACCTGACGGGCATGCCGGAACCACCTCTCAGACATGCCAGAACCATGTGCCGGACACGCCGGAACCACCTGCCGAGTATGCCGGAACCACCTGCTCCACTCCCCAGAACCACCTGCCGGACACGCCAGAACCACCGGCTCGACTCGCCGGAACCATTGCCGGACATGCAAAATCACCTGCCGGCTACGCCAGAACTACTTGGCGAACACTCCGGAATCACCTGCCGGGCATGGCGGAACCACCTCTCAGACATGCCGGAACCACATGCCAATGACACCGGAAGCACCTGCCGAGCACGCCAGAACCACCTGCTCGACTCGCCAAAACCACCTGCTGGACACGCCAAAATCACCTGCCGGCTACGCCACAACCATTTGGTGAACACTTCAGAATCACCTGCCGGGCTGGCTGGAACCACCTGCCGGTCACGCCAACATCACCTGCCAGCTATGCCAGAACCACTTGGCGGACACCATGGAAACACCTGTCGGGCCGGCCGGAACCACCTCTCAGACGTGCCAGAACCATGTGCCTGAGATGTTGGAACCACACCCCGAACAGACCGAAACCACCTGCCCGACCCGCCTGAACCACCTGCCGAGCACGCCGGAACCACCTACTCGACTCGCCGGAACCACCTACCTGACACGCCAAAATCACCTGCCGGGTATGCCAGAACCACTTGGTGGACACTCCGGAATCATCCGCCGGACATGCCAGAACCAGCTCTCAGACACACCAGAACCACGTGCCGGACACGCCGGAAGAACGTGCTGAGCATGCCTGAGCCACATGCTCGACTTGCAAGAAACACCTGCCATGCACGCCAAAATCACCTGCCGGGTACGCCAGAACCACGTGGCGGACACTCCGGAATCACCTGTCGGGCATGCCGGAACCACCTCTCAGACGTGCCAGAACCTCGTGCCGGACACGCCAGAACCACCTGCCGGACAGACCGGAACCACCTGCCGGACACGCCGGAACCACCAGCTCGACTCGCCGGAACCTCCGCCGGACATGCAAAATCACCTGCCGGCTACGCCAGAACCACTTGGCGAACACTCCCGAATCAGCTGCCGGGCATGCGGGAACCACCTATCAGGCTTGCCAGAACCATGTTCCGGACACGCCGGTACCACCTGCCGAGTATGCCGGAACCACCTGATCCACTCCCCAGAACCACCTGCTGGACACGCCAGAATCACCTGCCGTCTATGCCAGAACCACTCGGCAGACACTCCGGAACCACCTGCCGGGCATGCCGGAACCACCTCTCAGAGGTGCCAGAACCACATGCCGGACACTCCGGAATCACCTGCCGGGCATGCCGGAACCATCTCTCAGACGTGCCAGAACCATGTTCCGGACACGCCGCTACCACCTGCCGAGCTCGCCGGAACCACCTGCTGGACACGCCAAAATCACCTGCCAGGTATACCAGAACCACTTGGTGGACACTCTGGAATCATCTTGCGGACATGCCAGAACCAGCTCTCAGACACACCAGAACCACGTGCCAGAGACTCCGGAAGCACCAGCTGAGCATGCCTGAGCCACCTGCACGACTCGCAAGAAACACCTGTCGGACAGGCCAAAATCACCTGCCGGGTACGCCAGAAACACTTGGCGGACACTCCAGAGTCACCTGCCGGGCTTGCTGGAACCACCTGCCGGTCACGCCAACATCACCTGCCGGCTACGCCAGAAACACTTGGCAGACACTCCGGAAACACCAGTCGGGCTGGCCGCAACCACCTCTCAGACGTGCCAGAACCATGTGCCTGAGATGCCGGAAGCACACTCCGAACAGACCGAAACCACCTGCCAGACCCGCCTGAACCCCCTGGCGAGCACGCCTGATCCACCTGTTCAACTAGCCGGAACCACCTTCCTGACACGCCAAAATCACCTGCCAGGTATACCAGAACCACTTGGTGGACACTCTGGAATCATCTGCCGGACATGCCAGAACCAGCTCTCAGACACACCAGAACCACGTGCCAGAGACGCCGGAAGCACCAGCTGAGCATGCCTGAGCCACCTGCACGACTCGCAAGAAACACCTGTCGGACAGGCCAAAATCACCTGCCGGGTACGCCAGAAACACTTGGCGGACACTCCGGAATCACCTGTCGGGCATGCCGGAACCACCTCTCAGACTTGCCAGAACCATGTTCTGGACACGCCGGTACCACCTGCCGAGTATGCCGGAACCAGCTGATCCACTCCCCAGAACCACCTACTGGACACGCCAAAATCAACTGCCGGCTATGCCAGAACCACACGGCAGACACTCCGGAATCACATGCCAGGCATTCCGGAACCACCTCTCAGAGGTGCCAGAACCACATGCCGGAGACTCCGGAATCACCTGCCGGGCATGCCGGAACCACCTATCAAAGGTGCCAGAACCACATGCCGGAGACTCTGGAATCACCTGCCGGGCATGCCGGAACCTTCTCTCAGACGTGCCACAACCACGTGCCGGAGAGACTGGAAGCACCTGCCGAGCTCTCCGGAACCACCTGCTGGACATGCCGGAACCACCTGCCTCACAGGCCAAAATCCTATGCCGGCTACGCCAAAACCACTGGGTGGACACTCCAGAATCACCTTGCGGGCATGCCGGAACCACGTCATGGACAGACGGCAAACACCTGCCGGACCTGCCGGAACCACCTGCCGAGCACGCCGGAACCACCTGCTCGACTCACCAGAGCCACCTGCCGGACACCCCAGAAACACCTGCGGGGTACGCCAGAACCACTTGGAGGACTCTCCGGGATCACCTGCCGGGCATGCCGGAACCACCTCTCAGACGTGCCAGAACCATGTGCCGGACACGCCGGAACCACCTGCCGAGTATGCCGGAACCACCTGCTCCACTCCCCAGAACCACCTGCTGGACACGCCAAAATCACCTGCCGGCTACGCCAGAACCACTCGGCGGACACTCCGGAACCACCTCCTGGACAGACCGGAACCAGCTGTCGGACACGCCGGGACCACCTGCTTGACTCGCCAGAACCACCTGCCGGACACGCCAGAATCACCAGCCGGCTACGCCACAACCACTTGTCGGACACTCCGGAATCAGCTGCCGGGCATGCTGGAACCACCTCTCAGAGGTGCCACAACCACATGCCGGAGACGGCGGAAGCACCTGCCGAGAATGCCGGAAGTTCCTGATCCACTCCCCAGAACCACCTGCCGGACACGCCAAAATCACCTGCCGGCTACGCCAGAACCACTCGGCGGACACTCCAGAATCACCTGCCGGGCATGCCAGCACAACCTCTCAGAAGTGCCAGAAGCACGTGCCGGACAGGCCGGAACCATCTCCCGGACAGACCGGAAACACAGGAAACACTCGCCGGAACCACCTGCTTGACTCACCGGTCCCACCTGCCGGACACGCCAAAATCACCTGCCCGCTACACCAGAACCACTTGGTGGACAAGCCGGAATCACGTGAAGGGCATGCCGACACAACCTCTCAGACGTGCCACAACCACGTGCCGGAGAGACCGGAAGCGCCTTCTGAGCTCTCCGCAACCACCTGCTGGACATCCCGGAACCACCTGCCTCACAGGCCAAAATCATATGCCGGCTACGCCAAAACCACTGGGTGGACACTCCAGAATCACCTTGCGGGCATGCCGGAACTACGTCATGGACAGACGGCAAACACCTGCCGGACCTGCCGGAACCACCTGCCGAGCACGCCGGAACCACCTGCTCGACTCACCAGAGCCACCTGCCGGACACACCAGAAACACCTGCGGGGTACGCCAGAACCACTTGGAGGACTCTCCGGGATCACCTGCCGGGCATGCCGGAACCACCTCTCAGACGTGCCAGATCCATGTGCCGGACACGCCGGAACCACCTGCCGAGTATGCCGGAACCACCTGCTCCACTCCCCAGAACCACCTGCTGGACACGCCAAAATCACCTGCCGGCTACGCCAGAACCACTCGGCAGACAGTCCGGAACCACCTCCAGGACAGACCAGAACCAGCTGCCGGACAGGCCGGGACCACCTGCTTGACTCGCCAGAACCACCTGCCGGACACGCCAGAATCACCAGCCGGCTACGCCACAACCACTTGTCGGACACTCCGGAATCAGCTGCCGGGCATGCTGGAACCACCTCTCAGAGGTGCCACAACCACATGCCGGAGACGGCGGAAGCACCTGCCGAGAATGCCGGAAGTTGCTGATCCACTCCCCAGAACCACCTGCCGGACACGCCAAAATCACCTGCCGGCTACGCCAGAACCACTCAGCGGACACTCCAGAATCACCTGCCGGGCATGCCAGCACAACCTCTCAGAAGTGCCAGAAGCACGTGCCGGACAGGCCGGAACCATCTCCCGGACAGACCGGAAACACAGGAAACACTCGCCGGAACCACCTGCTTGACTCACCGGTCCCACCTGCCGGACACGCCAAAATCACCTGCCCGCTACACCAGAACCACTTGGTGGACAAGCCGGAAGCATGTGAAGGGCATGCCGACACAACCTCTCAGACGTGCCAGAACCTCGTGCCGGACACCCCAGAACCACCTGCTGGACAGACCGGAACCACCTGCCGGACATGCCAGAACCACCGGCTCGACTCGCCGGAACCATTGCCGGACACGCAAAATCACCTGCCGGCTACGCCAGAACCACTTGGCGAACACTCCGGAATCACCTGCCGGGCATGGCGGAACCACCTCTCAGACATGCCGGAACCACATGCCAATGACACCGGAAGCACCTGCCGAGCACGCCAGAACCACCTGCTCGACTCGCCAAAACCACCTGCTGGACACGCCAAAATCACCTGCCGGCTACGCCACAACCATTTGGTGAACACTTCGGAATCACCTGCCGGGCTGGCTGGAACCACCTGCCGGTCACGCCAACATCACCTGCCAGCTATGCCAGAACCACTTGGCGGACACCATGGAAACACCTGTCGGGCCGGCCGGAACCACCTCTCAGACGTGCCAGAACCATATGCCTGAGATGCCGGAACCGCACTCCGAACAGACCGAAACCACCTGCCAGACCCGCCTGAACCACCTGCCGAGCACGCCGGAACCACCTACTCGACTCGCCGGAACCACCTACCTGACACGCCAAAATCACCTGCCGGGTATGCCAGAACCACTTGGTGGACACTCCGGAATCATCCGCCGGACATGCCAGAACCAGCTCTCAGACACACCAGAACCACGTGCCGGACACGCCGGAAGCACGTGCTGAGCATGCCTGAGCCACATGCTCGACTTGCAAGAAACACCTGCCAGACACGCCAAAATCACCTGCCGGGTACGCCAGGAGCACGTGGTGGACACTCCGGAATCACCTGTCGGGCATGCCGGAACCACCTCTCAGACGTGCCAGAACCTCGTGCCGGACACGCCAGAACCACCTGCCGGACAGACCGGAACCACGTGCTGGACACGCCGGAACCACCAGCTTGACTCGCCGGAACCACCGCCGGACATGCAAAATCACCTGCCGGCTACGCCAGAACCACGTGGCGGACACTACGGAATCACCTGTCGGGCATGCCGGAACCACCTCTCAGACTTGCCATAACCTCGTGCCAGACATGCCAGAACCACCTGCCGGACAGACTGGAACCAACTGCCGGACACGCCGGAACCACAAGCTCGACTCGCCGGAACCACCGCCGGACATGCAAAATCACCTGCCGGCTACGCCAGAACCACTTGGCGAACACTCCCGAATCAGCTGCCGGGCATGCCAGCACAACCTCTCAGAAGTGCCAGAAGCACGTGCCGGACAGGCCGGAACCATCTCCCTGACAGACCGGAAACACAGGAAACACTCGCCGGAACCACCTGCTTGACTCACCGGTCCCACCTGCCGGACACGCCAAAATCACCTGCCCGCTACACCAGAACCACTTGGTGGACAAGCCGGAATCACGTGAAGGGCATGCCGACACAACCTCTCAGACGTGCCAGAACCTCGTGCCGGACACCCCAGAACCACCTGCTGGACAGACCGGAACCACCTGCCGGACACGCCAGAACCACCGGCTCGACTCGCCGGAACCATTGCCGGACACGCAAAATCACCTGCCGGCTACGCCAGAACCACTTGGCGAACACTCCGGAATCACCTGCCGGGCATGGCGGAACCACCTCTCAGACATGCCGGAACCACATGCCAATGACACCGGAAGCACCTGCCGAGCACGCCAGAACCACCTGCTCGACTCGCCAAAACCACCTGCTGGACACGCCAAAATCACCTGCCGGCTACGCCACAACCATTTGGTGAACACTTCGGAATCACCTGCCGGGCTGGCTGGAACCACCTGCCGGTCACGCCAACATCACCTGCCAGCTATGCCAGAACCACTTGGCGGACACCATGGAAACACCTGTCGGGCCGGCCGGAACCACCTCTCAGACGTGCCAGAACCATGTGCCTGAGATGCCGGAACCACACCCCGAACAGACCGAAACCACCTGCCAGACCCGCCTGAACCACCTGCCGAGCACGCCGGAACCACCTACTCGACTCGCCGGAACCACCTACCTGACACGCCAAAATCACCTGCCGGGTATGCCAGAACCACTTGGTGGACACTCCGGAATCATCTGCCGGACATGCCAGAACCAGCTCTCAGACACACCAGAAACACGTGCCGGACACGCCGGAAGCACGTGCTGAGCATGCCTGAGCCACATGCTCGACTTGCAAGAAACACCTGCCAGACACGCCAAAATCACCTGCCGGGTACGCCAGAACCACGTGGCGGACACTCCGGAATCACCTGTCGGGCATGCCGGAACCACCTCTCAGACGTGCCAGAACCTCGTGCCGGACACGCCAGAACCACCTGCCGGACAGACCGGAACCACGTGCTGGACACGCCGGAACCACCAGCTCGACTCGCCGGAACCACCGCCGGACATGCAAAATCACCTGCCGGCTACGCCAGAACCACTTGGCGAACACTCCCGAATCAGCTGCCGGGCATGCCGGAACCACCTATCAGGCTTGCCAGAACCATGTTCCGGACACGCCGGTACCACCTGCCGAGTATGCCGGAACCACCTGATCCACTCCCCAGAACCACCTGCTGGACACGCCAGAATCACCAGCCGTCTACGCCAGAACCACTCGGCAGACACTCCGGAACCACCTGCCAGACCCTCCTGAACCCCCTGGCGAGCACGCCTGATCCACCTGTTCAACTAGCCGGAACCACCTTCCTGACACGCCAAAATCACCTGCCAGGTATACCAGAACCACTTGGTGGACACTCTGGAATCATTTTGCGGACATGCCAGAACCAGCTCTCAGACACACCAGAACCACGTGCCAGAGACTCCGGAAGCACCAGCTGAGCATGCCTGAGCCACCTGCATGACTCGCAAGAAACACCTGTCGGACAGGCCAAAATCACCTGCCGGGTACGCCAGAAACACTTGGCGGACACTCCGGAATCACCTGTCGGGCATGCCGGAACCACCTCTCAGACTTGCCAGAACCATGTTCTGGACACGCCGGTACCACCTGCCGACTATGCCGTAACCAGCTGATCCACTCCCCAGAACCACCTACTGGACACGCCAAAATCAACTGCCGGCTATGCCAGAACCACACGGCAGACACTCCGGAATCACATGCCAGGCATTCCGGAACCACCTCTCAGAGGTGCCAGAACCACATGCCGGAGACTCCGGAATCACCTGCCGGGCATGCCGGAACCACCTATCAAAGGTGCCAGAACCACATGCCGGAGACTCTGGAATCACCTGCCGGGCATGCCGGAACCTTCTCTCAGACGTGCCACAACCACGTGCCGGAGAGACCGGAAGCACCTGCCGAGCTCTCCGGAACCACCTGCTGGACATGCCGGAACCACCTGCCTCACAGGCCAAAATCATATGCCGGCTACGCCAAAACCACTGGGTGGACACTCCAGAATCACCTTGCGGGCATGCCGGAACCACGTCATGGACAGACGGCAAACACCTGCCGGACCTGCCGGAACCACCTGCCGAGCACGCCGGAACCACCTGCTCGACTCACCAGAGCCACCTGCCGGACACACCAGAAACACCTGCGGGGTACGCCAGAACCACTTGGAGGACTCTCCGAGATCACCTGCCGGGCATGCCGGAACCACCTCTCAGACGTGCCAGAACCATGTGCCGGACACGCCGGAACCACCTGCCGAGTATGCCGGAACCACCTGCTCCACTCCCCAGAACCACCTGCTGGACATGCCAAAATCACCTGCCGGCTACGCCAGAACCACTCGGCAGACACTCCGGAACCACCTCCAGGACAGACCGGAGCCAGCTGCCGGACACGCCGGGACCACCTGCTTGACTCGCCAGAACCACCTGCCGGACACGCCAGAATCACCAGCCGGCTACGCCACAACCACTTGTCGGACACTCCGGAATCAGCTGCCGGGCATGCTGGAACCACCTCTCAGAGGTGCCACAACCACATGCCGGAGACGGCGGAAGCACCTGCCGAGAATGCCGGAAGTTCCTGATCCACTCCCCAGAACCACCTGCCGGACACGCCAAAATCACCTGCCGGCTACGCCAGAACCACTCGGCGGACACTCCAGAATCACCTGCCGGGCATGCCAGCACAACCTCACAGAAGTGCCAGAAGCACGTGCCGGACAGGCCGGAACCATCTCCCGGACAGACCGGAAACACAGGAAACACTCGCCGGAACCACCTGCTTGACTCACCGGTCCCACCTGCCGGACATGCCAAACTCACCTGCCCGCTACACCAGAACCACTTGGTGGACAAGCCGGAATCACGTGAAGGGCATGCCGACACAACCTCTCAGACGTGCCACAACCACGTGCCGGAGAGACCGGAAGCGCCTTCTGAGCTCTCCGCAACCACCTGCTGGACATCCCGGAACCACCTGCCTCACAGGCCAAAATCATATGCCGGCTACGCCAAAACCACTGGGTGGACACTCCAGAATCACCTTGCGGGCATGCCGGAACCACGTCATGGACAGACGGCAAACACCTGCCGAACCTGCCGGAACCACCTGCCGAGCACGCCGGAACAACCTGCTCGAATCACCAGAGCCACCTGCCGGACACACCAGAAACACCTGCGGGGTACGCCAGAACCACTTGGAGGACTCTCCGGGATCACCTGCCGGGCATGCCGGAACCACCTCTCAGACGTGCCAGATCCATGTGCCGGACACGCCGGAACCACCTGCCGAGTATGCCGGAACCACCTGCTCCACTCCCCGGAACCACCTGCTGGACACGCCAAAATCACCTGCCGGCTACGCCAGAACCACTCGGCAGACACTCCGGAACCACCTCCAGGACAGACCAGAACCAGCTGCCGGACACGCCGGGACCACCTGCTTGACTGGCCAGAACCACCGCCGGACATGCAAAATCACCTGCCGGCTACGCCAGAACCACGTGGCGGACACTACGGAATCACCTGTCGGGCATGCCGGAACCACCTCTCAGACGTGCCAGAACCTCGTGCCAGACACGCCAGAACCACCTGCCGGACAGACCGGAACCACCTGCCGGACACGCCGGAACCACCAGCTCGACTCGCCGGAACCACCGCCGGACATGCAAAATCACCTGCCGGCTAGGCCAGAACCACGTGGCGAACACTCCCGAATCAGCTGCCGGGCATGCCCTAACCACCTATCAGGCTTGCCAGAACCATGTTCCGGACACGCCGGTACCACCTGCCGAGTATGCCGGAACCACCTGATCCACTCCCCAGCACCACCAGCAGGACACGCCAGAATCACCTGCCGTCTACGCCAGAACCACTCAGCAGACACTCCGGAATCACCTGCCGGGCATGCCGGAACCACCTCTCAGAGGTGCCAGAACCACATGCCGGACACTCCGGAATCACCTGCCGGGCATGCCGGAACCAACTCTCAGACGTGCCAGAACCATGTTCCGGACACGCCGCTACCACCTGCCGAGCTCGCCGGAACCACCTGCTGGACACGCCAAAATCACATGCCGGCTACGCCAGAACCACTTGGCGGACACTCCAGAATCACCTGCCGGGCTTGCTGGAACCACCTGCCGGTCACGCCAACATCACCTGCCAGCTACTCCAGAACCACTTGGCTGACACTCCGGAAACACCTGTCGGGCTGGCCGCAACCACCTCTCAGACGTGCCAGAACCATGTGCCTGAGATGCCGGAACCACAACCCGAACAGACCGAAACCACCTGCCAGACCGGCCTGAACCCCCTGGCGAGCACGCCTGATCCACCTGTTCAACTAGCCGGAAGCACCTTCCTGACACGCCAAAATCACCTGCCAGGTATACCAGAACCACTTGGTGGACACTCTGGAATCATCTTCCGGACACGCCAGAACCAGCTCTCAGACACACCAGAACCACGTGCCAGAGACGCCAGAAGCACCAGCTGAGCATGCCTGAGCCACCTGCACGACTCGCAAGAAACACCTGTCGGACAGGCCAAAATCACCTGCCGGGTACGCCAGAAACACTTGGCGGACACTCCGGAATCACCTGTCGGGCATGCCGGAACCACCTCTCAGACTTGCCAGAACCATGTTCTGGACACGCCGGTACCACCTGCCGAGTATGCCGGAACCAGCTGATCCACTCCCCAGAACCACCTACTGGACACGCCAAAATCAACTGCCGGCTATGCCAGAACCACACGGCAGACACTCCGGAATCACATGCCAGGCATTCCGGAACCACCTCTCAGAGGTGCCAGAACCACATGCCGGAGACTCCGGAATCACCTGCCGGGCATGCCGGATCCACCTATCAAAGGTGCCAGAACCACATGCCGGAGACTCTGGAATCACCTGCCGGGCATGCCGGAACCTTCTCTCAGACGTGCCACAACCACGTGCCGGAGAGACCGGAAGCACCTGCCGAGCTCTCCGGAACCACCTGCTGGACATGCCGGAACCACCTGCCTCACAGGCCAAAATCATATGCCGGCTACGCCAAAACCACTTGGTGTACACTCCAGAATCACCTTGCGGGCATGCCGGAACCACGTCATGGACAGACTGCAAACACCTGCCGGACCTGCCGGAACCACCTGCCGAGCACGCCGGAACCACCTGCTCGACTCACCAGAGCCACCTGCCGGACACCCCAGAAACACCTGCGGGGTACGCCAGAACCACTTGGAGGACTCTCCGGGATCACCTGCCGGGCATGCCGGAACCACCTCTCAGACGTGCCAGAACCATGTGCCGGACACGCCGGAACCACCTGCCGAGTATGCCGGAACCACTTTCTCCACTCCCGAGAACCACCTTCTGGACACGCCAAAATCACCTGCCGGCTACGCCAGAACCACTCGGCAGACACTCCGGAACCATCTCTAGGACAGACCGGAACCAGCTGCCGGACACGCCGGGACCACCTTCTTGACTCGCCAGAACCACCTGCCGGACATGCCAGAATCACCAGCCGGCTATGCCACAACCACTTGTCGGACACTCCGGAATCAGCTGCCGGGCATGCTGGAACCACCTCTCAGAGGTGCCACAACCACATGCCGGAGACGGCGGAAGCACCTGCCGAGAATGCCGGAAGTTCCTGATCCACTCCCCAGAACCACCTGCCGGACACGCCAAAATCACCTGCCGGCTACGCCAGAACCACTCGGCGGACACTCCAGAATCACCTGCCGGGCATGCCAGCACAACCTCTCAGAAGTGCCAGAAGCACGTGCCGGACAGGCCGGAACCATCTCCCGGACAGACCGGAAACACAGGAAACACTCGCCGGAACCACCTGCTTGACTCACCGGTCCCACCTGCCGGACACGCCAAAATCACCTGCCCGCTACACCAGAACCACTTGGTGGACAAGCCGGAATCACGTGAAGGGCATGCCGACACAACCTCTCAGACGTGCCAGAACCTCGTGCCGGACACCCCAGAACCACCTGCTGGACAGACCGGAACCACCTGCCGGACACGCCAGAACCACCGGCTCGACTCGCCGGAACCATTGCCGGACATGCAAAATCACCTGCCGGCTACGCCAGAACCACTTGGCGAACACTCCGGAATCACCTGCCGGGCATGGCGGAACCACCTCTCAGACATGCCGGAACCACATGCCAATGACACCGGAAGCACCTGCCGAGCACGCCAGAACCACCTGCTAGACTCGCCAAAACCACCTGCTGGACACGCCAAAATCACCTGCCGGCTACGCCAGAACCACATGGCGAACACTCCGGAATCACCTGCCGGGCATGGCGGAACCACCTCTCAGACATGCTGGAACCACATGCCAATGACACCGGAAGCACCTGCCGAGCACGCCAGAACCACCTGCTCGACTCCCCAGAACCACCTGCCGGACACGCCAAAATCACCTGCCGGCTACGCCAGAACCACTCGGCAGACACTCCGGAACCACCTCCAGGACAGACCGGAGCCAGCTCCCGGACACGCCGGTCCCACCTGCTTGACTCGCCAGAACCACCTGCCGGACACGCCAGAATCACCAGCCGGCTACGCCACAACCACTTGTCGGACACTCCGGAATCAGCTGCCGGGCATGCTGGAACCACCTCTCAGAGGTGCCACAACCACATGCCGGAGACGGCGGAAGCACCTGCCGAGAATGCCGGAAGTTCCTGATCCACTCCCCAGAACCACCTGCCGGACACGCCAAAATCACCTGCCGGCTACGCCAGAACCACTTGGAGGACAAGCCGGAATCACGTGAACTGCATGCCTACACAACCTCTCAGACGTGCCAGAACCTCGTGCCGGACACCCCAGAACCACCTGCTGGACAGACCGGAACCACCTGCCGGACACGCCAGAACCACCGGCTCGACTCGCCGGAACCATTGCCGGACATGCAAAATCACCTGCCGGCTACGCCAGAACCACTTGGCGAACACTCCGGAATCACCTGCCGGGCATGGCGGAACCACCTCTCAGACATGCCGGAACCACATGCCAATGACACCGGAAGCACCTGCCGAGCACGCCAGAACCACCTGCTCGACTCGCCAAAACCACCTGCTGGACACGCCAAAATCACCTGCCGGCTACGCCACAACCATTTGGTGAACACTTCGGAATCACCTGCCGGGCTGTCTGGAACCACCTGCCGGTCACGCCAACATCACCTGCCAGCTATGCCAGAACCACTTGGCGGACACCATGGAAACACCTGTCGGGCCGGCCGGAACCACCTCTCAGACGTGCCAGAACCATATGCCTGAGATGCCAGAACCACACCCCGAACAGACCAAAACCACCTGCCAGACCCGCCTGAACCACCTGCCGAGCACGCTGGAACCACCTACTCGACTCGCCGGAACCAACTACCTGACACGCCAAAATCACCTGCCGGGTATGCCAGAACCACTTGGTGGACACTCCGGAATCATCCGCCGGACATGCCAGAACCAGCTCTCAGACACACCAGAACCACGTGCCAGACACGCCGGTACCACCTGCCGAGTATGCCGGAACCAGCTGATCCACTCCCCAGAACCACCTACTGGACACGCCAAAATCAACTGCCGGCTATGCCAGAACCACACGGCAGACACTCCGGAATCACATGCCAGGCATTCCGGAACCACCTCTCAGAGGTGCCAGAACCACATGCCGGAGACTCCGGAATCACCTGCCGGGCATGCCGGAACCACCTATCAAAGGTGCCAGAACCACATGCCGGAGACTCTGGAATCACCTGCCGGGCATGCCGGAACCTTCTCTCAGACGTGCCACAACCACGTGCCGGAGAGACCGGAAGCACCTGCCGAGCTCTCCGGAACCACCTGCTGGACATGCCGGAACCACCTGCCTCACAGGCCAAAATCATATGCCGGCTACGCCAAAACCACTGGGTGGACACTCCAGAATCACCTTGCGGGCATGCCGGAACCACGTCATGGACAGACGGCAAACACCTGCCGGACCTGCCGGAACCACCTGCCGAGCACGCCGGAACCACCTGCTCGACTCACCAGAGCCACCTGCCAGACACCCCAGAAACACCTGCGGGGTACGCCAGAACCACTTGGAGGACTCTCCGGGATCACCTGCCGGGCATGCCGGAACCACCTCTCAGACGTGCCAGAACCATGTGCCGGACACGCCGGAACCACCTACCGAGTATGCCGGAACCACCTGCTCCACTCCCCAGAACCACCTGCTGGACACGCCAAAATCACCTTCTGGCTACGCCAGAACCACTCGGCAGACACTCCGGAACCACCTCCAGGACAGACCGGAACCAGCTGCCGGACACGCCGGGACCACCTGCTTGACTCGCCAGAACCACCTGCCGGACACGCCAGAATCACCAGCCGGCTACGCCACAACCACTTGTCGGACACTCCGGAATCAGCTGCCGGGCATGCTGGAACCACCTCTCAGAGGTGCCACAACCACATGCCGGAGACGGCGGAAGCACCTGCCGAGAATGCCGGAAGTTCCTGATCCACTCCCCAGAACCACCTGCCGAACACGCCAAAATCACCTGCCGGCTACGCCAGAACCACTTGGAGGACAAGCCGGAATCACGTGAACTGCATGCCGACACAACCTCTCAGACGTGCCAGAACCTCGTGCCGGACACCCCAGAACCACCTGCTGGACAGACCGGAACCACCTGCCGGACACGCCAGAACCACCGGCTCGACTCGCCGGAACCATTGCCGGACATGCAAAATCACCTGCCGGCTACGCCAGAACAACTTGGCGAACACTCCGGAATCACCTGCCGGTCATGGCGGAACCACCTCTCAGACATGCCGGAACCACATGCCAATGACACCGGAAGCACCTGCCGAGCACGCCAGAACCACCTGCTCGACTCGCCAAAACCACCTGCTGGACACGCCAAAATCACCTGCCGGCTACGCCAGAACCACTTGGCGGACACTCCAGAATCACCTGCCGGGCTTGCTGGAACCACCTGCCAGTCACGCCAACATCACCTGCCAGCTACGCCAGAACCACTTGGCAGACACTCCGGAAACACCTGTCGTGCTGGCCGCAACCACCTCTCAGACGTGCCAGAACCATGTGCCTGAGATGCCGGAAGCACACCCCGAACAGACCGAAACCACCTGCCAGACCCGCCTGAACCCCCTGGCGATCACGCCTGATCCACCTGTTCAACTAGTTGGAACCACCTTCCTGACACGCCAAAATCACCTGCCAGGTATACCAGAACCACTTGGTGGACACTCTGGAATCATCTTCCGGACACGCCAGAACCAGCTCTCAGACACACCAGAACCACGTGCCAGAGACGCCGGAAGCACCAGCTGAGCATGCCTGAGCCACCTGCACGACTCGCAAGAAACACCTGTCGGACAGGCCAAAATCACCTGCCGGGTACGCCAGAAACACTTGGCGGACACTCCGGAATCACCTGTCGGGCATGCCGGAACCACCTCTCAGACTTGCCAGAACCATGTTCTGGACACGCCGGTACCACCTGCCGAGTATGCCGGAACCAGCTGATCCACTCCCCAGAACCACCTACTGGACACGCCAAAATCAACTGCCGGCTATGCCAGAACCACACGGCAGACACTCCGGAATCACATGCCAGGCATTCCGGAACCACCTCTCAGAGGTGCCAGAACCACATGCCGGAGACTCCGGAATCACCTGCCGGGCATGCCGGAACCACCTATCAAAGGTGCCAGAACCACATGCCGGAGACTCTGGAATCACCTGCCGGGCATGCCGGAACCTTCTCTCAGACGTGCCACAACCACGTGCCGGAGAGACCGGAAGCACCTGCCGAGCTCTCCGGAACCACCTGCTGGACATGCCGGAACCACCTGCCTCACAGGCCAAAATCATATGCCGGCTACGCCAAAACCACTGGGTGGACACTCCAGAATCACCTTGCGGGCATGCCGGAACCACGTCATGGACAGACGGCAAACACCTGCCGGACCTGCCGGAACCACCTGCCGAGCACGCCGGAACCACCTGCTCGACTCACCAGAGCCACCTGCCGGACACACCAGAAACACCTGCGGGGTACGCCAGAACCACTTGGAGGACTCTCCGGGATCACCTGCCGGGCATGCCGGAACCACCTCTCAGACGTGCCAGAACCATGTGCCGGACACGCCGGAACCACCTGCCGAGTATGCCGGAACCACCTGCTCCACTCCCCAGAACCACCTGCTGGACACGCCAAAATCACCTGCCGGCTACGCCAGAACCACTCGGCAGACACTCCGGAACCACCTCCAGGACAGACCGGAACCAGCTGCCGGACACGCCGGGACCACCTGCTTGACTCGCCAGAACCACCTGCCGGACACGCCAGAATCACCAGCCGGCTACGCCACAACCACTTGTCGGACACTCCGGAATCAGCTGCCGGGCATGCTGGAACCACCTCTCAGAGGTGCCACAACCACATGCCGGAGACGGCGGAAGCACCTGCCGAGAATGCCGGAAGTTCCTGATCCACTCCCCAGAACCACCTGCCGGACACGCCAAAATCACCTGCCGGCTACGCCAGAACCACTCGGCGGACACTCCAGAATCACCTGCCGGGCATGCCAGCACAACCTCTCAGAAGTGCCAGAAGCACGTGCCGGACAGGCCGGAACCATCTCCCGGACAGACCGGAAACACAGGAAACACTCGCCGGAACCACCTGCTTGACTCACCGGTCCCACCTGCCGGACACGCCAAAATCACCTGCCCGCTACACCAGAACCCTTTGGTGGACAAGCCGGAATCACGTGAAGGGCATGCCGACACAACCTCTCAGACGTGCCAGAACCTCGTGCCGGACACCCCAGAACCACCTGCTGGACAGACCGGAACCACCTGCCGGACACGCCAGAACCACCGGCTCGACTCGCCGGAACCATTGCCGGACACGCAAAATCACCTGCCGGCTACGCCAGAACCACTTGGCGAACACTCCGGAATCACCTGCCGGGCATGGCGGAACCACCTCTCAGACATGCCGGAACCACATGCCAATGACACCGGAAGCACCTGCCGAGCACGCCAGAACCACCTGCTCGACTCGCCAAAACCACCTGCTGGACACGCCAAAATCACCTGCCGGCTACGCCACAACCATTTGGTGAACACTTCGGAATCACCTGCCGGGCTGGCTGGAACCACCTGCCAGTCACGCCAACATCACCTGCCAGCTATGCCAGAACCACTTGGCGGACACCATGGAAACACCTGTCGGGCCGGCCGGAACCACCTCTCAGACGTGCCAGAACCATGTGCCTGAGATGCCGGAACCACACCCCGAAGAGACCGAAACCACCTGCCAGACCCGCCTGAACCACCTGCCGAGCACGCCGGAACCACCTACTCGACTCGCCGGAACCACCTACCTGACACGCCAAAATCACCTGCCGGGTATGCCAGAACCACTTGGTGGACACTCCGGAATCATCCGCCGGACATGCCAGAACCAGCTCTCAGACACACCAGAACCACGTGCCGGACACGCCGGAAGCACGTGCTGAGCATGCCTGAGCCACATGCTCGACTTGCAAGAAACACCTGCCAGACACGCCAAAATCACCTCCCGGGTACGCCAGAACCACGTGGCGGACACTCCGGAATCACCTGTCGGGCATGCCGGAACCACCTCTCAGACGTGCCAGAACCTCGTGCCGGACACGCCAGAACCACCTGCCGGCCAGACCGGAACCACGTGCCGGACACGCCGGAACCACCAGCTCGACTCGCCGGAACCGCCGCCGGACATGCAAAATCATCTGCCGGCTACGCCAGAACCACTTGGCGAACACTCCCGAATCAGCTGCCGGGCATGCGGGAACCACCTATCAGGCTTGCCAGAACCATGTTCCGGACACGCCGGTACCACCTGCCGAGTATGCCGGAACCACCTGATCCACTCCCCAGAACCACCTGCTGGAGACGCCAGAATCACCTGCCGTCTACGCCAGAACCACTCGGCAGACACTCCGGAACCACCTGCCGGGCATGCCGGAACCACCTCTCAGAGGTGCCAGAATCACATGCCGGACACTCCGGAATCACCTGCCGGGCATGCCGGAACCACCTGCTGGACACGCCAAAATCACCTGCCGGCTACGCCAGAACCACTTGGCGGACACTCCAGAATCACCTGCCGGGCTTGCTGGAACCACCTGCCGGTCACGCCAACATCACCTGCCAGCTACGCCAGAACCACTTGGCAGACACTCCGGAAACACCTGTCGGGCTGGCCGCAACTACCTCTCAGACGTGCCAGAACCATGTGCCTGAGATGCCGGAAGCACACCCCGAACAGACCGAAACCACCTGCCAGACCCGCCTGAACCCCCTGGCGATCACGCCTGATCCACCTGTTCAACTAGTCGGAACCACCTTCCTGACACGCCAAAATCACCTGCCAGGTATACCAGAACCACTTGGTGGACACTCTGGAATCATCTTCCGGACACGCCAGAACCAGCTCTCAGAAACACCAGAACCACGTGCCAGAGACGCCGGAAGCACCAGCTGAGCATGCCTGAGCCACCTGCACGACTCGCAAGAAACACCTGTCGGACAGGCCAAAATCACCTGCCGGGTACGCCAGAAACACTTGGCGGACACTCCGGAATCACCTGTCGGGCATGCCGGAACCACGTCTCAGACTTGCCAGAACCATGTTCTGGACACGCCGGTACCACCTGCCGAGTATGCCGGAACCAGCTGATCCACTCCCCAGAACCACCTACTGGACACGCCAAAATCAACTGCCGGCTATGCCAGAACCACACGGCAGACACTCCGGAATCACATGCCAGGCATTCCGGAACCACCTATCAAAGGTGCCAGAACCACATGCCGGAGACTCTGGAATCACCTGCCGGGCATGCCGGAACCTTCTCTCAGACGTGCCACAACCACGTGCCGGAGAGACCGGAAGCTCCTGCCGAGCTCTCCGGAACCACCTGCTGGACATGCCGGAACCACCTGCCTCACAGGCCAAAATCATATGCCGGCTACGCCAAAACCACTGGGTGGACACTCCAGAATCACCTTGCGGGCATGCCGGAACCACGTCATGGACAGACGGCAAACACCTGCCGGACCTGCCGGAACCACCTGCCGAGCACCCGGAACCACCTGCTCGACTCACCAGAGCCACCTGCCAGACACACCAGAAACACCTGCGGGGTACGCCAGAACCACTTGGAGGACTCTCCGGGATCACCTGACGGGCATGCCGGAACCACCTCTCAGACGTGCCAGAACCATGTGCCGGACACGCCGGAACCACCTGCCGAGTATGCCGGAACCACCTGCTCCACTCCCCAGAACCACCTGCTGGACACGCCAAAATCACCTGCCGGCTACGGCAGAACCACTCGGCAGACACTCCGGAACCACCTCCAGGACAGACCGGAACCAGCTGCCGGACACGCCGGGACCACCTGCTTGACTCGCCAGAACCACCTGCCGGACACGCCAGAATCACCAGCCGGCTACGCCACAACCACTTGTCGGACACTCCGGAATCAGCTGCCGGGCATGCTGGAACCACCTCTCAGAGGTGCCACAACCACATGCCGGAGACGGCGGAAGCACCTGCCGAGAATGCCGGAAGTTCCTGATCCACTCCCCAGAACCACCTGCCGGACACGCCAAAATCACCTGCCGGCTACGCCAGAACCACTCGGCGGACACTCCAGAATCACCTGCCGGGCATGCCAGCACAACCTCTCAGAAGTGCCAGAAGCACGTGCCGGACAGGCCGGAACCATCTCCCGGACAGACCGGAAACACAGGAAACACTCGCCGGAACCACCTGCTTGACTCACCGGTCCCACCTGCCGGACACGCCAAAATCACCTGCCCGCTACACCAGAACCACTTGGTGGACAAGCCGGAATCACGTGAAGGGCATGCCGACACAACCTCTCAGACGTGCCAGAACCTCGTGCCGGACACCCCAGAACCACCTGCTGGACAGACCGGAACCACCTGCCGGACACGCCAGAACCACCGGCTCGACTCGCCGGAACCATTGCCGGACATGCAAAATCACCTGCCGGCTACGCCAGAACCACTTGGCGAACACTCCGGAATCACCTGCCGCGCATGGCGGAACCACCTCTCAGACATGCCGGAACCACATGCCAATGACACCGGAAGCACCTGCCGAGCACGCCAGAACCACCTGCTCGACTCGCCAAAACCACCTGCTGGACACGCCAAAATCACCTGCCGGCTACGCCACAACCATTTGGTGAACACTTCGGAATCACCTGCCGGGCTGGCTGGAACCACCTGCCGGTCACGCCAACATCACCTGCCAGCTATGCCAGAACCACTTGGCGGACACCATGGAAACACCTGTCGGGCCGGCCGGAACCACCTCTCAGACGTGTCAGAACCATGTGCCTGAGATGCCGGAACCTCACCCCGAACAGACCGAAACCACCTGCCAGACCCGCCTGAACCACCTGCCGAGCACGCCGGAACCACCTACTCGACTCGCCGGAACCACCTACCTGACACGCCAAAATCACCTGCCGGGTATGCCAGAACCACTTGGTGGACACTCCGGAATCATCCGCCGGACATGCCAGAACCAGCTCTCAGACACACCAGAACCACGTGCCGGACACGCCGGAAGCACGTGCTGAGCATGCCTGAGCCACATGCTCGACTTGCAAGAAACACCTGCCAGACACGCCAAAATCACCTGCCGGGTACGCCAGAACCACGTGGCGGACACTCCGGAATCACCTGTCGGGCATGCCGGAACCACCTCTCAGACGTGCCAGAACCTCGTGCCGGACACGCCAGAACCACCTGCCGGCCAGACCGGAACCACGTCCCGGACACGCCGGAACCACCAGCTCGACTCGCCGGAACCACCGCCGGACATGCAAAATCACCTGCCGGCTACGCCTGAACCACTTGGCGAACACTCCCGAATCAGCTGCCGGGCATGCGGGAACCACCTATCAGGCTTGCCAGAACCATGTTCCGGACACGCCGATACCACCTGCCGAGTATGCCGGAACCACCTGATCCACTCCCCAGAACCACCTGCTGGACACGCCAGAATCACCTGCCGTCTACGCCAGAACCACTCGGCAGACACTCCGGAACCACCTGCCGGGCATGCCGGAACCACCTCTCAGAGGTGCCAGAACCACATGCCGGACACTCCGGAATCACCTGCCGGGCATGCCGGAACCATCTCTCAGACGTGCCAGAACCATGTTCCGGACACGCCGCTACCACCTGCCGAGCTCGCCGGAACCACCTGCTGGACACGCCAAAATCACCTGCCGGCTACGCCAGAACCACTTGGCGGACACTCCAGAATCACCTGCCGGGCTTGCTGGAACCACCTGCCGGTCACACCAACATCACCTGCCAGCTACGCCAGAACCACTTGGCAGACACTCCGGAAACACCTGTCGGGCTGGCCGCAACCACCTCTCAAACGTGCCAGAACCATGTGCCTGAGATGCTGGAACCACAACCCGAACAGACCGAAACCACCTGCCAGACCCGCCTGAACCCCCTGGCGAGCACGCCTGATCCACCTGTTCAACTAGCCGGAACCACCTTCCTGACACGCGAAAATCACCTGCCAGGTATACCAGAACCACTTGGTGGACACTCTGGAATCATCTTCCGGACATGCCAGAACCAGCTCTCAGAACACCAGAAGCACGTGCCAGAGACGCCGGAAGCACCAGCTGAGCATGCCTGAGCCACCTGCACGACTCGCAAGAAACACCTGTCGGACAGGCCAAAATCACCTGCCGGGTACGCCAGAAACACTTGGCGGACACTCCGGAATCACCTGTCGGGCATGCCGGAACCACCTCTCAGACTTGCCAGAACCATGTTCTGGACACGCCGGTACCACCTGCCGAGTATGCCGGAACCAGCTGATCCACTCCCCAGAACCACCTACTGGACACGCCAAAATCAACTGCCGGCTATGCCAGAACCACATGGCAGACACTCCGGAATCACATGCCAGGCATTCCGGAACCACCTCTCAGAGGTGCCAGAACCACATGCCGGAGACTCCGGAATCACCTGCCGGGCATGCCGGAACCACCTATCAAAGGTGCCAGAACCACATGCCGGAGACTCTGGAATCACCTGCCGGGCATGCCGGAACCTTCTCTCAGACGTGCCACAACCACGTGCCGGAGAGACCGGAAGCACCTGCCGAGCTCTCCGGAACCACCTGCTGGACATGCCGGAACCACCTGCCTCACAGGCCAAAATCATATGCCGGCTACGCCAAAACCACTGGGTGGACACTCCAGAATCACCTTGCGGGCATGCCGGAACCACGTCATGGACAGACAGCAAACACCTGCCGGACCTGCCGGAACCACCTGCCGAGCACGCCGGAACCACCTGCTCGACTCACCAGAGCCACCTGCCAGACACACCAGAAACACCTGCGGGGTACGCCAGAACCACTTGGAGGACTCTCCGGGATCACCTGCCGGGCATGCCGGAACCACCTCTCAGACGTGCCAGAACCATGTGCCGGACACGCCGGAACCACCTGCCGAGTATGCCGGAACCACCTGCTCCACTCCCCAGAACCACCTGCTGGACACGCCAAAATCACCTGCCGGCTACGCCAGAACCACTCGGCAGACACTCCGGAACCACCTCCAGGACAGACCGGAACCAGCTGCCGGACACGCCGGGACCACCTGCTTGACTCGCCAGAACCACCTGCCGGACACGCCAGAATCACCAGCCGGCTACGCCACAACCACTTGTCGGACACTCCGGAATCACCTGCCGGGCATGCTGGAACCACCTCTCAGAGGTGCCACAACCACATGCCGGAGACGGCGGAAGCACCTGCCGAGAATGCCGGAAGTTCCTGATCCACTCCCCAGAACCACCTGCCGGACACGCCAAAATCACCTGCCGGCTACGCCAGAACCACTTGGCGGACACTCCAGAATCACCTGCCGGGCATGCCAGCACAACCTCTCAGAAGTGCCAGAAGCACGTGCCGGACAGGCCGGAACCATCTCCCGGACAGACCGGAAACACAGGAAACACTCGCCGGAACCACCTGCTTGACTCACCGGTCCCACCTGCCGGACACGCCAAAATCACCTGCCCGCTACACCAGAACCACTTGGCGGACAAGCCGGAATCACGTGAAGGGCATGCCGACACAACCTCTCAGACGTGCCAGAACCTCGTGCCGGACACCCCAGAACCACCTGCTGGACAGACCGGAACCACCTGCCGGACACGCCAGAACCACCGGCTCGACTCGCCGGAACCATTGCCGGACATGCAAAATCACCTGCCGGCTATGCCAGAACCACTTGGCGAACACTCTGGAATCAACTGCCGGGCATGGCGGAACCACCTCTCAGACATGCCGGAACCACATGCCAATGACACCGGAAGCACCTGCCGAGCACGCCAGATCCACATGCTCGACTCGCCAAAACCACCTGCTGGACACGCCAAAATCACCTGCCGGCTACGCCACAACCATTTGGTGAACACTTCGGAATCACCTGCCGGGCTGTCTGGAACCACCTGCCGGTCACGCCAACATCACCTGCCAGCTATGCCAGAACCACTTGGCGGACACCATGGAAACACCTGTCGGGCCGGCCGGAACCACCTCTCAGACGTGCCAGAACCATGTGCCTGAGATGCCGGAACCACACCCCGAACAGACCGAAACCACCTGCCAGACCCGCCTGAACCACCTGCCGAGCACGCCGGAACCACCTACTCGACTCGCCGGAACCACCTACCTGACACGCCAAAATCACCTGCCGGGTATGCCAGAACCACTTGGTGGACACTCCGGAATCATCCGCCGGACATGCCAGAACCAGCTCTCAGACACACCAGAACCACGTGCCGGACACGCCAGAAGCACGTGCTGAGCATGCCTGAGCCACATGCTCGACTTGCAAGAAACACCTGCCAGACACGCCAAAATCACCTGCCGGGTACGCCAGAACCACGTGGCGGACACTCCGGAATCACCTGTCGGGCATGCCGGAACCACCTCTCAGACGTGCCAGAACCTCGTGCCGGACACGCCAGAACCACCTGCCGGACAGACCGGAACCACGTGCCGGACACGCCGGAACCACCAGCTCGACTCGCCGGAACCACCGCCGGACATGCAAAATCACCTGCCGGCTACGCCAGAACCACTTGGCGAACACCCCCGAATCAGCTGCCGGGCATGCGGGAACCACCTATCAGGCTTGCCAGAACCATGTTCCGGACACGCCGGTACCACCTGCCGAGTATGCCGGAACCACCTGATCCACTCCCCAGAACCACCTGCTGGACACGCCAGAATCACCTGCCGTCTACGCCAGAACCACTCGGCAGACACTCCGGAACCACCTGCCGGGCATGCCGGAACCACCTCTCAGAGGTGCCAGAACCACATGCCGGACACTCCGGAATCACCTGCCGGGCATGCCGGAACCATCTCTCAGACGTGCCAGAACCATGTTCCGGACACGTCGCTACCACCTGCCGAGCTCGCCGGAACCACCTGCTGGACACGCCAAAATCACCTGCCGGCTACGCCAGAACCACTTGGCGGACACTGCAGAATCACCTGCCGGGCTTGCTGGAACCACCTGCCGGTCACACCAACATCACCTGCCAGCTACGCCAGAACCACTTGGCAGACACTCCGGAAACACCTGTCGGGCTGGCCGCAACCACCTCTCAAACGTGCCAGAACCATGTGCCTGAGATGCTGGAACCACAACCCGAACAGACCGAAACCACCTGCCAGACCCGCCTGAACCCCCTGGCGAGCACGCCTGATCCACCTGTTCAACTAGCCGGAACCACCTTCCTGACACGCCAAAATCACCTGCCAGGTATACCAGAACCACTTGGTGGACACTCTGGAATCATCTTCCGGACACGCCAGAACCAGCTCTCAGACACACCAGAACCACGTGCCAGAGACGCCGGAAGCACCAGCTGAGCATGCCTGAGCCACCTGCACGACTCGCAAGAAACACCTGTCGGACAGGCCAAAATCACCTGCCGGGTACGCCAGAAACACTTGGCGGACACTCCGGAATCACCTGTCGGGCATGCCGGAGCCACCTCTCAGACTTGCCAGAACCATGTTCTGGACACGCCGGTACCACCTGCCGAGTATGCCGGAACCAGCTGATCCACTCCCCAGAACCACCTACTGGACACGCCAAAATCAACTGCCGGCTATGCCAGAACCACACGGCAGACACTCCGGAATCACATGCCAGGCATTCCGGAACCACCTCTCAGAGGTGCCAGAACCACATGCCGGAGACTCCGGAATCACCTGCCGGGCATGCCGGAACCACCTATCAAAGGTGCCAGAACCACATGCCGGAGACTCTGGAATCACCTGCCGGGCATGCCGGAACCTTCTCTCAGACGTGCCACAACCACGTGCCGGAGAGACCGGAAGCACCTGCCGAGCTCTCCGGAACCACCTGCTGGACATGCCGGAACCACCTGCCTCACAGGCCAAAATCATATGCCGGCTACGCCAAAACCACTGGGTGGACACTCCAGAATCACCTTGCGGGCATGCCGGAACCACGTCATGGACAGACGGCAAACACCTGCCGGACCTGCCGGAACCACCTGCCGAGCACGCCGGAACCACCTGCTCGACTCACCAGAGCCACCTGCCGGACACCCCAGAAACACCTGCGGGGTACGCCAGAACCACTTGGAGGACTCTCCGGGATCACCTGCCGGGCATGCCGGAACCACCTCTCAGACGTGCCAGAACCATGTGCCGGACACGCCGGAACCACCTGCCGAGTATGCCGGAACCACCTGCTCCACTCCCCAGAACCACCTGCTGGACACGCCAAAATCACCTGCCGGCTACGCCAGAACCACTCGGCAGACACTCCGGAACCACCTCCAGGACAGACCGGAACCAGCTGCCGGACACGCCGGGACCACCTGCTTGACTCGCCAGAACCACCTGGCGGACACGCCAGAATCACCAGCCGGCTACGCCAGAACCACTTGGTGGACAAGCCGGAATCACGTGAACTGCATGCGGACACAACCTCTCAGAAGTGCCAGAAGCACGTGCCGGACAGGCCGGAGCCATCTCCCGGACAGACCGGTAACACAGGAAACACTCGCCGGAACCACCTGCTTGACTCACCGGTCCCACCTGCCGGACACGCCAAAATCACCTGCCCGCTACACCAGAACCACTTGGTGGACAAGCCGGAAGCATGTGAAGGGCATGCCGACACAACCTCTCAGACGTGCCAGAACCTCGTGCCGGACACCCCAGAACCACCTGCTGGACAGACCGGAACCACCTGCCGGACACGCCGGAACCACCGGCTCGACTCGCCGGAACCATTGCCGGACATGCAAAATCACCTGCCGGCTACGCCAGAACCACTTGGCGAACACTCCGGAATCACCTGCCGGGCATGGCGGAACCACCTCTCAGACATGCCGGAACCACATGCCAATGACACCGGAAGCACCTGCCGAGCACGCCAGAACCACCTGCTAGACTCGCCAAAACCACCTGCTGGACACGCCAAAATCACCGGCCGGCTACGCCAGAACCACTTGGCGAACACTCCGGAATCACCTGCCGGGCATGGCGGAACCACCTCTCAGACATGCTGGAACCACATGCCAATGACACCGGAAGCACCTGCCGAGCACGCCAGAACCACCTGCTCGACTCCCCAGAACCACCTGCCGGACACGCCAAAATCACCTGCCGGCTACGCCAGAACCACTCGGCAGACACTCCGGAACCACCTCCAGGACAGACCGGAGCCAGCTCCCGGACACGCCGGTCCCACCTGCTTGACTCGCCAGAACCACCTGCCGGACACGCCAGAATCACCAGCCGGCTACGCCACAACCACTTGTCGGACACTCCGGAATCAGCTGCCGGGCATGCTGGAACCACCTATCAGAGGTGCCACAACCACATGCCGGAGACGGCGGAAGCACCTGCCGAGAATGCCGGAAGTTCCTTATCCACTCCCCAGAACCACCTGCCGGACACGCCAAAATCACCTGCCGGCTACGCCAGAACCACTTGGAGGACAAGCCGGAATCACGTGAACTGCATGCCTACACAACCTCTCAGACGTGCCAGAACCTCGTGCCGGACACCCCAGAACCACCTGCTGGACAGACCGGAACCACCTGCCGGACACGCCAGAACCACCGGCTCGACTCGCCGGAACCATTGCCGGACATGCAAAATCACCTGCCGGCTACGCCAGAACCACTTGGCGAACACTCCGGAATCACCTGCCGGGCATGGCGGAACCACCTCTCAGACATGCCGGAACCACATGCCAATGACACCGGAAGCACCTGCCGAGCACGCCAGAACCACCTGCTCGACTCGCCCAAACCACCTGCTGGACACGCCAAAATCACCTGCCGGCTACGCCACAACCATTTGGTGAACACTTCGGAATCACCTGCCGGGCTGTCTGGAACCACCTGCCGGTCACGCCAACATCACCTGCCAGCTATGCCAGAACCACTTGGCGGACACCATGGAAACACCTGTCGGGCCGGCCGGAACCACCTCTCAGACGTGCCAGAACCATATGCCTGAGATGCCAGAACCACACCCCGAACAGACCAAAACCACCTGCCAGACCCGCCTGAACCACCTGCCGAGCACGCTGGAACCACCTACTCGACTCGCCGGAACCAACTACCTGACACGCCAAAATCACCTGCCGGGTATGCCAGAACCACTTGGTGGACACTCCGGAATCATCCGCCGGACATGCCAGAACCAGCTCTCAGACACACCAGAACCACGTGCCAGACACGCCGGTACCACCTGCCGAGTATGCCGGAACCAGCTGATCCACTCCCCAGAACCACCTACTGGACACGCCAAAATCAACTGCCGGCTATGCCAGAACCACACGGCTGACACTCCGGAATCACATGCCAGGCATTCCGGAACCACCTCTCAGAGGTGCCAGAACCACATGCCGGAGACTCCGGAATCACCTGCCGGGCATGCCGGAACCACCTATCAAAGGTGCCAGAACCACATGCCGGAGACTCTGGAATCACCTGCCGGGCATGCCGGAACCTTCTCTCAGACGTGCCACAACCACGTGCCGGAGAGACCGGAAGCACCTGCCGAGCTCTCCGGAACCACCTGCTGGACATGCCGGAACCACCTGCCTCACAGGCCAAAATCATATGCCGGCTACGCCAAAACCACTGGGTGGACACTCCAGAATCACCTTGCGGGCATGCCGGAACCACGTCATGGACAGACGGCAAACACCTGCCGGACCTGCCGGAACCACCTGCCGAGCACGCCGGAACCACCTGCTCGACTCACCAGAGCCACCTGCCAGACACCCCAGAAACACCTGCGGGGTACGCCAGAACCACTTGGAGGACTCTCCGGGATCACCTGCCGGGCATGCCGGAACCACCTCTCAGACGTGCCAGAACCATGTGCCGGACACGCCGGAACCACCTACCGACTATGCCGGAACCACCTGCTCCACTCCCCAGAACCACCTGCTGGACACGCCAAAATCACCTTCCAGCTACGCCAGAACCACTCGGCAGACACTCCGGAACCACCTCCAGGACAGACCGGAACCAGCTGCCGGACACGCCGGGACCACCTGCTTGACTCGCCAGAACCACCTGCCGGACACGCCAGAATCACCAGCAGGCTACGCCACAACCACTTGTCGGACACTCCGGAATCAGCTGCCGGGCATGCTGGAACCACCTCTCAGAGGTGCCACAACCACATGTCGGAGACGGCGGAAGCACCTGCCGAGAATGCCGGAAGTTCCTGATCCACTCCCCAGAACCACCTGCCGGACACGCCAAAATCACCTGCCGGCTACGCCAGAACCACTTGGAGGACAAGCCGGAATCACGTGAACTGCATGCCGACACAACCTCTCAGACGTGCCAGAACCTCGTGCCGGACACACCAGAACCACCTGCTGGACAGACCGGAACCACCTGCCGGACACGCCAGAACCACCGGCTCGACTCGCCGGAACCATTGCCGGACATGCAAAATCACCTGCCGGCTACGCCAGAACCACTTGGCGAACACTCCGGAATCACCTGCCGGGCATGGCGGAACCACCTCTCAGACATGCCGGAACCACATGCCAATGACACCGGAAGCACCTGCCGAGCACGCCAGAACCACCTGCTCGACTCGCCAAAACCACCTGCTGGACACGCCAAAATCACCTGCCGGCTACGCCAGAACCACTTGGCGGACACTCCAGAATCACCTGCCGGGCTTGCTGGAACCACCTGCCAGTCACGCCAACATCATCTGCCAGCTACGCCAGAACCACTTGGCAGACACTCCGGAAACACCTGTCGTGCTGGCCGCAACCACCTCTCAGACGTGCCAGAACCATGTGCCTGAGATGCCGGAAGCACACCCCGAACAGACCGAAACCACCTGCCAGACCCGCCTGAACCCCCTGGCGATCACGCCTGATCCACCTGTTCAACTAGTTGGAACCACCTTCCTGACACGCCAAAATCACCTGCCAGGTATACCAGAACCACTTGGTGGACACTCTGGAATCATCTTCCGGACACGCCAGAACCAGCTCTCAGACACACCAGAACCACGTGCCAGAGACGCCGGAAGCACCAGCTGAGCATGCCTGAGCCACCTGCACGACTTGCAAGAAACACCTGTCGGACAGGCCAAAATCACCTGCCGGGTACGCCAGAAACACTTGGCGGACACTCCGGAATCACCTGTCGGGCATGCCGGAACCACCTCTCAGACTTGCCAGAACCATGTTCTGGACACGCCGGTACCACCTGCCGAGTATGCCGGAACCAGCTTATCCACTCCCCAGAACCACCTACTGGACACGCCAAAATCAACTGCCGGCTATGCCAGAACCACACGGCAGACACTCCGGAATCACATGCCAGGCATTCCGGAACCACCTCTCAGAGGTGCCAGAACCACATGCCGGAGACTCCGGAATCACCTGCCGGGCATGCCGGAACCACCTATCAAAGGTGCCAGAACCACATGCCGGAGACTCTGGAATCACCTGCCGGGCATGCCGGAACCTTCTCTCAGACGTGCCACAACCACGTGCCGGAGAGACCGGAAGCACCTGCCGAGCTCTCCGGAACCACCTGCTGGACATGCCGGAACCACCTGCCTCACAGGCCAAAATCCTATGCCGGCTACGCCAAAACCACTGGGTGGACACTCCAGAATCACCTTGCGGGCATGCCGGAACCACGTCATGGACAGACGGCAAACACCTGCCGGACCTGCCGGAACCACCTGCCGAGCACGCCGGAACCACCTGCTCGACTCACCAGAGCCACCTGCCGGACACCCCAGAAACACCTGCGGGGTACGCCAGAACCACTTGGAGGACTCTCCGGGATCACCTGCCGGGCATGCCGGAACCACCTCTCAGACGTGCCAGAACCATGTGCCGGACACGCCGGAACCACCTGCCGAGTATGCCGGAACCACCTGCTCCACTCCCCAGAACCACCTGCTGGACACGCCAAAATCACCTGCCGGCTACGCCAGAACCACTCGGCAGACACTCCGGAACCACCTCCAGGACAGACCGGAACCAGCTGCCGGACACGCCGGGACCACCTGCTTGACTCGCCAGAACCACCTGCCGGACACGCCAGAATCACCAGCCGGCTACGCCACAACCACTTGTCGGACACTCCGGAATCAGCTGCCGGGCATGCTGGAACCACCTCTCAGAGGTGCCACAACCACATGCCGGAGACGGCGGAAGCACCTGCCGAGAATGCCGGAAGTTCCTGATCCACTCCCCAGAACCACCTGCCGGACACGCCAAAATCACCTGCCGGCTACGCCAGAACCACTCGGCGGACACTCCAGAATCACCTGCCGGGCATGCCAGCACAACCTCTCAGAAGTGCCAGAAGCACGTGCCGGACAGGCCGGAACCATCTCCCGGACAGACCGGAAACACAGGAAACACTCGCCGGAACCACCTGCTTGACTCACCGGTCCCACCTGCCGGACACGCCAAAATCACCTGCCCGCTACACCAGAACCCTTTGGTGGACAAGCCGGAATCACGTGAAGGGCATGCCGACACAACCTCTCAGACGTGCCAGAACCTCGTGCCGGACACCCCAGAACCACCTGCTGGACAGACCGGAACCACCTTTCGGACACGCCAGAACCACCGGCTCGACTCGCCGGAACCATTGCCGGACACGCAAAATCACCTGCCGGCTACGCCAGAACCATTTGGCGAACACTCCGGAATCACCTGCCGGGCATGGCGGAACCACCTCTCAGACATGCCGGAACCACATGCCAATGACACCGGAAGCACCTGCCGAGCACGCCAGAACCACCTGCTCGACTCGCCAAAACCACCTGCTGGACACGCCAAAATCACCTGCCGGCTACGCCACAACCATTTGGTGAACACTTCGGAATCACCTGCCGGGCTGGCTGGAACCACCTGCCAGTCACGCCAACATCACCTGCCAGCTATGCCAGAACCACTTGGCGGACACCATGGAAACACCTGTCGGGCCGGCCGGAACCACCTCTCAGACGTGCCAGAACCATGTGCCTGAGATGCCGGAACCACACCCCGAAGAGACCGAAACCACCTGCCAGACCCGCCTGAACCACCTGCCGAGCACGCCGGAACCACCTACTCGACTCGCCGGAACCACCTACCTGACACGCCAAAATCACCTGCCGGGTATGCCAGAACCACTTGGTGGACACTCCGGAATCATCCGCCGGACATGCCAGAACCAGCTCTCAGACACACCAGAACCACGTGCCGGACACGCCGGAAGCACGTGCTGAGCATGCCTGAGCCACATGCTCGACTTGCAAGAAACACCTGCCAGACACGCCAAAATCACCTCCCGGGTACGCCAGAACCACGTGGCGGACACTCCGGAATCACCTGTCGGGCATGCCGGAACCACCTCTCAGACGTGCCAGAACCTCGTGCCGGACACGCCAGAACCACCTGCCGGACAGACCGGAACCACGTGCCGGACACGCCGGAACCATCAGCTCGACTCGCCGGAACCACCGCCGGACATGCAAAATCATCTGCCGGCTACGCCAGAACCACTTGGCGAACACTCCCGAATCAGCTGCCGGGCATGCGGGAACCACCTATCAGGCTTGCCAGAACCATGTTCCGGACACGCCGGTACCACCTGCCGAGTATGCCGGAACCACCTGATCCACTCCCCAGAACCACCTGCTGGAGACGCCAGAATCACCTGCCGTCTACGCCAGAACCACTCGGCAGACACTCCGGAACCACCTGCCGGGCATGCCGGAACCATCTCTCAGACGTGCCAGAACCATGTTCCGGACACGCCGCTACCACCTGCCGAGCTCGCCGGAACCACCTGCTGGACACGCCAAAATCACCTGCCGGCTACGCCAGAACCACTTGGCGGACACTCCAGAATCACCTGCCGGGCTTGCTGGAACCACCTGCCGGTCACGCCAACATCACCTGCCAGCTACGCCAGAACCACTTGGCAGACACTCCGGAAACACCTGTCGGGCTGGCCGCAACTACCTCTCAGACGTGCCAGAACCATGTGCCTGAGATGCCGGAACCACACCCCGAACAGACCGAAACCACCTGCCAGACCCGCCTGAACCCCCTGGCGATCACGCCTGATCCACCTGTTCAACTAGTCGGAACCACCTTCCTGACACGCCAAAATCACCTGCCAGGTATACCAGAACCACTTGGTGGACACTCTGGAATCATCTTCCGGACACGCCAGAACCAGCTGTCAGACACACCAGAACCACGTGCCAGAGACGCCGGAAGCACCAGCTGAGCATGCCTGAGCCACCTGCACGACTCGCAAGAAACACCTGTCGGACAGGCCAAAATCACCTGCCGGGTACGCCAGAAACACTTGGCGGACACTCCGGAATCACCTGTCGGGCATGCCGGAACCACGTCTCAGACTTGCCAGAACCATGTTCTGGACACGCCGGTACCACCTGCCGAGTATGCCGGAACCAGCTGATCCACTCCCCAGAACCACCTACTGGACACGCCAAAATCAACTGCCGGCTATGCCAGAACCACATGGCAGACACTCCGGAATCACATGCCAGGCATTCCGGAACCACCTCTCAGAGGTGCCAGAACCACATGCCGGAGACTCCGGAATCACCTGCCGGGAATGCCGGAACCACCTATCAAAGGTGCCAGAACCACATGCCGGAGACTCTGGAATCACCTGCCGGGCATGCCGGAACCTTCTCTCAGACGTGCCACAACCACGTGCCGGAGAGACCGGAAGCACCTGCCGAGCTCTCCGGAACCACCTGCTGG
Organism: Equus caballus; assembly: GCF_041296265.1. Classification (NCBI taxonomy): domain Eukaryota; kingdom Metazoa; phylum Chordata; class Mammalia; order Perissodactyla; family Equidae; genus Equus; species Equus caballus. The sequence goes on from NC_091689.1 coordinate 35,875,166, forward strand.
ACATGCCGGAACCACCTGCCTCACAGGCCAAAATCATATGCCGGCTACGCCAAAACCACTGGGTGGACACTCCAGAATCACCTTGCGGGCATGCCGGAACCACGTCATGGACAGACAGCAAACACCTGCCGGACCTGCCGGAACCACCTGCCGAGCACGCCGGAACCACCTGCTCGACTCACCAGAGCCACCTGCCAGACACACCAGAAACACCTGCGGGGTACGCCAGAACCACTTGGAGGACTCTCCGGGATCACCTGCCGGGCATGCCGGAACCACCTCTCAGACGTGCCAGAACCATTTGCCGGACACGCCGGAACCACCTGCCGAGTATGCCGGAACCACCTGCTCCACTCCCCAGAACCACCTGCTGGACACGCCAAAATCACCTGCCGGCTACGCCAGAACCACTCGGCAGACACTCCGGAACCACCTCCAGGACAGACCGGAACCAGCTGCCGGACACGCCGGGACCACCTGCTTGACTCGCCAGAACCGCCTGCCGGACACGCCAGAATCACCAGCCGGCTACGCCACAACCACTTGTCGGACACTCCGGAATCAGCTGCCGGGCATGCTGGAACCACCTCTCAGAGGTGCCACAACCACATGCCGGAGACGGCGGAAGCACCTGCCGAGAATGCCGGAAGTTCCTGATCCACTCCCCAGAACCACCTGCCGGACACGCCAAAATCACCTGCCGGCTACGCCAGAACCACTCGGCGGACACTCCAGAATCACCTGCCGGGCATGCCAGCACAACCTCTCAGAAGTGCCAGAAGCACGAGCCGGACAGGCCGGAACCATCTCCCGGACAGACCGGAAACACAGGAAACACTCGCCGGAACCACCTGCTTGTCTCACCGGTCCCACCTGCCGGACACGCCAAAATCACCTGCCCGCTACACCAGAACCAATTGGTGGACAAGCCGGAATCACGTGAAGGGCATGCCGACACAACCTCTCAGACGTGCCAGAACCTCGTGCCGGACACCCCAGAACCACCTGCTGGACAGACCGGAACCACCTGCCGGACACGCCAGAACCACCGGCTCGACTCGCCGGAACCATTGCCGGACATGCAAAATCACCTGCCGGCTATGCCAGAACCACTTGGCGAACACTCTGGAATCAACTGCCGGGCATGGCGGAACCACCTCTCAGACATGCCGGAACCACATGCCAATGACACCGGAAGCACCTGCCGAGCACGCCAGATCCACATGCTCGACTCGCCAAAACCACCTGCTGGACACGCCAAAATCACCTGCCGGCTACGCCACAACCATTTGGTGAACACTTCGGAATCACCTGCCGGGCTGTCTGGAACCACCTGCCGGTCACGCCAACATCACCTGCCAGCTATGCCAGAACCACTTGGCGGACACCATGGAAACACCTGTCGTTCCGGCCGGAACCACCTCTCAGACGTGCCAGAACCATGTGCCTGAGATGCCGGAACCACACCCCGAACAGACCGAAACCACCTGCCAGACCCGCCTGAACCACCTGCCGAGCACGCCGGAACCACCTACTCGACTCGCCGGAACCACCTACCTGACACGCCAAAATCACCTGCCGGGTATGCCAGAACCACTTGGTGGACACTCCGGAATCATCCGCCGGACATGCCAGAACCAGCTCTCAGACACACCAGAACCACGTGCCGGACACGCCGGAAGCACGTGCTGAGCATGCCTGAGCCACATGCTCGACTTGCAAGAAACACCTGCCAGACACGCCAAAATCACCTGCCGGGTACGCCAGAACCACGTGGCGGACACTCCGGAATCACCTGTCGGGCATGCCGGAACCACCTCTCAGACGTGCCAGAACCTCGTGCCGGACACGCCAGAACCACCTGCCGGACAGACCGGAACCACGTGCCGGACACGCCGGAACCACCAGCTCGACTTGCCGGAACCACCGCCGGACATGCAAAATCACCTGCCGGCTACGCCAGAACCACTTGGCGAACACCCCCGAATCAGCTGCCGGGCATGCGGGAACCACCTATCAGGCTTGCCAGAACCATGTTCCGGACACGCCGGTACCACCTGCCGAGTATGCCGGAACCACCTGATCCACTCCCCAGAACCACCTGCTGGACACGCCAGAATCACCTGCCGTCTACGCCAGAACCACTCGGCAGACACTCCGGAACCACCTGCCGGGCATGCCGGAACCACCTCTCAGAGGTGCCAGAACCACATGCCGGACACTCCGGAATCACCTGCCGGGCATGCCGGAACCATCTCTCAGACGTGCCAGAACCATGTTCCGGACACGCCGCTACCACCTGCCGAGCTCGCCGGAACCACCTGCTGGACACGCCAAAATCACCTGCCGGCTACGCCAGAACCACTTGGCGGACACTCCAGAATCACCTGCCGGGCTTGCTGGAACCACCTGCCGGTCACACCAACATCACCTGCCAGCTACGCCAGAACCACTTGGCAGACACTCCGGAAACACCTGTCGTGCTGGCCGCAACCACCTCTCAGACGTGCCAGAACCATGTGCCTGAGATGCCGGAAGCACACCCCGAACAGACCGAAACCACCTGCCATACCCGCCTGAACCCCCTGGCGATCACGCCTGATCCACCTGTTCAACTAGTCGGAACCACCTTCCTGACACGCCAAAATCACCTGCCAGGTATACCAGAACCACTTGGTGGACACTCTGGAATCATCTTCCGGACACGCCAGAACCAGCTCTCAGACACACCAGAACCACGTGCCAGAGACGCCGGAAGCACCAGCTGAGCATGCCTGAGCCACCTGCACGACTCGCAAGAAACACCTGTTGGACAGGCCAAAATCACCTGCCGGGTACGCCAGAAACACTTGGCGGACACTCCGGAATCACCTGTCGGGCATGCCGGAACCACCTCTCAGACTTGCCAGAACCATGTTCTGGACACGCCGGTACCACCTGCCGAGTATGCCGGAACCAGCTGATCCACTCCCCAGAACCACCTACTGGACACGCCAAAATCAACTGCCGGCTATGCCAGAACCACACGGCAGACACTCCGGAATCACATGCCAGGCATTCCGGAACCACCTCTCAGAGGTGCCAGAACCACATGCCGGAGACTCCGGAATCACCTGCCGGGCATGCCGGAACCACCTATCAAAGGTGCCAGAACCACATGCCGGAGACTCTGGAATCACCTGCCGGGCATGCCGGAACCTTCTCTCAGACGTGCCACAACCACGTGCCGGAGAGACCGGAAGCACCTGCCGAGCTCTCCGGAACCACCTGCTGGACATGCCGGAACCAACTGCCTCACAGGCCAAAATCATATGCCGGCTACGCCAAAACCACTGTGTGGACACTCCAGAATCACCTTGCGGGCATGCCGGAACCACGTCATGGACAGACGGCAAACACCTGCCGGACCTGCCGGAACCACCTGCCGAGCACGCCGGAACCACCTGCTCGACTAACGAGAGCCACCTGCCGGACACCCCAGAAACACCTGCGGGGTACGCCAGAACCAGTTGGAGGACTCTCCGGGATCACCTGCCGGGCATGCCGGAACCACCTCTCAGACGTGCCAGAACCATGTGCTGGACACGCCGGAACCACCTGCCGAGTATGCCGGAACCACCTGCTCCACTCCCCAGAACCACCTGCTGGACACGCCAAAATCACCTGCCGGCTACGCCAGAACCACTCGGCAGACACTCCGGAACCACCTCCAGGACAGACCGGAACCAGCTGCCGGACACGCCGGGACCACCTGCTTGACTCGCCAGAACCGCCTGCCGGACACGCCAGAATCACCAGCCGGCTACGCCACAACCACTTGTCGGACACTCCGGAATCAGCTGCCGGGCATGCTGGAACCACCTCTCAGAGGTGCCACAACCACATGCCGGAGACGGCGGAAGCACCTGCCGAGAATGCCGGAAGTTCCTGATCCACACCCCAGAACCACCTGCTGGACACGCCAAAATCACCTGCCGGCTACGCCAGAACCACTCGGCGGACACTCCAGAATCACCTGCCGGGCATGCCAGCACAACCTCTCAGAAGTGCCAGAAGCACGTGCCGGACAGGCCGGAACCATCTCCCGGACAGACCGGAAACACAGGAAACACTCGCCGGAACCACCTGCTTGACTCACCGGTCCCACCTGCCGGACACGCCAAAATCACCTGCCCGCTACACCAGAACCACTTGGTGGACAGCCGGAATCCCGTGAAGGGCATGCCGACACAACCTCTCAGACGTGCCAGAACCTCGTGCCGGACACCCCAGAACCACCTGCTGGACAGACCGGAACCACTTGGCGAACACTCCGGAATCACCTGCCGGGCATGGCGGAACCACCTCTCAGACATGCCGGAACCACATGCCAATGACACCGGAAGCACCTGCCGAGCACGCCAGAACCACCTGCTCGACTCGCCAAAACCACCTGCTGGACACGCCAAAATCACCTGCCGGCTACGCCAGAACCACTTGGCGGACACTCCAGAATCACCTGCCGGGCTTGCTGGAACCACCTGCCGGTCACGCCAACATCACCTGCCAGCTACGCCAGAACCACTTGGCAGACAATCCGGAAACACCTGTCGTGCTGGCCGCAACCACCTCTCAGACGTGCCAGAACCATGTGCCTGAGATGCCGGAAGCACACCCCGAACAGACCGAAACCACCTGCCAGACCCGCCTGAACCCCCTGGCGATCACGCCTGATCCACCTGTTCAACTATTCGGAACCACCTTCCTGACACGCCAAAATCACCTGCCAGGTATACCAGAACCACTTGGTGGACACTCTGGAATCATCTTCCGGACACGCCAGAACCAGCTCTCAGACACACCAGAACCACGTGCCAGAGACGACGGAAGCACCAGCTGAGCATGCCTGAGCCACCTGCACGACTCGCAAGAAACACCTGTCGGACAGGCCAAAATCACCTGCCGGGTACGCCAGAAACACTTGGCGGACACTCCGGAATCACCTGTCGGGCATGCCGGAACCACCTCTCAGACTTGCCAGAACCATGTTCTGGACACGCCGGTACCACCTGCCGAGTATGCCGGAACCAGCTGATCCACTTCCCAGAACCACCTACTGGACACGCCAAAATCACCTGCCGGCTACGCCACAACCATTTGGTGAACACTTCGGAATCACCTGCCGGGCTGGCTGGAACCACCTGCCGGTCACGCCAACATCACCTGCCAGCTATGCCAGAACCACTTGGCGGACACCATGGAAACACCTGTCGGGCCGGCCGGAACCACCTCTCAGACGTGCCAGAACCATGTGCCTTAGATGCCGGAACCACACCCCGAACAGACCGAAACCACCTGCCAGACCCACCTGAACCACCAGCCGAGCACGCCGGAACCACCTACTCGACTCGCCGGAACCACCTACCTGACACGCCAAAATCACCTGCCGGGTATGCCAGAACCACTTGGTGGACACTCCGGAATCATCCGCCGGACATGCCAGAACCAGCTCTCAGACACACCAGAACCACGTGCCGGACACGCCGGAAGCACGTGCTGAGCATGCCTGAGCCACATGCTCGACTTGCAAGAAACACCTGCCAGACACGCCAAAATCACCTGCCGGGTACGCCAGAACCACGTGGCGGACACTCCGGAATCACCTGTCGGGCATGCCGGAACCACCTCTCAGACGTGCCAGAACCTCGTGCCGGACACGCCAGAACCACCTGCCGGACAGACCGGAACCACCTGCCGGACACGCCGGAACCACCAGCTTGACTCGCCGGAACCACCGCCGGACATGCAAAATCACCTGCCGGCTACGCCAGAACCACTTGGCGAACACTCCAGAATCAGCTGCCGGGCATGCGGGAACCACCTATCAGGCTTGCCAGAACCATGTTCCGGACACGCCGGTACCACCTGCCGAGTATGCCGGAACCACCTGATCCACTCCCCAGAACCACCTGCTGGAGACTCCAGAATCACCTGCCGTCTACGCCAGAACCACTCGGCAGACACTCCGGAACCACCTGCCGGGCATGCCGGAACCACCTCTCAGAGGTGCCAGAACCACATGCCGGACACTCCGGAATCACCTGCCGGGCATGCCGGAACCATCTCTCAGACGTGCCAGAACCATGTTCCGGACACGCCGCTACCACCTGCCGAGCTCGCCGGAACCACCCGCTGGACACGCCGAAATCACCTGCCGGCTATGCCAGAACCACTTGGCGGACACTCCGGAAACACCTTCGGGCTGGCCGCAACCACCTCTCAGACGTGCCAGAACCATGAGCCTGAGATGCCGGAACCACACCCCGAACAGACCGAAACCACCTGCCAGACCCGCCTGAACCCCCTGGCGAGCACGCCTGATCCACCTTTTCAACTAGCCGGAACCACCTTCCTGACACGCCAAAATCACCTGCCAGGTATACCAGAACCACTTGGTGGACACTCTGGAATCATCTTCCAGACACGCCAGGACCAGCTCTCAGACACACCAGAACCACGTGCCAGAGACGACGGAAGCACCAGCTGAGCATGCCTGAGCCACCTGCACGACTCGCAAGAAACACCTGTTGGACAGGCCAAAATAACCTGCCGGGTACGCCAGAAACACTTGGCGGACACTCCGGAATCACCTGTCGGGCATGCCGGAACCACGTCTCAGACTTGCCAGAACCATGTTCTGGACACGCCGGTACCACCTGCCGAGTATGCCGGAACCAGCTGATCCACTCCCCAGAACCACCTACTGGACACGCCAAAATCAACTGCCGGCTATGCCAGAACCACACAGCAGACACTCCGGAATCACATGCCAGGCATTCCGGAACCACCTCTCAGAGGTGCCAGAACCACATGCCGGAGACTCCGGAATCACCTGCCGGGCATGCCGGAACCACCTATCAAAGGTGCCAGAACCACATGCCGGAGACTCTGGAATCACCTGCCGGGCATGCCGGAACCTTCTCTCAGACGTGCCACAACCACGTGCCGGAGAGACCGGAAGCACCTGCCGAGCTCTCCGGAACCACCTGCTGGACATGCCGGAACCACCTGCCTCACAGGCCAAAATCATATGCCGGCTACGCCAAAACCACTGGGTGGACACTCCAGAATCACCTTGCGGGCATGCCGGAACCACGTCATGGACAGACGGCAAACACCTGCCGGACCTGCCGGAACCACCTGCCGAGCACGCCGGAACCACCTGCTCGACTCACCAGAGCCACCTGCCGGACACACCAGAAACACCTGCGGGGTACGCCAGAACCACTTGGAGGACTCTCCGGGATCACCTGCCGGGCATGCCGGAACCACCTCTCAGACGTGCCAGAACCATGTGCCGGACACGCCGGAACCACCTGCCGAGTATGCCGGAACCACCTGCTCCACTCCCCAGAACCACCTGCTGGACACGCCAAAATCACCTGCCGGCTACGCCAGAACCACTCGGCAGACACTCAGGAACCACCTCCAGGACAGACCGGAACCAGCTGCCGGACACGCCGGGACCACCTGCTTGACTCGCCAGAACCACCTGCCGGACAAGCCAGAATCACCAGCCGGCTACGCCACAACCACTTGTCGGACACTCCGGAATCAGCTGCCGGGCATGCTGGAACCACCTCTCAGAGGTGCCACAACCACATGCCGGAGACGGCGGAAGCACCTGCCGAGAATGCCGGAAGTTCCTGATCCACTCCCCAGAACCACCTGCCGGACACGCCAAAATCACCTGCCGGCTACGCCAGAACCACTCGGCGGACACTCCAGAATCACCTGCCGGGCATGCCAGCACAACCTCTCAGAAGTGCCAGAAGCACGTGCCGGACAGGCCGGAACCATCTCCCGGACAGACCGGAAACACAGGAAACACTCGCCGGAACCACCTGCTTGACTCACCGGTCCCACCTGCCGGACACGCCAAAATCACCTGCCCGCTACACCAGAACCACTTGGTGGACAAGCTGGAATCACGTGAAGGGCATGCCGACACAACCTCTCAGACGTGCCAGAACCTCGTGCCGGACACCCCAGAACCACCTGCTGGACAGACCGGAACCACCTTTCGGACACGCCAGAACCACCGGCTCGACTCGCTGGAACCATTGCCGGACATGCAAAATCACCTGCCGGCTACGCCAGAACCACTTGGCGAACACTCCGGAATCACCTGCCGGGCATGGCGGAACCACCTCTCAGACATGCCGGAACCACATGCCAATGACACCGGAAGCACCTGCCGAGCACGCCAGAACCACCTGCTCGACTCGCCAAAACCACCTGCTGGACACGCCAAAATCACCTGCCGGCTACGCCACAACCATTTGATGAACACTTCGGAATCACCTGCCGGGCTGGCTGGAACCACCTGCCGGTCACGCCAACATCACCTGCCAGCTATGCCAGAACCACTTGGCGGACACCATGGAAACACCTGTCGGGCCGGCCGGAACCACCTCTCAGACGTGCCAGAACCATGTGCCTGAGATGCCGGAACCACACCCCGAACAGACCGAAACCACCTGCCAGACCCGCCTGAACCACCTGCCGAGCACGCCGGAACCACCTACTCGACTCGCCGGAACCACCTACCTGACACGCCAAAATCACCTGCCGGGTATGCCAGAACCACTTGGTGGACACTCCGGAATCATCTGCCGGACATGCCAGAACCAGCTCTCAGACACACCAGAACCACGTGCCGGACACTCCGGAAGCACGTGCTGAGCATGCCTGAGCCACATGCTCGACTTGCAAGAAACACCTGCCAGACACGCCAAAATCACCTGCCGGGTACGCCAGAACCACGTGGCGGACACTCCGGAATCACCTGTCGGGCATGCCGGAACCACCTCTCAGACGTGCCAGAACCTCGTGCCGGACACGCCAGAACCACCTGCCGGACAGACCGGAACCACCTGCCGGACACGCCGGAACCACCAGCTTGACTCGCCGGAACCACCGCCAGACATGCAAAATCACCTGCCGGCTGCGCCAGAACCACTTGGCGAACACTCCCGAATCAGCTGCCGGGCATGCCGGAACCACCTATCAGGCTTGCCAGAACCATGTTCCGGACACGCCGGTACCACCTGCCGAGTATGCCGGAACCACCTGATCCACTCCCCAGAACCACCTGCTGGACACGCCAGAATCACCTGCCGTCTACGCCAGAACCACTCGGCAGACACTCCGGAACCACCTGCCGGGCATGCCGGAACCACCTCTCAGAGGTGCCAGAACCACATGCCGGAAACTCCGGAATCACCTGCCGGGCATGCCCGAACCATCTCTCAGACGTGCCAGAACCATGTTCCGGACACGCCGCTACCACCTGCACAGCTCGCCGGAACCACCCGCTGGACACGCCAAAATCACCTGCCGGCTACGCCAGAACCACTTGGCGGACACTCCAGAATCACCTGCCGGGCTTGCTGGAACCACCTGCCGGTCACGCCAACATCACCTGCCAGCTACGCCAGAACCACTTGGCAGACACTCCGGAAACACCTGTCGGGCTGGCCGCAACCACCTCTCAGACGTGCCAGAACCATGAGCCTGAGATGCCGGAAGCACACCCCGAACAGACCGAAACCACCTGCCAGACCCGCCTGAACCCCCTGGCGAGCACGCCTGATCCACCTGTTCAACTAGCCGGAACCACCTTCCTGACAGGCCAAAATCACCTGCCAGGTATACCAGAACCACTTGGTGGACACTCTGGAATCATCTTCCAGACACGCCAGGACCAGCTTTCAGACACACCAGAACCACGTGCCAGAGACGCCGGAAGCACCAGCTGAGCATGCCTGAGCCACCTCCACGACTCGCAAGAAACAACTGTCGGACAGGCCAAAATCACCTGCCGGGTACGCCAGAAACACTTGGCGGCCACTCCGGAATCACCTGTCGGGCATGCCGGAACCACGTCTCAGACTTGCCAGAACCATGTTCTGGACACGCCGGTACCACCTGCCGAGTATGCCGGAACCAGCTGATCCACTCCCCAGAACCACCTACTGGACACGCCAAAATCAACTGCCGGCTATGCCAGAACCACACGGCAGACACTCCGGAATCACATGCCAGGCATTCCGGAACCACCTCTCAGAGGTGCCAGAACCACATGCCGGAGACTCCGGAATCACCTGCCGGGCATGCCGGAACCACCTATCAAAGGTGCCAGAACCACATGCCGGAGACTCTGGAATCATCTGCCGGGCATGCCGGAACCTTCTCTCAGACGTGCCACAACCACGTGCCGGAGAGACCGGAAGCACCTGCCGAGCTCTCCGGAACCACCTGCTGGACATGCCGGAACCACCTGCCTCACAGGCCAAAATCATATGCCGGCTACACCAAAACCACTGGGTGGACACTCCAGAATCACCTTGTGGGCATGCCGGAACCACGTCATGGACAGACGGCAAACACCTGCCGGACCTGCCGGAACCACCTGCCGAGCACGCCGGAACCACCTGCTCGACTCACCAGAGCCACCTGCCGGAAACACCAGAAACACCTGCGGGGTACGCCAGAACCACTTGGAAGACTCTCCGGGATCACCTGCCGGTCATGCCGGAACCACCTCTCAGACATGCCAGAACCATGTGCCGGACACGCCGGAACCACCTGCCGAGTATGCCGGAACCACCTGCTCCACTCCCCAGAACCACCTGCTGGACACGCCAAAATCACCTGCCGGCTACGCCAGAACCACTCGGCAGACACTCCGGAACCACCTCCAGGACAGACCGGAACCAGCTGCCGGACACGCCGTGACCACCAGCTTGACTCGCCAGAACCACCTGCCGGACACGCCATAATCACCAGGCGGCTACGCCACAACCACTTGTCGGACACTCCGGAATCAGCTGCCGGGCATGCTGGAACCACCTCTCAGAGGTGCCACAACCACATGCCGGAGACGGCGGAAGCACCTGCCGAGAATGCCGGAAGTTCCTGATCCACTCCCCAGAACCACCTGCCGGACACGCCAAAATCACCTGCCGGCTACGCCAGAACCACTCGGCGGACACTCCAGAATCACCTGCCGGGCATGCCAGCACAACCTCTCAGAAGTGCCAGAAGCACGTGCCGGACAGGCCGGAACCATCTCCCGGACAGACCGGAAACACAGGAAACACTCGCCGGAACCACCTGCTTGACTCACCGGTCCCACCTGCCGGACGCGCCGAAATCACCTGCCCGCTACACCAGAACCACTTGGTGGACAAGCCGGAATCACGTGAAGGGCATGCCGACACAACCTCTCAGACGTGCCAGAACCTCGTGCCGGACACCCCAGAACCACCTGCTGGACAGACCGGAACCACCTGCCGGACACGCCAGAACCACCGGCTCGACTCGCCGGAACCATTGCCGGACATGCAAAATCACCTGCCGGCTATGCCAGAACCACTTGGCGAACACTCCGGAATCACCTGCCGGGCATGGCGGAACCACCTCTCAGACATGCCGGAACCACATGCCAATGACACCGGAAGCACCTGCCGAGCACGCCAGAACCACCTGCTCGACTCGCCAAAACCACCTGCTGGACACGCCAAAATCACCTGCCGGGTACGCCACAACCATTTGGTGAACACTTCGGAATCCCCTGCCGGGCTGGCTGGAACCACCTGCCGGTCACGCCAACATCACCTGCCAGCTATGCCAGAACCACTTGGCGGACACCATGGAAACACCTGTCGGGCCGGCCGGAACCACCTCTCAGACGTGCCAGAACCATGTGCCTGGATGCCGGAACCACACCCCGAACAGACCGCAACCACCTGCCAGACCCGCCTGAACCACCTGCCGAGCACGCCGGAACCACCTACTCGACTCGCCGGAACCACCTACCTGACACGCCAAAATCACCTGCCGGGTATGCCAGAACCACTTGGTGGACACTCCGGAATCATCCGCCGGACATGCCAGAACCAGCTCTCAGACACACCAGAACCACGTGCCGGACACGCCGGAAGCACGTGCTGAGCATGCCTGAGCCACATGCTCGACTTGCAAGAAACACCTGCCAGACACGCCAAAATCACCTGCCGGGTACGCCAGAACCACGTGGCGGACACTCCGGAATCACCTGTCGGGCATGCCGGAACCACCTCTCAGACGTGCCAGAACCTCGTGCCGGACACGCCAGAACCACCTGCCGGACAGACCGGAACCACCTGCCGGACACGCCGGAACCACCAGCTCGACTCGCCGGAACGACCGCCGGACATGCAAAATCACCTGCCGGCTACGCCAGAACCACTTGGCGAACACTCCCGAATCAGCTGCCGGGCATGCCGGAACCACCTATCAGGCTTGCCAGAACCATGTTCCGGACACGCCGGTACCACCTGCCGAGTATGCCGGAACCACCTGATCCACTCCCCAGAACCACCTGCTGGACACGCCAGAATCACCTGCCGTCTACGCCAGAACCACTCGGCAGACACTCCGGAACCACCTGCCGGGCATGCCGGAACCACCTCTCAGAGGTGCCAGAACCACATGCCGGACACTCCGGAATCACCTGCCGGGCATGCCGGAACCATCTCTCAGACGTGCCAGAACCATGTTCCGGACACGCCGCTACCACCTGCCGAGCTCGCCGGAACCACCTGCTGGACACGCCAAAATCACCTGCCGGCTACGCCAGAACCAATTGGCGGACACTCCAGAATCACCTGCCGGGCTTGCTGGAACCACCTGCCGGTCACGCCAACATCACCTGCCAGCTACGCCAGAACCACTTGGCAGACACTCCGGAAACACCTGTCGGGCTGGCCGCAACCACCTCTCAGACGTGCCACAACCATGAGCCTGAGATGCCGGAACCACACCCCGAACAGACCGAAACCACCTGCCAGACCCGCCTGAACCCCCTGGCGAGCACGCCTGATCCACCTGTTCAACTAGCCGGAACCACCTTCCTGACAGGCCAAAATCACCTGCCAGGTATACCAGAACCACTTGGTGGACACTCTGGAATCATCTTCCAGACACGCCAGGACCAGCTTTCAGACACACCAGAACCACGTGCCAGAGACGCCGGAAGCACCAGCTGAGCATGCCTGAGCCACCTCCACGACTCGCAAGAAACAACTGTCGGACAGGCCAAAATCACCTGCCGGGTACGCCAGAAACACTTGGCGGCCACTCCGGAATCACCTGTCGGGCATGCCGGAACCACGTCTCAGACTTGCCAGAACCATGTTCTGGACACGCCGGTACCACCTGCCGAGTATGCCGGAACCAGCTGATCCACTCCCCAGAACCACCTACTGGACACGCCAAAATCAACTGCCGGCTATGCCAGAACCACACGGCAGACACTCCGGAATCACATGCCAGGCATTCCGGAACCACCTCTCAGAGGTGCCAGAACCACATGCCGGAGACTCCGGAATCACCTGCCGGGCATGCCGGAACCACCTATCAAAGGTGCCAGAACCACATGCCGGAGACTCTGGAATCACCTGCCGGGCATGCCGGAACCTTCTCTCAGACGTGCCACAACCACGTGCCGGAGAGACCGGAAGCACCTGCCGAGCTCTCCGGAACCACCTGCTGGACATGCCGGAACCCCCTGCCTCACAGGCCAAAATCATATGCCGGCTACGCCAAAACCACTGGGTGGACACTCCAGAATCACCTTGCGGGCATGCCGGAACCACGTCATGGACAGACTGCAAACACCTGCCGGACCTGCCGGAACCACCTGCCGAGCACGCCGGAACCACCTGCTCGACTCACCAGAGCCACCTGCCGGACACACCAGAAACACCTGTGGGGTACGCCAGAACCACTTGGAGGACTCTCCGGGATCACCTGCCGGGCATGCCGGAACCACCTCTCAGACGTGCCAGAACCATGTGCCGGACACGCCGGAACCACCTGCCGAGTATGCCGGAACCACCTGCTCCACTCCCCAGAACCACCTGCTGGACACGCCAAAATCACCTGCCGGCTACGCCAGAACCACTCGGCAGACACTCCGGAACCACCTCCAGGACAGACCGGAACCAGCTGCCGGACACGCCGGGATCACCTGCTTGACTCGCCAGAACCACCTGCCGGACACGCCAGAATCACCAGCCGGCTACGCCACAACCACTTGTAGGACACTCCGGAATCAGCTGCCGGGCATGCTGGAACCACCTCTCAGAGGTGCCACAACCACATGCCGGAGACGGCGGAAGCACCTGCCGAGAATGCCGGAAGTTCCTGATCCACTCCCCAGAACCACCTGCCGGACACGCCAAAATCACCTGCCGGCTACGCCAGAACCACTCGGCGGACACTCCAGAATCACCTGCCGGGCATGCCAGCACAACCTCTCAGAAGTGCCAGAAGCACGTGCCGGACAGGCCGGAACCATCTCCCGGACAGACCGGAAACACAGGAAACACTCGCCGGAACCACCTGCTTGACTCACCGGTCCCACCTGCCGGACACGCCAAAATCACCTGCCCGCTACACCAGAACCACTTGGTGGACAAGCCGGAATCACGTGAAGGGCATGCCGACACAACCTCTCAGACGTGCCAGAACCTCGTGCCGGACACCCCAGAACCACCTGCTGGACAGACCGGAACCACCTGCCGGACACGCCAGAACCACCGGCTCGACTCGCCGGAACCATTGCCGGACATGCAAAATCACCTGCCGGCTACGCCAGAACCACTTGGCGAACACTCCGGAATCACCTGCCGGGCATGGCGGAACCACCTCTCAGACATGCCAGAACCACATGCCAATGACACCGGAAGCACCTGCCGAGCACGCCAGAACCACCTGCTCGACTCGCCAAAACCACCTGCTGGACACGCCAAAATCACCTGCCGGCTACGCCACAACCATTTGGTGAACACTTCTGAATCACCTGCCGGGCTGGCTGGAACCACCTGCCGGTCACGCCAACATCACCTGCCAGCTATGCCAGAACCACTTGGCGGACACCATGGAAACACCTGTCGGGCCGGCCGGAACCACCTCTCAGACGTGCCAGAACCATGTGCCTGAGATGCCGGAATCACACCCCGAACAGACCGAAACCACCTGCCAGACCCGCCTGAACCACCTGCCGAGCACGCCGGAACCACCTACTCGACTCGCCGGAACCACCTACCTGACACGCCAAAATCACCTGCCGGGTATGCCAGAACCACTTGGTGGACACTCCGGAATCATCCGCCGGACATGCCAGAACCAGCTCTCAGACACACCAGAACCACGTGCCGGACACGCCGGAAGCACGTGCTGAGCATGCCTGAGCCACATGCTCCACTTGCAAGAAACACCTGCCAGACACGCAAAAATCACCTGCCGGGTACGCCAGAACCACGTGGCGGACACTCCGGAATCACCTGTCGGGCATGCCGGAACCACCTCTCAGACGTGCCAGAACCTCGTGCCGGACACGCCAGAACCACCTGCCGGACAGACCGGAACCACCTGCCGGACACGCCGGAACCACCAGCTCGACTCGCCGGAACCACCGCCGGACATGCAAAATCACCTGCCGGCTACGCCAGAACCACGTGGCGGACACTCCGGAATCACCTGTCGGGCATGCCGGAACCACCTCTCAGACGTGCCAGAACCTCGTGCCAGACACGCCGGAACCACCTGCCGGACAGACCGGAACCACCTGCCGGAAACGCCGGAACCACCAGCTCGACTCGCCGGAACCACCGCCGGACATGCAAAATCACCTGCCGGCTACGCCAGAACCACGTGGCGAACACTCCCGAATCAGCTGCCGGGCATGCCCTAACCACCTATCAGGCTTGCCAGAACCATGTTCCGGACACGCCGGTACCACCTGCCGAGTATGCCGGAACCACCTGATCCACTCCCCAGAAGCACCTGCTGGACACGCCAGAATCACCTGCCGTCTAAGCCAGAACCACTGAGCAGACACTCCGGAACCACCTGCCGGGCATGCCGGAACCACCTCTCAGAGGTGCCAGAACCACATGCCGGACACTCCGGAATCACCTGCCGGGCATGCCGGAACCATCTCTCAGACGTGCCAGAACCATGTTCCGGACACGCCGCTACCACCTGCCGAGCTCGCCGGAACCACCTGCTGGACACGCCAAAATCACCTGCCGGCTACGCCAGAACCACTTGGCGGACACTCCAGAATCACCTGCCGGGCTTGCTGGAACCACCTGCCGGTCACGCCAACATCACCTGCCAGCTACGCCAGAACCACTTGGCAGACACTCCGGAAACACCTGTCGGGCTGGCCGCAACCACCTCTCAGACGTGCCAGAACCATGTGCCTGAGATGCCGGAAACACACCCCGAACAGACCGAAACCACCTGCCAGACCGGCCTGAACCCCCTGGCGAGCACGCCTGATCCACCTGTTCAACTAGCCGGAACCACCTTCCTGACACGCCAAAATCACCTGCCAGGTATACCAGAACCACTTGGTGGACACTCTGGAATCATCTTCCGGACATGCCAGAACCAGCTCTCAGACACACCAGAACCACGTGCCAGAGACGCCAGAAGCACCAGCTGAGCATGCCTGAGCCACCTGCACGACTCGCAAGAAACACCTGTCGGACAGGCCAAAATCACCTGCCGGTTACGCCAGAAACACTTGGCGGACACTCCGGAATCACCTGTCGGGCATGCCGGAACCACCTCTCAGACTTGCCAGAACCATGTTCTGGACACGCCGGTACCACCTGCCGAGTATGCCGGAACCAGCTGATCCACTCCCCAGAACCACCTACTGGACACGCCAAAATCAACTGCCGGCTATGCCAGAACCACACGGCAGACACTCCGGAATCACATGCCAGGCATTCCGGAACCACCTCTTAGAGGTGCCAGAACCACATGCCGGAGACTCCGGAATCACCTGCCGGGCATGCCGGATCCACCTATCAAAGGTGCCAGAACCACATGCCGGAGACTCTGGAATCACCTGCCGGGCATGCCGGAACCTTCTCTCAGACGTGCCACAACCACGTGCCGGAGAGACCGGAAGCACCTGCCGAGCTCTCCGGAACCACCTGCTGGACATGCCGGAACCACCTGCCTCACAGGCCAAAATCATATGCCGGCTACGCCAAAACCACTTGGTGTACACTCCAGAATCACCTTGCGGGCATGCCAGAACCACGTCATGGACAGACTGCAAACACCTGCCGGACCTGCCGGAACCACCTGCCGAGCACGCCGGAACCACCTGCTCGACTCACCAGAGCCACCTGCCGGACACACCAGAAACACCTGTGGGGTACGCCAGAACCACTTGGAGGACTCTCCGGGATCACCTGCCGGGCATGCCGGAACCACCTCTCAGACGTGCCAGAACCATGTGCCGGACACGCCGGAACCACCTGCCGAGTATGCCGGAACCACCTGCTCCACTCCCCAGAACCACCTGCTGGACACGCCAAAATCACCTGCCGGCTACGCCAGAACCACTCGGCAGACACTCCGGAACCACGTCCAGGACAGACCGGAACCAGCTGCCGGACACGCCGGGACCACCTGCCTGACTCGCCAGAACCGCCTGCCGGACACGCCAGAATCACCAGCCGGCTACGCCACAACCACTTGTCGGACACTCCGGAATCAGCTGCCGGGCATGCTGGAACCACCTCTCAGAGGTGCCACAACCACATGCCGGAGACGGCGGAAGCACCTGCCGAGAATGCCGGAAGTTCCTGATCCACTCCCCAGAACCACCTGCCGGACACGCCGAAATCACCTGCCGGCTACGCCAGAACCACTCGGCGGACACTCCAGAATCACCTGCCGGGCATGCCAATACAACCTCTCAGAAGTGCCAGAAGCACGTGCCGGACAGGCCGGAACCATCTCCCGGACAGACCGGAAACACAGGAAACACTCGCCGGAACCACCTGCTTGACTCACCGGTCCCACCTGCCGGACACGCCAAAATCACCTGCCCGCTACACCAGAACCACTTGGTGGACAAGCCGGAATCACGTGAAGGGCATGCCAACACAACCTCTCAGACGTGCCAGAACCTCGTGCCGGACACCACAGAACCACCTGCTGGACAGACCGGAACCACCTGCCGGACACGCCAGAACCACCGGCTCGACTCGCCGGAACCATTGCCGGACATGCAAAATCACCTGCCGGCTACGCCAGAACCACTTGGCGAACACTCCGGAATCACCTGCCGGGCATGGCGGAACCACCTCTCAGACATGCCGGAACCACATGCCAATGACACCGGAAGCACCTGCCGAGCACGCCAGAACCACCTGCTCGACTCGCCAAAACCACCTGCTGGACACGCCAAAATCACCTGCCGGCTACGCCACAACCATTTGGTGAACACTTCGGAATCACCTGCCGGGCTGGCTGGAACCACCTGCCGGTCACGCCAACATCACCTGCCAGCTATGCCAGAACCACTTGGCGGACACCATGGAAACACCTGTCGGGCCGGCCGGAACCACCTCTCAGACGTGCCAGAACCATGTGCCTGAGATGCCGGAACCACACCCCGAACAGACCGAAACCACCTGCCAGACCCGCCTGAACCACCTGCCGAGCACGCCGGAACCACCTACTCGACTCGCCGGAACCACCTACCTGACACGCCAAAATCACCTGCCGGGTATGCCAGAACCACTTGGTGGACACTCCGGAATCATCCGCCGGACATGCCAGAACCAGCTCTCAGACACACCAGAACCACGTGCCGGACACGCCGGAAGCACGTGCTGAGCATGCCTGAGCCACATGCTCCACTTGCAAGAAACACCTGCCAGACACGCCAAAATCACCTGCCGGGTACGCCAGAACCACGTGGCGGACACTCCGGAATCACCTGTCGGGCATGCCGGAACCACCTCTCAGACGTGCCATAACCTCGTGCCGGACACACCAGAACCACCTGCCGGATAGACCGGAACCACCTGCCGGACACGCCGGAACCACCAGCTCGACTCGCCGGAACCACCGCCGGACACGCAAAATCACCTGCCGGCTATGCCAGCACCACGTGGCGAACACTCCCGAATCAGCTGCCGGGCATGCCCTAACCACCTATCAGGCTTGCCAGAACCATGTTCCGGACACGCCGGTACCACCTGCCGAGTATGCCGGAACCACCTGATCCACTCCCCAGAACCACCTGCTGGACACGCCAGAATCACCTGCCGTCTACGCCAGAACCACTCGGCAGGCACTCCGGAACCACCTGCCGGGCATGCCGGAACCACCTCTCAGAGGTGCCAGAACCACATGCCGGACACTCCGGAATCACCTGCCGGGCATGCCCGAACCATCTCTCAGACGTGCCAGAACCATGTTCCGGACACGCCGCTACCACCTGCCGAGATCGCCGGAACCACCTGCTGGACACGCCAAAATCACCTGCCGGCTACGCCAGAACCACTTGGCGGACACTCCAGAATCACCTGCCGGGCTTGCTGGAACCACCTGCCGGTCACGCCAACATCACCTGCCAGCTACGCCAGAACCACTTGGCAGACACTCCGGAAACACCTGTCGGGCTGGCCGCAACCACCTCTCAGACGTGCCAGAACCATGTGCCTGAGATGCCGGAACCACACCCCGAACAGACCGAAACCACCTGCCAGACCCGCCTGAACCCCCTGGCAAGCACGCCTGATCCACCAGTTCAACTAGCCGGAACCACCTTCCTGACACGCCAAAATCACCTGCCAGGTATCCCAGAACCACTTGGTGGACACTCTGGAATCATCTTCCGGACACGCCAGAACCAGCTCTCAGACACACCAGAACCACGTGCCAGAGACGCCGGAAGCACCAGCTGAGCATGCCTGAGCCACCTGCACGACTCGCAAGAAACACCTGTCGGACAGGCCAAAATCACCTGCCGGGTACGCCAGAAACACTTGGCGGACACTCCGGAACCACCTGCCGGACACGCCAGAACCACCTGCTAGACTCGCCAAAACCACATGCTGGACACGCCAAAATCACCTGCCGGCTACGCCAGAACCACTTGGCGAACACTCCGGAATCACCTGCCGGGCATGGCGGAACCACCTCTCAGACATGCCGGAACCACATGCCAATGACACCGGAAGCACCTGCCGAGCACGCCAGAACCACCTGCTCGACTCGCCAAAACCACCTGCTGGTCACGCCAAAATCACCTGCCGGTTACGCCAGAACCACTCGGCAGACACTCCGGAACCACCTCCAGGACAGACCGGAACCAGCTGCCGGACACGCCGGGACCACCAGCTTGACTCGCCAGAACCACCTGCCGGACACGCCAGAATCACCAGCCGGCTACGCCACAACCACTTGTCGGACACTCCGGAATCAGCTGCCGGGCATGCTGGAACCACCTCTCAGAGGTGCCACAACCACATGCCGGAGACGGCGGAAGCACCTGCCGAGAATGCTGGAAGTTCCTGATCCACTCCCCAGAACCACCTGCCGGACACGCCAAAATCACCTGCCGGCTACGCCAGAACCACTCGGCAGACACTCCGGAACCACCTCCAGGACAGACCGGAGCCAGCTCCCGGACACGCCGGTCCCACCTGCTTGACTCGACAGAACCACCTGCCGGACACGCCAGAATCACCAGCCGGCTACGCCACAACCACTTGTCGGACACTCCGGAATCAGCTGCCGGGCATGCTGGAACCACGTCTCAGAGGTGCCACAACCACATGCCGGAGACGGCGGAAGCACCTGCCGAGAATGCCGGAAGTTCCTGATCCACTCCCCAGAACCACCTGCCGGACACGCCAAAATCACCTGCCGGCTACGCCAGAACAACTCGGCGGACACTCCAGAATCACCTGCCGGGCATGCCAGCACAACCTCTCAGAAGTGCCAGAAGCACGTGCCGGACAGGCCGGAACCATCTCCCGGACAGACCGGAAACACAGGAAACACTCGCCGGAACCACCTGCTTGACTCACCGGTCCCACCTGCCGGACACGCCAAAATCACCTGCCCGCTACACCAGAAACACTTGGTGGACAAGCCGGAATCCCGTGAAGGGCATGCCGACACAACCTCTCAGACGTGCCAGAACCATGTGCCTGAGATGCCGGAACCACACCCCGAACAGACCGAAACCACCTGCCAGACCCGCCTAACCCCCTGGCGAGCACGCCTGATCCACCTGTTCAACTAGCCGGAACCACCTTCCTGACACGCCAAAATCACCTGCCAGGTATACCAGAACCACTTGGTGGACACTCTGGAATCATCTTGCGGACGTGCCAGAACCAGCTCTCAGACACACCAGAACCACGTGCCAGAGACGCCGGAAGCACCAGCTGAGCATGCCTGAGCCACCTGCACGACTCGCAAGAAACACCTGTTGGACAGGCCAAAATCACCTGCCGGGTACGCCAGAAACACTTGGCGGCCACTCCGGAATCACCTGTCGGGCATGCCGGAACCACCTCTCAGACTTGCCAGAACCATGTTCTGGACACGCCGGTACCACCTGCCGAGTATGCCGGAACCAGCTGATCCACTTCCCAGAACCACCTACTGGACACGCCAAAATCAACTGCCGGCTATGCCAGAACCACACGGCAGACACTCCGGAATCACATGCCAGGCATTCCGGAACCACCTCTCAGAGGTGCCAGAACCACATGCCGGAGACTCCGGAATCACCTGCCGGGCATGCCGGAACAACCTATCAAAGGTGCCAGAACCACATGCCGGAGACTCTGGAATCACCTGCCGGGCATGCCGGAACCTTCTCTCAGACGTGCCACAACCACGTGCCGGAGAGACCGGAAGCACCTGCCGAGCTCTCCGGAACCACCTGCTGGACATGCCGGAACCACCTGCCTCACAGGCCAAAATCATATGCCGGCTACGCCAAAACCACTGGGTGGACACTCCAGAATCACCTTGCGGGCATGCCGGAACCACGTCATGGACAGACGGCAAACACCTGCCGGACCTGCCGGAACCACCTGCCGAGCACGCCGGAACCACCTGCTCGACTCACCAGAGCCACCTGCAGGACACACCAGAAACACCTGCGGGGTACGCCAGAACCACTTGGAGGACTCTCCGGGATCACCTGACGGGCATGCCGGAGCCACCTCTCAGACATGCCAGAACCATGTGCCGGACACGCCGGAACCACCTGCCGAGTATGCCGGAACCACCTGCTCCACTCCCCAGAACCACCTGCTGGACACGCCAAAATCACCTGCCGGTTACGCCAGAACCACTCGGCAGACACTCCGGAACCACCTCCAGGACAGACCGGAACCAGCTGCCGGACACGCCGGGACCACCAGCTTGACTCGCCAGAACCACCTGCCGGACACGCCAGAATCACCAGCCGGCTACGCCACAACCACTTGTCGGACACTCCGGAATCAGCTGCCGGGCATGCTGGAACCACCTCTCAGAGGTGCCACAACCACATGCCGGAGACGGCGGAAGCACCTGCCGAGAATGCCGGAAGTTCCTGATCCACTCCCCAGAACCACCTGCCGGACACGCCAAAATCACCTGCCGGCTACGCCAGAACCACTCGGCGGACACTCCAGAATCACCTGCTGGGCATGCCAGCACAACCTCTCAGAAGTGCCAGAAGCACGTGCCGGACAGGCCGGAACCATCTCCCGGACAGACCGGAAACACAGGAAACACTCGCCGGAACCACCTGCTTGACTCACCGGTCCCACCTGCCGGACACGCCAAAATCACCTGCCCGCTACACCAGAACCACTTGGTGGACAAGCCGGAATCACGTGAAGGGCATGCCGACACAACCTCTCAGACGTGCCAGAACCTCGTGCCGGACACACCAGAACCACCTGCTGGAAAGACCGGAACCACCTGCCGGACACGCCAGAACCACCGGCTCGACTCGCCGGAACCATTGCCGGACATGCAAAATCACCTGCCGGCTACGCCAGAACTACTTGGCGAACACTCCGGAATCACCTGCCGGGCATGGCGGAACCACCTCTCAGACATGCCGGAACCACATGCCAATGACACCGGAAGCACCTGCCGAGCACGCCAGAACCACCTGCTCGACTCGCCAAAACCACCTGCTGGACATGCCAAAATCACCTGCCGGCTACGCCAGAACCACTTGGCGGACACTCCAGAATCACCTGCCGGGCTTGCAGGAACCACCTGCCGGTCACGCCAACATCACCTGCCAGCTACGCCAGAACCACTTGGCAGACACTCCGGAAACACCTGTCGGGCTGGCCGCAACCACCTCTCAGACGTGCCAGAACCATGAGCCTGAGATGCCGGAACCACACCCCGAACAGACCGAAACCACCTGCCAGACCCGCCTGAACCCCCTGGCGAGCACGCCTGATCCACCTGTTCAACTAGCCGGAACCACCTTCCTGACACGCCAAAATCACCTGCCAGGTATACCAGAACCACTTGGTGGACACT
This sequence comes from Equus caballus, assembly GCF_041296265.1. Lineage (NCBI taxonomy): Eukaryota > Metazoa > Chordata > Mammalia > Perissodactyla > Equidae > Equus > Equus caballus. Next base: position 35,898,593 of record NC_091689.1, read on the forward strand.
CTGGAATCATCTTCCAGACACGCCAGGACCAGCTTTCAGACACACCAGAACCACGTGCCAGAGACGCCGGAAGCACCAGCTGAGCATGCCTGAGCCACCTGCACGACTCGCAAGAAACACCTGTCGGACAGGCCTAAATCACCTGCCGGGTACGCCAGAAACACTTGGCGGACACTCCGGAATCACCTGTCGGGCATGCCGGAACCACCTCTCAGGCTTGCCAGACCCATGTTCTGGACACGCCGGTACCACCTGCCGAGTATGCCAGAACCAGCTGATCCACTCCCCAGAACCACCTACTGGACACGCCAAAATCAACTGCCGGCTATGCCAGAACCACACGGCAGACACTCCGGAATCACATGCCAGGCATTCCGGAACCACCTCTCAGAGGTGCCAGAACCACATGCCGGAGACTCCGGAATCACCTGCCGGGCATGCCGGAACCACCTATCAAAGGTGCCAGAACCACATGCCGGAGACTCTGGAATCACCTGCCGGGCATGCCGGAACCTTCTCTCAGACGTGCCACAACCACGTGCCGGAGAGACCGGAAGCACCTGCCGAGCTCTCCGGAACCACCTGCTGGACATGCCGGAACCACCTGCCTCACAGGCCAAAATCATATGCCGGCTACGCCAAAACCACTGGGTGGACATTTCAGAATCACCTTGCGGGCATGCCGGAACCACGTCATGGACAGACGGCAAACACCTGCCGGACCTGCCGGAACCACCTGCCGAGCACGCCGGAACCACCTGCTCGACTCACCAGAGCCACCTGCCGGACACACCAGAAACACCTGCGGGGTACGCCAGAACCACTTGGAGGACTCTCCGGGATCACCTGCCGGGCATGCCGGAACCACCTCTCAGACGTGCCAGAACCATGTGCCGGACATGCCGGAACCACCTGCCGAGTATGCCGGAACCACCTGCTCCACTCACCAGAACCACCTGCTGGACACGCCAAAATCACCTGCCGGCTACGCCAGAACCACTCGGCAGACACTCCGGAACCACCTCCAGGACAGACCGGAACCAGCTGTCGGACACGCCGGGACCACCTGCTTGACTCGCCAGAACCACCTGCCGGACACGCCAGAATCACCAACCGGCTACGCCACAACCACTTGTCGGACACTCCGGAATCAGCTGCCGGGCATGCTGGAACCACCTCTCAGAGGTGCCACAACCACATGCCGGAGACGGCGGAAGCACCTGCCGAGAATGCTGGAAGTTCCTGATCCACTCCCCAGAACCACCTGCCGGACACGCCAAAATCACCTGCCGGCTACGCCAGAACCACTCGGCAGACACTCCGGAACCACCTCCAGGACAGACCGGAGCCAGCTCCCGGACACGCCGGTCCCACCTGCTTGACTCGACAGAACCACCTGCCGAACACGCCAGAATCACCAGCCGGCTACGCAACAACCACTTGTCGGACACTCCGGAATCAGCTGCCGGGCATGCTGGAACCACGTCTCAGAGGTGCCACAACCACATGCCGGAGACGGCGGAAGCACCTGCCGAGAATGCCGGAAGTTCCTGATCCACTCCCCAGAACCACCTGCCGGACACGCCAAAATCACCTGCCGGCTACGCCAGAACAACTCGGCGGACACTCCAGAATCACCTGCCGGGCATGCCAGCACAACCTCTCAGAAGTGCCAGAAGCACGTGCCGGACAGGCCGGAACCATCTCCCGGACAGACCGGAAACACAGGAAACACTCGCCGGAACCACCTGCTTGACTCACCGGTCCCACCTGCCGGACACGCCAAAATCACCTGCCCGCTACACCAGAAACACTTGGTGGACAAGCCGGAATCCCGTGAAGGGCATGCCGACACAACCTCTCAGACGTGCCAGAACCATGTGCCTGAGATGCCGGAACCACACCCCGAACAGACCAAAACCACCTGCCAGACCCGCCTAAACCCCTGGCGAGCACGCCTGATCCACCTGTTCAACTAGCCGGAACCACCTTCCTGACACGCCAAAATCACCTGCCAGGTATACCAGAACCACTTGGTGGACACTCTGGAATCATCTTGCGGACGTGCCAGAACCAGCTCTCAGACACACCAGAACCACGTGTCAGAGACGCCGGAAGCACCAGCTGAGCATGCCTGAGCCACCTGCACGACTCGCAAGAAACACCTGTTGGACAGGCCAAAATCACCTGCCGGGTACGCCAGAAACACTTGGCGGCCACTCCGGAATCACCTGTCGGGCATGCCGGAACCACCTCTCAGACTTGCCAGAACCATGTTCTGGACACGCCGGTACCACCTGCCGAGTATGCCGGAACCAGCTGATCCACTCCCCTGAACCACCTACTGGACACGCCAAAATCAACTGCCGGCTATGCCAGAACCACACGGCAGACACTCCGGAATCACATGCCAGGCATTCCGGAACCACCTCTCAGAGGTGCCAGAACCACATGCCGGAGACTCCGGAATCACCTGCCGGGCATGCCGGAACCACCTATCAAAGGTGCCAGAACCACATGCCGGAGACTCTGGAATCACCTGCCGGGCATGCCGGAACCTTCTCTCAGACGTGCCACAACCACGTGCCGGAGAGACCGGAAGCACCTGCCGAGCTCTCCGGAACCACCTGCTGGACATGCCGGAACCACCTGCCTCACAGGCCAAAATCATATGCCGGCTACGCCAAAACCACTGGGTGGACACTCCAGAATCACCTTGCGGGCATGCCGGAACCACGTCATGGACAGACGGCAAACACCTGCCGGACCTGCCGGAACCACCTGCCGAGCACGCCGGAACCACCTGCTCGACTCACCAGAGCCACCTGCAGGACACACCAGAAACACCTGCGGGGTACGCCAGAACCACTTGGAGGACTCTCCGGGATCACCTGACGGGCATGCCGGAGCCACCTCTCAGACATGCCAGAACCATGTGCCGGACACGCCGGAACCACCTGCCGAGTATGCCGGAACCACCTGCTCCACTCCCCAGAACCACCTGCTGGACACGCCAAAATCACCTGCCGGTTACGCCAGAACCACTCGGCAGACACTCCGGAACCACCTCCAGGACAGACCGGAACCAGCTGCCGGACACGCCGGGACCACCAGCTTGACTCGCCGGAACCACCTGCCGGACACGCCAGAATCACCAGCCGGCTACGCCACAACCACTTGTCGGACACTCCGGAATCAGCTGCCGGGCATGCTGGAACCACCTCTCAGAGGTGCCACAACCACATGCCGGAGACGGCGGAAGCACCTGCCGAGAATGCCGGAAGTTCCTGATCCACTCCCCAGAACCACCTGCCGGACACGCCAAAATCACCTGCCGGCTACGCCAGAACCACTCGGCGGACACTCCAGAATCACCTGTCGGGCATGCCAGCACAACCTCTCAGAAGTGCCAGAAGCACGTGCCGGACAGGCCGGAACCATCTCCCGGACAGACCGGAAACACAGGAAACACTCGCCGGAACCACCTGCTTGACTCACCGGTCCCACCTGCCGGACACGCCAAAATCACCTGCCCGCTACACCAGAACCACTTGGTGGACAAGCCGGAATCACGTGAAGGGCATGCCGACACAACCTCTCAGACGTGCCAGAACCTCGTGCCGGACACACCAGAACCACCTGCTGGACAGACCGGAACCACCTTCCGGACACGCCAGAACCACCGGCTCGACTCGCCGGAACCATTGCCGGACATGCAAAATCACCTGCCGGCTACGCCAGAACTACTTGGCGAACACTCCGGAATCACCTGCCGGGCATGGCGGAACCACCTCTCAGACATGCCGGAACCACATGCCAATGACACCGGAAGCACCTGCCGAGCACGCCAGAACCACCTGCTCAACTCGCCAAAACCACCTGCTGGACATGCCAAAATCACCTGCCGGCTACGCCAGAACCACTTGGCGGACACTCCAGAATCACCTGCCGGGCTTGCAGGAACCACCTGCCGGTCACGCCAACATCACCTGCCAGCTACGCCAGAACCACTTGGCAGACACTCCGGAAACACCTGTCGGGCTGGCCGCAACCACCTCTCAGACGTGCCAGAACCATGAGCCTGAGATGCCGGAACCACACCCCGAACAGACCGAAACCACCTGCCAGACCCGCCTGAACCCCCTGGCGAGCACGCCTGATCCACCTGTTCAACTAGCCGGAACCACCTTCCTGACACGCCAAAATCACCTGCCAGGTATACCAGAACCACTTGGTGGACACTCTGGAATCATCTTCCAGACACGCCAGGACCAGCTTTCAGACACACCAGAACCACGTGCCAGAGACGCCGGAAGCACCAGCTGAGCATGCCTGAGCCACCTGCACGACTCGCAAGAAACACCTGTCGGACAGGCCTAAATCACCTGCCGGGTACGCCAGAAACACTTGGCGGACACTCCGGAATCACCTGTCGGGCATGCCGGAACCACCTCTCAGACTTGCCAGAACCATGTTCTGGACACGCCGGTACCACCTGCCGAGTATGCCGGAACCAGCTGATCCACTCCCCAGAACCACCTACTGGACACGCCAAAATCAACTGCCGGCTATGCCAGAACCACACGGCAGACACTCCGGAATCACATGCCAGGCATTCCGGAACCACCTCTCAGAGGTGCCAGAACCACATGCCGGAGACTCCGGAATCACCTGCCGGGCATGCCGGAACCACCTATCAAAGGTGCCAGAACCACATGCCGGAGACTCTGGAATCACCTGCCGGGCATGCCGGAACCTTCTCTCAGACGTGCCACAAGCACGTGCCGGAGAGACCGGAAGCACCTGCCGAGCTCTCCGGAACCACCTGCTGGACATGCCGGAACCACCTGCCTCACAGGCCAAAATCATATGCCGGCTACGCCAAAACCACTGGGTGGACACTCCAGAATCACCTTGCGGGCATGCCGGAACCACGTCATGGACAGACGGCAAACACCTGCCGGACCTGCCGGAACCACCTGCCGAGCACGCCGGAACCACCTGCTCGACTCACCAGAGCCACCTGCCGGACACACCAGAAACACCTGCGGGGTACGCCAGAACCACTTGGAGGACTCTCCGGGATCACCTGCCGGGCATGCCGGAACCACCTCTCAGACGTGCCAGAACCATGTGCCGGACATGCCGGAACCACCTGCCGAGTATGCCGGAACCACCTGCTCCACTCACCAGAACCACCTGCTGGACACGCCAAAATCACCTGCCGGCTACGCCAGAACCACTCGGCAGACACTCCGGAACCACCTCCAGGACAGACCGGAACCAGCTGTCGGACACGCCGGGACCACCTGCTTGACTCGCCAGAACCACCTGCCGGACACGCCAGAATCACCAGCCGGCTACGCCACAACCACTTGTCGGACACTCCGGAATCAGCTGCCGGGCATTTTGGAACCACCTCTCAGAGGTGCCACAACCACATGCCGGAGACGGCGGAAGCACCTGCCGAGAATGCCGGAAGTTCCTGATCCACTCCCCAGAACCACCTGCCGGACACGCCAAAATCACCTGCCGGCTACGCCAGAACCACTCGGCGGACACTCCAGAATCACCTGCCGGGCATGCCAGCACAACCTCTCAGAAGTGCCAGAAGCACGTGCCGGACAGGCCGGAACCATCTCCCGGACAGACCGGAAACACAGGAAACACTCGCCGGAACCACCTGCTTGACTCACCGGTCCCACCTGCCGGACACGCCAAAATCACCTGCCCGCTACACCAGAACCACTTGGTGGACAAGCCGGAATCACGTGAAGGGCATGCCGACACAACCTCTCAGACGTGCCAGAACCTCGTGCCGGACACCCCAGAACCACCTGCCGGACAGACCGGAACCACCTGCCGGACACGCCGGAACCACCCGCTCGATTCGCCGGAACCACCGCCGGACATGCAAAATCACCTGCCGGCTACGCCAGAACCACTTGGCGAACACTCCCGAATCAGCTGCCGGGCATGCGGGAACCACCTATCAGGCTTGCCAGAACCATGTTCCGGACACGCTGGTAAAACCTGCCGAGTATGCCGGAACCACCTGATCCACTCCCCAGAACCACCTGCTGGACACGCCAGAATCTCCTGCCGTCTACGCCAGAACCACTCGGCAGACACTCCGGAACCACCTGCCAGGCATGCCGGAACCACCTCTCAGAGGTGCCAGAACCACATGCCGGACACTCCGGAATCACCTGCCGGGCATGCCGGAACCATCTCTCAGACGTGCCCGAACCATGTTCCGGACACGCCGCTACCACCTGCCGAGCTCGCCGGAACCACCTGCTGGACACGCCAAAATCACCTGCCGGCTACGCCAGAACCACTTGGCGGACACTCCAGAATCACCTGCCGGGCTTGCTGGAACCACCTGCCGGACACGCCAGAACCACCGGCTCGACTCGCCGGAACCATTGCCGGACATGCAAAATCACCTGCCGGCTACGCCAGAACCACTTGGCGAACACTCCGGAATCACCTGCCGGGCATGGCGGAACCACCTCTCAGACATGCCGGAACCACATGCCAATGACACCGGAAGCACCTGCCGAGCACGCCAGAACCACCTGCTCGACTCGCCGGAACCACCTGCTGGACACGCCAAAATCACCTGCCGGGTATGCCAGAACCACTTGGCGGACACTCCAGAATCACCTGCCGGGCTTGCTGGAACCACCTGCCGGTCACGCCAACATCACCTGCCAGCTACGCCAGAACCACTTGGCAGACACTCCGGAAACACCTGTCGGGCTGGCCGCAACCACCTCTCAGACGTGCCAGAACCATGAGCCTGAGATGCCGGAACCACACCCCGAACAGACCGAAACCACGTGCCAGACCCGCCTGAACCCCCTGGCGAGCACGCCTGATCCACCTGTTCAACTAGCCGGAACCACCTTCCTGACACGCCAAAATCACCTGCCAGGTACACCAGAACCACTTGGTGGACACTCTGGAATCATCTTCCAGACACGCCAGGACCAGCTGTCAGACACACCAGAACCACGTGCCAGAGATGCCGGAAGCACCAGCTGAGCATGCCTGAGCCACCTGCACGACTCGCAAGAAACACCTGTCGGACAGGCCTAAATCACCTGCTGCGTACGCCAGAAACACTTGGCGGACACTCCGGAATCACCTGTCGGGCATGCCGGAACCACCTCACAGACTTGCCAGAACCATGTTCTGGACACGCCGGTACCACCTGCCGAGTATGCCGGAACCAGCTGATCCACTCCCCAGAACCACCTACTGGACACGCCAAAATCAACTGCCGGCTATGCCAGAACCACACGGCAGACACTCTGGAATCACATGCCAGGCATTCCGGAACCACCTCTCAGAGGTGCCAGAACCACATGCCGGAGACTCCGGAATCACCTGCCGGGCATGCCGGAACCACCTATCAAAGGTGCCAGAACCACATGCCGGAGACTCTGGAATCACCTGCCGGGCATGCCGGAACCTTCTCTCAGACGTGCCACAACCACGTGCCGGAGAGACAGGAAGCACCTGCCGAGCTCTCCGGAACCACCTGCTGGACATGCCGGAACCACCTGCCTCACAGGCCAAAATCATATGCCGGCTACGCCAAAACCACTGGGTGGACACTCCAGAATCACCTTGCGGGCATGCCGGAACCACGTCATGGACAGACGGCAAACACCTGCCGGACCTGCCGGAACCACCTGCCGAGCACGCCGGAACCACCTGCTCGACTCACCAGAGCCACCTGCCGGACACCCCAGAAACACCTGCGGGGTACGCCAGAACCACTTGGAGGACTCTCCGGGATCACCTGCCGGGCATGCCGGAACCACCTCTGAGACGTGCCAGAACCATGTGCCTGAGATGCCGGAACCACACCCCGAACAGACCGAAACCACCTGCCTGACCCGCCTGAACCACCTGCCGAGCACGCCGGAACCACCTACTCGACTCGCCGGAACCACCTACCTGACACGCCAAAATCACCTGCCGGGTATGCCAGAACCACTTGGTGGACACTCCGGAATCATCTGCCGGACATGCCAGAACCAGCTCTCAGACACACCAGAACCACGTGCCGGACACTCCGGAAGCACGTGCTGAGCATGCCTGAGCCACATGCTCGACTTGCAAGAAACACCTGCCAGACACGCCAAAATCACCTGCCGGGTACGCCAGAACCACGTGGCGGACACTCCGGAATCACCTGTCGGGCATGCCGGAACCACCTCTCAGACGTGCCAGAACCTCGTGCCGGACACGCCAGAACCACCTGCCGGACAGACCGGAACCACCTGCCGGACACGCCGGAACCACCAGCTTGACTCGCCGGAACCACCGCCGGACATGCAAAATCACCTGCCGGCTACGCCTGAACCACTTGGCGAACACTCCCGAATCAGCTGCCGGGCATGCGGGAACCACCTATCAGGCTTGCCAGAACCATGTTCCGGACACGCCGGTACCACCTGCCGAGTATGCCGGAACCACCTGATCCACTCCCCAGAACCACCTGCTGGACACGCCAGAATCACCTGCCGTCTACGCCAGAACCACTCGGCAGACACTCCGGAACCACCTGCCGGGCATGCCGGAACCACCTCTCAGAGGTGCCAGAACCACATGCCGGACACTCCGGAATCACCTGCCGGGCATGCCGGAACCATCTCTCAGACGTGCCAGAACCATGTTCCGGACACGCCGCTACCACCTGCCGAGCTCGCCGGAACCACCTGCTGGACACGCAAAAATCACCTGCCGGCTACGCCAGAACCACTTGGCGGCCACTCCGGAATCACCTGTCGGGCATGCCGGAACCACCTCTCAGACTTGCCAGAACCATGTTCTGGACACGCCGGTACCACCTGCCGAGTATGCCGGAACCAGCTGATCCACTCCCCAGAACCACCTACTGGACACGCCAAAATCAACTGCCGGCTATGCCAGAACCACACGGCAGACACTCCGGAATCACATGCCAGGCATTCCGGAACCACCTCTCAGAGGTGCCAGAACCACATGCCGGAGACTCCGGAATCACCTGCCGGGCATGCCGGAACCACCTATCAAAGGTGCCAGAACCACATGCCGGAGACTCTGGAATCACCTGCCGGGCATGCCGGAACCTTCTCTCAGACGTGCCACAACCACGTGCCGGAGAGACCGGAAGCACCTGCCGAGCTCTCCGGAACCACCTGCTGGACATGCCGGAACCACCTGCCTCACAGGCCAAAATCATATGCCGGCTACGCCAAAACCACTGGGTGGACACTCCAGAATCACCTTGCGGGCATGCCGGAACCACGTCATGGACAGACGGCAAACACCTGCCGGACCTGCCGGAACCACCTGCCGAGCACGCCGGAACCACCTGCTCGACTCACCAGAGCCACCTGCCGGACACCCCAGAAACACCTGCGGGGTACGCCAGAACCACTTGGAGGACTCTCCGGGATCACCTGCCGGGCATGCCGGAACCACCTCTCAGACATGCCAGAACCATGTGCCGGACATGCCGGAACCACCTGCCGAGTATGCCGGAACCACCTGCTCCACTCCCCAGAACCACCTGCTGGACACGCCAAAATCACCTGCCGGCTACGCCAGAACCACTCGGCGGACACTCCAGAATCACCTGCCGGGCATGCCAGCACAACCTCTCAGAAGTGCCAGAAGCACGTGCCGGACAGGCCGGAACCATCTCCCGGACAGACCGCAAACACAGGAAACACTCGCCGGAACCGCCTGCTTGACTCACCGGTCCCACCTGCCGGACACGCCAAAATCACCTGCCCACTACACCAGAACCACTTGGTGGACAAGCCGGAATCACGTGAAGGGCATGCCGACACAACCTCTCAGACGTGCCAGAACCACGTGCCGGACACGCCGGAAGCACGTGCTGAGCATGCCTGAGCCACATGCTCGACTTGCAAGAAACACCTGCCAGACACGCCAAAATCACCTGCCGGGTACGCCAGAACCACGTGGCGGACACTCCGGAATCACCTGTCGGGCATGCCGGAACCACCTCTCAGACGTGCCAGAACCTCGTGCCGGACACGCCAGAACCACCTGCCGGACAGACCGGAACCACCTGCCGGACACGCCGGAACCACCAGCTCGACTCGCCGGAACCTCCGCCGGACATGCAAAATCACCTGCCGGCTACGCCAGAACCACTTGGCGAACACTCCCGAATCAGCTGCCGGGCATGCGGGAACCACCTATCAGGCTTGCCAGAACCATGTTCCGGACACGCGGGTACCACCTGCCGAGTATGCCGGAACCACCTGATCCACTCCCCAGAACCACCTGCTGGACACGCCAGAATCACCTGCCGTCTACGCCAGAACCACTCGGCAGACACTCCGGAACCACCTGCCGGGCATGCCGGAACCACCTCTCAGAGGTGCCAGAACCACATGCCGGACACTCCGGAATCACCTGCCGGGCATGCCGGAACCATCTCTCAGACGTGCCAGAACCATGTTCCGGACACGCCGCTACCACCTGCCGAGCTCGCCGGAACCACCTGCTGGACACGCCAAAATCACCTGCCGGCTACGCCAGAACCACTTGGCGGACACTCCAGAATCACCTGCCGGGCTTGCTGGAACCACCTGCCGGAAACGCCAACATCACCTGCCAGCTACGCCAGAACCACTTGGCTGACACTCCGGAAACACCTGTCGGGCTGGCCGCAACCACCTCTCAGACGTGCCAGAACCATGTGCCTGAGATGCCGGAACCACACCCCGAACAGAACGAAACCACCTGCCAGACCCGCCTGAACCCCCTGGCGAGCACGCCTGATCCACCTGTTCAACTAGCCGGAACCACCTTCCTGACACGCCAAAATCACCTGCCAGGTATACCAGAACCACTTGGTGGACACTCTGGAATCATCTTGCGGACATGCCAGAACCAGCTCTCAGACACACCAGAACCACGTGCCAGAGACTCCGGAAGCACCAGCTGAGCATGCCTGAGCCACCTGCACGACTCGCAAGAAACACCTGTCGGACAGGCCAAAATCACCTGCCGGGTACGCCAGAAACACTTGGCGGCCACTCCGGAATCACCTGTCGGGCATGCCGGAACCACCTATCAGACTTGCCAGAACCAGGTTCTGGACACGCCGGTACCACCTGCCGAGTATGCCGGAACCAGCTGATCCACTCCTCAGAACCACCTACTGGACACGCCAAAATCAACTGCCGGCTATGCCAGAACCACACGGCAGACACTCCGGAATCACATGCCAGGCATTCCGGAACCACCTCTCAGAGGTGCCAGAACCACATGCCGGAGACTCCGGAATCACCTGCCGGGCATGCCGGAACCACCTATCAAAGGTGCCAGAACCACATTCCGGAGACTCTGGAATCACCTGCCGGGCATGCCGGAACCTTATCTCAGACATGCCACAACCACGTGCCGGAGAGACTGGAAGCACCTGCCGAGCTCTCCGGAACCACCTGCTGGACATGCCGGACCCACCTGCCTCACAGGCCAAAATCATATGCCGGCTACGCCAAAACCACTGGGTGGACACTCCAGAATCACCTTGCGGGCATGCCGGAACCACGTCATGGACAGACGGCAAACACCTGCCGGACCTGCCGGAACCACCTGCCGAGCACGCCGGAACCACCTGCTCGACTCACCAGAGCCACCTGCCGGACACCCCAGAAACACCTGCGGGGTACGCCAGAACCACTTGGAGGACTCTCCGGGATCACCTGCCGGGCATGCCGGAACCACCTCTCAGACATGCCAGAACCATGTGCCGGACACGCCGGAACCACCTGCCGAGTATGCCGGAACCACCTGCTCCACTCCCCAGAACCACCTGCTGGACACGCCAAAATCACCTGCCGGCTACGCCAGAACCACTCGGCAGACACTCCGGAACCACCTCCAGGACAGACCGGAACCAGCTGCCGGACACGCCGGGACCACCAGCTTGACTCGCCAGAACCACCTGCCGGACACGCCAGAATCACCTGCCGGCTACGCCAGAACCACGTGGCGGACACTACGGAATCACCTGTCGGGCATGCCGGAACCACCTCTCAGACTTGCCATAACCTCGTGCCAGACATGCCAGAACCACCTGCCGGACAGACAGGAACCAACTGCCGGACACGCCGGAACCACAAGCTCGACTCACCGGAACCACCGCCGGACATGCAAAATCACCTGCCGGCTACGCCAGAACCACTTGGCGAACACTCCCGAATCAGCTGCCGGGCATGCCAGCACAACCTCTCAGAAGTGCCAGAAGCACGTGCCGGACAGGCCGGAACCATCTCCCTGACAGACCGGAAACACAGGAAACACTCGCCGGAACCACCTGCTTGACTCACCGGTCCCACCTGCCGGACACGCCAAAATCACCTGCCCGCTACACCAGAACCACTTGGCGGCCACTCCGGAATCACCTGTCGGGCATGCCGGAACCACCTCTCAGACTTGCCAGAACCATGTTCTGGACACGCCGGTACCACCTGCTGAGTATGCCGGAACCAGCTGATCCACTCCCCAGAACCACCTACTGGACACGCCAAAATCAACTGCCGGCTATGCCAGAACCACACGGCAGACACTCCGGAATCACATGCCAGGCATTCCGGAACCACCTCTCAGAGGTGCCAGAACCACATGCCGGAGACTCCGGAATCACCTGCCGGGCATGCCGGATCCACCTATCAAAGGTGCCAGAACCACATGCCGGAGACTCTGGAATCACCTGCCGGGCATGCCGGAACCTTCTCTCAGACGTGCCACAACCACGTGCCGGAGAGACCGGAAGCACCTGCCGAGCTCTCCGGAACCACCTGCTGGACATGCCGGAACCACCTGCCTCACAGGCCAAAATCATATGCCGGCTACGCCAAAACCACTGGGTGGACACTCCAGAATCACCTTGCGGGCATGCCGGAACCACGTCATGGACAGACTGCAAACACCTGCCGGACCTGCCGGAACCACCTGCCGAGCACGCCGGAACCACCTGCTCGACTCACCAGAGCCACCTGCCGGACACACCAGAAACACCTGCGGGGTACGCCAGAACCACTTGGAGGACTCTCCGGGATCACCTGCCGGGCATGCCGGAATCACCTCTCAGACGTGCCAGAACCATGTGCCGGACACGCCGGAACCACCTGCCGAGTATGCCGGAACCACTTGCTCCACTCCCGAGAACCACCTTCTGGACACGCCAAAATCACCTTCCGGCTACGCCAGAAACACTCGGCAGACACTCCGGAACCACCTCCAGGACAGACCGGAACCAGCTGCCGGACACGCCGGGACCACCTGCTTGACTCGCCAGAACCACCTGCCGGACATGCCAGAATCACCAGCCGGCTACGCCACAACCACTTGTCGGACACTCCGGAATCAGCTGCCGGGCATGCTGGAACCACCTCTCAGAGGTGCCACAACCACATGCCGGAGACGGCGGAAGCACCTGCCGAGAATGCCGGAAGTTACTGATCCACTGCCCAGAACCACCTGCCGGACACGCCAAAATCACCTGCCGGCTACGCCAGAACCACTCGGCGGACACTCCAGAATCACCTGCCGGGCATGCCAGCACAACCTCTCAGAAGTGCCAGAAGCACGTGCCGGACAGGCCGGAACCATCTCCCGGACAGACCGGAAACACAGGAAACACTCGCCGGAACCACCTGCTTGACTCACCGGTAACACCTGCCGGACACGCCAAAATCACCTGCCCGCTACACCAGAACCACTTGGTGCACAAGCCGGAATCACGTGAAGGGCATGCCGACACAACCTCTCAGACGTGCCAGAACCTCGTGCCGGACACCCCAGAACCACCTGCTGGACAGACCGGAACCACCTGCCGGACACGCCGGAACCACCGGCTCGACTCGCCGTAACCATTGCCGGACATGCAAAATCACCTGCCGGCTACGCCAGAACCACTTGGCGAACACTCCGGAATCACCTGCCGGGCATGGCGGAACCACCTCTCAGACATGCCGGAACCACATGCCAATGACACCGGAAGCACCTGCCGAGCACGCCAGAACCACCTGCTAGACTCGCCAAAACCACCTGCTGGACACGCCAAAATCACCTGCCGGCAACGCCAGAACCACTTGGCGAACACTCCGGAATCACCTGCCGGGCTTGCTGGAACCACCTGCCGGTCACGCCAACATCACCTGCCAGCTACGCCAGAAACACTTGGCAGACACTCCGGAAACACCTGTCGGGCTGGCCGCAACCACCTCTCAGACGTGCCAGAACCATGTGCCTGAGATGCCGGAAGCACACCCCGAACAGACCGAAACCACCTGCCAGACCCGCCTGAACCCCCTGGCAAGCACGCCTGATCCACCTGTTCAACTAGCCGGAACCACCTTCCTGACACGCCAAAATCACCTGCCAGGTATACCAGAACCACTTGGTGGACACTCTGGAATCATCTTCCGGACACGCCAGAACCAGCTCTCAGACACACCAGAACCACGTGCCAGAGACGCCGGAAGCACCAGCTGAGCATGCCTGAGCCACCTGCACGACTCGCAAGAAACACCTGTCGGACAGGCCAAAATCACCTGCCGGGTACGCCAGAAACACTTGGCGGACACTCCGGAATCACCTGTCGGGCATGCCGGAGCCACCTCTCAGACTTGCCAGAACCATGTTCTGGACACGCCGGTACCACCTGCCGAGTATGCCGGAACCAGCTTATCCACTCCCCAGAACCACCTACTGGACACGCCAAAATCAACTGCCGGCTATGCCAGAACCACACAGCAGACACTCCGGAATCACATGCCAGGCATTCCGGAACCACCTCTCAGAGGTGCCAGAACCACATGCCGGAGACTCCGGAATCACCTGCCGGGCATGACGGAACCACCTATCAAAGGTGCCAGAACCACATGCCGGAGACTCTGGAATCACCTGCCGGGCATGCCGGAACCTTCTCTCAGACGTGCCACAACCACGTGCCGGAGAGACCGGAAGCACCTGCCGAGCTCTCCGGAACCACCTGCTGGACATGCCGGAACCACCTGCCTCACAGGCCAAAATCATATGCCGGCTACGCCAATACCACTGGGTGGATACTCCAGAATCACCTTGCGGGCATGCCGGAACCACGTCATGGACAGACGGCAAACACCTGCCGGACCTGCCAGAACCACCTGCCGAGCACGCCGGAACCACCTGCTCGACTCACCAGAGCCACCTGCTGGACACCCCAGAAACACCTGCGGGGTACGCCAGAACCACTTGGAGGACTCTCCGGGATCACCTGCCGGGCATGCCGGAACCACCTCTCAGACGTGCCAGAACCATGTGCCGGACACGCCGGAACCACCTGCCGAGTATGCCGGAACCACCTGCTCCACTCCCCAGAACCACCTGCTGGACACGCCAAAATCACCTGCCGGCTACGCCAGAACCACTCGGCAGACACTCCGGAACCACCTCCAGGACAGACCGGAACCAGCTGCCGGACACGCCGGCACCACCTGCCTGACTCGCCAGAACCGCCTGCCGGACACGCCAGAATCACCAGCCGGCTACGCCACAACCACTTGTCGGACACTCCGGAATCAGCTGCCGGGCATGCTGGAACCACCTCTCAGAGGTGCCACAACCACATGCCGGAGACGGCGGAAGCACCTGCCGAGAATGCCGGAAGTTCCTGATCCACTCCCCAGAACCACCTGCCGGACACGCCAAAATCACCTGCCGGCTACGCCAGAACCACTCGGCGGACACTCCAGAATCACCTGCCGGGCATGCCAGCACAACCTCTCAGAAGTGCCAGAAGCACGTGCCGGACAGGCCGGAACCATCTCCCGGACAGACCGGAAACACATGAAACATTCGCCGGAACCACCTGCTTGACTCACCGGTCGCACCTGCCGGACACGCCAAAATCACCTGCCCGCTACACCAGAACCACTTGGTGGACAAGCCGGAATCACGTGAAGGGCATGCCGACACAACCTCTCAGACGTGCCAGAACCTCGTGCCGGACACCCCAGAACCACCTGCTGGACAGACCGGAACCACCTGCCGGACACGCCAGAACCACCGGCTCGACTCTCCGGAACCATTGCCGGACATGCAAAATCACCTGCCGGCTACGCCAGAACCACTTGGCGAACACTCCGGAATCACCTGCCGGGCATGGCGGAACCACCTCTCAGACATGCCGGAACCACATGCCAATGACACCGGAAGCACCTGCCGAGCACGCCAGAACCACCTGCTCGACTCGCCAAAACCACCTGCTGGACACGCCAAAATCACCTGCCGGCTACGCCACAACCATTTGGTGAACACTTCGGAATCACCTGCCGGGCTGGCTGGAACCACCTGCCGGTCACGCCAACATCACCTGCCAGCTATGCCAGAACCACTTGGCGGACAACATGGAAACACCTGTCGGGCCGGCCGGAACCACCTCTCAGACGTGCCAGAACCATGTGCCTGAGATGCCGGAACCACACCCCGAACAGACCGCAACCACCTGCCAGACCCGCCTGAACCACCTGCCGAGCACGCCGGAACCACCTACTCGACTCGCCGGAACCACCTACCTGACACGCCAAAATCACCTGCCGGGTATGCCAGAACCACTTGGTGGACACTCCGGAATCATCCGCCGGACATGCCAGAACCAGCTCTCAGACACACCAGAACCACGTGCCGGACACGCCGGAAGCACGTGCTGAGCATGCCTGAGCCACATGCTCCACTTGCAAGAAACACCTGCCAGACATGCCTAAATCACCTGCCGGGTACGCCAGAACCACGTGGCGGACACTCCGGAATCACCTGTCGGGCATGCCGGAACCACCTCTCAGACGTGCCATAACCTCGTGCCGGACACGCCAGAACCACCTGCCGGACAGACCGGAACCACCTGCCGGACACGCCGGAACCACCAGCTCGACTCGCCGGAACCACCGCCGGACATGCAAAATCACCTGCCGGCTACGCCAGAACCACGTGGCGAACACTCCTGAATCAGCTGCCGGGCATCCCCTAACCACCTATCAGGCTTGCCAGAACCATGTTCCGGACACGCCGGTACCACCTGCCGAGTATGCCGGAACCACCTGATCCACTCCCCAGAACCCCCTGCTGGACACGCCAGAATCACCTGCCGTCTACGCCAGAACCACTCGGCAGGCACTCCGGAACCACCTGCCGGGCATGTCGGAACCACCTCTCAGAGGTGCCAGAACCACATGCCGGACACTCCGGAATCACCTGCCGGGCATGCCCGAACCATCTCTCAGACGTGCCAGAACCATGTTCCGGACACGCCGCTACCACCTGCCGAGCTCGCCGGAACCACCTGCTGGACACGCCAAAATCACCTGCCGGCTATGCCAGAACCACTTGGCGGACACTCCAGAATCACCTGCCGGTCACGCCAACATCACCTGCCAGCTACGCCAGAACCACTTGGCAGACACTCCGGAAACACCTGTCGGGCTGGCCGCAACCACCTCTCAAACGTGCCAGAACCATGTGCCTGAGATGCCGGAACCACAACCCGAACAGACCGAAACCACCTGCCAGACCCGCCTGAACCCCCTGGCGAGCACGCCAGATCCACCTGTTCAACTAGCCGGAACCACCTTCCTGACACGCCAAAATCACCTGCCAGGTATACCAGAACCACTTGGTGGACACTCTGGAATCATCTTCCGGACATGCCAGAACCAGCTCTCAGAACACCAGAAGCACGTGCCAGAGACGCCGGAAGCACCAGCTGAGCATGCCTGAGCCACCTGCACGACTCGCAAGAAACACCTGTCGGACAGGCCAAAATCACCTGCCGGGTACGCCAGAAACACTTGGCGGACACTCCGGAATCACCTGTCGGGCATGCCGGAACCACCTCTCAGACTTGCCAGAACCATGTTCTGGACACGCCGGTACCACCTGCCGAGTATGCCGGAACCAGCTGATCCACTCCCCAGAACCACCTACTGGACACGCCAAAATCAACTGCCGGCTATGCCAGAACCACACGGCAGACACTCCGGAATCACATGTCAGGCATTCCGGAAACACCTCTCAGAGGTGCCAGAACCACATGCTGGAGACTCCGGAATCACCTGCCGGGCATGCCGGAACCACCCATCAAAGGTGCCAGAACCACATGCCGGAGACTCTGGAATCACCTGCCGGGCATGCCGGAACCTTCTCTCAGACGTGCCACAACCACGTGCCAGAGAGACCGGAAGCACCTGCCGAGCTCTCCGGAACCACCTGCTGGACATGCCGGAACCACCTGCCGAGCACGCCGGAACCACCTGCTCGACTCACCAGAGCCACCTGCCGGACACACCAGAAACACCTGCGGGGTACGCCAGAACCACTTGGAGGACTCTCCGGGATCACCTGACGGGCATGCCGGAACCACCTCTCAGACGTGCCAGAACCATGTGCCGGACACGCCGGAACCACCTGCCGAGTATGCCGGAACCACCTGCTCCACTCCCCAGAACCACCTGCTGGACACGCCAAAATCACCTGCCGGCTACGCCAGAACCACTCGGCAGACACTCCGGAACCACCTCTAGGACAGACCGGAACCAGCTGCCGGACACGCCGGGACCACCTGCCTGACTCGCCAGAACCGCCTGCCGGACACGCCAGAATCACCAGCCGGCTACGCCACAACCACTTGTCGGACACTCCGGAATCAGCTGCCGGGCATGCTGGAACCACCTCTCAGAGGTGCCACAACCACATGCCGGAGACGGCGGAAGCACCTGCCGAGAATGCTGGAAGTTCCTGATCCACTCCCCAGAACCACCTGCCAGACACGCCAAAATCACCTGCCGGCTACGCCAGAACCACTCGGCGGACACTCCAGAATCACCTGCCGGGCATGCCAGCACAACCTCTCAGAAGTGCCAGAAGCACGTGCCGGACAGGCCGGAACCATCTCCCGGACAGACCGGAAACACAGGAAACACTCGCCGGAACCACCTGCTTGACTCACCGGTCCCACCTGCCGGACACGCCAAAATCACCTGCCCGCTACACCAGAACCACTTGGTGGACAAGCCGGAATCACGTGAAGGGCATGCCGACACAACCTCTCAGACGTGCCAGAACCTCGTGCCGGACACCCCAGAACCACCTGCTGGACAGACCGGAACCACCTGCCGGACACGCCAGAACCACCGGCTCGACTAGCCGGAACCATTGCCGGACATGCAAAATCACCTGCCGGCTACGCCAGAACCACTTGGCGAACACTCCGGAATCACCTGCCGGGCATGGCGGAACCACCTCTCAGACATGCCGGAACCACATGCCAATGACACCGGAAGCACCTGCCGAGCACGCCAGAACCACCTGCTCGACTCGCCAAAACCACCTGCTGGACACGCCAAAATCACCTGCCGGCTACGCCACAACCATTTGGTGAACACTTCGGAATCACCTGCCGGGCTGGCTGGAACCACCTGCCGGTCACGCCAACATCACCTGCCAGCTATGCCAGAACCACTTGGCGGACAACATGGAAACACCTGTCGGGCCGGCCGGAACCACCTCTCAGACGTGCCAGAACCATGAGCCTGAGATGCCGGAACCACACCCCGAACAGACCGCAACCACCTGCCAGACCCGCCTGAACCACCTGCCGAGCACGCCGGAACCACCTACTCGACTCGCCGGAACCACCTACCTGACACGCCAAAATCACCTGCCGGGTATGCCAGAACCACTTGGTGGACACTCCGGAATCATCCGCCGGACATGCCAGAACCAGCTCTCAGACACACCAGAACCACGTGCCGGACACGCCGGAAGCACGTGCTGAGCATGCCTGAGCCACATGCTCGACTTGCAAGAAACACCTGCCAGACACGCCAAAATCACCTGCCGGGTACGCCAGAACCACGTGGCGGACACTCCGGAATCACCTGTCGGGCATGCCGGAACCACCTCTCAGACGTGCCATAACCTCGTGCCGGACACGCCAGAACCACCTGCCGGACAGACCGGAACCACCCGCCGGACACGCCGGAACCACCAGCTCGACTCGCCGGAACCACCGCCGGACATGCAAAATCACCTGCCGGGTACGCCAGAACCACTTGGCGAACACTCCGGAATCACCTGCCGGGCATGGCGGAACCACCTCTCAGACATGCCGGAACCACATGCCAATGACACCGGAAGCACCTGCCGAGCACGCCAGAACCACCTGCTCGACTCGCCAAAACCACCTGCTGGACACGCCAAAATCACCTGCTGGCTACGCCAGAACCACTTGGCGGACACTCCAGAATCACCTGCCGGGCCTGCTGGAACCACCTGCCGGTCACGCCAGCATCACCTGCCAGCTACGCCAGAACCACTTGGCAGACACTCCGGAAACACCTGTCGGGCTGGCCGCAACCACCTCTCATACGTGCCAGAACCATGTGCCTGAGATGCCGGAACCACACCCCGAACAGACCGAAACCACCTGCCAGACCCGCCTGAACCCCCTGGCAAGCACGCCTGATCCACCTGTTCAACTAGCCGGAACCACCTTCCTGACACGCCAAAATCACCTGCCAGGTATACCAGAACCACTTGGTGGACACTCTGGAATCATCTTCCGGACACGCCAGAACCAGCTCTCAGACACACCAGAACCACGTGCCAGAGACGCCGGAAGCACCAGCTGAGCATGCCTGAGCCACCTGCACGACTCGCAAGAAACACCTGTCGGACAGGCCAAAATCACCTGCCGGGTACGCCAGAAACACTTGGCGGACACTCCGGAATCACCTGTCGGGCATGCCGGAGCCACCTCTCAGACTTGCCAGAACCATGTTCTGGACACGCCGGTACCACCTGCCGAGTATGCCGGAACCAGCTGATCCACTCCCCAGAACCACCTACTGGACACGCCAAAATCAACTGCCGGCTATGCCAGAACCACACGGCAGACACTCCGGAATCACATGCCAGGCATTCCGGAACCACCTCTCAGAGGTGCCAGAACCACATGCCGGAGACTCCGGAATCACCTGCCGGGCATGCCGGAACCACCTATCAAAGGTGCCAGAACCACATGCCGGAGACTCTGGAATCACCTGCCGGGCATGCCGGAACCTTCTCTCAGACGTGCCACAACCACGTGCCGGAGAGACCGGAAGCACCTGCCGAGCTCTCCGGAACCACCTGCTGGACATGCCGGAACCACCTGCCTCACAGGCCAAAATTATATGCCGGCTACGCCAAAACCACTGGGTGGACACTCCAGAATCACCTTGCGGGCATGCCGGAACCACGTCATGGACAGACGGCAAACACCTACCGGACCTGCCGGAACCACCTGCCGAGCACGCCGGAACCACCTGCTCGACTCACCAGAGCCACCTGCCGGACACACCAGAAACACCTGCGGGGTACGCCAGAACCACTTGGAGGACTCTCCGGGATCACCTGCCGGGCATGCCGGCACCACCTCTCAGACATGCCAGAACCATGTGCCGGACACGCCGGAACCACCTGCCGAGTATGCCGGAACCACCTGCTCCACTCCCCAGAACCACCTGCTGGACACGCCAAAATCACCTGCCGGCTACGCCAGAACCACTCGGCAGACACTCCGGAACGACCTCCAGGACAGACCGGAACCAGCTGCCGGACACGCCGGGACCACCAGCTTGACTCGGCAGAACCACCTGCTGGACACGCCATAATCACCAGGCGGCTACGCCACAACCACTTGTCGGACACTCCGGAATCAGCTGCCGGGCATGCTGGAACCACCTCTCAGAGGTGCCACAACCACATGCCGGAGACGGCGGAAGCACCTGCCGAGAATGCCGGAAGTTCCTGATCCACTCCCCAGAACCACCTGCCGGACACGCCAAAATCACCTGCCGGCTACGCCAGAACCACTCGGCGGACACTCCAGAATCACCTGCCGGGCATGCCAGCACAACCTCTCAGAAGTGCCAGAAGCACGTGCCGGACAGGCCGGAACCATCTCCCGGACAGAACGGAAACACAGGAAACACTCGCCGGAACCACCTGCTTGACTCACCGGTCCCACCTGCCGGACGCGCCGAAATCACCTGCCCGCTACACCAGAACCACTTGGTGGACAAGCCGGAATCACGTGAAGGGCATGCCGACACAACCTCTCAGACGTGCCAGAACCTCGTGCCGGACACCCCAGAACCACCTGCTGGACAGACCGGAACCACCTGCCGGACACGCCAGAACCACCGGCTCGACTCGCCGGAACCATTGCCGGACATGCAAAATCACCTGCCGGCTACGCCAGAACCACTTGGCGAACACTCCGGAATCACCTGCCGGGCATGGCGGAACCACCTCTCAGACATGCCGGAACCACATGCCAATGACACCGGAAGCACCTGCCGAGCACGCCAGAACCACCTGCTCGACTCGCCAAAACCACCTGCTGGACACGCCAAAATCACCTGCCGGCTACGCCACAACCATTTGGTGAACACTTCGGAATCACCTGCCGGGCTGGCTGGAACCACCTGCCGGTCACGCCAACATCACCTGCCAGCTATGCCAGAACCACTGGGCGGACACCATGGAAACACCTGTTGGGCCGGGTGGAACCACCTCTCAGACGTGCCAGAACCATGTGCCTGAGATGCCGGAACCACACCCCGAACAGACCGAAACCACCTGCCAGACCCGCCTGAACCACCTGCCGAGCACGCCGGAACCACCTACTCGACTCGCCGGAACCACCTACCTGACACGCCAAAATCACCTGCCGGGTATGCCAGAACCACTTGGTGGACACTCCGGAATCATCTGCCGGACATGCCAGAACCAGCTCTCAGACACACCAGAACCACGTGCCGGACACTCCGGAAGCACGTGCTGAGCATGCCTGAGCCACATGCTCGACTTGCAAGAAACACCTGCCAGACACGCCAAAATCACCTGCCGGGTACGCCAGAACCACGTGGCGGACACTCCGGAATCACCTGTCGGGCATGCCGGAACCACCTCTCAGACGTGCCAGAACCTCGTGCCGGACACGCCAGAACCACCTGCCAGACAGACCGGAACCACCTGCCGGACACACCGGAACCACCAGCTTGACTCGCCGGAACCACCGCCGGACATGCAAAATCACCTGCCGGCTACGCCAGAACCACTTGGCGAACACTCCCGAATCAGCTGCCGGGCATGCGGGAACCACCTATCAGGCTTGCCAGAACCATGTTCCGGACACGCCGGTACCACCTGCCGAGTATGCCGGAACCACCTGATCCACTCCCCAGAACCACCTGCTGGACACGCCAGAATCACCTGCCATCTACGCCAGAACCACTCGGCAGACACTCCGGAACCACCTGCCGGGCATGCCGGAACCACCTCTCAGAGGTGCCAGAACCACATGCCGGACACTCCGGAATCACCTGCCGGGCATGCCCGAACCATCTCTCAGACGTGCCAGAACCATGTTCCGGACACGCCGCTACCACCTGCCGAGCTCGCCGGAACCACCTGCTGGACACGCCAAAATCACCTGCCGGCTACGCCAGAACCACTTGGCGGACAATCCAGAATCACCTGCCGGGCTTGCTGGAACCACCTGCCGGTGACGCCAACATCACCTGCCAGCTACGCCAGAACCACTTGGCAGACACTCCGGAAACACCTGTCGGGCTGGCCGCAACCACCTCTCAGACGTGCCAGAACCATGAGCCTGAGATGCCGGAACCACACCCCGAACAGACCGAAACCACCTGCCAGACCCGCCTGAACCCCCTGGCGAGCACGCCTGATCCACCTGTTCAACTAGCCGGAACCACCTTCCTGACACGCCAAAATCACCTGCCAGGTATACCAGAACCACTTGGTGGACACTCTGGAATCATCTTCCAGACACGCCAGGACCAGCTTTCAGACACACCAGAACCACGTGCCAGAGACGCCGGAAGCACCAGCTGAGCATGCCTGAGCCACCTGCACGACTCGCAAGAAACACCTGTCGGACAGGCCTAAATCACCTGCCGGGTACGCCAGAAACACTTGGCGGCCACTCCGGAATCACCTGTCGGGCATGCCGGAACCACCTCTCAGACTTGCCAGAACCATGTTCTGGACACGCCGGTACCACCTGCCGAGTATGCCGGAACCAGCTGATCCACTCCCCAGAACCACCTACTGGACACGCCAAAATCAACTGCCGGCTATGCCAGAACCACACGGCAGACACTCCGGAATCACATGCCAGGCATTCCGGAACCACCTCTCAGAGGTGCCATTACCACATGCCGGAGACTCCGGAATCACCTGCCGGGCATGCCGGAACCACCTATCAAAGGTGCCAGAACCACATGCCGGAGACTCTGGAATCACCTGCCGGGCATGCCGGAACCTTCTCTCAGACGTGCCACAACCACGTGCCGGAGAGACCGGAAGCACCTGCCGAGCTCTCCGGAACCACCTGCTGGACATGCCGGAACCACCCGCCTCACAGGCCAAAATCATATGCCGGCTACGCCAAAACCACTGGGTGGACACTCCAGAATCACCTTGCGGGCATGCCGGAACCACGTCATGGACAGACGGCAAACACCTGCCGGACCTGCCGGAACCACCTGCCGAGCACGCCGGAACCACCTGCTCGACTCACCAGAGCCACCTGCCGGACACCCCAGAAACACCTGCGGGGTACGCCAGAACCACTTGAAGGACTCTCCGGGATCACCTGACGGGCATGCCGGAACCACCTCTCAGACGTGCCAGAACCATTTGCAGACACGCCGGAACCACCTGCCGAGTATGCCGGAACCACCTGCTCCACTCCCCAGAACCGCCTGCTGGACAGGCCAAAATCACCTGCCGGCTACGCCAGAACCACTCGGCAGACACTCCGGAACCACCTCCAGGACAGACCGGAACCAGCTGCCGGACACGCCGGGACCACCTGCTTGACTCGCCAGAACCGCCTGCCGGACACGCCAGAATCACCAGCCGGCTACGCCACAACCACTTGTCGGACACTCCGGAATCAGCTTCCGGGCATGCTGGAACCACCTCTCAGAGGTGCCACAACCACATGCCGGAGACGGCGGAAGCACCTGCCGAGAATGCCGGAAGTTCCTGATCCACTCCCCAGAACCACCTGCCGGACACGCCAAAATCACCTGCCGGCTACGCCAGAACCACTCGGCGGACACTCCAGAATCACCTGCCGGGCATGCCAGCACAACCTCTCAGAAGTGCCAGAAGCACGTGCCGGACAGGCCGGAACCATCTCCCGGACAGACCGGAAACACAGGAAACACTCGCCGGAACCACCTGCTTGTCTCACCGGTCCCACCTGCCGGACACGCCAAAATCACCTGCCCGCTACACCAGAACCACTTGGTGGACAAGCCGGAATCACGTGAAGGGCATGCCGACACAACCTCTCAGACGTGCCAGAACCTCGTGCCGGACACCCCAGAACCACCTGCTGGACAGACCGGAACCACCTGCCGGACACGCCAGAACCACCGGCTCGACTCGCCGGAACCATTGCCGGACATGCAAAATCACCTGCCGGCTACGCCAGAACCACTTGGCGAACACTCCGGAATCAACTGCCGGGCATGGCGGAACCACCTCTCAGACATGCCGGAACCACAAGCCAATGACACCGGAAGCACCTGCCGAGCACGCCAGATCCACATGCTCGACTCGCCAAAACCACCTGCTGGACACGCTGAAATCACCTGCCGGCTACGCCACAACCATTTGGTGAACACTTCGGAATCACCTGCCGGGCTGGCTGGAACCACCTGCCGGTCACGCCAACATCACCTGCCAGCTATGCCAGAACCACTTGGCGGACACCATGGAAACACCTGTCGGGCCGGCCGGAACCACCTCTCAGACGTGCCAGAACCATGTGCCTGAGATGCCGGAACCACACCCCGAACAGACCGAAACCACCTGCCAGACCCGCCTGAACCACCTGCCGAGCACGCCGTAACCACCTACTCGACTCGCCGGAACCACCTACCTGACACGCCAAAATCACCTGCCAGGTATGCCACAACCACTTGGTGGACACTCCGGAATCATCTGCCGGACATGCCAGAACCAGCTCTCAGACACACCAGAACCACGTGCCGGACACGCCGGAAGCACGTGCTGAGCATGCCTGAGCCACATGCTCGACTTGCAAGAAACACCTGCCAGACACGCCAAAATCACCTGCCGGGTACGCCAGAACCACGTGGCGGACACTCCGGAATCACCTGTCGGGCATGCCGGAACCACCTCTCAGACGTGCCAGAACCTCGTGCCGGACACGCCAGAACCACCTGCCGGACAGACCGGAACCACCTGCCGGACACGCCGGAACCACCAGCTCGACTCGCCGGAACCACCGCCGGACATGCAAAATCACCTGCCGGCTACGCCAGAACCACTTGGCGAACACTCCCGAATCAGCTGCCGGGCATGCTGGAACCACCTATCAGGCTTGCCAGAACCATGTTCCGGACACGCCGGTACCACCTGCCGAGTATGCCGGAACCACCTGATCCACTCCCCAGAACCACCTGCTGGACACGCCAGAATCACCTGCCGTCTACGCCAGAACCACTCGGCAGACACTCCGGAACCACCTGCCGGGCATGCCGGAACCACCTCTCAGAGGTGCCAGAACCACATGCCGGACACTCCGGAATCACCTGCCGGGCATGCCGGAACCATCTCTCAGACGTGCCAGAACCATGTTCCGGACACGCCGCTACCACCTGCCGAGCTCGCCGGAACCACCTGCTGGACACGCCAAAATCACCTGCCGGCTACGCCAGAACCACTTGGCGGACACTCCAGAATCACCTGCCGGGCTTGCTGGAACCACCTGCCGGTCACGCCAACATCACCTGCCAGCTACGCCAGAACCACTTGGCAGACACTCCGGAAACACCTGTTGTGCTGGCCGCAACCACCTCTCAGACGTGCCAGAACCATGTGCCTGAGATGCCGGAAGCACACCCCGAACAGACCGAAACCACCTGCCAGACCCGCCTGAACCCCCTGGCGATCACGCCTAATCCACCTGTTCAACTAGTCGGAACCACCTTCCTGACACGCCAAAATCACCTGCCAGGTATACCAGAACCACCTGCTGGACAATCTGGAATCATCTTCCGGACACGCCAGAACCAGCTCTCAGACACACCAGAACCACGTGCCAGAGACGCCGGAAGCACCAGCTGAGCATGACTGAGCCACCTGCACGACTCGCCAGAACCACCTGCCGGACACGCCAGAATCACCAGCCGGCTACGCCACAACCACTTGTCGGACACTCCGGAATCAGCTGCCGGGCATGCTGGAACCACCTCTCAGAGGTGCCACAACCACATGCCGGAGACGGCGGAAGCACCTGCCGAGAATGCCGGAAGTTCCTGATCCACTCCCCAGAACCACCTGCCGGACACGCCAAAATCACCTGCCGGCTACGCCAGAACCACTCGGCGGACACTCCAGAATCACCTGCCGGGCATGCCAGCACAACCTCTCAGAAGTGCCAGAAGCACGTGCCGGACAGGCCGGAACCATCTCCCGGACAGACCGGAAACACAGGAAACACTCGCCGGAACCACCTGCTTGACTCACCGGTCCCACCTGCCGGACACGCCGAAATCACCTGCCCGCTACACCAGAACCACTTGGTGGACAAGCCGGAATCACGTGAAGGGCATGCCGACACAACCTCTCAGACGTGCCAGAACCTCGTGCCGGACACCCCAGAACCACCTGCTGGACAGACCGGAACCACCTGCCGGACACGCCAGAACCACCGGCTCGACTCGCCGGAACCATTGCCGGACATGCTAAATCACCTGCCGGCTACGCCAGAACTACTTGGCGAACACTCCGGAATCACCTGCCGGGCATGGCGGAACCACCTCTCAGACATGCCGGAACCACATGCCGGAGACTCCGGAATCACCTGCCGGGCATGCCAGAACCTTCTCTCAGACGTGCCACAACCACGTGCCGGAGAGACCGGAAGCACCTGCCGAGCTCTCCGGAACCACCTGCTGGACATGCCGGAACCACCTGCCTCACAGGCCAAAATCATATGCCGGCTACGCCAAAACCACTGGGTGGACACTCCAGAATCACCTTGCGGGCATGCCGGAACCACGTCATGGACAGACGGCAAACACCTGCCGGACCTGCCGGAACCACCTGCCGAGCACGCCGGAACCACCTGCTCGACTCACCAGAGCCACCTGCCGGACACCCCAGAAACACCTGCGGGGTACGCCAGAACCACTTGGAGGACTCTCCGGGATCACCTGACGGGCATGCCGGCACCACCTCTCAGACATGCCAGAACCATGTGCCGGACACGCCGGAACCACCTGCCGAGTATGCCGGAACCACCTGCTCCACTCCCCAGAACCACCTGCTGGACACGCCAAAATCACCTGCCGGCTACGCCAGAACCACTCGGCAGACACTCCGGAACCACCTCCAGGACAGACCGGAACCAGCTGCCGGACACGCCGGGACCACCTGCTTGACTCGCCAGAACCGCCTGCCGGACACGCCAGAATCACCAGCCGGCTACGCCACAACCACTTGTCGGACACTCCGGAATCAGCTGCCGGGCATGCTGGAACCACCTCTCAGAGGTGCCACAACCACATGCCGGAGACGGCGGAAGCACCTGCCGAGAATGCCGGAAGTTCCTGATCCACTCCCCAGAACCACCTGCCGGACACGCCAAAATCACCTGCCGGCTACGCCAGAACCACTCGGCGGACACTCCAGAATCACCTGCCGGGCATGGCGGAACCACCTCTCAGACATGCCGGAACCACATGCCAATGACACCGGAAGCACCTGCCGAGCACGCCAGAACCACCTGCTCGACTCGCCAAAACCACCTGCTGGACACGCCAAAATCACCTGCCGGCTACGCCACAACCATTTGGTGAACACTTCGGAATCACCTGCCGGGCTGGCTGGAACCACCTGCCGGTCACGCCAACATCACCTGCCAGCTATGCCAGAACCACTTGGCGGACACCATGGAAACACCTGTCGGGCCGGCCGGAACCACCTCTCAGACGTGCCAGAACCATGTGCCTGAGATGCCGGAACCACACCCCGAACAGACCGAAACCACCTGCCAGACCCGCCTGAACCACCTGCCGAGCACGCCGGAACCACCTACTCGACTCGCCGGAACCACCTACCTGACACGCCAAAATCACCTGCCGGGTATGCCAGAACCACTTGGTGGACACTCCGGAATCATCCGCCGGACATGCCAGAACCAGCTCTCAGACACACCAGAACCACGTGCCAGACACGCCGGAAGCACGTGCTGAGCATGCCTGAGCCACATGCTCGACTTGCAAGAAACACCTGCCAGACACGCCAAAATCACCTGCCGGGTACGCCAGAAACACGTGGCGGACACTCCGGAATCACCTGTCGGGCATGCCGGAACCACCTCTCAGACGTGCCAGAACCTCGTGCCGGACACGCCAGAACCACCTGCCGGACACACCGGAACCACGTGCCGGACACGCCGGAACCACCAGCTCGACTCGCCGGAACCACCGCCGGACATGCAAAATCACCTGCCGGCTACGCCAGAACCACTTGGCGAACACTCCCGAATCAGCTGCCGGGCATGCGGGAACCACCTATCAGGCTTGCCAGAACCATGTTCCGGACACGCCGGTACCACCTGCCGAGTATGCCGGAACCACCTGATCTACTCCCCAGAGCCACCTGCTGGAGACGCCAGAATCACCTGCCGTCTACGCCAGAACCACTCGGCAGACACTCCGGAACCACCTGCCGGGCATGCCGGAACCACCTCTCAGAGGTGCCAGAACCACATGCCGGACACTCCGGAATCACCTGCCGGGCATGCCGGAACCATCTCTCAGACGTGCCAGAACCATGTTCCGGACACGCCCGTACCACCTGCCGAGCTCGCCGGAACCACCTGCTGGACACGCCAAAATCACCTGCCGGCTACGCCAGAACCACTTGGCGGACACTCCAGAATCACCTGCCGGGCTTGCTGGAACCACCTGCCGGTCACGCCAACATCACCTGCCAGCTACGCCAGAACCACTTGGCAGACACTCCGGAAACACCTGTCGGGCTGGCCACAACCACCTCTCAGACATGCCAGAACCATGTGCCTGAGATGCCGGAAGCACACCCCGAACAGACCGAAACCACCTGCCAGACCCGCCTGAACCCCCTGGCGATCACGCCTGATCCACCTGTTCAACTAGTCGGAACCACCTTCCTGACACGCCAAAATCACCTGCCAGGTATACCAGAAACACTTGGTGGACACTCTGGAATCATCTTCCGGACACGCCAGAACCAGCTCTCAGACACACCAGAACCACGTGCTAGAGACGCCGGAAGCACCAGCTGAGCATGCCTGAGCCACCTGCACGACTCGCAAGAAACACCTGTCGGACAGGCCAAAATCACCTGCCGGGTACGCCAGAAACACTTGGCGGCCACTCCGGAATCACCTGTCGGGCATGCCGGAACCACCACTCAGACTTGCCAGAACCATGTTCTGGACACGCCGGTACCACCTGCCGAGTATGCCGGAACCAGCTGATCCACTCCCCAGAACCACCTACTGGACACGCCAAAATCAACTGCCGGCTATGCCAGAACCACACGGCAGACACTCCGGAATCACATGCCAGGCATTCCGGAACCACCTCTCAGAGGTGCCAGAACCACATGCCGGAGACTCCGGAATCACCTGCCGGGCATGCCGGAACCACCTATCAAAGGTGCCAGAACCACATGCCGGAGACTCTGGAATCACCTGCCGGGCATGCCGGAACCTTCTCTCAGACGTGCCACAACCACGTGCCGGAGAGACCGGAAGCACCTGCCGAGCTCTCCGGAACCACCTGCTGGACATGCCGGAACCACCTGCCTCACAGGCCAAAATCATATGCCGGCTACGCCAAAACCACTGGGTGGACACTCCAGAATCACCTTGCGGGCATGCCGGAACCACGTCATGGACAGACGGCAAACACCTGCCGGACCTGCCGGAACCACCTGCCGAGCACGCCGGAACCACCTGCTCGACTCACCAGAGCCACCTGCCGGACACCCCAGAAACACCTGCGGGGTACGCCAGAACCACTTGGAGGACTCTCCGGGATCACCTGACGGGCATGCCGGAACCACCTCTCAGACATGCCAGAACCATGTGCCGGACACGCCGGAACCACCTGCCGAGTATGCCGGAACCACCTGCTCCACTCCCCAGAACCACCTGCTGGACACGCCAAAATCACCTGCCGGCTACGCCAGAACCACTCGGCAGACACTCCGGAACCACCTCCAGGACAGACCGGAACCAGCTGCCGGACACGCCGGGACCAGCTGCTTGACTTGCCAGAACCACCTGCCGGACACGCCAGAATCACCAGCCGGCTACGCCACAACCACTTGTCGGACACTCCGGAATCAGCTGCCGGGCATGCTGGAACCACCTCTCAGAGGTGCCACAACCACATGCCGGAGACGGCGGAAGCACCTGCCGAGAATGCCGGAAGTTCCTGATCCACTCCCCAGAACCACCTGCCGGACACGCCAAAATCACCTGCCGGCTACGCCAGAACCACTCGGCGGACACTCCAGAATCACCTGCCGGGCATGCCAGCACAACCTCTCAGAAGTGCCAGAAGCACGTGCCGGACAGGCCGGAACCATCTCCCGGACAGACCGGAAACACAGGAAACACTCGCCGGAACCACCTGCTTGACTCACCGGTCCCACCTGCCGGACACGCCGAAATCACCTGCCCGCTACACCAGAACCACTTGGTGGACAAGCCGGAATCACGTGAAGGGCATGCCGACACAACCTCTCAGACGTGCCAGAACCTCGTGCCGGACACCCCAGAACCACCTGCTGGACAGACCGGAACCACCTGCCGGACACGCCAGAACCACCGGCTCGACTCGCCGGAAACATTGCCGGACATGCAAAATCACCTGCCGGCTACGCCAGAACCACTTGGCGAACACTCCGGAATCACCTGCCGGGCATGGCGGAACCACCTCTCAGACATGCCGGAACCACATGCGAATGACACCGGAAGCACCTGCCGAGCACGCCAGAACCACCTGCTCGACTCGCCAAAACCACCTGCTGGACACGCCAAAATCACCTGCCGGCTACGCCAGAACCACTTGGCGGACACTCCAGAATCACCTGCCGGGCTGGCTGGAACCACCTGCCGGTCACGCCAACATCACCTGCCAGCTATGCCAGAACCACTTGGCGGACACCATGGAAACACCTGTCGGGCCGGCCGGAACCACCTCTCAGACGTGCCAGAACCATGTGCCTGGATGCCGGAACCACACCCCGAACAGACCGAAACCACCTGCCCGACCCGCCTGAACCACCTGCCGAGCACGCCGGAACCACCTACTCGACTCGCCGGAACCACCTACCTGACACGCCAAAATCACCTGCCGGGTATGCCAGAACCACTTGGTGGACACTCCGGAATCATCCGCCGGACATGCCAGAACCAGCTCTCAGACACACCAGAACCACGTGCCGGACACGCCGGAAGCACGTGCTGAGCATGCCTGAGCCACATGCTCGACTTGCAAGAAACACCTGCCAGACACGCCAAAATCACCTGCCGGGTACGCCAGAACCACGTGGCGGACACTCCGGAATCACCTGTCGGGCATGCCGGAACCACCTCTCAGACGTGCCAGAACCTCATGCCGGACACGCCAGAACCACCTGCCGGACAGACCGGAACCACGTGCCAGACACGCCGGAACCACCAGCTCGACTCGCCGGAACCACCGCCGGACATGCAAAATCACCTGCCGGCTACGCCAGAACCACTTGGCGAACACTCCCGAATCAGCTGCCGTGCATGCGGGAACCACCTATCAGGCTTGCCAGAACCATGTTCTGGACACGCCGGTACCGCCTGCCGAGTATGCCGGAACCACCTGATCCACTCCCCAGAACCACCTGCTGGACACGCCAGAATCACCTGCCGTCTACGCCAGAACCACTCGGCAGACACTCCGGAACCACCTGCCGGGCATGCCGGAACCACCTCTCAGAGGTGCCAGAACCACATGCCGGACACTCCGGAATCACCTGCCGGGCATGCCGGAACCATCTCTCAGACGTGCCAGAACCATGTTCCGGACACGCCGCTACCACCTGCCGAGCTCGCCGGAACCACGTGCTGGACACGCCAAAATCACCTGCCGGCTACGCCAGAACCACTTGGCGGACACTCCAGAATCACCTGCCGGGCTTGCTGGAACCACCTGCCGGTCACGCCAACATCACCTGCCAGCTACGCCAGAACCACTTGGCAGACACTCCGGAAACACCTGTCGGGCTGGCCGCAACCACCTCTCAAACTTGCCAGAACCATGTGCCTGAGATGCCGGAACCACAACCCGAACAGACCGAAACCACCTGCCAGACCCGCCTGAACCGCCTGGCGATCACGCCTGATCCACCTGTTCAACTAGCCGGAACCACCTTCCTGACACGCCAAAATCACCTGCCAGTTATACCAGAACCACTTGGTGGACACTCTGGAATCATCTGCCGGACATGCCGGAACCACCAGCTCGACTCACCGGAACCACCGCCGGACATGCAAAATCACCTGCCGGCTACGCCAGAACCACTTGGCGGACACTCCCGAATCAGCTGCCGGGCATGCGGGAACCACCTATCAGGCTTGCCAGAACCATGTTCTGGACACGCCGGTACCACCTGCCGAGTGTGCCGGAACCAGCTGATCCAATCCTCAGAACCACCTACTGGACACACCAAAATCAACTGCCGGCTATGCCAGAACCACACGGCAGACACTCCGGAATCACATGCCAGGCATTCCGGAACCACCTCTCAGAGGTGCCAGAACCACATGCCGGAGACTCCGGAATCACCTGCCGGGCATGCCGGAACCACCTATCAAAGGTGCCAGAACCACATGCCGGAGACTCTGGAATCACCTGCCGGGCATGCCGGAACCTTATCTCAGACGTGCCACAACAACGTGCCGGAGAGACTGGAAGCACCTGCCGAGCTCTCCGGAACCACCTGCTGGACATGCCGGACCCACCTGCCTCCCAGGCCAAAATCATATGCCGGCTACGCCAAAACCACTGGGTGGACACTCCAGAATCACCTTGCGGGCATGCCGGAACCACGTCATGGACAGACGGCAAACACCTGCCGGACCTGCCGGAACCACCTGCCGAGCACGCCGGAACCACCTGCTCGACTCACCAGAGCCACCTGACGGACACACCAGAAACACCTGCGGGGTACGCCAGAACCACTTGGAGGACTCTCCGGGATCACCTGCCGAGTATGCCGGAACCACCTGCTCCACTCCCCAGAACCACCTGCTGGACACTCCAAAATCACCTGCCGGCTACGCCAGAACCACTCGGCAGACACTCCGGAACCACCTCCAGGACAGACCGGAACCAGGTGCCGGACACGCCGGGACCACCTGCTTGACTCGCCAGAACCACCTGCCGGACACGCCAGAATCACCAGCCGGCTACGCCACAACCACTTGTCGGACACTCCGGAATCAGCTGCCGGGCATGCTGGAACCACCTCTCAGAGGTGCCACAACCACATGCCGGAGACGGCGGAAGCACCTGCCGAGAATGCTGGAAGTTCCTGATCCACTCCCCAGAACCACCTGCCGGACACGCCAAAATCACCTGCCGGCTACGCCAGAACCACTCGGCGGACACTCCAGAATCACCTGCTGGGCATGCCAGCACAACCTCTCAGAAGTGCCAGAAGCATGTGCCGGACAGGCCGGAACCATATCCCGGACAGACCGGAAACACAGGAAACACTCGCCGGAACCACCTGCTTGACTCACCGGTCCCACCTGCCGGACACGCTGAAATCACCTGCCCGCTACACCAGAACCACTTGGTGGACAAGCCGGAATCACGTGAAGGGCATGCCGACACAACCTCTCAGACGTGCCAGAACCTCGTGCCGGACACCCCAGAACCACCTGCTGGACAGACCAGAACCACCTGCCGGACACGCCAGAACCACCAGCTGGACTCGCCGGAACCATTGCCGGACATGCAAAATCACCTGCCGGCTACGCCAGAACCACTTGGCGAACACTCCGGAATCACCTGCCGGGCATGGCGGAACCACCTCTCAGACATGCCGGAACCACATGCCAATGACACCGGAAGCACCTGCCGAGCACGCAAGAACCACCTGCTCGACTCGCCAAAACCACCTGCTGGACACGCCAAAATCACCTGCCGGCTACGCCACAACCATTTGGTGAACACTTCGGAATCACCTGCCGGGCTGGCTGGAACCACCTGCCGGTCACGCCAACATCACCTGCCAGCTATGCCAGAACCACTTGGCGGACACCATGGAAACACCTGTCGGGCCGGCCAGAAACACCTCTCAGACGTGCCAGAACCATGTGCCTGAGATGCAGGAACCACACCCCGAACAGACCGAAACCACCTGCCAGACCCGCCTGAACCACCTGCCGAGCACGCCGGAACCACCTACTCGACACGCCGGAACCACCTACCTGACACGCCAAAATCACCTGCCGGGTATGCCAGAACCACTTGGTGGACACTCCGGAATCATCTGCCGGACATGCCAGAACCAGCTCTCAGACACACCAGAACCACGTGCCGGACACTCCGGAAGCACGTGCTGAGCATGCCTGAGCCACATGCTCGACTTGCAAGAAACACCTGCCAGACACGCCAAAATCACCTGCCGGGTACGCCAGAACCACGTGGCGGACACTCCGGAATCACCTGTCGGGCATGCCGGAACCATCTCTCAGACGTGCCAGAACCATGTTCCGGACACGCCGCTACCACCTGCACAGCTCGCCGGAACCACCTGCTGGACACGCCAAAATCACCTGCCGGCTACGCCAGAACCACTTGGCGGACACTCCAGAATCACCTGCCGGGCTTGCTGGAACCACCTGCCGGTCACACCAACATCACCTGCCAGCTACGCCAGAACCACTTGGCAGACACTCCGGAAACACCTGTCGGGCTGGCCGCAACCACCTCTCAGACGTGCCAGAACCATTTGCCTGAGATGCCGGAACCACACCCCGAACAGACCGAAACCACCTGCCAGACCCGCCTGAACCCCCTGGCGAGCACGCCTGATCCACCTGTTCAACTAGCCGGAACCACCTTCCTGACACGCCAAAATCACCTGCCAGGTATACCAGAACCACTTGGTGGACACTCTGGAATCATCTTCCAGACACGCCAGGACCAGCTTTCAGACACACCAGAACCACGTGCCAGAGACGCCGGAAGCACCAGCTGAGCATGCCTGAGCCACCTGCACGACTCGCAAGAAACACCTGTTGGACAGGCCAAAATCACCTGCCGGGTACGCCAGAAACACTTGGCGGCCACTCCGGAATCACCTGTCGGGCATGCCGGAACCACCTCTCAGACTTGCCAGAACCATGTTCTGGACACGCCGGTACCACCTGCCGAGTATGCCGGAACCAGCTGATCCACTCCCCAGAACCACCTACTGGACACGCCAAAATCAACTGCCGGCTATGCCAGAACCACACGGCAGACACTCCGGAATCACATGCCAGGCATTCCGGAACCACCTCTCAGAGGTGCCAGAACCACATGCCGGAGACTCCGGAATCACCTGCCGGGCATGCCGGAACCACCTATCAAAGGTGCCAGAACCACATGCCGGAGACTCTGGAATCACCTGCCGGGCATGCCGGAACCTTCTCTCAGACGTGCCACAACCACGTGCTGGAGAGACCGGAAGCACCTGCCGAGCTCTCCGGAACCACCTGCTGGACATGCCGGAACCACCTGCCTCACAGGCCAAAATCATATGCCGGCTACGCCAAAACCACTGGGTGGACACTCCAGAATCACCTTGCGGGCATGCCGGAACCACGTCATGGACAGACGGCAAACACCTGCCGGACCTGCCGGAACCACCTGCCGAGCACGCCGGAACCACCTGCTCGACTCACCAGAGCCACCTGCCGGACACCCCAGAAACACCTGCGGGGTACGCCAGAACCACTTGGAGGACTCTCCGGGATCACCTGCCGGGCATGCCGGAACCACCTCTCAGACATGCCAGAACCATGTGCCGGACACGCCGGAACCACCTGCCGAGTATGCCGGAACCACCTGCTCCACTCCCCAGAACCACCTGCTGGACACGCCAAAATCACCTGCTGGCTACGCCAGAACCACTCGGCAGACACTCCGGAACCACCTCCAGGACAGACCGGAACCAGCTGCCGGACACGCCGGGACCACCTGCTTGACTCGCCAGAACCACCTGCCGGACACGCCAGAATCACCAGGCGGCTACGCCACAACCACTTGTCGGACACTCCGGAATCAGCTGCCGGGCATGCTGGAACCACCTCTCAGAGGTGCCACAACCACATGCCGGAGACGGCGGAAGCACCTGCCGAGAATGCCGGAAGTTCCTGATCCACTCCCCAGAACCACCTGCCGGACACGCCAAAATCACCTGCCGGCTACGCCAGAACCACTCGGCGGACACTCCAGAATCACCTGCCGGGCATGCCAGCACAACCTCTCAGAAGTGCCAGAAGCATGTGCCGGACAGGCCGGAACCATCTCCCGGACAGACCGGAAACACAGGAAACACTCGCCGGAACCACCTGCTTGACTCACCGGTCCCACCTGCCGGACACGCCGAAATCACCTGCCCGCTACACCAGAACCACTTGGTGGACAAGCCGGAATCACGTGAAGGGCATGCCGACACAACCTCTCAGACGTGCCAGAACCTCGTGCCGGACACCCCAGAACCACCTGCTGGACAGACCGGAACCACCTGCCGGACACGCCAGAACCACCAGCTGGACTCGCCGGAACCATTGCCGGACATGCAAAATCACCTGCCGGCTACGCCAGAACCACTTGGCGAACACTCCGGAATCACCTGCCGGGCATGGCGGAACCACCTCTCAGACATGCCGGAACCACATGCCAATGACACCGGAAGCACCTGCCGAGCACGCAAGAACCACCTGCTCGACTCGCCAAAACCACCTGCTGGACACGCCAAAATCACCTGCCGGCTACGCCACAACCATTTGGTGAACACTTCGGAATCACCTGCCGGGCTGGCTGGAACCACCTGCCGGTCACGCCAACATCACCTCCCAGCTATGCCAGAACCACTTGGCGGACACCATGGAAACACCTGTCGGGCCGGCCAGAAACACCTCTCAGACGTGCCAGAACCATGTGCCTGAGATGCAGGAACCACACCCCGAACAGTCCGAAACCACCTGCCAGACCCGCCTGAACCACCTGCCGAGCACGCCGGAACCACCTACTCGACTCGCCGGAACCACCTACCTGACACGCCAAAATCACCTGCCGGGTATGCCAGAACCACTTGGTGGACACTCCGGAATCATCTGCCGGACATGCCAGAACCAGCTCTCAGACACACCAGAACCACGTGCCGGACACTCCGGAAGCACGTGCTGAGCATGCCTGAGCCACATGCTCGACTTGCAAGAAACACCTGCCAGACACGCCAAAATCACCTGCCGGGTACGCCAGAACCACGTGGCGGACACTCCGGAATCACCTGTCGGGCATGCCGGAACCACCTCTCAGACGTGCCAGAACCTCGTGCCGGACACGCCAGAACCACCTGCCGGACAGACCGGAACCACCTGCCGGACACGCCGGAACCACCGGCTTGACTCGCCGGAACCACCGCCGGACATGCAAAATCACCTACCGGCTACGCCACATCCACTTGGCGAACACTCCCGAATCAGCTGCCGGGCATGCGGGAACCACCTATCAGGCTTGCCAGAACCATGTTCCGGACACGCCGGTACCACCTGCCGAGTATGCCAGAACCACCTGATCCACTCCCCAGAACCACCTGCTGGACACGCCAGAATCACCTGCCGTCTACACCAGAACCACTCGGCAGACACTCCGGAACCACCTGCCGGGCATGCCAGAACCACCTCTCAGAGGTGCCAGAACCACATGCCGGACACTCCGGAATCACCTGCCGGGCATGCCCGAACCATCTCTCAGACGTGCCAGAACCATGTTCCGGACACGCCGCTACCACCTGCACAGCTCGCCGGAACCACCTGCTGGACACGCCAAAATCACCTGCCGGCTACGCCAGAACCACTTGGCGGACACTCCAGAATCACCTGCCGGGCTTGCTGGAACCACCTGCCGGTCACACCAACATCACCTGCCAGCTACGCCAGAACCACTTGGCAGACACTCCGGAAACACCTGTCGGGCTGGCCGCAACCACCTCTCAGACGTGCCAGAACCATTTGCCTGAGATGCCGGAACCACACCCCGAACAGACCGAAACCACCTGCCAGACCCGCCTGAACCCCCTGGCGAGCACGCCTGATCCACCTGTTCAACTAGCCGGAACCACCTTCCTGACACGCCAAAATCACCTGCCAGGTATACCAGAACCACTTGGTGGACACTCTGGAATCATCTTCCAGACACGCCAGGACCAGCTTTCAGACACACCAGAACCACGTGCCAGAGACGCCGGAAGCACCAGCTGAGCATGCCTGAGCCACCTGCACGACTCGCAAGAAACACCTGTTGGACAGGCCAAAATCACCTGCCGGGTACGCCAGAAACACTTGGCGGCCACTCCGGAATCACCTGTCGGGCATGCCGGAACCACCTCTCAGACTTGCCAGAACCATGTTCTGGACACGCCGGTAACACCTGCCGAGTATGCCGGAACCAGCTGATCCACTCCCCAGAACCACCTACTGGACACGCCAAAATCAACTGCCGGCTATGCCAGAACCACACGGCAGACACTCCGGAATCACATGCCAGGCATTCCGGAACCACCTCTCAGAGGTGCCAGAACCACATGCCGGAGACTCCGGAATCACCTGCCGGGCATGCCGGAACCACCTATCAAAGGTGCCAGAACCACGTGCCGGAGACTCTGGAATCACCTGCCGGGCATGCCGGAACCTTCTCTCAGACGTGCCACAACCACGTGCTGGAGAGACCGGAAGCACCT
This sequence comes from Equus caballus, assembly GCF_041296265.1. NCBI lineage: Eukaryota > Metazoa > Chordata > Mammalia > Perissodactyla > Equidae > Equus > Equus caballus. Next base: position 35,938,793 of record NC_091689.1, read on the forward strand.
GCCGAGCTCTCCGGAACCACCTGCTGGACATGCCGGAACCACCCGCCTCACAGGCCAAAATCATATGCCGGCTACGCCAAAACCACTGGGTGGACACTCCAGAATCACCTTGCGGGCATGCCGGAACCACGTCATGGACAGACGGCAAACACCTGCCGGACCTGCCGGAACCACCTGCCGAGCACGCCGGAACCACCTGCTCGACTCACCAGAGCCACCTGCCGGACACACCAGAAACACCTGCGGGGTACGCCAGAACCACTTGGAGGACTCTCCGGGATCACCTGCCGGGCATGCCGGAACCACCTCTCAGACATGCCAGAACCATGTGCCGGACACGCCGGAACCACCTGCCGAGTATGCCGGAACCACCTGCTCCACTCCCCAGAACCACCTGCTGGACACGCCAAAATCACCTGCTGGCTACGCCAGAACCACTCGGCAGACACTCCGGAACCACCTCCAGGACAGACCGGAACCAGCTGCCGGACACGCCGGGACCACCTGCTTGACTCGCCAGAACCACCTGCCGGACACGCCAGAATCACCAGCCGGCTACGCCACAACCACTTGTCGGACACTCCGGAATCAGCTGCCGGGCATGCTGGAACCACCTCTCAGAGGTGCCACAACCACATGCCGGAGACGGCGGAAGCACCTGCCGAGAATGCCGGAAGTTCCTGATCCACTCCCCAGAACCACCTGCCGGACACGCCAAAATCACCTGCCCGCTACACCAGAACCACTTGGTGGACAGGCTGGAATCACGTGAAGGGCATGCCGACACAACCTCTCAGACGTGCCAGAACCTCGTGCCGGACACCCCAGAACCACCTGCTGGACAGACCGGAACCACCTGCCGGACACGCCAGAACCACCGGCTCGACTCGCCGGAAACATTGCCGGACATGCAAAATCACCTGCCGGCTACGCCAGAACCACTTGGCGAACACTCCGGAATCACCTGCCGGGCATGGCGGAACCACCTCTCAGACATGCCGGAACCACATGCGAATGACACCGGAAGCACCTGCCGAGCACGCCAGAACCACCTGCTCGACTCGCCAAAACCACCTGCTGGACACGCCAAAATCACCTGCCGGCTACGCCAGAACCACTTGGCGGACACTCCAGAATCACCTGCCGGGCTGGCTGGAACCACCTGCCGGTCACGCCAACATCACCTGCCAGCTATGCCAGAACCACTTGGCGGACACCATGGAAACACCTGTCGGGCCGGCCGGAACCACCTCTCAGACGTGCCAGAACCATGTGCCTGGATGCCGGAACCACACCCCGAACAGACCGAAACCACCTGCCCGACCCGCCTGAACCACCTGCCGAGCACGCCGGAACCACCTACTCGACTCGCCGGAACCACCTACCTGACACGCCAAAATCACCTGCCGGGTATGCCAGAACCACTTGGTGGACACTCCGGAATCATCCGCCGGACATGCCAGAACCAGCTCTCAGACACACCAGAACCACGTGCCGGACACGCCGGAAGCACGTGCTGAGCATGCCTGAGCCACATGCTCGACTTGCAAGAAACACCTGCCAGACACGCCAAAATCACCTGCCGGGTACGCCAGAACCACGTGGCGGACACTCCGGAATCACCTGTCGGGCATGCCGGAACCACCTCTCAGACGTGCCAGAACCTCATGCCGGACACGCCAGAACCACCTGCCGGACAGACCGGAACCACGTGCCAGACACGCCGGAACCACCAGCTCGACTCGCCGGAACCACCGCCGGACATGCAAAATCACCTGCCGGCTACGCCAGAACCACTTGGCGAACACTCCCGAATCAGCTGCCGTGCATGCGGGAACCACCTATCAGGCTTGCCAGAACCATGTTCTGGACACGCCGGTACCGCCTGCCGAGTATGCCGGAACCACCTGATCCACTCCCCAGAACCACCTGCTGGACACGCCAGAATCACCTGCCGTCTACGCCAGAACCACTCGGCAGACACTCCGGAACCACCTGCCGGGCATGCCGGAACCACCTCTCAGAGGTGCCAGAACCACATGCCGGACACTCCGGAATCACCTGCCGGGCATGCCGGAACCATCTCTCAGACGTGCCAGAACCATGTTCCGGACACGCCGCTACCACCTGCCGAGCTCGCCGGAACCACGTGCTGGACACGCCAAAATCACCTGCCGGCTACGCCAGAACCACTTGGCGGACACTCCAGAATCACCTGCCGGGCTTGCTGGAACCACCTGCCGGTCACGCCAACATCACCTGCCAGCTACGCCAGAACCACTTGGCAGACACTCCGGAAACACCTGTCGGGCTGGCCGCAACCACCTCTCAAACATGCCAGAACCATGTGCCTGAGATGCCGGAACCACAACCCGAACAGACCGAAACCACCTGCCAGACCCGCCTGAACCGCCTGGCGATCACGCCTGATCCACCTGTTCAACTAGCCGGAACCACCTTCCTGACACGCCAAAATCACCTGCCAGGTATACCAGAACCACTTGGTGGACACTCTGGAATCATCTGCCGGACATGCCGGAACCACCAGCTCGACTCACCGGAACCACCGCCGGACATGCAAAATCACCTGCCGGCTACGCCAGAACCACTTGGCGGACACTCCCGAATCAGCTGCCGGGCATGCGGGAACCACCTATCAGGCTTGCCAGAACCATGTTCTGGACACGCCGGTACCACCTGCCGAGTGTGCCGGAACCAGCTGATCCAATCCTCAGAACCACCTACTGGACACACCAAAATCAACTGCCGGCTATGCCAGAACCACACGGCAGACACTCCGGAATCACATGCCAGGCATTCCGGAACCACCTCTCAGAGGTGCCAGAACCACATGCCGGAGACTCCGGAATCACCTGCCGGGCATGCCGGAACCACCTATCAAAGGTGCCAGAACCACATGCCGGAGACTCTGGAATCACCTGCCGGGCATGCCGGAACCTTATCTCAGACGTGCCACAACAACGTGCCGGAGAGACTGGAAGCACCTGCCGAGCTCTCCGGAACCACCTGCTGGACATGCCGGACCCACCTGCCTCCCAGGCCAAAATCATATGCCGGCTACGCCAAAACCACTGGGTGGACACTCCAGAATCACCTTGCGGGCATGCCGGAACCACGTCATGGACAGACGGCAAACACCTGCCGGACCTGCCGGAACCACCTGCCGAGCACGCCGGAACCACCTGCTCGACTCACCAGAGCCACCTGCCGGACACACCAGAAACACCTGCGGGGTACGCCAGAACCACTTGGAGGACTCTCCGGGATCACCTGCCGAGTATGCCGGAACCACCTGCTCCACTCCCCAGAACCACCTGCTGGACACTCCAAAATCACCTGCCGGCTACGCCAGAACCACTCGGCAGACACTCCGGAACCACCTCCAGGACAGACCGGAACCAGGTGCCGGACACGCCGGGACCACCTGCTTGACTCGCCAGAACCACCTGCCGGACACGCCAGAATCACCAGCCGGCTACGCCACAACCACTTGTCGGACACTCCGGAATCAGCTGCCGGGCATGCTGGAACCACCTCTCAGAGGTGCCACAACCACATGCCGGAGACGGCGGAAGCACCTGCCGAGAATGCTGGAAGTTCCTGATCCACTCCCCAGAACCACCTGCCGGACACGCCAAAATCACCTGCCGGCTACGCCAGAACCACTCGGCGGACACTCCAGAATCACCTGCTGGGCATGCCAGCACAACCTCTCAGAAGTGCCAGAAGCATGTGCCGGACAGGCCGGAACCATATCCCGGACAGACCGGAAACACAGGAAACACTCGCCGGAACCACCTGCTTGACTCACCGGTCCCACCTGCCGGACACGCCGAAATCACCTGCCCGCTACACCAGAACCACTTGGTGGACAAGCCGGAATCACGTGAAGGGCATGCCGACACAACCTCTCAGACGTGCCAGAACCTCGTGCCGGACACCCCAGAACCACCTGCTGGACAGACCGGAACCACCTGCCGGACACGCCAGAACCACCAGCTGGACTCGCCGGAACCATTGCCGGACATGCAAAATCACCTGCCGGCTACGCCAGAACCACTTGGCGAACACTCCGGAATCACCTGCCGGGCATGGCGGAACCACCTCTCAGACATGCCGGAACCACATGCCAATGACACCGGAAGCACCTGCCGAGCACGCAAGAACCACCTGCTCGACTCGCCAAAACCACCTGCTGGACACGCCAAAATCACCTGCCGGCTACGCCACAACCATTTGGTGAACACTTCGGAATCACCTGCCGGGCTGGCTGGAACCACCTGCCGGTCACGCCAACATCACCTGCCAGCTATGCCAGAACCACTTGGCGGACACCATGGAAACACCTGTCGGGCCGGCCAGAAACACCTCTCAGACGTGCCAGAACCATGTGCCTGAGATGCAGGAACCACACCCCGAACAGACCGAAACCACCTGCCAGACCCGCCTGAACCACCTGCCGAGCACGCCGGAACCACCTACTCGACACGCCGGAACCACCTACCTGACACGCCAAAATCACCTGCCGGGTATGCCAGAACCACTTGGTGGACACTCCGGAATCATCTGCCGGACATGCCAGAACCAGCTCTCAGACACACCAGAACCACGTGCCGGACACTCCGGAAGCACGTGCTGAGCATGCCTGAGCCACATGCTCGACTTGCAAGAAACACCTGCCAGACACGCCAAAATCACCTGCCGGGTACGCCAGAACCACGTGGCGGACACTCCGGAATCACCTGTCGGGCATGCCGGAACCACCTCTCAGACGTGCCAGAACCTCGTGCCGGACACGCCAGAACCACCTGCCGGACAGACCGGAACCACCTGCCGGACACGCCGGAACCACCGGCTTGACTCGCCGGAACCACCGCCGGACATGCAAAATCACCTACCGGCTACGCCACATCCACTTGGCGAACACTCCCGAATCAGCTGCCGGGCATGCGGGAACCACCTATCAGGCTTGCCAGAACCATGTTCCGGACACGCCGGTACCACCTGCCGAGTATGCCAGAACCACCTGATCCACTCCCCAGAACCACCTGCTGGACACGCCAGAATCACCTGCCGTCTACGCCAGAACCACTCGGCAGACACTCCGGAACCACCTGCCGGGCATGCCAGAACCACCTCTCAGAGGTGCCAGAACCACATGCCGGACACTCCGGAATCACCTGCCGGGCATGCCGGAACCATCTCTCAGACGTGCCAGAACCATGTTCCGGACACGCCGCTACCACCTGCACAGCTCGCCGGAACCACCTGCTGGACACGCCAAAATCACCTGCCGGCTACGCCAGAACCACTTGGCGGACACTCCAGAATCACCTGCCGGGCTTGCTGGAACCACCTGCCGGTCACACCAACATCACCTGCCAGCTACGCCAGAACCACTTGGCAGACACTCCGGAAACACCTGTCGGGCTGGCCGCAACCACCTCTCAGACGTGCCAGAACCATTTGCCTGAGATGCCGGAACCACACCCCGAACAGACCGAAACCACCTGCCAGACCCGCCTGAACCCCCTGGCGAGCACGCCTGATCCACCTGTTCAACTAGCCGGAACCACCTTCCTGACACGCCAAAATCACCTGCCAGGTATACCAGAACCACTTGGTGGACACTCTGGAATCATCTTCCAGACACGCCAGGACCAGCTTTCAGACACACCAGAACCACGTGCCAGAGACGCCGGAAGCACCAGCTGAGCATGCCTGAGCCACCTGCACGACTCGCAAGAAACACCTGTTGGACAGGCCAAAATCACCTGCCGGGTACGCCAGAAACACTTGGCGGCCACTCCGGAATCACCTGTCGGGCATGCCGGAACCACCTCTCAGACTTGCCAGAACCATGTTCTGGACACGCCGGTAACACCTGCCGAGTATGCCGGAACCAGCTGATCCACTCCCCAGAACCACCTACTGGACACGCCAAAATCAACTGCCGGCTATGCCAGAACCACACGGCAGACACTCCGGAATCACATGCCAGGCATTCCGGAACCACCTCTCAGAGGTGCCAGAACCACATGCCGGAGACTCCGGAATCACCTGCCGGGCATGCCGGAACCACCTATCAAAGGTGCCAGAACCACATGCCGGAGACTCTGGAATCACCTGCCGGGCATGCCGGAACCTTCTCTCAGACGTGCCACAACCACGTGCTGGAGAGACCGGAAGCACCTGCCGAGCTCTCCGGAACCACCTGCTGGACATGCCGGAACCACCTGCCTCACAGGCCAAAATCATATGCCGGCTACGCCAAAACCACTTGGTGGACACTCCAGAATCACCTTGCGGGCATGCCGGAACCACGTCATGGACAGACGGCAAACACCTGCCGGACCTGCCGGAACCACCTGCCGAGCACGCCGGAACCACCTGCTCGACTCACCAGAGCCACCTGCCGGACACATCAGAAACACCTGCGGAGTACGCCAGAACCACTTGGAGGACGCTCCGGGATCACCTGCCGGGCATGCCGGAACCACCTCTCAGACGTGCCAGAACCATGTGCCGGACACGCCAGAACCACCAGCCGAGTATGCCGGAACCAGCTGCTCCACTCCACAGAACCACCTGCTGGACACACCAAAATCACCTGCTGGCTACACCAGAAGCACTCGGCAGACACTCCGGAACCACCTCCAGGACAGACCGGAACCAGCTGCCGGACACGCCGGGACCACCTGCTTGACTCGCCAGAACCACCTGCCGGACACGCCAGAATCACCAGCCGGCTACGCCACAACCACTTGTCGGACACTCCGGAATCAGCTGCCGGGCATGCTGGAACCACCTCTCAGAGGTGCCACAACCACATGCCGGAGACGGCGGAAGCACCTGCCGAGAATGCCGGAAGTTCCTGATCCACTCCCCAGAACCACCTGCCGGACACGCCAAAATCACCTGCCGGCTACGCCAGAACCACTCGGCGGACACTCCAGAATCACCTGCCGGGCATGCCAGCACAACCTCTCAGAAGTGCCAGAAGCACGTGCCGGACAGGCCGGAACCATCTCCCGGACAGACCGGAAACACAGGAAACACTCGCCGGAACCACCTGCTTGACTCACCGGTCCCACCTGCCGGACACGCCGAAATCACCTGCCCGCTACACCAGAACCACTTGGTGGACAAGCCGGAATCACGTGAAGGGCATGCCGACACAACCTCTCAGACGTGCCAGAACCTCGTGCCGGACACCCCAGAACCACCTGCTGGACAGACCGGAACCACCTGCCGGACACGCCAGAACCACCAGCTGGACTCGCCGGAACCATTGCCGGACATGCAAAATCACCTGCCGGCTACGCCAGAACCACTTGGCGAACACTCCGGAATCACCTGCCGGGCATGGCGGAACCACCTCTCAGACATGCCGGAACCACATGCCAATGACACCGGAAGCACCTGCCGAGCACGCAAGAACCACCTGCTCGACTCGCCAAAACCACCTGCTGGACACGCCAAAATCACCTGCCGGCTACGCCACAACCATTTGGTGAACACTTCGGAATCACCTGCCGGGCTGGCTGGAACCACCTGCCGGTCACGCCAACATCACCTCCCAGCTATGCCAGAACCACTTGGCGGACACCATGGAAACACCTGTCGGGCCGGCCAGAAACACCTCTCAGACGTGCCAGAACCATGTGCCTGAGATGCAGGAACCACACCCCGAACAGTCCGAAACCACCTGCCAGACCCGCCTGAACCACCTGCCGAGCACGCCGGAACCACCTACTCGACTCGCCGGAACCACCTACCTGACACGCCAAAATCACCTGCCGGGTATGCCAGAACCACTTGGTGGACACTCCGGAATCATCTGCCGGACATGCCAGAACCAGCTCTCAGACACACCAGAACCACGTGCCGGACACTCCGGAAGCACGTGCTGAGCATGCCTGAGCCACATGCTCGACTTGCAAGAAACACCTGCCAGACACGCCAAAATCACCTGCCGGGTACGCCAGAACCACGTGGCGGACACTCCGGAATCACCTGTCGGGCATGCCGGAACCACCTCTCAGACGTGCCAGAACCTCGTGCCGGACACGCCAGAACCACCTGCCGGACAGACCGGAACCACCTGCCGGACACGCCGGAACCACCGGCTTGACTCGCCGGAACCACCGCCGGACATGCAAAATCACCTACCGGCTACGCCACATCCACTTGGCGAACACTCCCGAATCAGCTGCCGGGCATGCGGGAACCACCTATCAGGCTTGCCAGAACCATGTTCCGGACACGCCGGTACCACCTGCCGAGTATGCCAGAACCACCTGATCCACTCCCCAGAACCACCTGCTGGACACGCCAGAATCACCTGCCGTCTACACCAGAACCACTCGGCAGACACTCCGGAACCACCTGCCGGGCATGCCAGAACCACCTCTCAGAGGTGCCAGAACCACATGCCGGACACTCCGGAATCACCTGCCGGGCATGCCCGAACCATCTCTCAGACGTGCCAGAACCATGTTCCGGACACGCCGCTACCACCTGCACAGCTCGCCGGAACCACCTGCTGGACACGCCAAAATCACCTGCCGGCTACGCCAGAACCACTTGGCGGACACTCCAGAATCACCTGCCGGGCTTGCTGGAACCACCTGCCGGTCACACCAACATCACCTGCCAGCTACGCCAGAACCACTTGGCAGACACTCCGGAAACACCTGTCGGGCTGGCCGCAACCACCTCTCAGACGTGCCAGAACCATTTGCCTGAGATGCCGGAACCACACCCCGAACAGACCGAAACCACCTGCCAGACCCGCCTGAACCCCCTGGCGAGCACGCCTGATCCACCTGTTCAACTAGCCGGAACCACCTTCCTGACACGCCAAAATCACCTGCCAGGTATACCAGAACCACTTGGTGGACACTCTGGAATCATCTTCCAGACACGCCAGGACCAGCTTTCAGACACACCAGAACCACGTGCCAGAGACGCCGGAAGCACCAGCTGAGCATGCCTGAGCCACCTGCACGACTCGCAAGAAACACCTGTTGGACAGGCCAAAATCACCTGCCGGGTACGCCAGAAACACTTGGCGGCCACTCCGGAATCACCTGTCGGGCATGCCGGAACCACCTCTCAGACTTGCCAGAACCATGTTCTGGACACGCCGGTAACACCTGCCGAGTATGCCGGAACCAGCTGATCCACTCCCCAGAACCACCTACTGGACACGCCAAAATCAACTGCCGGCTATGCCAGAACCACACGGCAGACACTCCGGAATCACATGCCAGGCATTCCGGAACCACCTCTCAGAGGTGCCAGAACCACATGCCGGAGACTCCGGAATCACCTGCCGGGCATGCCGGAACCACCTATCAAAGGTGCCAGAACCACGTGCCGGAGACTCTGGAATCACCTGCCGGGCATGCCGGAACCTTCTCTCAGACGTGCCACAACCACGTGCTGGAGAGACCGGAAGCACCTGCCGAGCTCTCCGGAACCACCTGCTGGACATGCCGGAACCACCTGCCTCACAGGCCAAAATCATATGCCGGCTACGCCAAAACCACTGGGTGGACACTCCAGAATCACCTTGCGGGCATGCCGGAACCACGTCATGGACAGACGGCAAACACCTGCCGGACCTGCCGGAACCACCTGCCGAGCACGCCGGAACCACCTGCTCGACTCACCAGAGCCACCTGCCGGACACACCAGAAACACCTGCGGGGTACGCCAGAACCACTTGGAGGACTCTCCGGGATCACCTGCCGGGCATGCCGGAACCACCTCTCAGACATGCCAGAACCATGTGCCGGACACGCCGGAACCACCTGCCGAGTATGCCGGAACCACCTGCTCCACTCCCCAGAACCACCTGCTGGACACGCCAAAATCACCTGCTGGCTACGCCAGAACCACTCGGCAGAAACTCCGGAACCACCTCCAGGACAGACCGGAACCAGCTGCCGGACACGCCGGGACCACCTGCTTGACTCGCCAGAACCACCTGCCGGACACGCCAGAATCACCAGCCGGCTACGCCACAACCACTTGTCGGACACTCCGGAATCAGCTGCCGGGCATGCTGGAACCACCTCTCAGAGGTGCCACAACCACATGCCGGAGACGGCGGAAGCACCTGCCGAGAATGCCGGAAGTTCCTGATCCACTCCCCAGAACCACCTGCCGGACACGCCAAAATCACCTGCCGGCTACGCCAGAACCACTCGGCGGACACTCCAGAATCACCTGCCGGGCATGCCAGCACAACCTCTCAGAAGTGCCAGAAGCACGTGCCGGACAGGCCGGAACCATCTCCCGGACAGGCCGGAAACACAGGAAACAATCGCCGGAACCACCTGCTTGACTCACCGGTCCCACCTGCCGGACACGCCAAAATCACCTGCCCGCTACACCAGAACCACTTGGTGGACAGGCTGGAATCACGTGAAGGGCATGCCGACACAACCTCTCAGACGTGCCAGAACCTCGTGCCGGACACCCCAGAACCACCTGCTGGACAGACCGGAACCACCTGCCGGACACGCCAGAACCACCGGCTCGACTCGCCGGAAACATTGCCGGACATGCAAAATCACCTGCCGGCTACGCCAGAACCACTTGGCGAACACTCCGGAATCACCTGCCGGGCATGGCGGAACCACCTCTCAGACATGCCGGAACCACATGCGAATGACACCGGAAGCACCTGCCGAGCACGCCAGAACCACCTGCTCGACTCGCCAAAACCACCTGCTGGACACGCCAAAATCACCTGCCGGCTACGCCAGAACCACTTGGCGGACACTCCAGAATCACCTGCCGGGCTGGCTGGAACCACCTGCCGGTCACGCCAACATCACCTGCCAGCTATGCCAGAACCACTTGGCGGACACCATGGAAACACCTGTCGGGCCGGCCGGAACCACCTCTCAGACGTGCCAGAACCATGTGCCTGGATGCCGGAACCACACCCCGAACAGACCGAAACCACCTGCCCGACCCGCCTGAACCACCTGCCGAGCACGCCGGAACCACCTACTCGACTCGCCGGAACCACCTACCTGACACGCCAAAATCACCTGCCGGGTATGCCAGAACCACTTGGTGGACACTCCGGAATCATCCGCCGGACATGCCAGAACCAGCTCTCAGACACACCAGAACCACGTGCCGGACACGCCGGAAGAACGTGCTGAGCATGCCTGAGCCACATGCTCGACTTGCAAGAAACACCTGCCAGACACGCCAAAATCACCTGCCGGGTACGCCAGAACCACGTGGCGGACACTCCGGAATCACCTGTCGGGCATGCCGGAACCACCTCTCAGACGTGCCAGAACCTCGTGCCGGACACGCCAGAACCACCTGCCGGACAGACCGGAACCACCTGCCGGACACGCCGGAACCACCAGCTCGACTCGCCGGAACCTCCGCCGGACATGCAAAATCACCTGCCGGCTACGCCAGAACCACTTGGCGAACACTCCCGAATCAGCTGCCGGGCATGCGGGAACCACCTATCAGGCTTGCCAGAACCATGTTCCGGACACGCCGGTACCACCTGCCGAGTATGCCGGAACCACCTGATCCACTCCCCAGAACCACCTGCTGGACACGCCAGAATCACCTGCCGTCTACGCCAGAACCACTCGGCAGACACTCCGGAACCACCTGCCGGGCATGCCGGAACCACCTCTCAGAGGTGCCAGAACCACATGCCGGACACTCCGGAATCACCTGCCGGGCATGCCGGAACCATCTCTCAGACGTGCCAGAACCATGTTCCGGACACGCCGCTACCACCTGCCGAGGTCGCCGGAACCACCTGCTGGACACGCCAAAATCACCTGCCGGCTACGCCAGAACCACTTGGCGGACACTCCAGAATCACCTGCCGGGCTTGCTGGAACCACCTGCCGGAAACGCCAACATCACCTGCCAGCTACGCCAGAACCACTTGGCTGACACTCCGGAAACACCTGTCGGGCTGGCCGCAACCTACCTCTCAGACGTGCCAGAACCATGTGCCTGAGATGCCGGAACCACACCCCGAACAGACCGAAACCACCTGCCAGACCCGCCTGAACCCCCTGGCGAGCACGCCTGATCCACCTGTTCAACTAGCCGGAACCACCTTCCTGACACGCCAAAATCACCTGCCAGGTATACCAGAACCACTTGGTGGACACTCTGGAATCATCTTGCGGACATGCCAGAACCAGCTCTCAGACACACCAGAACCACGTGCCAGAGACTCCGGAAGCACCAGCTGAGCATGCCTGAGCCACCTGCACGACTCGCAAGAAACACCTGTCGGACAGGCCAAAATCACCTGCCGGGTACGCCAGAAACACTTGGCGGCCACTCCGGAATCACCTGTCGGGCATGCCGGAACCACCTCTCAGACTTGCCAGAACCATGTTCTGGACACGCCGGTACCACCTGCCGAGTGTGCCGGAACCAGCTGATCCACTCCTCAGAACCACCTACTGGACACACCAAAATCAACTGCCGGCTATGCCAGAACCACACGGCAGACACTCCGGAATCACATGCCAGGCATTCCGGAACCACCTCTCAGAGGTGCCAGAACCACATGCCGGAGACTCCGGAATCACCTGCCGGGCATGCCGGAACCACCTATCAAAGGTGCCAGAACCACATGCCGGAGAGTCTGGAATCACCTGCCGGGCATGGCGGAACCTTATCTCAGACGTGCCACAACAACGTGCCGGAGAGACTGGAAGCACCTGCCGAGCTCTCCGGAACCAAATGCTGGACATGCCGGACCCACCTGCCTCACAGGCCAAAATCATATGCCGGCTACGCCAAAACCACTGGGTGGACACTCCAGAATCACCTTGCGGGCATGCCGGAACCACGTCATGGACAGACGGCAAACACCTGCCGGACCTGCCGGAACCACCTGCCGAGCACGCCGGAACCACCTGCTCGACTCACCAGAGCCACCTGCCGGACACACCAGAAACACCTGCGGGTTACGCCAGAACCACTTGGAGGACTCTCCGGGATCACCTGCCGAGTATGCCGGAACCACCTGCTCCACTCCCCAGAACCACCTGCCGGACACGCCAAAATCACCTGCCGGCTACGCCAGAACCACTCGGCGGACACTCCAGAATCACCTGCCGGGCATGCCAGCACAACCTCTCAGAAGTGCCAGAAGCACGTGCCGGACAGGCCGGAACCATCTCCCGGACAGACCGGAAACACAGGAAACACTCGCCGGAACCACCTGCTTGACTCACCGGTCCCACCTGCCGGACACGCCAAAATCACCTGCCCGCTACACTAGAACCACATGGTGGACAAGCCGGAAGCATGTGAAGGGCATGCGGACACAACCTCTCAGACGTGCCAGAACGTCGTGCCGGACACCCCGGAACCACCTGCTGGACAGACCGGAACCACCTGCCGGACATGCCAGAACCACCGGCTCGACTCGCCGGAACCATTGCCGGACATGCAAAATCACCTGCCGGCTACGCCAGAACCACTTGGCGAACACTCCGGAATCACCTGCCGGGCATGGCGGAACCACCTCTCAGACATGCCGGAACCACATGCCAATGACACCGGAAGCACCTGCCCAGCACGCCAGAACCACCTGCTAGACTCGCCAAAACCACCTGCTGGACAGCCAAAATCACCTGCCGGCTACGCCACAACCATTTGGTGAACACTTCGGAATCACCTGCTGGGCTGGCTGGAACCACCTGCCGGTCACGCCAACATCACCTGCCAGCTATGCCAGAACCACTTGGCGGACACCATGGAAACACCTGTCGGGCCGGCCGGAACCACCTCTCAGACGTGCCAGAACCATGTGCCTGAGATGCCGGAACCACACCCCGAAGAGACCGAAACCACCTGCCAGACCCGCCTGAACCACCTGCCGAGCACGCCGGAACCACCTACTCGACTCGCCGGAACCACCTACCTGACACGCCAAAATCACCTGCCGGGTATGCCAGAACCACTTGGTGGACACTCCGGAATCATCCACCGGACATGCCAGAACCAGCTCTCAGACACACCAGAACCACGTGCCGGACACGCCGGAAGCACGTGCTGAGCATGCCTGAGCCACATGCTCCACTTGCAAGAAACACCTGCCAGACACGCCAAAATCACCTGCCGGGTACGCCAGAACCACGTGGCGGACACTCCGGAATCACCTGTCGGGCATGCCGGAACCACCTCTCAGACGTGCCAGAACCTCGTGCCGGACACGCCAGAACCACCTGCCGGTCAGACCGGAACCACCTGCCGGACACGCCGGATCCACCAGCTCGACTCGCCGGAACCACCGCCGGACATGCAAAATCACCTGCCGGCTACGCCAGAACCACGTGGCGGACACTACGGAATCACCTGTCGGGCATGCCGGAACCACCTCTCAGACGTGCCAGAACCTCGTGCTGGACACGCCAGAACCACCTGCCGGACAGACCGGAACCACCTCCCGGACACGCCGGAACCACCAGCTCGACTCGCCGGAACCACCGCCGGACATGCAAAATCACCTGCCGGCTACGCCAGAACCACGTGGCGAACACTCCCGAATCAGCTGCCGGGCATGCCCTAACCACCTATCAGGCTTGCCAGAACCATGTTCCGGACACGCCGGTACCACCTGCCGAGTATGCCGGAACCACCTGATCCACTCCCCAGAACCACCTGCTGGACACGCCAGAATCACCTGCCGTCTACGCCAGAACCACTCGGCAGGCACTCCGGAACCACCTGCCGGGCATGCCGGAACCACCTCTCAGAGGTGCCAGAACCACATGCCGGACACTCCGGAATCACCTGCCGGGCATGCCCGAACCATCTCTAAGACGTGCCAGAACCATGTTCCGGACACGCCGCTACCACCTGCCGAGCTCGCCGGAACCACCTGCTGGACACGCCAAAATCACCTGCCGGCTACGCCAGAACCACTTGGCGGACACTCCAGAATCACCTGCCGGGCTTGCTGGAACCACCTGCCGGTCACGCCAACATCACCTGCCAGCTACGCCAGAACCACTTGGCAGACACTCCGGAAACATCTGTCGGGCTGGCCGCAACCACCTCTCAAACGTGCCAGAACCATGTGCCTGAGATGCCGGAACCACAACCCGAACAGACCGAAACCACCTGCCAGACCCGCCTGAACCGCCTGGCGATCACGCCTGATCCACCTGTTCAACTAGCCGGAACCACCTTCCTGACACGCCAAAATCACCTGCCAGGTATACCAGAACCACTTGGTGGACACTCTGGAATCATCTGCCGGACATGCCGGAACCACCAGCTCGACTCACCGGAACCACCGCCGGACATGCAAAATCACCTGCCGGCTACGCCAGAACCACTTGGCGGACACTCCCGAATCAGCTGCCGGGCATGCGGGAACCACCTATCAGGCTTGCCAGAACCATGTTCTGGACACGCCGGTACCACCTGCCGAGTGTGCCGGAACCAGCTGATCCAATCCTCAGAACCACCTACTGGACACACCAAAATCAACTGCCGGCTATGCCAGAACCACACGGCAGACACTCCGGAATCACATGCCAGGCATTCCGGAACCACCTCTCAGAGGTGCCAGAACCACATGCCGGAGACTCCGGAATCACCTGCCGGGCATGCCGGAACCACCTATCAAAGGTGCCAGAACCACATGCCGGAGACTCTGGAATCACCTGCCGGGCATGCCGGAACCTTATCTCAGACGTGCCACAACAACGTGCCGGAGAGACTGGAAGCACCTGCCGAGCTCTCCGGAACCACCTGCTGGACATGCCGGACCCACCTGCCTCCCAGGCCAAAATCATATGCCGGCTACGCCAAAACCACTGGGTGGACACTCCAGAATCACCTTGCGGGCATGCCGGAACCACGTCATGGACAGACGGCAAACACCTGCCGGACCTGCCGGAACCACCTGCCGAGCACGCCGGAACCACCTGCTCGACTCACCAGAGCCACCTGCCGGACACACCAGAAACACCTGCGGGGTACGCCAGAACCACTTGGAGGACTCTCCGGGATCACCTGCCGAGTATGCCGGAACCACCTGCTCCACTCCCCAGAACCACCTGCTGGACACTCCAAAATCACCTGCCGGCTACGCCAGAACCACTCGGCAGACACTCCGGAACCACCTCCAGGACAGACCGGAACCAGGTGCCGGACACGCCGGGACCACCTGCTTGACTCGCCAGAACCACCTGCCGGACACGCCAGAATCACCAGCCGGCTACGCCACAACCACTTGTCGGACACTCCGGAATCAGCTGCCGGGCATGCTGGAACCACCTCTCAGAGGTGCCACAACCACATGCCGGAGACGGCGGAAGCACCTGCCGAGAATGCTGGAAGTTCCTGATCCACTCCCCAGAACCACCTGCCGGACACGCCAAAATCACCTGCCGGCTACGCCAGAACCACTCGGCGGACACTCCAGAATCACCTGCTGGGCATGCCAGCACAACCTCTCAGAAGTGCCAGAAGCATGTGCCGGACAGGCCGGAACCATATCCCGGACAGACCGGAAACACAGGAAACACTCGCCGGAACCACCTGCTTGACTCACCGGTCCCACCTGCCGGACACGCCGAAATCACCTGCCCGCTACACCAGAACCACTTGGTGGACAAGCCGGAATCACGTGAAGGGCATGCCGACACAACCTCTCAGACGTGCCAGAACCTCGTGCCGGACACCCCAGAACCACCTGCTGGACAGACCGGAACCACCTGCCGGACACGCCAGAACCACCAGCTGGACTCGCCGGAACCATTGCCGGACATGCAAAATCACCTGCCGGCTACGCCAGAACCACTTGGCGAACACTCCGGAATCACCTGCCGGGCATGGCGGAACCACCTCTCAGACATGCCGGAACCACATGCCAATGACACCGGAAGCACCTGCCGAGCACGCAAGAACCACCTGCTCGACTCGCCAAAACCACCTGCTGGACACGCCAAAATCACCTGCCGGCTACGCCACAACCATTTGGTGAACACTTCGGAATCACCTGCCGGGCTGGCTGGAACCACCTGCCGGTCACGCCAACATCACCTGCCAGCTATGCCAGAACCACTTGGCGGACACCATGGAAACACCTGTCGGGCCGGCCAGAAACACCTCTCAGACGTGCCAGAACCATGTGCCTGAGATGCAGGAACCACACCCCGAACAGACCGAAACCACCTGCCAGACCCGCCTGAACCACCTGCCGAGCACGCCGGAACCACCTACTCGACACGCCGGAACCACCTACCTGACACGCCAAAATCACCTGCCGGGTATGCCAGAACCACTTGGTGGACACTCCGGAATCATCTGCCGGACATGCCAGAACCAGCTCTCAGACACACCAGAACCACGTGCCGGACACTCCGGAAGCACGTGCTGAGCATGCCTGAGCCACATGCTCGACTTGCAAGAAACACCTGCCAGACACGCCAAAATCACCTGCCGGGTACGCCAGAACCACGTGGCGGACACTCCGGAATCACCTGTCGGGCATGCCGGAACCACCTCTCAGACGTGCCAGAACCTCGTGCCGGACACGCCAGAACCACCTGCCGGACAGACCGGAACCACCTGCCGGACACGCCGGAACCACCGGCTTGACTCGCCGGAACCACCGCCGGACATGCAAAATCACCTACCGGCTACGCCACATCCACTTGGCGAACACTCCCGAATCAGCTGCCGGGCATGCGGGAACCACCTATCAGGCTTGCCAGAACCATGTTCCGGACACGCCGGTACCACCTGCCGAGTATGCCAGAACCACCTGATCCACTCCCCAGAACCACCTGCTGGACACGCCAGAATCACCTGCCGTCTACGCCAGAACCACTCGGCAGACACTCCGGAACCACCTGCCGGGCATGCCAGAACCACCTCTCAGAGGTGCCAGAACCACATGCCGGACACTCCGGAATCACCTGCCGGGCATGCCCGAACCATCTCTCAGACGTGCCAGAACCATGTTCCGGACACGCCGCTACCACCTGCACAGCTCGCCGGAACCACCTGCTGGACACGCCAAAATCACCTGCCGGCTACGCCAGAACCACTTGGCGGACACTCCAGAATCACCTGCCGGGCTTGCTGGAACCACCTGCCGGTCACACCAACATCACCTGCCAGCTACGCCAGAACCACTTGGCAGACACTCCGGAAACACCTGTCGGGCTGGCCGCAACCACCTCTCAGACGTGCCAGAACCATTTGCCTGAGATGCCGGAACCACACCCCGAACAGACCGAAACCACCTGCCAGACCCGCCTGAACCCCCTGGCGAGCACGCCTGATCCACCTGTTCAACTAGCCGGAACCACCTTCCTGACACGCCAAAATCACCTGCCAGGTATACCAGAACCACTTGGTGGACACTCTGGAATCATCTTCCAGACACGCCAGGACCAGCTTTCAGACACACCAGAACCACGTGCCAGAGACGCCGGAAGCACCAGCTGAGCATGCCTGAGCCACCTGCACGACTCGCAAGAAACACCTGTTGGACAGGCCAAAATCACCTGCCGGGTACGCCAGAAACACTTGGCGGCCACTCCGGAATCACCTGTCGGGCATGCCGGAACCACCTCTCAGACTTGCCAGAACCATGTTCTGGACACGCCGGTACCACCTGCCGAGTATGCCGGAACCAGCTGATCCACTCCCCAGAACCACCTACTGGACACGCCAAAATCAACTGCCGGCTATGCCAGAACCACACGGCAGACACTCCGGAATCACATGCCAGGCATTCCGGAACCACCTCTCAGAGGTGCCAGAACCACATGCCGGAGACTCCGGAATCACCTGCCGGGCATGCCGGAACCACCTATCAAAGGTGCCAGAACCACATGCCGGAGACTCTGGAATCACCTGCCGGGCATGCCGGAACCTTCTCTCAGACGTGCCACAACCACGTGCTGGAGAGACCGGAAGCACCTGCCGAGCTCTCCGGAACCACCTGCTGGACATGCCGGAACCACCTGCCTCACAGGCCAAAATCATATGCCGGCTACGCCAAAACCACTGGGTGGACACTCCAGAATCACCTTGCGGGCATGCCGGAACCACGTCATGGACAGACGGCAAACACCTGCCGGACCTGCCGGAACCACCTGCCGAGCACGCCGGAACCACCTGCTCGACTCACCAGAGCCACCTGCCGGACACCCCAGAAACACCTGCGGGGTACGCCAGAACCACTTGGAGGACTCTCCGGGATCACCTGCCGGGCATGCCGGAACCACCTCTCAGACATGCCAGAACCATGTGCCGGACACGCCGGAACCACCTGCCGAGTATGCCGGAACCACCTGCTCCACTCCCCAGAACCACCTGCTGGACACGCCAAAATCACCTGCTGGCTACGCCAGAACCACTCGGCAGACACTCCGGAACCACCTCCAGGACAGACCGGAACCAGCTGCCGGACACGCCGGGACCACCTGCTTGACTCGCCAGAACCACCTGCCGGACACGCCAGAATCACCAGGCGGCTACGCCACAACCACTTGTCGGACACTCCGGAATCAGCTGCCGGGCATGCTGGAACCACCTCTCAGAGGTGCCACAACCACATGCCGGAGACGGCGGAAGCACCTGCCGAGAATGCCGGAAGTTCCTGATCCACTCCCCAGAACCACCTGCCGGACACGCCAAAATCACCTGCCGGCTACGCCAGAACCACTCGGCGGACACTCCAGAATCACCTGCCGGGCATGCCAGCACAACCTCTCAGAAGTGCCAGAAGCACGTGCCGGACAGGCCGGAACCATCTCCCGGACAGACCGGAAACACAGGAAACACTCGCCGGAACCACCTGCTTGACTCACCGGTCCCACCTGCCGGACACGCCGAAATCACCTGCCCGCTACACCAGAACCACTTGGTGGACAAGCCGGAATCACGTGAAGGGCATGCCGACACAACCTCTCAGACGTGCCAGAACCTCGTGCCGGACACCCCAGAACCACCTGCTGGACAGACCGGAACCACCTGCCGGACACGCCAGAACCACCAGCTGGACTCGCCGGAACCATTGCCGGACATGCAAAATCACCTGCCGGCTACGCCAGAACCACTTGGCGAACACTCCGGAATCACCTGCCGGGCATGGCGGAACCACCTCTCAGACATGCCGGAACCACATGCCAATGACACCGGAAGCACCTGCCGAGCACGCAAGAACCACCTGCTCGACTCGCCAAAACCACCTGCTGGACACGCCAAAATCACCTGCCGGCTACGCCACAACCATTTGGTGAACACTTCGGAATCACCTGCCGGGCTGGCTGGAACCACCTGCCGGTCACGCCAACATCACCTCCCAGCTATGCCAGAACCACTTGGCGGACACCATGGAAACACCTGTCGGGCCGGCCAGAAACACCTCTCAGACGTGCCAGAACCATGTGCCTGAGATGCAGGAACCACACCCCGAACAGTCCGAAACCACCTGCCAGACCCGCCTGAACCACCTGCCGAGCACGCCGGAACCACCTACTCGACTCGCCGGAACCACCAACCTGACACGCCAAAATCACCTGCCGGGTATGCCAGAACCACTTGGTGGACACTCCGGAATCATCTGCCGGACATGCCAGAACCAGCTCTCAGACACACCAGAACCACGTGCCGGACACTCCGGAAGCACGTGCTGAGCATGCCTGAGCCACATGCTCGACTTGCAAGAAACACCTGCCAGACACGCCAAAATCACCTGCCGGGTACGCCAGAACCACGTGGCGGACACTCCGGAATCACCTGTCGGGCATGCCGGAACCACCTCTCAGACGTGCCAGAACCTCGTGCCGGACACGCCAGAACCACCTGCCGGACAGACCGGAACCACCTGCCGGACACGCCGGAACCACCGGCTTGACTCGCCGGAACCACCGCCGGACATGCAAAATCACCTACCGGCTACGCCACATCCACTTGGCGAACACTCCCGAATCAGCTGCCGGGCATGCGGGAACCACCTATCAGGCTTGCCAGAACCATGTTCCGGACACGCCGGTACCACCTGCCGAGTATGCCAGAACCACCTGATCCACTCCCCAGAACCACCTGCTGGACACGCCAGAATCACCTGCCGTCTACACCAGAACCACTCGGCAGACACTCCGGAACCACCTGCCGGGCATGCCAGAACCACCTCTCAGAGGTGCCAGAACCACATGCCGGACACTCCGGAATCACCTGCCGGGCATGCCCGAACCATCTCTCAGACGTGCCAGAACCATGTTCCGGACACGCCGCTACCACCTGCACAGCTCGCCGGAACCACCTGCTGGACACGCCAAAATCACCTGCCGGCTACGCCAGAACCACTTGGCGGACACTCCAGAATCACCTGCCGGGCTTGCTGGAACCACCTGCCGGTCACACCAACATCACCTGCCAGCTACGCCAGAACCACTTGGCAGACACTCCGGAAACACCTGTCGGGCTGGCCGCAACCACCTCTCAGACGTGCCAGAACCATTTGCCTGAGATGCCGGAACCACACCCCGAACAGACCGAAACCACCTGCCAGACCCGCCTGAACCCCCTGGCGAGCACGCCTGATCCACCTGTTCAACTAGCCGGAACCACCTTCCTGACACGCCAAAATCACCTGCCAGGTATACCAGAACCACTTGGTGGACACTCTGGAATCATCTTCCAGACACGCCAGGACCAGCTTTCAGACACACCAGAACCACGTGCCAGAGACGCCGGAAGCACCAGCTGAGCATGCCTGAGCCACCTGCACGACTCGCAAGAAACACCTGTTGGACAGGCCAAAATCACCTGCCGGGTACGCCAGAAACACTTGGCGGCCACTCCGGAATCACCTGTCGGGCATGCCGGAACCACCTCTCAGACTTGCCAGAACCATGTTCTGGACACGCCGGTAACACCTGCCGAGTATGCCGGAACCAGCTGATCCACTCCCCAGAACCACCTACTGGACACGCCAAAATCAACTGCCGGCTATGCCAGAACCACACGGCAGACACTCCGGAATCACATGCCAGGCATTCCGGAACCACCTCTCAGAGGTGCCAGAACCACATGCCGGAGACTCCGGAATCACCTGCCGGGCATGCCGGAACCACCTATCAAAGGTGCCAGAACCACGTGCCGGAGACTCTGGAATCACCTGCCGGGCATGCCGGAACCTTCTCTCAGACGTGCCACAACCACGTGCTGGAGAGACCGGAAGCACCTGCCGAGCTCTCCGGAACCACCTGCTGGACATGCCGGAACCACCTGCCTCACAGGCCAAAATCATATGCCGGCTACGCCAAAACCACTGGGTGGACACTCCAGAATCACCTTGTGGGCATGCCGGAACCACGTCATGGACAGACGGCAAACACCTGCCGGACCTGCCGGAACCACCTGCCGAGCACGCCGGAACCACCTGCTCGACTCACCAGAGCCACCTGCCGGACACCCCAGAAACACCTGCGGGGTACGCCAGAACCACTTGGAGGACTCTCCGGGATCACCTGCCGGGCATGCCAGAACCGCCTCTCAGACATGCCAGAACCATGTGCCGGACACGCCGGAACCACCTGCCGAGTATGCCGGAACCACCTGCTCCACTCCCCAGAACCACCTGCTGGACACGCCAAAATCACCTGCCGGCTACGCCAGAACCACTCGGCAGACACTCCGGAACCACCTCCAGGACAGACCGGAACCAGCTGCCGGACACGCCGGGACCACCTGCCTGACTCGCCAGAACCACCTGCCGGACACGCCAGAATCACCAGCCGGCTACGCCACAACCACTTGTCGGACACTCCGGAATCAGCTGCCGGGCATGCTGGAACCACCTCTCAGAGGTGCCACAACCACATGCCGGAGACGGCGGAAGCACCTGCCGAGAATGCCGGAAGTTCCTGATCCACTCCCCAGAACCACCTGCCGGACACGCCAAAATCACCTGCCGGCTACGCCAGAACCACTCGGCGGACACTCCAGAATCACCTGCCGGGCATGCCAGCACAACCTCTCAGAAGTGCCAGAAGCACGTGCCGGACAGGCCGGAACCATCTCCCGGACAGGCCGGAAACACAGGAAACAATCGCCGGAACCACCTGCTTGACTCACCGGTCCCACCTGCCGGACACGCCAAAATCACCTGCCCGCTACACCGGAACCACTTGGTGGACAGGCTGGAATCACGTGAAGGGCATGCCGACACAACCTCTCAGACGTGCCAGAACCTCGTGCCGGACACCCCAGAACCACCTGCTGGACAGACCGGAACCACCTGCCGGACACGCCAGAACCACCGGCTCGACTCGCCGGAAACATTGCCGGACATGCAAAATCACCTGCCGGCTACGCCAGAACCACTTGGCGAACACTCCAGAATCACCTGCCGGGCATGGCGGAACCACCTCTCAGACATGCCGGAACCACATGCGAATGACACCGGAAGCACCTGCCGAGCACGCCAGAACCACCTGCTCGACTCGCCAAAACCACCTGCTGGACACGCCAAAATCACCTGCCGGCTACGCCAGAACCACTTGGCGGACACTCCAGAATCACCTGCCGGGCTGGCTGGAACCACCTGCCGGTCACGCCAACATCACCTGCCAGCTATGCCAGAACCACTTGGCGGACACCATGGAAACACCTGTCGGGCCGGCCGGAACCACCTCTCAGACGTGCCAGAACCATGTGCCTGGATGCCGGAACCACACCCCGAACAGACCGAAACCACCTGCCCGACCCGCCTGAACCACCTGCCGAGCACGCCGGAACCACCTACTCGACTCGCCGGAACCACCTACCTGACACGCCAAAATCACCTGCCGGGTATGCCAGAACCACTTGGTGGACACTCCGGAATCATCCGCCGGACATGCCAGAACCAGCTCTCAGACACACCAGAACCACGTGCCGGACACGCCGGAAGAACGTGCTGAGCATGCCTGAGCCACATGCTCGACTTGCAAGAAACACCTGCCATACACGCCAAAATCACCTGCCGGGTACGCCAGAACCACGTGGCGGACACTCCGGAATCACCTGTCGGGCATGCCGGAACCACCTCTCAGACGTGCCAGAACCTCGTGCCGGACACGCCAGAACCACCTGCCGGACAGACCGGAACCACCTGCCGGACACGCCGGAACCACCAGCTCGACTCGCCGGAACCTCCGCCGGACATGCAAAATCACCTGCCGGCTACGCCAGAACCACTTGGCGAACACTCCCGAATCAGCTGCCGGGCATGCGGGAACCACCTATCAGGCTTGCCAGAACCATGTTCCGGACACGCCGGTACCACCTGCCGAGTATGCCGGAACCACCTGATCCACTCCCCAGAACCACCTGCTGGACACGCCAGAATCACCTGCCGTCTACGCCAGAACCACTCGGCAGACACTCCGGAACCACCTGCCGGGCATGCCGGAACCACCTCTCAGAGGTGCCAGAACCACATGCCGGACACTCCGGAATCACCTGCCGGGCATGCCGGAACCATCTCTCAGACGTGCCAGAACCATGTTCCGGACACGCCGCTACCACCTGCCGAGGTCGCCGGAACCACCTGCTGGACACGCCAAAATCACCTGCCGGCTACGCCAGAACCACTTGGCGG
This sequence comes from Equus caballus, assembly GCF_041296265.1. Taxonomy (NCBI): domain Eukaryota; kingdom Metazoa; phylum Chordata; class Mammalia; order Perissodactyla; family Equidae; genus Equus; species Equus caballus. The sequence goes on from NC_091689.1 coordinate 35,963,463, forward strand.
ACACTCCAGAATCACCTGCCGGGCTTGCTGGAACCACCTGCCGGAAACGCCAACATCACCTGCCAGCTACGCCAGAACCACTTGGCTGACACTCCGGAAACACCTGTCGGGCTGGCCGCAACCTACCTCTCAGACGTGCCAGAACCATGTGCCTGAGATGCCGGAACCACACCCCGAACAGACCGAAACCACCTGCCAGACCCGCCTGAACCCCCTGGCGAGCACGCCTGATCCACCTGTTCAACTAGCCGGAACCACCTTCCTGACACGCCAAAATCACCTGCCAGGTATACCAGAACCACTTGGTGGACACTCTGGAATCATCTTGCGGACATGCCAGAACCAGCTCTCAGACACACCAGAACCACGTGCCAGAGACTCCGGAAGCACCAGCTGAGCATGCCTGAGCCACCTGCACGACTCGCAAGAAACACCTGTCGGACAGGCCAAAATCACCTGCCGGGTACGCCAGAAACACTTGGCGGCCACTCCGGAATCACCTGTCGGGCATGCCGGAACCACCTCTCAGACTTGCCAGAACCATGTTCTGGACACGCCGGTACCACCTGCCGAGTGTGCCGGAACCAGCTGATCCACTCCTCAGAACCACCTACTGGACACACCAAAATCAACTGCCGGCTATGCCAGAACCACACGGCAGACACTCCGGAATCACATGCCAGGCATTCCGGAACCACCTCTCAGAGGTGCCAGAACCACATGCCGGAGACTCCGGAATCACCTGCCGGGCATGCCGGAACCACCTATCAAAGGTGCCAGAACCACATGCCGGAGAGTCTGGAATCACCTGCCGGGCATGCCGGAACCTTATCTCAGACGTGCCACAACAACGTGCCGGAGAGACCGGAAGCACCTGCCGAGCTCTCCGGAACCAAATGCTGGACATGCCGGACCCACCTGCCTCACAGGCCAAAATCATATGCCGGCTACGCCAAAACCACTGGGTGGACACTCCAGAATCACCTTGCGGGCATGCCGGAACCACGTCATGGACAGACGGCAAACACCTGCCGGACCTGCCGGAACCACCTGCCGAGCACGCCGGAACCACCTGCTCGACTCACCAGAGCCACCTGACGGACACACCAGAAACACCTGCGGGGTACGCCAGAACCACTTGGAGGACTCTCCGGGATCACCTGCCGAGTATGCCGGAACCACCTGCTCCACTCCCCAGAACCACCTGCTGGACACTCCAAAATCACCTGCCGGCTACGCCAGAACCACTCGGCAGACACTCCGGAACCACCTCCAGGACAGACCGGAACCAGGTGCCGGACACGCCGGGACCACCTGCTTGACTCGCCAGAACCACCTGCCGGACACGCCAGAATCACCAGCCGGCTACGCCACAACCACTTGTCGGACACTCCGGAATCAGCTGCCGGGCATGCTGGAACCACCTCTCAGAGGTGCCACAACCACATGCCGGAGACGGCGGAAGCACCTGCCGAGAATGCTGGAAGTTCCTGATCCACTCCCCAGAACCACCTGCCGGACACGCCAAAATCACCTGCCGGCTACGCCAGAACCACTCGGCGGACACTCCAGAATCACCTGCTGGGCATGCCAGCACAACCTCTCAGAAGTGCCAGAAGCATGTGCCGGACAGGCCGGAACCATATCCCGGACAGACCGGAAACACAGGAAACACTCGCCGGAACCACCTGCTTGACTCACCGGTCCCACCTGCCGGACACGCCGAAATCACCTGCCCGCTACACCAGAACCACTTGGTGGACAAGCCGGAATCACGTGAAGGGCATGCCGACACAACCTCTCAGACGTGCCAGAACCTCGTGCCGGACACCCCAGAACCACCTGCTGGACAGACCGGAACCACCTGCCGGACACGCCAGAACCACCAGCTGGACTCGCCGGAACCATTGCCGGACATGCAAAATCACCTGCCGGCTACGCCAGAACCACTTGGCGAACACTCCGGAATCACCTGCCGGGCATGGCGGAACCACCTCTCAGACATGCCGGAACCACATGCCAATGACACCGGAAGCACCTGCCGAGCACGCAAGAACCACCTGCTCGACTCGCCAAAACCACCTGCTGGACACGCCAAAATCACCTGCCGGCTACGCCACAACCATTTGGTGAACACTTCGGAATCACCTGCCGGGCTGGCTGGAACCACCTGCCGGTCACGCCAACATCACCTGCCAGCTATGCCAGAACCACTTGGCGGACACCATGGAAACACCTGTCGGGCCGGCCAGAAACACCTCTCAGACGTGCCAGAACCATGTGCCTGAGATGCAGGAACCACACCCCGAACAGACCGAAACCACCTGCCAGACCCGCCTGAACCACCTGCCGAGCACGCCGGAACCACCTACTCGACACGCCGGAACCACCTACCTGACACGCCAAAATCACCTGCCGGGTATGCCAGAACCACTTGGTGGACACTCCGGAATCATCTGCCGGACATGCCAGAACCAGCTCTCAGACACACCAGAACCACGTGCCGGACACTCCGGAAGCACGTGCTGAGCATGCCTGAGCCACATGCTCGACTTGCAAGAAACACCTGCCAGACACGCCAAAATCACCTGCCGGGTACGCCAGAACCACGTGGCGGACACTCCGGAATCACCTGTCGGGCATGCCGGAACCACCTCTCAGACGTGCCAGAACCTCGTGCCGGACACGCCAGAACCACCTGCCGGACAGACCGGAACCACCTGCCGGACACGCCGGAACCACCGGCTTGACTCGCCGGAACCACCGCCGGACATGCAAAATCACCTACCGGCTACGCCACATCCACTTGGCGAACACTCCCGAATCAGCTGCCGGGCATGCGGGAACCACCTATCAGGCTTGCCAGAACCATGTTCCGGACACGCCGGTACCACCTGCCGAGTATGCCAGAACCACCTGATCCACTCCCCAGAACCACCTGCTGGACACGCCAGAATCACCTGCCGTCTACGCCAGAACCACTCGGCAGACACTCCGGAACCACCTGCCGGGCATGCCAGAACCACCTCTCAGAGGTGCCAGAACCACATGCCGGACACTCCGGAATCACCTGCCGGGCATGCCCGAACCATCTCTCAGACGTGCCAGAACCATGTTCCGGACACGCCGCTACCACCTGCACAGCTCGCCGGAACCACCTGCTGGACACGCCAAAATCACCTGCCGGCTACGCCAGAACCACTTGGCGGACACTCCAGAATCACCTGCCGGGCTTGCTGGAACCACCTGCCGGTCACACCAACATCACCTGCCAGCTACGCCAGAACCACTTGGCAGACACTCCGGAAACACCTGTCGGGCTGGCCGCAACCACCTCTCAGACGTGCCAGAACCATTTGCCTGAGATGCCGGAACCACACCCCGAACAGACCGAAACCACCTGCCAGACCCGCCTGAACCCCCTGGCGAGCACGCCTGATCCACCTGTTCAACTAGCCGGAACCACCTTCCTGACACGCCAAAATCACCTGCCAGGTATACCAGAACCACTTGGTGGACACTCTGGAATCATCTTCCAGACACGCCAGGACCAGCTTTCAGACACACCAGAACCACGTGCCAGAGACGCCGGAAGCACCAGCTGAGCATGCCTGAGCCACCTGCACGACTCGCAAGAAACACCTGTTGGACAGGCCAAAATCACCTGCCGGGTACGCCAGAAACACTTGGCGGCCACTCCGGAATCACCTGTCGGGCATGCCGGAACCACCTCTCAGACTTGCCAGAACCATGTTCTGGACACGCCGGTACCACCTGCCGAGTATGCCGGAACCAGCTGATCCACTCCCCAGAACCACCTACTGGACACGCCAAAATCAACTGCCGGCTATGCCAGAACCACACGGCAGACACTCCGGAATCACATGCCAGGCATTCCGGAACCACCTCTCAGAGGTGCCAGAACCACATGCCGGAGACTCCGGAATCACCTGCCGGGCATGCCGGAACCACCTATCAAAGGTGCCAGAACCACATGCCGGAGACTCTGGAATCACCTGCCGGGCATGCCGGAACCTTCTCTCAGACGTGCCACAACCACGTGCTGGAGAGACCGGAAGCACCTGCCGAGCTCTCCGGAACCACCTGCTGGACATGCCGGAACCACCTGCCTCACAGGCCAAAATCATATGCCGGCTACGCCAAAACCACTGGGTGGACACTCCAGAATCACCTTGCGGGCATGCCGGAACCACGTCATGGACAGACGGCAAACACCTGCCGGACCTGCCGGAACCACCTGCCGAGCACGCCGGAACCACCTGCTCGACTCACCAGAGCCACCTGCCGGACACACCAGAAACACCTGCGGGGTACGCCAGAACCACTTGGAGGACTCTCCGGGATCACATGCCGGGCATGCCGGAACCACCTCTCAGACATGCCAGAACCATGTGCCGGACACGCCGGAACCACCTGCCGAGTATGCCGGAACCACCTGCTCCACTCCCCAGAACCACCTGCTGGACACGCCAAAATCACCTGCTGGCTACGCCAGAACCACTCGGCAGACACTCCGGAACCACCTCCAGGACAGACCGGAACCAGCTGCCGGACACGCCGGGACCACCTGCTTGACTCGCCAGAACCACCTGCCGGACACGCCAGAATCACCAGGCGGCTACGCCACAACCACTTGTCGGACACTCCGGAATCAGCTGCCGGGCATGCTGGAACCACCTCTCAGAGGTGCCACAACCACATGCCGGAGACGGCGGAAGCACCTGCCGAGAATGCCGGAAGTTCCTGATCCACTCCCCAGAACCACCTGCCGGACACGCCAAAATCACCTGCCGGCTACGCCAGAACCACTCGGCGGACACTCCAGAATCACCTGCCGGGCATGCCAGCACAACCTCTCAGAAGTGCCAGAAGCACGTGCCGGACAGGCCGGAACCATCTCCCGGACAGACCGGAAACACAGGAAACACTCGCCGGAACCACCTGCTTGACTCACCGGTCCCACCTGCCGGACACGCCGAAATCACCTGCCCGCTACACCAGAACCACTTGGTGGACAAGCCGGAATCACGTGAAGGGCATGCCGACACAACCTCTCAGACGTGCCAGAACCTCGTGCCGGACACCCCAGAACCACCTGCTGGACAGACCGGAACCACCTGCCGGACACGCCAGAACCACCAGCTGGACTCGCCGGAACCATTGCCGGACATGCAAAATCACCTGCCGGCTACGCCAGAACCACTTGGCGAACACTCCGGAATCACCTGCCGGGCATGGCGGAACCACCTCTCAGACATGCCGGAACCACATGCCAATGACACCGGAAGCACCTGCCGAGCACGCAAGAACCACCTGCTCGACTCGCCAAAACCACCTGCTGGACACGCCAAAATCACCTGCCGGCTACGCCACAACCATTTGGTGAACACTTCGGAATCACCTGCCGGGCTGGCTGGAACCACCTGCCGGTCACGCCAACATCACCTCCCAGCTATGCCAGAACCACTTGGCGGACACCATGGAAACACCTGTCGGGCCGGCCAGAAACACCTCTCAGACGTGCCAGAACCATGTGCCTGAGATGCAGGAACCACACCCCGAACAGTCCGAAACCACCTGCCAGACCCGCCTGAACCACCTGCCGAGCACGCCGGAACCACCTACTCGACTCGCCGGAACCACCAACCTGACACGCCAAAATCACCTGCCGGGTATGCCAGAACCACTTGGTGGACACTCCGGAATCATCTGCCGGACATGCCAGAACCAGCTCTCAGACACACCAGAACCACGTGCCGGACACTCCGGAAGCACGTGCTGAGCATGCCTGAGCCACATGCTCGACTTGCAAGAAACACCTGCCAGACACGCCAAAATCACCTGCCGGGTACGCCAGAACCACGTGGCGGACACTCCGGAATCACCTGTCGGGCATGCCGGAACCACCTCTCAGACGTGCCAGAACCTCGTGCCGGACACGCCAGAACCACCTGCCGGACAGACCGGAACCACCTGCCGGACACGCCGGAACCACCGGCTTGACTCGCCGGAACCACCGCCGGACATGCAAAATCACCTACCGGCTACGCCACATCCACTTGGCGAACACTCCCGAATCAGCTGCCGGGCATGCGGGAACCACCTATCAGGCTTGCCAGAACCATGTTCCGGACACGCCGGTACCACCTGCCGAGTATGCCAGAACCACCTGATCCACTCCCCAGAACCACCTGCTGGACACGCCAGAATCACCTGCCGTCTACACCAGAACCACTCGGCAGACACTCCGGAACCACCTGCCGGGCATGCCAGAACCACCTCTCAGAGGTGCCAGAACCACATGCCGGACACTCCGGAATCACCTGCCGGGCATGCCCGAACCATCTCTCAGACGTGCCAGAACCATGTTCCGGACACGCCGCTACCACCTGCACAGCTCGCCGGAACCACCTGCTGGACACGCCAAAATCACCTGCCGGCTACGCCAGAACCACTTGGCGGACACTCCAGAATCACCTGCCGGGCTTGCTGGAACCACCTGCCGGTCACACCAACATCACCTGCCAGCTACGCCAGAACCACTTGGCAGACACTCCGGAAACACCTGTCGGGCTGGCCGCAACCACCTCTCAGACGTGCCAGAACCATTTGCCTGAGATGCCGGAACCACACCCCGAACAGACCGAAACCACCTGCCAGACCCGCCTGAACCCCCTGGCGAGCACGCCTGATCCACCTGTTCAACTAGCCGGAACCACCTTCCTGACACGCCAAAATCACCTGCCAGGTATACCAGAACCACTTGGTGGACACTCTGGAATCATCTTCCAGACACGCCAGGACCAGCTTTCAGACACACCAGAACCACGTGCCAGAGACGCCGGAAGCACCAGCTGAGCATGCCTGAGCCACCTGCACGACTCGCAAGAAACACCTGTTGGACAGGCCAAAATCACCTGCCGGGTACGCCAGAAACACTTGGCGGCCACTCCGGAATCACCTGTCGGGCATGCCGGAACCACCTCTCAGACTTGCCAGAACCATGTTCTGGACACGCCGGTAACACCTGCCGAGTATGCCGGAACCAGCTGATCCACTCCCCAGAACCACCTACTGGACACGCCAAAATCAACTGCCGGCTATGCCAGAACCACACGGCAGACACTCCGGAATCACATGCCAGGCATTCCGGAACCACCTCTCAGAGGTGCCAGAACCACATGCCGGAGACTCCGGAATCACCTGCCGGGCATGCCGGAACCACCTATCAAAGGTGCCAGAACCACGTGCCGCAGACTCTGGAATCACCTGCCGGGCATGCCGGAACCTTCTCTCAGACGTGCCACAACCACGTGCTGGAGAGACCGGAAGCACCTGCCGAGCTCTCCGGAACCACCTGCTGGACATGCCGGAACCACCTGCCTCACAGGCCAAAATCATATGCCGGCTACGCCAAAACCACTGGGTGGACACTCCAGAATCACCTTGCGGGCATGCCGGAACCACGTCATGGACAGACGGCAAACACCTGCCGGACCTGCCGGAACCACCTGCCGAGCACGCCGGAACCACCTGCTCGACTCACCAGAGCCACCTGCCGGACACACCAGAAACACCTGCGGGGTACGCCAGAACCACTTGGAGGACTCTCCGGGATCACCTGCCGGGCATGCCGGAACCACCTCTCAGACATGCCAGAACCATGTGCCGGACACGCCGGAACCACCTGCCGAGTATGCCGGAACCACCTGCTCCACTCCCCAGAACCACCTGCTGGACACGCCAAAATCACCTGCTGGCTACGCCAGAACCACTCGGCAGACACTCCGGAACCACCTCCAGGACAGACCGGAACCAGCTGCCGGACACGCCGGGACCACCTGCTTGACTCGCCAGAACCACCTGCCGGACACGCCAGAATCACCTGCCGGCTACGCCAGAAACACTCGGCGGACACTCCAGAATCACCTGCCGGGCATGCCAGCACAACCTCTCAGAAGTGCCAGAAGCACGTGCCGGACAGGCCGGAACCATCTCCCGGACAGGCCGGAAACACAGGAAACAATCGCCGGAACCACCTGCTTGACTCACCGGTCCCACCTGCCGGACACGCCAAAATCACCTGCCCGCTACACCGGAACCACTTGGTGGACAGGCTGGAATCACGTGAAGGGCATGCCGACACAACCTCTCAGACGTGCCAGAACCTCGTGCCGGACACCCCAGAACCACCTGCTGGACAGACCGGAACCACCTGCCGGACACGCCAGAACCACCGGCTCGACTCGCCGGAAACATTGCCGGACATGCAAAATCACCTGCCGGCTACGCCAGAACCACTTGGCGAACACTCCGGAATCACCTGCCGGGCATGGCGGAACCACCTCTCAGACATGCCGGAACCACATGCGAATGACACCGGAAGCACCTGCCGAGCACGCCAGAACCACCTGCTCGACTGGCCAAAACCACCTGCTGGACACGCCAAAATCACCTGCCGGCTACGCCAGAACCACTTGGCGGACACTCCAGAATCACCTGCCGGGCTGGCTGGAACCACCTGCCGGTCACGCCAACATCACCTGCCAGCTATGCCAGAACCACTTGGCGGACACCATGGAAACACCTGTCGGGCCGGCCGGAACCACCTCTCAGACGTGCCAGAACCATGTGCCTGGATGCCGGAACCACACCCCGAACAGACCGAAACCACCTGCCCGACCCGCCTGAACCACCTGCCGAGCACGCCGGAACCACCTACTCGACTCGCCGGAACCACCTACCTGACACGCCAAAATCACCTGCCGGGTATGCCAGAACCACTTGGTGGACACTCCGGAATCATCCGCCGGACATGCCAGAACCAGCTCTCAGACACACCAGAACCACGTGCCGGACACGCCGGAAGAACGTGCTGAGCATGCCTGAGCCACATGCTCGACTTGCAAGAAACACCTGCCATACACGCCAAAATCACCTGCCGGGTACGCCAGAACCACGTGGCGGACACTCCGGAATCACCTGTCGGGCATGCCGGAACCACCTCTCAGACGTGCCAGAACCTCGTGCCGGACACGCCAGAACCACCTGCCGGACAGACCGGAACCACCTGCCGGACACGCCGGAACCACCAGCTCGACTCGCCGGAACCTCCGCCGGACATGCAAAATCACCTGCCGGCTACGCCAGAACCACTTGGCGAACACTCCCGAATCAGCTGCCGGGCATGCGGGAACCACCTATCAGGCTTGCCAGAACCATGTTCCGGACACGCCGGTACCACCTGCCGAGTATGCCGGAACCACCTGATCCACTCCCCAGAACCACCTGCTGGACACGCCAGAATCACCTGCCGTCTACGCCAGAACCACTCGGCAGACACTCCGGAACCACCTGCCGGGCATGCCGGAACCACCTCTCAGAGGTGCCAGAACCACATGCCGGACACTCCGGAATCACCTGCCGGGCATGCCGGAACCATCTCTCAGACGTGCCAGAACCATGTTCCGGACACGCCGCTACCACCTGCCGAGGTCGCCGGAACCACCTGCTGGACACGCCAAAATCACCTGCCGGCTACGCCAGAACCACTTGGCGGACACTCCAGAATCACCTGCCGGGCTTGCTGGAACCACCTGCCGGAAACGCCAACATCACCTGCCAGCTACGCCAGAACCACTTGGCTGACACTCCGGAAACACCTGTCGGGCTGGCCGCAACCTACCTCTCAGACGTGCCAGAACCATGTGCCTGAGATGCCGGAACCACACCCCGAACAGACCGAAACCACCTGCCAGACCCGCCTGAACCCCCTGGCGAGCACGCCTGATCCACCTGTTCAACTAGCCGGAACCACCTTCCTGACACGCCAAAATCACCTGCCAGGTATACCAGAACCACTTGGTGGACACTCTGGAATCATCTTGCGGACATGCCAGAACCAGCTCTCAGACACACCAGAACCACGTGCCAGAGACTCCGGAAGCACCAGCTGAGCATGCCTGAGCCACCTGCACGACTCGCAAGAAACACCTGTCGGACAGGCCAAAATCACCTGCCGGGTACGCCAGAAACACTTGGCGGCCACTCCGGAATCACCTGTCGGGCATGCCGGAACCACCTCTCAGACTTGCCAGAACCATGTTCTGGACACGCCGGTACCACCTGCCGAGTGTGCCGGAACCAGCTGATCCACTCCTCAGAACCACCTACTGGACACACCAAAATCAACTGCCGGCTATGCCAGAACCACACGGCAGACACTCCGGAATCACATGCCAGGCATTCCGGAACCACCTCTCAGAGGTGCCAGAACCACATGCCGGAGACTCCGGAATCACCTGCCGGGCATGCCGGAACCACCTATCAAAGGTGCCAGAACCACATGCCGGAGAGTCTGGAATCACCTGCCGGGCATGCCGGAACCTTATCTCAGACGTGCCACAACAACGTGCCGGAGAGACCGGAAGCACCTGCCGAGCTCTCCGGAACCAAATGCTGGACATGCCGGACCCACCTGCCTCACAGGCCAAAATCATATGCCGGCTACGCCAAAACCACTGGGTGGACACTCCAGAATCACCTTGCGGGCATGCCGGAACCACGTCATGGACAGACGGCAAACACCTGCCGGACCTGCCGGAACCACCTGCCGAGCACGCCGGAACCACCTGCTGGACATGCCGGAACCACCTGCCGAGCACGCCGGAACCACCTGCTCGACTCACCAGAGCCACCTGCCGGACACACCAGAAACACCTGCGGGGTACGCCAGAACCACTTGGAGGACTCTCCAGGATCACCTGACGGGCATGCCGGAACCACCTCTCAGACGTGCCAGAACCATGTGCCGGACACGCCGGAACCACCTGCCGAGTATGCCGGAACCACCTGCTCCACTCCCCAGAACCACCTGCTGGACACGCCAAAATCACCTGCCGGCTACGCCAGAACCACTCGGCAGACACTCCGGAACCACCTCCAGGACAGACCGGAACCAGCTGCCGGACACGCCGGGACCACCTGCCTGACTCGCCAGAACCGCCTGCCGGACACGCCAGAATCACCAGCCGGCTACGCCACAACCACTTGTTGGACACTCCGGAATCAGCTGCCGGGCATGCTGGAACCACCTCTCAGAGGTGCCACAACCACATGCCGGAGACGGCGGAAGCACCTGCCGAGAATGCCGGAAGTTCCTGATCCACTCCCCAGAACCACCTGCCGGACACGCCAAAATCACCTGCCGGCTACGCCAGAACCACTCGGCGGACACTCCAGAATCACCTGCCGGGCATGCCAGCACAACCTCTCAGAAGTGCCAGAAGCACGTGCCGGACAGGCCGGAACCATCTCCCGGACAGACCGGAAACACAGGAAACACTCGCCGGAACCACCTGCTTGACTCACCGGTCCCACCTGCCGGACACGCCAAAATCACCTGCCCGCTACACCAGAACCACTTGGTGGACAAGCCGGAATCACGTGAAGGGCATGCCGACACAACCTCTCAGACGTGCCAGAACCTCGTGCCGGACACCCCAGAACCACCTGCTGGACAGACCGGAACCACCTGCCGGACACGCCAGAACCACCGGCTCGACTCGCCGCAACCATTGCCGGACATGCAAAATCACCTGCCGGCTACGCCAGAACCACTTGGCGAACACTCCGGAATCACCTGCCGGGCATGGCGGAACCACCTCTCAGACATGCCGGAACCACATGCCAATGACACCGGAAGCACCTGCCGAGCACGCCAGAACCACCTGCTCGACTCGCCAAAACCACCTGCTGGACACGCCAAAATCACCTGCCGGCTACGCCACAACCATTTGGTGAACACTTCGGAATCACCTGCCGGGCTGGCTGGAACCACCTGCCGGTCACGCCAACATCACCTGCCAGCTATGCCAGAACCACTTGGCGGACACCATGGAAACACCTGTCGGGCCGGCCGGAACCAACTCTCAGACGTGCCAGAACCATGTGCCTGAGATGCCGGAACCACACCCCGAACAGACCGAAACCACCTGCCAGACCCGCCTGAACCACCTGCCGAGCACGCCGGAAGCACCTACTCGACTCGCCGGAACCACCTACCTGACACGCCAAAATCACCTGCCGGGTATGCCAGAACCACTTGGTGGACACTCCGGAATCATCCGCCGGACATGCCAGAACCAGCTCTCAGACACACCAGAACCACGTGCCGGACACGCCGGAAGCACGTGCTGAGCATGCCTGAGCCACATGCTCGACTTGCAAGAAACACCTGCCAGACACGCCAAAATCACCTGCCGGGTACGCCAGAACCACGTGGCGGACACTCCGGAATCACCTGTCGGGCATGCCGGAACCACCTCTGAGACGTGCCATAACCTCGTGCCGGACACGCCAGAACCCGCTGCCGGACAGACCGGTACCACCTGCCTAGTATGCCGGAACCAGCTGATCCACTCCCCAGAACCACCTACTGGACACGCCAAAATCAACTGCCGGCTATGCCAGAACCACACGGCAGACACTCTGGAATCACATGCCGGGCATTCCGGAACCACCTCTCAGAGGTGCCAGAACCACATGCCGGAGACTCCGGAATCACCTGCCGGGCATGCCGGAACCACCTATCAAAGGTGCCAGAACCACATGCCGGAGACTCTGGAATCACCTGCCGGGCATGCCGGAACCTTCTCTCAGACGTGCCACAACCACGTGCCGGAGAGACCGGAAGCACCTGCCGAGCTCTCCGGAACCACCTGCTGGACATGCCGGAACCACCTGCCTCACAGGCCAAGATCATATGCCGGCTACGCCAAAACCACTGGGTGGACACTCCAGAATCACCTTGCGGGCATGCCGGAACCACGTCATGGACAGACGGCAAACACCTGCCGGACCTGCCGGAACCACCTGCCGAGCACGCCGGAACCACCTGCTCGACTCACCAGAGCCACCTGCCGGACACACCAGAAACACCTGCGGGGTACGCCAGAACCACTTGGAGGACTCTCCGGGATCACCTGCCGGGCATGCCAGAACCACCTCACAGACGTGCCAGAACCATGTGCCGGACATGCCGGAACCACCTGCCGAGTATGCCGGAACCAGCTGATCCACTCCCCAGAACCACCTACTGGACACGCCAAAATCAACTGCCGGCTATGCCAGAACCACACGGCAGACACTCCGGAATCACATGCCAGGCATTCCGGAACCACCTCTCAGAGGTGCCAGAACCACATGCCGGAGACTCCGGAATCACCTGCCGGGCATGCCGGAACCACCTCTCAGACGTGCCAGAACCATGTGCCGGACACGCCGGAACCACCTGCCGAGTATGCCGGAACCACCTGCTCCACTCCCCAGAACCACCTGCTGGACACGCCAAAATCACCTGCCGGCTACGCCAGAACCACTCGGCAGACACTCCGGAACCACCTCCAGGACAGACCGGAACCAGCTGCCGGACACGCCGGGACCACCTGCCTGACTCGCCAGAACCGCCTGCCGGACACGCCAGAATCACCAGCCGGCTACGCCACAACCACTTGTCGGACACTCCGGAATCAGCTGCCGGGCATGCTGGAACCACCTCTCAGAGGTGCCACAACCACATGCCGGAGACGGCGGAAGCACCTGCCGAGAATGCCGGAAGTTCCTGATCCACTCCCCAGAACCACCTGCCGGACACGCCAAAATCACCTGCCGGCTACGCCAGAACCACTCGGCGGACACTCCAGAATCACCTGCCGGGCATGCCAGCACAACCTCTCAGAAGTGCCAGAAGCACGTGCCGGACAGGCCGGAACCATCTCCCGGACAGACCGGAAACACAGGAAACACTCGCCGGAACCACCTGCTTGACTCACCGGTCCCACCTGCCGGACACGCCGAAATCACCTGCCCGCTACACCAGAACCACTTGGTGGACAAGCCGGAATCACGTCAAGGGCATGCCGACACAACCTCTCAGACGTGCCAGAACCTCGTGCCGGACACCCCAGAACCACCTGCTGGACAGACCGGAACCACCTGCCGGACACGCCAGAACCACCGGCTCGACTCGCCGCAACCATTGCCGGACATGCAAAATCACCTGCCGGCTACGCCAGAACCACTTGGCGAACACTCCGGAATCACCTGCCGGGCATGGCGGAACCACCTCTCAGACATGCCGGAACCACATGCCAATGACACCGGAAGCACCTGCCGAGCACGCCAGAACCACCTGCTCGACTCGCCAAAACCACCTGCTGGACACGCCAAAATCACCTGCCGGCTACGCCACAACCATTTGGTGAACACTTCGGAATCACCTGCCGGGCTGGCTGGAACCACCTGCCGGTCACGCCAACATCACCTGCCAGCTATGCCAGAACCACTTGGCGGACACCATGGAAACACCTGTCGGGCCGGCCGGAACCACCTCTCAGACGTGCCAGAACCATGTGCCTGAGATGCCGGAACCACACCCCGAACAGACCGAAACCACCTGCCAGACCCGCCTGAACCACCTGCCGAGCACGCCGGAACCACCTACTCGACTCGCCGGAACCACCTACCTGACATGCCAAAATCACCTGCCGGGTATGCCAGAACCACTTGGTGGACACTCCGGAATCATCCGCCGGACATGCCAGAACCAGCTCTCAGACACACCAGAACCACGTGCCGGACACGCCGGAAGCACATGCTGAGCATGCCTGAGCCACATGCTCCACTTGCAAGAAACACCTGCCAGACACGCCAAAATCACCTGCCGGGTACGCCAGAACCACGTGGTGGACACTCCGGAATCACCTGTTGGGCATGCCGGAACCACCTCTCAGACGTGCCATAACCTCGTGCTGGACACGCCAGAACCACCTGCCGGACAGACCGGAACCACCTCCCGGACACGCCGGAACCACCAGCTCGACTCGCCGGAACCACCGCCGGACATGCAAAATCACCTGCCGGCTACGCCAGAACCACGTGGCGAACACTCCCGAATCAGCTGCCGGGCATGCCCTAACCACCTATCAGGCTTGCCAGAACCATGTTCCGGACACGCCGGTACCACCTGCCGAGTATGCCGGAACCACCTGATCCACTCCCCAGAACCACCTGCTGGACACGCCAGAATCACCTGCCGTCTACGCCAGAACCACTCGGCAGGCACTCCGGAACCACCTGCCGGGCATGCCGGAACCACCTCTCAGAGGTGCCAGAACCACATGCCGGACACTCCGGAATCACCTGCCGGGCATGCCCGAACCATCTCTAAGACGTGCCAGAACCATGTTCCGGACACGCCGCTACCACCTGCCGAGCTCGCCGGAACCACCTGCTGGACACGCCAAAATCACCTGCCGGCTACGCCAGAACCACTTGGCGGACACTCCAGAATCACCTGCCGGGCTTGCTGGAACCACCTGCCGGTCACGCCAACATCACCTGCCAGCTACGCCAGAACCACTTGGCAGACACTCCGGAAACATCTGTCGGGCTGGCCGCAACCACCTCTCAAACGTGCCAGAACCATGTGCCTGAGATGCCGGAACCACAACCCGAACAGACCGAAACCACCTGCCAGACCCGCCTGAACCCCCTGGCGAGCACGCCTGATCCACCTGTTCAACTAGCCGGAACCACCTTCCTGACACGCCAAAATCACCTGCCAGGTATACCAGAACCACTTGGTGGACACTCTGGAATCATCTTCCGGACATGCCAGAACCAGCTCTCAGAACACCAGAAGCACGTGCCAGAGACGCCGGAAGCACCAGCTGAGCATGCCTGAGCCACCTGCACGACTCGCAAGAAACACCTGTCGGACAGGCCAAAATCACCTGCCGGGTACGCCAGAAACACTTGGCGGCCACTCCGGAATCACCTGTCGGGCATGCCGGAACCACCTCTCAGACTTGCCAGAACCATGTTCTGGACACGCCGGTACCACCTGCCGAGTATGCCGGAACCAGCTGATCCACTCCCCAGAACCACCTACTGGACACGCCAAAATCAACTGCCGGCTATGCCAGAACCACACGGCAGACACTCCGGAATCACATGCCAGGCATTCCGGAACCACCTCTCAGAGGTGCCAGAACCACATGCCGGAGACTCCGGAATCACCTGCCGGGCATGCCGGAACCACCTCTCAGACGTGCCAGAACCATGTGCCGGACACGCCGGAACCACCTGCCGAGTATGCCGGAACCACCTGCTCCACTCCCCAGAACCACCTGCTGGACACGCCAAAATCACCTGCCGGCTACGCCAGAACCACTCGGCAGACACTCCGGAACCACCTCCAGGACAGACCGGAACCAGCTGCCGGACACGCCGGGACCACCTGCCTGACTCGCCAGAACCGCCTGCCGGACACGCCAGAATCACCAGCCGGCTACGCCACAACCACTTGTCGGACACTCCGGAATCAGCTGCCGGGCATGCTGGAACCACCTCTCAGAGGTGCCACAACCACATGCCGGAGACGGCGGAAGCACCTGCCGAGAATGCCGGAAGTTCCTGATCCACTCCCCAGAACCACCTGCCGGACACGCCAAAATCACCTGCCGGCTACGCCAGAACCACTCGGCGGACACTCCAGAATCACCTGCCGGGCATGCCAGCACAACCTCTCAGAAGTGCCAGAAGCACGTGCCGGACAGGCCGGAACCATCTCCCGGACAGACCGGAAACACAGGAAACACTCGCCGGAACCACCTGCTTGACTCACCGGTCCCACCTGCCGGACACGCCGAAATCACCTGCCCGCTACACCAGAACCACTTGGTGGACAAGCCGGAATCACGTGAAGGGCATGCCGACACAACCTCTCAGACGTGCCAGAACCTCGTGCCGGACACCCCAGAACCACCTGCTGGACAGACCGGAACCACCTGCCGGACACGCCAGAACCACCGGCTCGACTCGCCGCAACCATTGCCGGACATGCAAAATCACCTGCCGGCTACGCCAGAACCACTTGGCGAACACTCCGGAATCACCTGCCGGGCATGGCGGAACCACCTCTCAGACATGCCGGAACCACATGCCAATGACACCGGAAGCACCTGCCGAGCACGCCAGAACCACCTGCTCGACTCGCCAAAACCACCTGCTGGACACGCCAAAATCACCTGCCGGCTACGCCACAACCATTTGGTGAACACTTCGGAATCACCTGCCGGGCTGGCTGGAACCACCTGCCGGTCACGCCAACATCACCTGCCAGCTATGCCAGAACCACTTGGCGGACACCATGGAAACACCTGTCGGGCCGGCCGGAACCACCTCTCAGACGTGCCAGAACCATGTGCCTGAGATGCCGGAACCACACCCCGAACAGACCGAAACCACCTGCCAGACCCGCCTGAACCACCTGCCGAGCACGCCGGAACCACCTACTCGACTCGCCGGAACCACCTACCTGACATGCCAAAATCACCTGCCGGGTATGCCAGAACCACTTGGTGGACACTCCGGAATCATCCGCCGGACATGCCAGAACCAGCTCTCAGACACACCAGAACCACGTGCCGGACACGCCGGAAGCACATGTTGAGCATGCCTGAGCCACATGCTCCACTTGCAAGAAACACCTGCCAGACACGCCAAAATCACCTGCCGGGTACGCCAGAACCACGTGGTGGACACTCCGGAATCACCTGTCGGGCATGCCGGAACCACCTCTCAGACGTGCCATAACCTCGTGCTGGACACGCCAGAACCACCTGCCGGACAGACCGGAACCACCTCCCGGACACGCCGGAACCACCAGCTCGACTCGCCGGAACCACCGCCGGACATGCAAAATCACCTGCCGGCTACGCCAGAACCACGTGGCGAACACTCCCGAATCAGCTGCCGGGCATGCCCTAACCACCTATCAGGCTTGCCAGAACCATGTTCCGGACACGCCGGTACCACCTGCCGAGTATGCCGGAACCACCTGATCCACTCCCCAGAACCACCTGCTGGACACGCCAGAATCACCTGCCGTCTACGCCAGAACCACTCGGCAGGCACTCCGGAACCACCTGCCGGGCATGCCGGAACCACCTCTCAGAGGTGCCAGAACCACATGCCGGACACTCCGGAATCACCTGCCGGGCATGCCCGAACCATCTCTAAGACGTGCCAGAACCATGTTCCGGACACGCCGCTACCACCTGCCGAGCTCGCCGGAACCACCTGCTGGACACGCCAAAATCACCTGCCGGCTACGCCAGAACCACTTGGCGGACACTCCAGAATCACCTGCCGGGCTTGCTGGAACCACCTGCCGGTCACGCCAACATCACCTGCCAGCTACGCCAGAACCACTTGGCAGACACTCCGGAAACATCTGTCGGGCTGGCCGCAACCACCTCTCAAACGTGCCAGAACCATGTGCCTGAGATGCCGGAACCACAACCCGAACAGACCGAAACCACCTGCCAGACCCGCCTGAACCCCCTGGCGAGCACGCCTGATCCACCTGTTCAACTAGCCGGAACCACCTTCCTGACACGCCAAAATCACCTGCCAGGTATACCAGAACCACTTGGTGGACACTCTGGAATCATCTTCCGGACATGCCAGAACCAGCTCTCAGAACACCAGAAGCACGTGCCAGAGACGCCGGAAGCACCAGCTGAGCATGCCTGAGCCACCTGCACGACTCGCAAGAAACACCTGTCGGACAGGCCAAAATCACCTGCCGGGTACGCCAGAAACACTTGGCGGCCACTCCGGAATCACCTGTCGGGCATGCCGGAACCACCTCTCAGACTTGCCAGAACCATGTTCTGGACACGCCGGTACCACCTGCCGAGTATGCCGGAACCAGCTGATCCACTCCCCAGAACCACCTACTGGACACGCCAAAATCAACTGCCGGCTATGCCAGAACCACACGGCAGACACTCCGGAATCACATGCCAGGCATTCCGGAACCACCTCTCAGAGGTGCCAGAACCACATGCCGGAGACTCCGGAATCACCTGCCGGGCATGCCGGAACCACCTATCAAAGGTGCCAGAACCACATGCCGGAGACTCTGGAATCACCTGCCGGGCATGCCGGAACCTTCTCTCAGACGTGCCACAACCACGTGCCGGAGAGACCGGAAGCACCTGCCGAGCTCTCCGGAACCACCTGCTGGACATGCCGGAACCACCTGCCGAGCACGCCGGAACCACCTGCTCGACTCACCAGAGCCACCTGCCGGACACACCAGAAACACCTGCGGGGTACGCCAGAACCACTTGGAGGACTCTCCAGGATCACCTGACGGGCATGCCGGAACCACCTCTCAGACGTGCCAGAACCATGTGCCGGACACGCCGGAACCACCTGCCGAGTATGCCGGAACCACCTGCTCCACTCCCCAGAACCACCTGCTGGACACGCCAAAATCACCTGCCGGCTACGCCAGAACCACTCGGCAGACACTCCGGAACCACCTCCAGGACAGACCGGAACCAGCTGCCGGACACGCCGGGACCACCTGCCTGACTCGCCAGAACCGCCTGCCGGACACGCCAGAATCACCAGCCGGCTACGCCACAACCACTTGTCGGACACTCCGGAATCAGCTGCCGGGCATGCTGGAACCACCTCTCAGAGGTGCCACAACCACATGCCGGAGACGGCGGAAGCACCTGCCGAGAATGCCGGAAGTTCCTGATCCACTCCCCAGAACCACCTGCCGGACACGCCAAAATCACCTGCCGGCTACGCCAGAACCACTCGGCGGACACTCCAGAATCACCTGCCGGGCATGCCAGCACAACCTCTCAGAAGTGCCAGAAGCACGTGCCGGACAGGCCGGAACCATCTCCCGGACAGACCGGAAACACAGGAAACACTCGCCGGAACCACCTGCTTGACTCACCGGTCCCACCTGCCGGACACGCCAAAATCACCTGCCCGCTACACCAGAACCACTTGGTGGACAAGCCGGAATCACGTGAAGGGCATGCCGACACAACCTCTCAGACGTGCCAGAACCTCGTGCCGGACACCCCAGAACCACCTGCTGGACAGACCGGAACCACCTGCCGGACACGCCAGAACCACCGGCTCGACTCGCCGCAACCATTGCCGGACATGCAAAATCACCTGCCGGCTACGCCAGAACCACTTGGCGAACACTCCGGAATCACCTGCCGGGCATGGCGGAACCACCTCTCAGACATGCCGGAACCACATGCCAATGACACCGGAAGCACCTGCCGAGCACGCCAGAACCACCTGCTCGACTCGCCAAAACCACCTGCTGGACACGCCAAAATCACCTGCCGGCTACGCCACAACCATTTGGTGAACACTTCGGAATCACCTGCCGGGCTGGCTGGAACCACCTGCCGGTCACGCCAACATCACCTGCCAGCTATGCCAGAACCACTTGGCGGACACCATGGAAACACCTGTCGGGCCGGCCGGAACCAACTCTCAGACGTGCCAGAACCATGTGCCTGAGATGCCGGAACCACACCCCGAACAGACCGAAACCACCTGCCAGACCCGCCTGAACCACCTGCCGAGCACGCCGGAACCACCTACTCGACTCGCCGGAACCACCTACCTGACACGCCAAAATCACCTGCCGGGTATGCCAGAACCACTTGGTGGACACTCCGGAATCATCCGCCGGACATGCCAGAACCAGCTCTCAGACACACCAGAACCACGTGCCGGACACGCCGGAAGCACGTGCTGAGCATGCCTGAGCCACATGCTCGACTTGCAAGAAACACCTGCCAGACACGCCAAAATCACCTGCCGGGTACGCCAGAACCACGTGGCGGACACTCCGGAATCACCTGTCGGGCATGCCGGAACCACCTCTGAGACGTGCCATAACCTCGTGCCGGACACGCCAGAACCCGCTGCCGGACAGACCGGTACCACCTGCCTAGTATGCCGGAACCAGCTGATCCACTCCCCAGAACCACCTACTGGACACGCCAAAATCAACTGCCGGCTATGCCAGAACCACACGGCAGACACTCTGGAATCACATGCCAGGCATTCCGGAACCACCTCTCAGAGGTGCCAGAACCACATGCCGGAGACTCCGGAATCACCTGCCGGGCATGCCGGAACCACCTATCAAAGGTGCCAGAACCACATGCCGGAGACTCTGGAATCACCTGCCGGGCATGCCGGAACCTTCTCTCAGACGTGCCACAACCACGTGCCGGAGAGACCGGAAGCACCTGCCGAGCTCTCCGGAACCACCTGCTGGACATGCCAGAACCACCTGCCTCACAGGCCAAGATCATATGCCGGCTACGCCAAAACCACTGGGTGGACACTCCAGAATCACCTTGCGGGCATGCCGGAACCACGTCATGGACAGACGGCAAACACCTGCCGGACCTGCCGGAACCACCTGCCGAGCACGCCGGAACCACCTGCTCGACTCACCAGAGCCACCTGCCGGACACACCAGAAACACCTGCGGGGTACGCCAGAACCACTTGGAGGACTCTCCGGGATCACCTGCCGGGCATGCCAGAACCACCTCACAGACGTGCCAGAACCATGTGCCGGACATGCCGGAACCACCTGCCGAGTATGCCGGAACCAGCTGATCCACTCCCCAGAACCACCTACTGGACACGCCAAAATCAACTGCCGGCTATGCCAGAACCACACGGCAGACACTCCGGAATCACATGCCAGGCATTCCGGAACCACCTCTCAGAGGTGCCAGAACCACATGCCGGAGACTCCGGAATCACCTGCCGGGCATGCCGGAACCACCTCTCAGACGTGCCAGAACCATGTGCCGGACACGCCGGAACCACCTGCCGAGTATGCCGGAACCACCTGCTCCACTCCCCAGAACCACCTGCTGGACACGCCAAAATCACCTGCCGGCTACGCCAGAACCACTCGGCAGACACTCCGGAACCACCTCCAGGACAGACCGGAACCAGCTGCCGGACACGCCGGGACCACCTGCCTGACTCGCCAGAACCGCCTGCCGGACACGCCAGAATCACCAGCCGGCTACGCCACAACCACTTGTCGGACACTCCGGAATCAGCTGCCGGGCATGCTGGAACCACCTCTCAGAGGTGCCACAACCACATGCCGGAGACGGCGGAAGCACCTGCCGAGAATGCCGGAAGTTCCTGATCCACTCCCCAGAACCACCTGCCGGACACGCCAAAATCACCTGCCGGCTACGCCAGAACCACTCGGCGGACACTCCAGAATCACCTGCCGGGCATGCCAGCACAACCTCTCAGAAGTGCCAGAAGCACGTGCCGGACAGGCCGGAACCATCTCCCGGACAGACCGGAAACACAGGAAACACTCGCCGGAACCACCTGCTTGACTCACCGGTCCCACCTGCCGGACACGCCGAAATCACCTGCCCGCTACACCAGAACCACTTGGTGGACAAGCCGGAATCACGTGAAGGGCATGCCGACACAACCTCTCAGACGTGCCAGAACCTCGTGCCGGACACCCCAGAACCACCTGCTGGACAGACCGGAACCACCTGCCGGACACGCCAGAACCACCGGCTCGACTCGCCGCAACCATTGCCGGACATGCAAAATCACCTGCCGGCTACGCCAGAACCACTTGGCGAACACTCCGGAATCACCTGCCGGGCATGGCGGAACCACCTCTCAGACATGCCGGAACCACATGCCAATGACACCGGAAGCACCTGCCGAGCACGCCAGAACCACCTGCTCGACTCGCCAAAACCACCTGCTGGACACGCCAAAATCACCTGCCGGCTACGCCACAACCATTTGGTGAACACTTCGGAATCACCTGCCGGGCTGGCTGGAACCACCTGCCGGTCACGCCAACATCACCTGCCAGCTATGCCAGAACCACTTGGCGGACACCATGGAAACACCTGTCGGGCCGGCCGGAACCACCTCTCAGACGTGCCAGAACCATGTGCCTGAGATGCCGGAACCACACCCCGAACAGACCGAAACCACCTGCCAGACCAGCCTGAACCACCTGCCGAGCACGCCGGAACCACCTACTCGACTCGCCGGAACCACCTACCTGACATGCCAAAATCACCTGCCGGGTATGCCAGAACCACTTGGTGGACACTCCGGAATCATCCGCCGGACATGCCAGAACCAGCTCTCAGACACACCAGAACCACGTGCCGGACACGCCGGAAGCACATGCTGAGCATGCCTGAGCCACATGCTCCACTTGCAAGAAACACCTGCCAGACACGCCAAAATCACCTGCCGGGTACGCCAGAACCACGTGGCGGACACTCCGGAATCACCTGTCGGGCATGCCGGAACCACCTCTCAGACGTGCCATAACCTCGTGCTGGACACGCCAGAACCACCTGCCGGACAGACCGGAACCACCTCCCGGACACGCCGGAACCACCAGCTCGACTCGCCGGAACCACCGCCGGACATGCAAAATCACCTGCCGGCTACGCCAGAACCACGTGGCGAACACTCCCGAATCAGCTGCCGGGCATGCCCTAACCACCTATCAGGCTTGCCAGAACCATGTTCCGGACACGCCGGTACCACCTGCCGAGTATGCCGGAACCACCTGATCCACTCCCCAGAACCACCTGCTGGACACGCCAGAATCACCTGCCGTCTACGCCAGAACCACTCGGCAGGCACTCCGGAACCACCTGCCGGGCATGCCGGAACCACCTCTCAGAGGTGCCAGAACCACATGCCGGACACTCCGGAATCACCTGCCGGGCATGCCCGAACCATCTCTAAGACGTGCCAGAACCATGTTCCGGACACGCCGCTACCACCTGCCGAGCTCGCCGGAACCACCTGCTGGACACGCCAAAATCACCTGCCGGCTACGCCAGAACCACTTGGCGGACACTCCAGAATCACCTGCCGGGCTTGCTGGAACCACCTGCCGGTCACGCCAACATCACCTGCCAGCTACGCCAGAACCACTTGGCAGACACTCCGGAAACATCTGTCGGGCTGGCCGCAACCACCTCTCAAACGTGCCAGAACCATGTGCCTGAGATGCCGGAACCACAACCCGAACAGACCGAAACCACCTGCCAGACCCGCCTGAACCCCCTGGCGAGCACGCCTGATCCACCTGTTCAACTAGCCGGAACCACCTTCCTGACACGCCAAAATCACCTGCCAGGTATACCAGAACCACTTGGTGGACACTCTGGAATCATCTTCCGGACATGCCAGAACCAGCTCTCAGAACACCAGAAGCACGTGCCAGAGACGCCGGAAGCACCAGCTGAGCATGCCTGAGCCACCTGCACGACTCGCAAGAAACACCTGTCGGACAGGCCAAAATCACCTGCCGGGTACGCCAGAAACACTTGGCGGCCACTCCGGAATCACCTGTCGGGCATGCCGGAACCACCTCTCAGACTTGCCAGAACCATGTTCTGGACACGCCGGTACCACCTGCCGAGTATGCCGGAACCAGCTGATCCACTCCCCAGAACCACCTACTGGACACGCCAAAATCAACTGCCGGCTATGCCAGAACCACACGGCAGACACTCCGGAATCACATGCCAGGCATTCCGGAACCACCTCTCAGAGGTGCCAGAACCACATGCCGGAGACTCCGGAATCACCTGCCGGGCATGCCGGAACCACCTATCA
Organism: Equus caballus; assembly: GCF_041296265.1. Taxonomy (NCBI): domain Eukaryota; kingdom Metazoa; phylum Chordata; class Mammalia; order Perissodactyla; family Equidae; genus Equus; species Equus caballus. The sequence continues at coordinate 35,988,050 of NC_091689.1, forward strand.
AAGGTGCCAGAACCACATGCCGGAGACTCTGGAATCACCTGCCGGGCATGCCGGAACCTTCTCTCAGACGTGCCACAACCACGTGCCGGAGAGACCGGAAGCACCTGCCGAGCTCTCCGGAACCACCTGCTGGACATGCCGGAACCACCTGCCGAGCACGCCGGAACCACCTGCTCGACTCACCAGAGCCACCTGCCGGACACACCAGAAACACCTGCGGGGTACGCCAGAACCACTTGGAGGACTCTCCAGGATCACCTGACGGGCATGCCGGAACCACCTCTCAGACGTGCCAGAACCATGTGCCGGACACGCCGGAACCACCTGCCGAGTATGCCGGAACCACCTGCTCCACTCCCCAGAACCACCTGCTGGACACGCCAAAATCACCTGCCGGCTACGCCAGAACCACTCGGCAGACACTCCGGAACCACCTCCAGGACAGACCGGAACCAGCTGCCGGACACGCCGGGACCACCTGCCTGACTCGCCAGAACCGCCTGCCGGACACGCCAGAATCACCAGCCGGCTACGCCACAACCACTTGTCGGACACTCCGGAATCAGCTGCCGGGCATGCTGGAACCACCTCTCAGAGGTGCCACAACCACATGCCGGAGACGGCGGAAGCACCTGCCGAGAATGCCGGAAGTTCCTGATCCACTCCCCAGAACCACCTGCCGGACACGCCAAAATCACCTGCCGGCTACGCCAGAACCACTCGGCGGACACTCCAGAATCACCTGCCGGGCATGCCAGCACAACCTCTCAGAAGTGCCAGAAGCACGTGCCGGACAGGCCGGAACCATCTCCCGGACAGACCGCAAACACAGGAAACACTCGCCGGAACCACCTGCTTGACTCACCGGTCCCACCTGCCGGACACGCCAAAATCACCTGCCCGCTACACCAGAACCACTTGGTGGACAAGCCGGAATCACGTGAAGGGCATGCCGACACAACCTCTCAGACGTGCCAGAACCTCGTGCCGGACACCCCAGAACCACCTGCTGGACAGACCGGAACCACCTGCCGGACACGCCAGAACCACCGGCTCGACTCGCCGCAACCATTGCCGGACATGCAAAATCACCTGCCGGCTACGCCAGAACCACTTGGCGAACAATCCGGAATCACCTGCCGGGCATGGCGGAACCACCTCTCAGACATGCCGGAACCACATGACAATGACACCGGAAGCACCTGCCGAGCACGCCAGAACCACCTGCTCGACTCGCCAAAACCACCTGCTGGACACGCCAAAATCACCTGCCGGCTACGCCACAACCATTTGGTGAACACTTCGGAATCACCTGCCGGGCTGGCTGGAACCACCTGCCGGTCACGCCAACATCACCTGCCAGCTATGCCAGAACCACTTGGCGGACACCATGGAAACACCTGTCGGGCCGGCCGGAACCAACTCTCAGACGTGCCAGAACCATGTGCCTGAGATGCCGGAACCACACCCCGAACAGACCGAAACCACCTGCCAGACCCGCCTGAACCACCTGCCGAGCACGCCGGAACCACCTACTCGACTCGCCGGAACCACCTACCTGACACGCCAAAATCACCTGCCGGGTATGCCAGAACCACTTGGTGGACACTCCGGAATCATCCGCCGGACATGCCAGAACCAGCTCTCAGACACACCAGAACCACGTGCCGGACACGCCGGAAGCACGTGCTGAGCATGCCTGAGCCACATGCTCGACTTGCAAGAAACACCTGCCAGACACGCCAAAATCACCTGCCGGGTACGCCAGAACCACGTGGCGGACACTCCGGAATCACCTGTCGGGCATGCCGGAACCACCTCTGAGACGTGCCATAACCTCGTGCCGGACACGCCAGAACCCGCTGCCGGACAGACCGGTACCACCTGCCTAGTATGCCGGAACCAGCTGATCCACTCCCCAGAACCACCTACTGGACACGCCAAAATCAACTGCCGGCTATGCCAGAACCACACGGCAGACACTCTGGAATCACATGCCAGGCATTCCGGAACCACCTCTCAGAGGTGCCAGAACCACATGCCGGAGACTCCGGAATCACCTGCCGGGCATGCCGGAACCACCTATCAAAGGTGCCAGAACCACATGCCGGAGACTCTGGAATCACCTGCCGGGCATGCCGGAACCTTCTCTCAGACGTGCCACAACCACGTGCCGGAGAGACCGGAAGCACCTGCCGAGCTCTCCGGAACCACCTGCTGGACATGCCGGAACCACCTGCCTCACAGGCCAAAATCATATGCCGGCTACGCCAAAACCACTGGGTGGACACTCCAGAATCACCTTGCGGGCATGCCGGAACCACGTCATGGACAGACGGCAAACACCTGCCGGACCTGCCGGAACCACCTGCCGAGCACGCCGGAACCACCTGCTCGACTCACCAGAGCCACCTGCCGGACACACCAGAAACACCTGCGGGGTACGCCAGAACCACTTGGAGGACTCTCCGGGATCACCTGCCGGGCATGCCAGAACCACCTCACAGACGTGCCAGAACCATGTGCCGGACATGCCGGAACCACCTGCCGAGTATGCCGGAACCAGCTGATCCACTCCCCAGAACCACCTACTGGACACGCCAAAATCAACTGCCGGCTATGCCAGAACCACACGGCAGACACTCCGGAATCACATGCCAGGCATTCCGGAACCACCTCTCAGAGGTGCCAGAACCACATGCCGGAGACTCCGGAATCACCTGCCGGGCATGCCGGAACCACCTCTCAGACGTGCCAGAACCATGTGCCGGACACGCCGGAACCACCTGCCGAGTATGCCGGAACCACCTGCTCCACTCCCCAGAACCACCTGCTGGACACGCCAAAATCACCTGCCGGCTACGCCAGAACCACACGGCAGACACTCCGGAACCACCTCCAGGACAGACCGGAACCAGCTGCCGGACACGCTGGGACCACCTGCTTGACTCGCCAGAACCGCCTGCCGGACACGCCAGAATCACCAGCCGGCTACGCCACAACCACTTGTCGGACACTCCGGAATCAGCTGCCGGGCATGCTGGAACCACCTCTCAGAGGTGCCACAACCACATGCCGGAGACGGCGGTAGCACCTGCCGAGAATGCCGGAAGTTCCTGATCCACTCCCCAGAACCACCTGCCGGACACGCCAAAATCACCTGCCGGCTACGCCAGAACCACTCGGCGGACACTCCAGAATCACCTGCCGGGCATGCCAGCACAACCTCTCAGAAGTGCCAGAAGCACGTGCCGGACAGGCCGGAACCATCTCCCGGACAGACCGGAAACACAGGAAACACTCGCCGGAACCACCTGCTTGACTCACCGGTCCCACCTGCCGGACACGCCAAAATCACCTGCCCGCTACACCAGAACCACTTGGTGGACAAGCCGGAATCACGTGAAGGGCATGCCGACACAACCTCTCAGACGTGCCAGAACCTCGTGCCGGACACCCCAGAACCACCTGCTGGACAGACCGGAACCACCTTCCGGACACGCCGGAACCACCGGCTCGACTCGCCGGAACCATTGCCGGACATGCAAAATCACCTGCCGGCTACGCCAGAACCACTTGGCGAACAATCCGGAATCACCTGCCGGGCATGGCAGAACCACCTCTCAGACATGCCGGAACCACATGCCAATGACACCGGAAGCACCTGCCGAGCACGCCAGAACCACCTGCTAGACTCGCCAAAACCACCTGCTGGACACGCCAAAATCACCTGCCGGCTACGCCACAACCATTTGGTGAACACTTCGGAATCACCTGCCGGGCTGGCTGGAACCACCTGCCGGTCACGCCAACATCACCTGCCAGCTATGCCAGAACCACTTGGCGGACACCATGGAAACACCTGTCGGGCCGGCCGGAACCACCTCTCAGACGTGCCAGAACCATGTGCCTGAGATGCCGGAACCACACCCCGAACAGACCGAAACCACCTGCCCGACCCGCCTGAACCACCTGCCGAGCACGCCGGAACCACCTACTCGACTCGCCGGAACCACCTACCTGACACGCCAAAATCACCTGCCGGGTATGCCAGAACCACTTGGTGGACACTCCGGAATCATCCTCCGGACATGCCAGAACCAGCTCTCATACACACCAGAACTACGTGCCGGACACGCCGGAAGCACGTGCTGAGCATGCCTGAGCCACATGCTCGACTTGCAAGAAACACCTGCCAGACACGCCAAAATCACCTGCCGGGTACGCCAGAACCACGTGGCGGACACTCCGGAAGCACCTGTCGGGCATGCCGGAACCACCTCTCAGACGTGCCAGAACCTCGTGCCGGACACGCCAGAACCACCTGCCGGACAGACCGGAACAACCTGCCGGACACGCCGGAACCAACAGCTTGACTCGCCGGAACCACCGCCGGACATGCAAAATCACGTGCCGGCTACGCCAGAACCACTTGGCGAACACTCCCGAATCAGCTGCCGGGCATGCCGGAACCACCTATCAGGCTTGCCAGAACCATGTTCCGGACACGCCGGTACCACCTGCCGAGTATGCCGGAACCACCTGATCCACTCCCCAGAACCACCTGCTGGACACGCCAGAATCACCTGCCGTCTACGCCAGAACCACTCGGCAGACACTCCGGAACCACCTGCCGGGCATGCCGGAACCACCTCTCAGAGGTGCCAGAACCACATGCCGGACACTCCGGAATCACCTGCTGGGCATGCCGGAACCATCTCTCAGACGTGCCAGAACCATGTTCCGGACACGCCGCTACCACCTGCCGAGCTCGCCGGAACCACCTGCTGGACACGCAAAAATCACCTGCCGGCTACGCCAGAACCACTTGGCGGATACTCGAGAATCACCTGCCGGGCTTGCTGGAACCACCTGCCGGTCACGCCAACATCACCTGCCGGCTACGCCAGAGCCACTTGGCGGACACTCCGGAAACACCTGTCAGGCTGGCCGCAACCACCTCTCACACGTGCCAGAACCATGTGCCTGAGATGCCGGAACCACACCCCGAACAGACCGAAAACACCTGCCAGACCCGCCTGAACCCCCTGGCGAGCACGCCTGATCCACCTGTTCAACTAGCCGGAACCACCTTCCTGACACGCCAAAATCACCTGCCAGGTATACCAGAACCACTTGGTGGACACTCTGGAATCATCTACCGGACATGCCAGAACCAGCTCTCAGACACACCAGAACCACGTGCCAGAGACGCCGGAAGCACCAGCTGAGCATGCCTGAGCCACCTGCACGACTCGCAAGAAACACCTGTCGGACAGGCCAAAATCACCTGCCGGGTACGTCAGAAACACTTGGCGGACACTCCGGAATCACCTGTCGGGCAGGCCGGAACCACCTGCCAAGCACTCGGAACCACCTGCTCGACTCACCAGAGCCACCTGCCGGACACACCAGAAACACCTGCGGGGTACGCCAGAACCACTTGGAGGACTCTCCGGGATCACCTGCCGGGCATGCCGGAACCACCTCTCAGACGTGCCAGAACCATCTTCTGGACACGCCGGTACCACCTGCCGAGTATGCCGGAACCAGCTGATCCACTCCCCAGAACCACCTACTGGACACGCCAAAATCAACTGCCGGCTATGCCAGAACCACACGGCAGACACTCCGGAATCACATGCCAGGCATTCCGGAACAACCTCTCAGAGGTGCCAGAACCACATGCCGGAGACTCCGGAATCACCTGCCGGGCATGCCGGAACCACCTATCAAAGGTGCCAGAACCACATGCCGGAGACTCTGGAATCACCTGCCGGGCATGCCGGAACCTTCTCTCAGACGTGCCACAACCACGTGCCGGAGAGACCGGAAGCACCTGCCGAGCTCTCCGGAACCACCTGCTGGACATGCCGGAACCACCTGCCTCACAGGCCAAAATCATATGCCGGCTACGCCAAAACCACTGGGTGGACACTCCAGAATCACCTTGCGGGCATGCCGGAACCACGTCATGGACAGACGGCAAACACCTGCCAGACCTGCCGGAACCACCTGCCGAGCACGCCGGAACCACCTGCTCGACTCACCAGAGCCACCTGCCGGACACACCAGAAACACCTGCGGGGTACGCCAGAACCACTTGGAGGACTCTCCAGGATCACCTGCCGGGCATGCCGGAACCACCTCTCAGACGTGCCAGAACCATGTGCCGGACACGCCGGAACCACCTGCCGAGTATGCCGGAACCACCTGCTCCACTCCCCAGAACCACCTGCTGGACACGCCAAAATCACCTGCCGGCTACGCCAGAACCACTCGGCAGACACTCCGGAACCACCTCCAGGACAGACCGGAACCAGCTGCCGGACACGCCGGGACCACCTGCTTGACTCGCCAGAACCGCCTGCCGGACACGCAAGAATCACCAGCCGGCTACGCCACAACCACTTGTCGGACACTCCGGAATCAGCTGCCGGGCATGCTGGAACCACCTCTCAGAGGTGCCACAACCACATGCCGGAGACGGCGGAAGCACCTGCCGAGAATGCCGGAAGTTCCTGATCCACTCCCCAGAACCACCTGCCGGACACGCCAAAATCACCTGCCGGCTACGCCAGAACCACTCGGCGGACACTCCAGAATCACCTGCCGGGCATGCCAGCACAACCTCTCAGAAGTGCCAGAAGCACGTGCCGGACAGGCCGGAACCATCTCCCGGACAGACCGGAAACACAGGAAACACTCGCCGGAACCACCTGCTTGACTCACCGGTCCCACCTGCCGGACACGCCAAAATCACCTGCCCGCTACACCAGAACCACTTGGTGGACAAGCCGGAATCACGTGAAGGGCATGCCGACACAACCTCTCAGACGTGCCAGAACCTCGTGCCGGACACCCCAGAACCACCTGCTGGACAGACCGGAACCACCTTCCGGACACGCCAGAACCACCGGCTCGACTCGCCGGAACCATTGCCGGAAATGCAAAATCACCTGCCGGCTACGCCAGAACCACTTGGCGAACAATCCGGAATCACCTGTCGGGCATGGCGGAACCACCTCTCAGACATGCCGGAACCACATGCCAATGACACCGGAAGCACCTGCCGAGCACGCCAGAACCACCTGCTCGACTCGCCAAAACCACCTGCTGGACACGCCAAAATCACCTGCCGGCTACGCCACAACCATTTGGTGAACACTTCGGAATCACCTGCCGGGCTGGCTGGAACCACCTGCCGGTCACGCCAACATCACCTGCCAGCTATGCCAGAACCACTTGGCGGACACCATGGAAACACCTGTCGGGCCGGCCGGAACCACCTCTCAGACGTGCCAGAACCATGTGCCTGAGATGCCGGAACCACACCCCGAACAGACCGTAACCACCCGCCAGACCCGCCTGAACCACCTGCCGAGCACGCCGGAACCACCTACTCGACTCGCCGGAACCACCTACCTGACACGCCAAAATCACCTGCCGGGTATGCCAGAACCACTTGGTGGACACTCCGGAATCATCTGCCGGACATGCCAGAACCAGCTCTCAGACACACCAGAACCACGTGCCGGACACGCCGGAAGCACGTGCTGAGCATGCCTCAGCCACATGCTCGACTTGCAAGAAACACCTGCCAGACACACCAAAATCACCTGCCGGGTACGCCAGAACCACGTGGCGGACACTCCGGAATCACCTGTCGGGCATGCCGGAACCACCTCTCAGACGTGCCAGAACCTCGTGCCGGACACGCCAGAACGACCTGCCGGACAGACCGGAACCACCTGCCGGACACGCCGGAACCACCAGCTTGACTCGCCGGAACCACCGCCGGACATGCAAAATCAACTGCTGGCTACGCCAGAACCACTTGGCGAACACTCCCGAATCAGCTGCCGGGCATGCCGGAACCACCTATCAGGCTTGCCAGAACCATGTTCCGGACACGCCGGTACCACCTGCCGAGTATGCCGGAACCACCTGATCCACTCCCCAGAACCACCTGCTGGACACGCCAGAATCACCTGCCGTCTACGCCAGAACCACTCGGCAGACACTCCGTAACCAACTGCCGGGCATGCCGGAACCACCTCTCAGAGGTGCCAGAACCACATGCCGGACACTCCGGAATCACCTGCCTGGCATGCCGGAACCATCTCTCAGACGTGCCAGAACCATGTTCCGGACACGCCGCTACCACCTGCCGAGCTCGCAGGAACCACCTACCTGACACGCCAAAATCACCTGCCGGGTATGCCAGAACCACTTGGTGGACACTCCGGAATCATCTGCCGGACATGCCAGAACCAGCTCTCAGACACACCAGAACCACGTGCCGGACACGCCGGAAGCACGTGCTGAGCATGCCTGAGCCACATGCTCGACTTGCAAGAAACACCTGCCAGACACGCCAAAATCACCTGCTGGGTATGCCAGAACCACGTGGCGGACACTCCGGAATCACCTTTCGGGCATGCCGGAACCACCTCTCAGACGTGCCAGAACCTCGTGCCGGACACCCCAGAACCACCTGCTGGACAGACCGGAACCACCTTCCGGACACGCCAGAACCACCGGCTCGACTCGCCGGAACCATTGCCGGACATGCAAAATCACCTGCCGGCTACGCCAGAACCACTTGGCGAACACTCCGGAATCACCTGCCGGGCATGGCGGAACCACCTCTCAGACATGCCGGAACCACATGCCAATGACACCGGAAGCACCTGCCGAGCACGCCAGAACCACCTGCTCGACTCGCCAAAACCACCTGCTGGACTCGCCAAAATCACCTGCCGGCTACGCCACAACCATTTGGTGAACACTTCGGAATCATCTGCCGGGCTGGCTGGAACCACCTGCCGGTCACGCCAACATCACCTGCCAGCTATGCCAGAACCACTTGGCGGACACCATGGAAACACCTGTCGGGCCGGCCGGAACCACCTCTCAGACGTGCCAGAACCATGTGCCTGAGATGCCGGAACCACACCCCGAACAGACCGAAACCACCTGCCAGACCCGCCTGAACCACCTGCCGAGCACGCCGGAACCACCTACTCGACTCGCCGGAACCACCTACCTGACACGCCAAAATCACCTGCCGGGTATGCCAGAACCACTTGGTGGACACTCCGGAATCATCTGCCGGACATGCCAGAACCAGCTCTCAGACACACCAGAACCACATGCCGGACACGCCGGAAGCACGTGCTGAGCATGCCTAAGCCACATGCTCGACTTGCAAGAAACACCTGCCAGACACGCCAAAATCACCAGCCGGGTACGCCAGAACCACGTGCCGGACACTCCGGAATCACCTGTCGGGCATGCCGGAACCACCTCTCAGACGTGCCAGAACCTCGTGCCGGACACGCCAGAACCACCTGCCGGACAGACCGGAACCACCTGCAGGACACGCCGGAACCACCATCTTGACTCGCCGGAACCACCGCCGGACATGCAAAATCACCTGCCGGCTACGCCAGAACCACTTGGCGAACACTCCCGAATCAGCTGCCGGGCTTGCTGGAACCACCCGCCAGTCACGCCAACATCAACTGCCAGCTACGCCAGAACCACTTGGCAGACACTCCGGAAACACCTGTCGGGCTGGCCGCAACCACCTCTCAGACGTGCCAGAACCATGTGCCTGAGATGCCGGAACCACACCCCGAACAGACCGAAACCACCTGCCAGACCCGCCTGAACCCCCTGGCGAGCACGCCTGATCCACCTGTTCAACTAGCCGGAACCACCTTCCTGACACGCCAAAATCACCTGCCAGGTATACCAGAACCACTTGGTGGACACTCTGGAATCATCTTAAGGACACGCCAGAACCAGCTCTCAGACACACCAGAACCACGTGCCAGAGATGCCGGAAGCACCAGCTGAGCATGCCTGAGCCACCTGCACGACTCGCAAGAAACACCTGTCGGACAGGCCAAAATCACCTGCCGGGTACGCCAGAAACACTTGGCGGACACTCCGGAATCACCTGTCGGGCAGGCTGGAACCACCTGCCGAGCACTCGGAACCACCTGCTCCACTCACCAGAGCCACCTGCCGGACACACCAGAAACACCTGCGGGGTACGCCAGAACCACTTGGAGGACTCTCCGGGATCACCTGCCGGGCATGCCGGAACCACCTCTCAGACGTGCCAGAACCATGTGCCGGACACGCCGGAACCACCTGCCGAGTATGCCGGAACCACCTGCTCCACTCCCCAGAACCACCTGCTGGACACGCCAAAATCACCTGCCGGCTACGCCAGAACCACTCGGCAGACACTCCGGAACCACCTCCAGGACAGACCGGAACCAGCTGCCGGACACGCCGGGACCACCTGCTTGACTCGCCAGAACCACCTGCCGGACATGCCAGAATCACCAGCCGGCTACGCCACAACCACTTGTCGGACACTCCGGAATCAGCTGCCGGGCATGCTGGAACCACCTCTCAGAGGTGCCACAACCACATGCCGGAGACGGCGGAAGCACCTGCCGAGAATGCCGGAAGTTCCTGATCCACTCCCCAGAACCACCTGCCGGACACGCCAAAATCACCTGCCGGCTACACCAGAACCACTCGGCGGACACTCCAGAATCACCTGCCGGGCATGCCAGCACAACCTCTCAGAAGTGCCAGAAGCACGTGCCGGACAGGCCGGAACCATCTCCCGGACAGACCGGAAACACAGGAAACACTCGCCGGAACCACCTGCTTGACTCACCGGTCCCACCTGCCGGACACGCCAAAATCACCTGCCCGCTACACCAGAACCACTTGGTGGACAAGCCGGAAACACGTGAAGGGCATGACGACACAAACTCTCAGACGTGCCAGAACCTCGTGCCGGACACCCCAGAACCACCTGCTGGACAGACCGGAACCACCTGCCGGACACGCCAGAACCACCGGCTCGACTCGCCGGAACCATTGCCGGACATGCAAAATCACCTGCCGGCTACACCAGAACCACTTGGCGAACACTCCGGAATCACCTGCCGGGCATGGCGGAACCACCTCTCAGACATGCCGGAACCACATGCCAATGACACCGGAAGCACCTGCCGAGCACGCCAGAACCACCTGCTCGACTCGCCAAAACCACCTGCTGGACACGCCAAAATCACCTGCCGGCTACGCCACAACCATTTGGTGAACACTTCGGAATCACCTGCCGGGCTGGCTGGAACCACCTGCCGGTCACGCCAACATCACCTGCCAGCTATGCCAGAACCACTTGGCGGAAACCATGGAAACACCTGTCGGGCCGGCCGGAACCACCACACAGACGTGCCAGAACCATGTGCCTGAGATGCCGGAACCACACCCCGAACAGACCGAAACCACCTGCCAGACCCGCCTGAACCACCTGCCGAGCACGCCGGAACCACCTACTCGACTCGCCGGAACCACCTACCTGACACGCCAAAATCACCTGCCGGGTATGCCAGAACCACTTGGTGGACACTCCGGAATCATCTGCCGGACATGCCAGAAGCAGCTCTCACACACACCAGAACTACGTGCCGGACACGCCGGAAGCACGTGCTGAGCATGCCTGAGCCACATGCTCGACTTGCAAGAAACACCTGCCTGACACGCCAAAATCACCTGCCGGGTACGCCAGAACCACGTGACGGACACTCCGGAATCACCTGTCGGGCATGCCGGAACCTCCTCTCAGACGTGCCAGAACCTCGTGCCGGACACGCCAGAACCACCTGCCGGACAGACCGGAACCACCTGCCGGACACGCCGGAACCACCAGCTCGACTCGCCGGAACCACCGCCGGACATGCAAAATCACCTGCCGGCTACGCCAGAACCACTTGGCGAACACTCCCGAATCAGCTGCCGGGCATGCCGGAACCACCTATCAGGCTTGCCAGAACCATGTTCCGGACACGCCGGTACCACCTGCCGAGTATGCCGGAACCACCTGATCCACTCCCCAGATCCACCTGCTGGACACGCCAGAATCACCTGCCGTCTACGCCAGAACCACTCGGCAGAGACTCTGGAACCACCTGCCGGGCATGCCGGAACCACCTCTCAGAGGTGCCAGAACCACATGCCGGACACTCCGGAATCACCTGCCGGGCATGCCGGAACCATCTCTCAGACGTGCCAGAACCATGTTCCGGACACGCCGCTACCACCTGCCGAGCTCGCCGGAACCACCTGCTGGACACGCCAAAATCACCTGCCGGCTACACCAGAACCGCTTGGCGGACACTCCAGAATCACCTGCCGGGCTTGCTGGAACCACCTGCCGTTCACGCCAACATCACCTGCCAGCTACGCCAGAACCACTTGGCAGACACTCCGGAAACACCTGTCGGGCTGGCCGCAACCACCTCTCACACGTGCCAGAACCATGTGCCTGAGATGCCGGAACCACACCCCGAACAGACCGAAACCACCTGCCAGACCCGCCTGAACCCCCTGGCGAGCACGCCTGATCCACCTGTTCTACTAGCCGGAACCACCTTCCTGACACGCCAAAATCACCTGCCAGGTATACCAGAACCACTTGGTGGACACTCTGGAATCATCTTCCGGACATTCCAGAGCCAGCTCTCAGACACACCAGAACCACTTGCCAGAGACGCCGGAAGCACCAGCTGAGCATGCCTGAGCCACCTGCACGACTCGCAAGAAACACCTGTCGGACAGGCCAAAATCACCTGCCGGGTACGCCAGAAACACTTGGCGGACACTCCGGAATCACCTTTCGGGCATGCCGGAACCACATCTCAGACTTGCCAGAACCATGTTCTGGACACGCCGGTACCACCTGCCTAGTATGCCGGAACCAGCTGATCCACTCCCCAGAACCACCTACTGGACACGCCAAAATCAACTGCCGGCTATGCCAGAACCACACGGCAGACACTCTGGAATCACATGCCAGGCATTCCGGAACCACCTCTCAGAGGTGCCAGAACCACATGCCGGAGACTCCGGAATCACCTGCCGGGCATGCCGGAACCACCTATCAAAGGTGCCAGAACCACATGCCGGAGACTCTGGAATCACCTGCCGGGCATGCCGGAACCTTCTCTCAGACGTGCCACAACCACGTGCCGGAGAGACCGGAAGCACCTGCCGAGCTCTCCGGAACCACCTGCTGGACATGCCGGAACCACCTGCCTCACAGGCCAAAATCATATGCCGGCTACGCCAAAACCACTGGGTGGACACTCCAGAATCACCTTGCGGGCATGCCGGAACCACGTCATGGACAGACGGCAAACACCTGCCGGACCTGCCGGAACCACCTGCCGAGCACGCCGGAACCACCAGCTCGACTCACCAGAGCCACCTGCCGGAAACACCAGAAACACCTGCGGGGTACGCCAGAACCACTTGGAGGACTCTCCGGGATCACCTGCCGGGCATGCCGGAACCACCTCTCAGACGTGCCAGAACCATGTGCCGGACACGCCGGAACCACCTGCCGAGTATGCCGGAACCACCTGGTCCACTCCCCAGAACCACCTGCTGGACACGCCAAAATCACCTGCTGGCTACGCCAGAACCACTCGGCAGACACTCCGGAACCACCTCCAGGACAGACCGGAACCAGCTGCCGGACACGCCGGGACCACCTGCTTGACTCGCCAGAACCACCTGCCGGACATGCCAGAATCACCAGCCGGCTACGCCACAACCACTTGTCGGACACTCCGGAATCAGCTGCCGGGCATGCTGGAACCACCTCTCAGAGGTGCCACAACCACATGCCGGAGACGGCGGAAGCACCTGCCGAGAATGCCGGAAGTTCCTGATCCACTCCCCAGAACCACCTGCCGGACACGCCAAAATCACCTGCCGGCTACGCCAGAACCACTCGGCGGACACTCCAGAATCACCTGCCGGGCATGCCAGCACAACCTCTCAGAAGTGCCAGAAGCACGTGCCGGACAGGCCGGAACCATCTCCCGGACAGACCGGAAACACAGGAAACACTCGCCGGAACCACCTGCTTGACTCACCGGTCCCACCTGCCGGTCACGCCAAAATCACCTGCCCGCTACACCAGAACCACTTGGTGGACAAGCCGGAATCACGTGAAGGGCATGCCGACACAACCTCTCAGACGTGCCAGAACCTCGTGCCGGACACCCCAGAACCACCTGCTGGATAGACCGAAACCACCTGCCGGACACGCCAGAACCACCGGCTCGACTTGCCGGAACCATTGCCGGACATGCAAAATCACCTGCCGGCTACGCCAGAACCACTTGGCGAACACTCCGGTATCACCTGCCGGGCATGGCGGAACCACCTCTCAGACATGCCGGAACCACATGCCAATGACACCGGAAGCACCTGCCGAGCACGCCAGAACCACCTGCTCGACTCGCCAAAACCACCTGCTGGACACGCCATAATCACCTGCCGGGTACGCCAGAACCACGTAGCAGACACTCCGGAATCACCAGTCGGTGATTCCGGAATCACGTGAAGGGCATGCCGACACAACCTCTCAGACGTGCCAGAACCTCGTGCCGGACACGCCAGAAGCACCTGCCGGACAGACCCTAACCACCTGCCGGACACGCCGGAACCAACAGCTCGACTCGCCGGAACCACCGCCGGACATGCAAAATCACCTGCCGGCTACGCCAGAACCACTTGGCGAACACTCCCGAATAAGCTGCCGGGCATGCCGGAACCACCTATCAGGCTTGCCAGAACCATGTTCCGGACACGCCGGTACCGCCTGCCGAGTATGCCGGAACCACCTGATCCACACCCCAGAACCACCTGCTGGACACGCCAGAATCACCTGCCGTCTACGCCAGAACCACTCGGCAGAGACTCCGGAACCACCTGCCGGGCATGCCGGAACCACCTCTCAGAGGTGCCAGAACCACATGCCGGACACTCCGGAATCACCTGCCGGGCATGCCGGAACCATCTCTCAGACGTGGTAGAACCATGTTCCGGACACACCGCTACCACCTGCCCAGCTCGCCGGAACCACCTGCTGGACACGCCAAAATCACCTGCCGGCTACGCCAGAACCACTTGGCGGACACTCCAGAATCACCTGCCGGGCTTGCTGGAACCACCTGCCGGTCAAGCCAACATCACCTGCCAGCTACGCCAGAACCACTTGGCGGACACCATGGAAACACCTGTCGGGCTGGCCGCAACCACCTCTCCGACGTGCCAGAACCATGTGCCTGAGATGCCGGAACCACACCCCGAACAGACCGAAACCACCTGCCAGACCCGCCTGAACCCCCTGGCGAGCACGCCTGATCCACCTGTTCAACTAGCCGGAAACACCTTCCTGACACGCCAAAATCACCTGCCAGGTATACCAGAACCACTTGGTGGACACTCTGGAATCATCTTCCAGACATGCCAGAACCAGCTCTCAGACACACCAGAACCACGTGCCAGAGACGCCGGAAGCACCAGCTGAGCATGCCTGAGCCACCTGCACGACTCGCAAGAAACACCTGTCGGACAGGCCAAAATCACCTGCCGGGTACGCCAGAAACACTTGGCGGACACTCCGGAATCACCTGTCGGGCATGCCGGAACCAGCTCTCAGACTTGGAGAACCATGTTCTGGACACGCCGGTACCACCTGCCGAGTATGCCGGAACCAGCTGATCCACTCCCCAGAACCACCTACTGGACACGCCAAAATCAAATGCCGGCTATGCCAGAACCACACGGCAGACACTCCGGAATCACATGCCAGGCATTCCGAAACCACCTCTCAGAGGTGCCAGAACCACATGCCGGAGACTCCGGAATCACCTGCCGGGCATGCCGGAACCACCTCTCAGACGTGCCAGAACCATGTGCCGGACACGCCGGAACCACCTGCCGAGTATGCCGGAACCACCTGCTCCACTGCCCAGAACCACCTGCTGGACACGCCAAAATCACCTGCCGGCTACGCCAGAACCACTCGGCAGACACTCCGGAACCACCTCCAGGACAGACCGGAACCAGCTGCCGGACACGCCGGGACCACCTGCCTGACTCGCCAGAACCGCCTGCCGGACACGCCAGAATCACCAGCCGGCTACGCCACAACCACTTGTCGGACACTCCGGAATCAGCTGCCGGGCATGCTGGAACCACCTCTCAGAGGTGCCACAACCACATGCCGGAGACGGCGGAAGCACCTGCCGAGAATGCCGGAAGTTCCTGATCCACTCCCCAGAACCACCTGCCGGACACGCCAAAATCACCTGCCGGCTACGCCAGAACCACTCGGCGGACACTCCAGAATCACCTGCCGGGCATGCCAGCACAACCTCTCAGAAGTGCCAGAAGCACGTGCCGGACAGGCCGGAACCATCTCCCGGACAGACCGCAAACACAGGAAACACTCGCCGGAACCACCTGCTTGACTCACCGGTCCCACCTGCCGGACACGCCAAAATCACCTGCCCGCTACACCAGAACCACTTGGTGGACAAGCCGGAATCACGTGAAGGGCATGCCGACACAACCTCTCAGACGTGCCAGAACCTCTTGCCGGACACCCCAGAACCACCTGCTGGACAGACCGGAACCACCTGCCGGACACGCCAGAACCACCGGCTCGACTCGCCGGAACCATTGCCGGACATGCAAAATCACCTGCCGGCTACGCCAGAACCACTTGGCGAACACTCCGGAATCACCTGCCGGGCATGGCGGAACCACCTCTCAGACATGCCGGAACCACATGCCAATGACACCGGAAGCACCTGCCGAGCACGCCAGAACCACCTGCTCGACTCGCCAAAACCACCTGCTTGACACGCCAAAATCACCTGCCGGCTACGCCACAACCATTTGGTGAACACTTCGGAATCACCTGCCGGGCTGGCTGGAACCACCTGCCGGTCACGCCAACATCACCTGCCAGCTATGCCAGAACCACTTGGCGGACACCATGGAAACACCTGTCGGGCCGGCCGGAACCACCTCTCAGACGTGCCAGAACCATGTGCCTGAGATGCCGGAACCACACCCCGAACAGACCGAAACCACCTGCCAGACCCGCCTGAACCACCTGCCGAGCACGCCTGAACCACCTACTCGACTCGCCGGAACCACCTACCTGACACGCCAAAATCACCTGCCGGGTATGCCAGAACCACTTGGTGGACACTCCGGAATCATCTGCCGGACATGCCAGAACCAGCTCTCAGACACACCAGAACCACGTGCCGGACACGCCGGAAGCACGTGCTGAGCATGCCTGAGCCACATGCTCGACTTGCAAGAAACACCTGCCAGACACGCCAAAATCACCTGCCGGGTACGCCAGAACCACGTGGCGGACACTCCGGAATCACCTGTCGGGCATGCCGGAACCACCTCTCAGACGTTCCAGAACCTCGGGCCGGACACGCCAGAACCACCTGCCGGACAGACCGGAACCACGTGCCGGACACGCCGGAACCACCATCTTGACCCCCGGAACCACTGCCGGACATGCAAAATCACCTGCCGGCTACGCCAGAACCACTTGGCGAACACTCCCGAATCAGCTGCCGGGCATGCCGGAACCACCTATCAGGCTTGCCAGAACCATGTTCCGGACACGCCGGTACCACCTGCCGAGTATGCCGGAACCACCTGATCCACTCCCCAGAACCACCTGCTGGACACGCCAGAATCACCTGCCGTCTACGCCAGAACCACTCGGCAGACAATCCGGAACCACCTGCCGGGCCTGCCGGAACCACCTCTCAGACGTGCCAGAACCATGTTCCGGACACGCCGCTACCACCTGCCGAGCTCGCCGGAACCACCTGCTGGACACGCCAAAATCACCTGACGGCTACACCAGAACCGCTTGGCGGACACTCCAGAATCACCTGCCGGGCTTGCTGGAACCACCTGCCGGTCACGCCAACATCACCTGCCAGCTACGCCAGAACCACTTGGCAGACACTCCGGAAACACCTGTCGGGCTGGCCACAACCACCTCTCACACGTGCCAGAACCATGTGCCTGAGATGCCGGAACCACACCCCGAACAGACCGAAACCACCTGCCAGACCCGCCTGAACCCCCTGGCGAGCACGCCTGATCCACCTGTTCAACTAGCCGGAACCACTTTCCTGACACGCCAAAATCACCTGCCAGGTATACCAGAACCACTTGGTGGACACTCTGGAATCATCTTCCGGACATGCCAGAACCAGCTCTCAGACACACCAGAACCACTTGCCAGAGACGCCGGAAGCACCAGCTGAGCATGCCTGAGCCACCTGCACGACTCGCAAGAAACACCTGTCGGACAGGCCAAAATCACCTGCCGGGTACGCCAGAAACACTTGGCGGACACTCCGGAATCACCTTTCGGGCATGCCGGAACCACATCTCAGACTTGCCAGAACCATGTTCTGGACACGCCGGTACCACCTGCCGAGTATGCCGGAACCACCTGATCCACTCCCCAGAACCACCTACTGGACACGCCAAAATCAACTGCCGGCTATGCCAGAACCACACGGCAGACACTCCGGAATCACATGCCAGGCATTCCGGAACCACCTCTCAGAGGTGCCAGAACCACATGCCGGAGACTCCGGAATCACCTGCCGGGCATGCCGGAACCACCTATCAAAGGTGCCAGAACCACATGCCGGATACTCTGGAATCACCTGCCGGGCATGCCGGAACCTTCTCTCAGACGTGCCACAACCACGTGCCGGAGAGACCGGATGCACCTGCCAGGCTCTCCGGAACCACCTGCTGGACATGCCGGAACCACCTGCCTCACAGGCCAAAATCATATGCCGGCTACGCCAAAACCACTGGGTGGACACTCCAGAATCACCTTGCGGGCATGCCGGAACCACGTCATGGACAGACGGCAAACACCTGCCGGACCTGCCGGAACCACCTGCCGAGCACGCCGGAACCACCTGCTCGACTCACCAGAGCCACCTGCCGGACACACCAGAAACACCTGCGGGGTACGCCAGAACCACTTGGAGGACTCTCCGGGATCACCTGCCGGGCATGCCGGAACCACCTCTCAGACGTGCCAGAACCATGTGCCGGACACGCCGGAACCACCTGCCGAGTATGCCGGAACCACCTGCTCCACTCCCCAGAACCACCTGCTGGACACGCCAAAATCACCTGCCGGCTACGCCAGAACCACTCGGCAGACACTCCGGAACCACCTCCAGGACAGACCGGAACCAGCTGCCGGACACGCCGGGACCACCTGCTTGACTCGCCAGAACCACCTGCCGGACATGCCAGAATCACCAGCCGGCTACGCCACAACCACTTGTCGGACACTCCGGAATCAGCTGCCGGGCATGCTGGAACCACCTCTCAGAGGTGCCACAACCACATGCCGGAGACGGCGGAAGCACCTGCCGAGAATGCCGGAAGTTCCTGATCCACTCCCCAGAACCACCTGCCGGACACGCCAAAATCACCTGCCGGCTACACCAGAACCACTCGGCGGACACTCCAGAATCACCTGCCGGGCATGCCAGCACAACCTCTCAGAAGTGCCAGAAGCACGTGCCGGACAGGCCGGAACCATCTCCCGGACAGACCGGAAACACAGGAAACACTCGCCGGAACCACCTGCTTGACTCACCGGTCCCACCTGCCGGTCACGCCAAAATCACCTGCCCGCTACACCAGAACCACTTGGTGGACAAGCCGGAATCACGTGAAGGGCATGCCGACACAACCTCTCAGACGTGCCAGAACCTCGTGCCGGACACCCCAGAACCACCTGCTGGACAGACCGGAACCACCTGCCGGACACGCCAGAACCACCGGCTCGACTCGCCGGAACCATTGCCGGACATGCAAAATCACCTGCCGGCTACGCCAGAACCACTTGGCGAACACTCCAGTATCACCTGCCGGGCATGGCAGAACCACCTCTCAGACATGCCGGAACCACATGCCAATGACACCGGAAGCACCTGCCGAGCACGCCAGAACCACCTGCTCGACTCGCCAAAACCACCTGCTGGACACGCCAAAATCACCTGCCGGCTACGCCACAACCATTTGGTGAACACTTTGGAATCACCTGCCGGGCTGGCTGGAACCACCTGCCGGTCACGCCAACATCACCTGCCAGCTATGCCAGAACCACTTGGCGGACACCATGGAAACACCTGTCGGGCCGGCCGGAACCACCTCTCAGACGTGCCAGAACCATGTGCCTGAGATGCCGGAACCACACCCCGAACAGCCCGAAACCACCTGCCAGACCCGCCTGAACCACCTGCCGAGCACGCCGGAACCACCTACTCGACTCGCCGGAACCACCTACCTGACACGCCAAAATCACCTGCCGGGTATGCCAGAACCACTTGGTGGACACTCCGGAATCATCTGCTGGACATGCCAGAACCAGCTCTCACACACACCAGAACTACGTGCCGGACACGCCGGAAGCACGTGCTGAGCATGCCTGAGCCACATGCTCGACTTGCAAGAAACACCTGCCTGACACGCCAAAATCACCTGCCGGGTACGCCAGAACCACGTGACGGAAACTCCGGAATCACCTGTCGGGCATGCCGGAACCTCCTCTCAGACGTGCCAGAACCTCGTGCTGGACACGCCAGAACCACCTGCCGGACAGACCGGAACCACCTGCCGGACACGCCGGAACCACCAGCTCGACTCGCAGGAACCACCGCCGGACATGCAAAATCACCTGCCAGCTACGCCAGAATCACTTGGCGAACACTCCCGAATCAGCTGCCGGGCATACCGGAACCACCTATCAGGCTTGCCAGAACCATGTTCCGGACACGCCGGTACCACCTGCCAAGTATGCCGGAACCACCTGATCCACTCCCCAGAACCACCTGCTGGACACGCCAGAATCACCTGCCGTCTACGCCAGAACCACTCGGCAGAAACTCCGGAACCACCTGCCGGGCATGCCGGAACCATCTCTCAGACGTGCCAGAACCATGTTCCGGACACGCCGCTACCACCTGCCGAGCTCGCCGGAACCACCTGCTGGACACGCCAAAATCACCTGCCGGCTACGCCAGAACCACTTGGCGGACACTCCAGAATCACCTGCCGGGCTTCCTGGAACCACCTGCCGGTCACGCCAACATCACCTGCCGGCTACGCCAGAGCCACTTGGCAGACACTCCGGAAACACCTGTCGGGCTGGCCGCAACCACCTCTCAGACGTGCCAGAACCATGTGCCTGCGATGCCAGAACCACACCCCGAACAGACCGAAACCACCTGCCAGACCCGCCTGAACCCCCTGGCGAGCACGCCTGATCCACCTGTTCAACTAGCCGGAACCACCTTCCTGACACGCCAAAATCACCTGCCAGCTATACCAGAACCACTTGGTGGACACTCTGGAATCATCTTCCGGACATGCCAGAACCAGCTCTCAGACACACCAGAACCACGTGCCAGAGACGCCGGAAGCACCAGCTGAGCATGCCTGAGCCACCTGCACGACTTGCAAGAAACACCTGTCGGACAGGCCAAAATCACCTGCCGGGTACGCCAGAAACACTTGGCGGACACTCCGGAATCACCTGTCGGGCAGGCCGGAACCACCTGCCGAGCACGCCGGAACCACCTGCTCGACTCACCAGAGCCACCTGCCGGACACACCAGAAACACTTGCGTGGTACGCCAGAACCACTTGGAGGACTCTCCGGGATCACCTGCCGGGCATGCCGGAACCACCTCTCAGACGTGCCAGAACCATGTGCCGGACACGCCGGAACCACCTGCCGAGTATGCCGGATCCACCTGCTCCACTCCCCAGAACCACCTGCTGGACACGCCAAAATCACCTGCCGGCTACGCCAGAACCACTCGGCAGACACTCCGGAACCACCTCCAGGACAGACCGGAACCAGCTGCCGGACACGCCGGGACCACCTGCTTGACTCGCCAGAACCACCTGCCGGACACGCCAGAATCACCAGCCGGCTACGCCACAACCACTTGTCGGACACTCCGGAATCAGCTGCCGGGCATGCTGGAACCACCTCTCAGAGGTGCCACAACCACATGCCGGAGACGGCGGAAGCACCTGCCGAGAATGCCGGAAGTTCCTGATCCACTCCCCAGAACCACCTGCCGGACACGCCAAAATCACCTGCCGGCTACGCCAGAACCACTCGGCGGACACTCCAGAATCACCTGCCGGGCATGCCAGCACAACCTCTCAGAAGTGCCAGAAGCACGTGCCGGACAGGACGGAACCATCTCCCGGACAGACCGGAAACACAGGAAACACTCGCCGGAACCACCTGCTTGACTCACCGGTCCCACCTGCCGGACACGCCAAAATCACCTGCCCGCTACACCAGAACCACTTGGTGGACAAGCCGGAATCACGTGAAGGGCATGCCGACACAACCTCTCAGACGTGCCAGAACCTCGTGCCGGACACACCAGAACCACCTGCTGGACAGACCGGAACCACCTGCCGGACACGCCAGAACCACCGGCTCGACTCGCCGGAACCATTGCCGGACATGCAAAATCACCTGCCGGCTACGCCAGAACCACTTGGCGAACACTCCGGAATCACCTGCCGGGCATGGCGGAACCACCTCTCAGACATGCCAGAACCACATGCCAATGACACCGGAAGCACCTGCCGAGCACGCCAGAACCACCTGCTCGACTCGCCAAAACCACCTGCTGGACACGCCAAAATCACCTGCCGGCTACGCCACAACCATTTGGTGAACTCTTCGGAATCATCTGCCGGGCTGGCTGGAACCACCTGCCGGTCACGCCAACATCACCTGCCAGCTATGCCAGAACCACTTGGCGGACACCATGGAAACACCTGTCGGGCCGGCCGGAACCACCTTTCAGACGTGCCAGAACCATGTGCCTGAGATGCCGGAACCACACCCCGAACAGACCGAAACCACCTGCCAGACCCGCCTGAACCACCTGCCGAGCACGCCGGAACCACCTACTCGACTCGCCGGAACCACCTACCTGACACGCCAAAATCACCTGCCGGGTATGCCATAACCACTTGGTGGACACTCCGGAATCATCCACCAGACATGCCAGAACCAGCTCTCAGACACACCAGAACCACGTGCCGGACACGCCGGAAGCACGTGCTGAGCATGCCTGAGCCACATGCTCGACTTGCAAGAAACACCTGCCAGACACGCCAAAATCACCTGCCGGGTACGCCAGAACCACGTGGCGGACACTCCGGAATCACCTGTCGGGCATGCCGGAACCACCTCTCAGACGTGCCAGAACCTCGTGCCGGACACGCCAGAACCACCTGCCGGACAGACCGGAACCACGTGCCGGACACGCCGGAACCACCAGCTCGACTCGCCGGAACCACCGCCGGACATGCAAAATCACCTGCCGGCTACGCCAGAACCACTTGGCGAACACTCCCGAATCAGCTGCCGGGCATGCCGGAACCAGCTATCAGGCTTGCCAGAACCATGTTCCGGACACGCCGGTACCGCCTGCCGAGTATGCCGGAACCACCTGATCCACTCCCCAGAACCACCTGCTGGACACGCCAGAATCACCTGCCGTCTACGCCAGAACCACTCGGCAGACACTCCGGAACCACCTGCCGGGCATGCCGGAACCACCTCTACGAGGTGCCAGAACCACATGCCGGACACTCCGGAATCACCTGCCGGGCATGCCGGAACCATCTCTCAGACGTGCCAGAACCATGTTCCGGACAGGCCGCTACCACCTGCCGAGCTCGCCGGAACCACCTGCTGGACACGCCAAAATCACCTGCCGGGTACGCCAGAAACACTTGGCGGACACTCCGGAATCACCTGTCGGGCATGCCGGAACCACATCTCAGACTTGCCAGAACCATGTTCTGGACACGCCGGTACCACCTGCCGAGTATGCCGGACCCAGCTGATCCACTCCCCAGAACCACCTACTGGACACGCCAAAATCAACTGCCGGCTATGCCAGAACCACACGGCAGACACTCCGGAATCACATGCCAGGCATTCCGGAACCACCTCTCAGAGGTGCCAGAACCACATGCCGGAGACTCCGGAATCACCTGCCGGGCATGCCGGAACCACCTATCAAAGGTGCCAGAACCACATGCCGGAGACTCTGGAATCACCTGCCGGGCATGCCGGAACCTTCTCTCAGACGTGCCACAACCACGTGCCGGAGAGACCGGAAGCATCTGCCGAGCTCTCCGGAACCACCTGCTGGACATGCCGGAACCACCTGCCTCACAGGCCAAAATCATATGCCGGCTACGCCAAAACCACTGGGTGGACACTCCAGAATCACCTTGCGGGCATGCCGGAACCACGTCATGGACAGACGGCAAACACCTGCCGGACCTGCCGGAACCACCTGCCGAGCACGCCGGAACCACCAGCTCGACTCACCAGAGCCCCCTGCCGGACACACCAGAAACACCTGCGGGGTACGCCAGAACCACTTGGAGGACTCTCCGGGATCACCTGCCGGGCATGCCGGAACCACCTCTCAGACGTGCCAGAACCATGTGCCGGACACGCCGGAACCACCTGCCGAGTATGCCGGAACCACCTGCTCCACTCCCCAGAACCACCTGCTGGACACGCCAAAATCACCTGCCGGCTACGCCAGAACCACTCGGCAGACACTCCGGAACCACCTCCAGGACAGACCGGAACCAGCTGCCGGACACGCCGGGACCACCTGCTTGACTCGCCAGAACCACCTGCCGGACATGCCAGAATCACCAGCCGGCTACGCCACAACCACTTGTCGGACACTCCGGAATCAGCTGCCGGGCATGCTGGAACCACCTCTCAGAGGTGCCACAACCACATGCCGGAGACGGCGGAAGCACCTGCCGAGAATGCCGGAAGTTCCTGATCCACTCCCCAGAACCACCTGCCGGACACGCCAAAATCACCTGCCGGCTACACCAGAACCACTCGGCGGACACTCCAGAATCACCTGCCGGGCATGCCAGCACAACCTCTCAGAAGTGCCAGAAGCACGTGCCGGACAGGCCGGAACCATCTCCCGGACAGACCGGAAACACAGGAAACACTCGCCGGAACCACCTGCTTGACTCACCGGTCCCACCTGCCGGACACGCCAAAATCACCTGCCCGCTACACCAGAACCACTTGGTGGACAAGCCGGAATCACGTGAAGGGCATGCCGACACAACCTCTCAGACGTGCCAGAACCTCGTGCCGGACACCCCAGAACCACCTGCTGGACAGACCGGAACCACCTGCCGGACACGCCAGAACCACCGGCTCGACTTGCCGGAACCATTGCCGGACATGCAAAATCACCTGCCGGCTACGCCAGAACCACTTGGCGAACACTCCGGTATCACCTGCCGGGCATGGCGGAACCACCTCTCAGACATGCCGGAACCACATGCCAATGACACCGGAAGCACCTGCCGAGCACGCCAGAACCACCTGCTCGACTCGCCAAAACCACCTGCTGGACACGCCATAATCACCTGCCGGGTACGCCAGAACCACGTAGCGGACACTCCAGAATCACCAGTCGGTCATGCCGGAACCACCTCTCAGACGTGCCAGAACCTCGTGCCGGACACGCCAGAAGCACCTGCCGGACAGACCGTAACCACCTGCCGGACACGCCGGAACCACCAGCTCGACTCGCCGGAACCACCGCCGGACATGCAAAATCACCTGCCGGCTACGCCAGAACCACTTGGCGAACACTCCCGAATCAGCTGCCGGGCATGCCGGAACCACCTATCAGGCTTGCCAGAACCATGTTCCGGACACGCCGGTACCGCCTGCCGAGTATGCCGGAACCACCTGATCCACTCCCCAGAACCACCTGCTGGACACGCCAGAATCACCTGCCGTCTACGCCAGAACCACTCGGCAGAGACTCCGGAACCACCTGCCGGGCATGCCGGAACCACCTCTACGAGGTGCCAGAACCACATGCCGGACACTCCGGAATCACCTGCCGGGCATGCCGGAACCATCTCTCAGACGTGGTAGAAACATGTTCCGGACACACCGCTACCACCTGCCCAGCTCGCCGGAACCACCTGCTGGACACGCCAAAATCACCTGCCGGCTACGCCAGAACCACTTGGCGGACACTCCAGAATCACCTGCCGGGCTTGCTGGAACCACCTGCCGGTCACGCCAACATCACCTGCCAGCTACGCCAGAACCACTTGGCGGACACCATTTAAACACCTGTCGGGCTGGCCGCAACCACCTCTCAGACGTGCCAGAACCATGTGCCTGAGATGCCGGAACCACACCCCGAACAGACCGAAACCACCTGCCAGACCCGCCTGAACCCCCTGGCGAGCACGCCTGATCCACCTGTTCAACTAGCCGGAAACACCTTCCTGACACGCCAAAATCACCTGCCAGGTATACCAGAACCACTTGGTGGACACTCTGGAATCATCTTCAAGACATGCCAGAACCAGCTCTCAGACACACCAGAAGCACGTGCCAGAGACGCCGGAAGCACCAGCTGAGCATGCCTGAGCCACCTGCACGACTCGCAAGAAACACCTGTCGGACAGGCCAAAATCACCTGCCGGGTACGCCAGAAACACTTGGCGGACACTCCGGAATCACCTGTCGGGCATGCCGGAACCACCTCTCAGACTTGGAGAACCATGTTCTGGACACGCCGGTACCACCTGCCGAGTATGCCGGAACCAGCTGATCCACTCCCCAGAACCACCTACTGGACACGCCAAAATCAACTGCCGGCTATGCCAGAACCACACGGCAGACACTCCGGAATCACATGCCAGGCATTCCGAAACCACCTCTCAGAGGTGCCAGAACCACATGCCGGAGACTCCGGAATCACCTGCCGGGCATGCCGGAACCACCTCTCAGACGTGCCAGAACCATGTGCCGGACACGCCGGAACCACCTGCCGAGTATGCCGGAACCACCTGCTCCACTCCCCAGAACCACCTGCTGGACACGCCAAAATCACCTGCCGGCTACGCCAGAACCACACGGCAGACACTCCGGAACCACCTCCAGGACAGACCGGAACCAGCTGCCGGACACGCCGGGACCACCTGCTTGACTCGCTAGAACCACCTGCCGGACACGCCAGAATCACCAGCCGGCTACGCCACAACCACTTGTCGGACACTCCGGAATCAGCTGCCGGGCATGCTGGAACCACCTCTCAGAGGTGCCACAACCACATGCCGGAGACGGCGGAAGCACCTGCCGAGAATGCCGGAAGTTCCTGATCCACTCCCCAGAACCACCTGCCGGACACGCCAAAATCACCTGCCGGGTATGCCAGAACCACTTGGTGGACACTCCGGAATCATCTGCCGGACATGCCAGAACCAGCTCTCAGACACACCAGAACCACGTGCCGGACACGCCGGAAGCACGTGCTGAGCATGCCTGAGCCACATGCTCGACTTGCAAGAAACACCTGCCAGACACGCCAAAATCACCTGCCGGGTACGCCAGAACCACGTGGCGGACACTCCGGATTCACCTGTCGGGCATGCCGGAACCACCTCTCAGACGTTCCAGAACCTCGGGCCGGACACGCCAGAACCACCTGCCGGACAGACAGGAACCACGTGCCGGACACGCCGGAACCACCATCTTGACCCCCGGAACCACTGCCGGACATGCAAAATCACCTGCCGGCTACGCCAGAACCACTTGGCGAACACTCCCGAATCAGCTGCCGGGCATGCCGGAACCACCTATCAGGCTTGCCAGAACCATGTTCCGGACACGCCGGTACCACCTGCCGAGTATGCCGGAACCACCTGATCCACTCCCCAGAACCACCTGCTTGACACACCAGAATCACCTGCCGTCTACGCCAGAACCACTCGGCAGACAATCCGGAACCACCTGCCGGGCCTGCCGGAACCACCTCTCAGACGTGCCAGAACCATGTTCCGGACACGCCGCTACCACCTGCCGAGCTCGCCGGAACCACCTGCTGGACACGCCAAAATCACCTGACGGCTACACCAGAACCGCTTGGCGGACACTCCAGAATCACCTGCCGGGCTTGCTGGAACCACCTGCCGGTCACGCCAACATCACCTGCCAGCTACGCCAGAACCACTTGGCAGACACTCCGGAAACACCTGTCGGGCTGGCCGCAACCACCTCTCAGACGTGCCAGAACCATGTGCCTGAGATGCCGGAACCACACCCCGAACAGACCGAAACCACCTGCCAGACCCGCCTGAACCCCCTGGCGAGCACGCCTGATCCACCTGTTCAACTAGCCGGAACCACCTTCCTGACACGCCAAAATCACCTGCCAGGTATACCAGAACCACTTGGTGGACACTCTGGAATCATCTTCCGGACATGCCAGAACCAGCTCTCAGACACACCAGAACCACTTGCCAGAGACGCCGGAAGCACCAGCTGAGCATGCCTGAGCCACCTGCACGACTCGCAAGAAACACCTGTCGGACAGGCCAAAATCACCTGCCGGGTACGCCAGAAACACTTGGCGGACACTCCGGAATCACCTTTCGGGCATGCCGGAACCACATCTCAGACTTGCCAGAACCATGTTCTGGACACGCCGGTACCACCTGCCGAGTATGCCGGAACCACCTGATCCACTCCCCAGAACCACCTACTGGACACGCCAAAATCAACTGCCGGCTATGCCAGAACCACACGGCAGACACTCCGGAATCACATGCCAGGCATTCCGGAACCACCTCTCAGAGGTGCCAGAACCACATGCCGGAGACTCCGGAATCACCTGCCGGGCATGCCGGAACCACCTATCAAAGGTGCCAGAACCACATGCCGGATACTCTGGAATCACCTGCCGGGCATGCCGGAACCTTCTCTCAGACGTGCCACAACCACGTGCCGGAGAGACCGGAAGCACCTGCCGGGCTCTCCGGAACCACATGCTGGACATGCCGGAACCACCTGCCTCACAGGCCAAAATCATATGCCGGCTACGCCAAAACCACTGGGTGGACACTCCAGAATCACCTTGCGGGCATGCCGGAACCACGTCATGGACAGACGGCAAACACCTGCCGGACCTGCCGGAACCACCTGCCGAGCAAGCCGGAACCACCTGCTCGACTCACCAGAGCCACCTGCCGGACACACCAGAAACACCTGCGGGGTACGCCAGAACCACTTGGAGGACTCTCCGGGATCACCGGCCGGGCATGCCGGAACCACCTCTCAGACGTGCCAGAACCATGTGCCGGACACGCCGGAACCACCTGCCGAGTATGCCGGAACCACCTGCTCCACTCCCCAGAACCACCTGCTGGACACGCCAAAATCACCTGCCGGCTACGCCAGAACCACTCGGCAGACACTCCGGAACCACCTCCAGGACAGACCGGAACCAGCTGCCGGACACGCCGGGACCACCTGCTTGACTCGCCAGAACCACCTGCCGGACACGCCAGAATCACCAGCCGGCTACGCCACAACCACTTGTCGGACACTCCGGAATCAGCTGCCGGGCATGCTGGAACCACCTCTCAGAGGTGCCACAACCACATGCCGGAGACGGCGGAAGCACCTGCCGAGAATGCCGGAAGTTCCTGATCCACTCCCCAGAACCACCTGCCGGACACGCCAAAATCACCTGCCGGCTACACCAGAACCACTCGGCGGACACTCCAGAATCACCTGCCGGGCATGCCAGCACAACCTCTCAGAAGTGCCAGAAGCACGTGCCGGACAGGCCGGAACCATCTCCCGGACAGACCGGAAACACAGGAAACACTCGCCGGAACCACCTGCTTGACTCACCGGTCCCACCTGCCGGTCACGCCAAAATCACCTGCCCGCTACACCAGAACCACTTGGTGGACAAGCCGGAATCACGTGAAGGGCATGCCGACACAACCTCTCAGACGTGCCAGAACCTCGTGCCGGACACCCCAGAACCACCTGCTGGACAGACCGGAACCACCTGCCGGACACGCCAGAACCACCGGCTCGACTCGCCGGAACCATTGCCGGACATGCAAAATCACCTGCCGGCTACGCCAGAACCACTTGGCGAACACTCCGGTATCACCTGCCGGGCATGGCGGAACCACCTCTCAGACATGCCGGAACCACATGCCAATGACACCGGAAGCACCTGCCGAGCACGCCAGAACCACCTGCTCGACTCGCCAAAACCACCCGCTGGACACGCCAAAATCACCTGCCGGCTACGCCACAACCATTTGGTGAACACTTCGGAATCACCTGCCGGGCTGGCTGGAACCACCTGCCGGTCACGCCAACATCACCTGCCAGCTATGCCAGAACCACTTGGCGGACACCATGGAAACACCTGTCGGGCCGGCCGGAACCACCTCTCAGACGTGCCAGAACCATGTGCCTGAGATGCCGGAACCACACCCCGAACAGACCGAAACCACCTGCCAGACCCGCCTGAACCACCTGCCGAGCACGCCAGAACCACCTACTCGACTCGCCGGAACCACCTACCTGACACGCCAAAATCACCTGCCGGGTATGCCAGAACCACTTGGTGGACACTCCGGAATCATCTGCCGGACATGCCAGAACCAGCTCTCACACACACCAGAACTACGTGCCGGACACGCCGGAAGCACGTGCTGAGCATGCCTGAGCCACATGCTCGACTTGCAAGAAACACCTGCCTGACACGCCAAAATCACCTGCCGGGTACGCCAGAACCACGTGACGGAAACTCCGGAATCACCTGTCGGGCATGCCGGAACCTCCTCTCAGACGTGCCAGAACCTCGTGCTGGACACGCCAGAACCACCTGCCGGACAGACCGGAACCACCTGCCGGACACGCCGGAACCACCAGCTCGACTCGCAGGAACCACCGCCGGACATGCAAAATCACCTGCCAGCTACGCCAGAATCACTTGGCGAACACTCCCGAATCAGCTGCCGGGCATGCCGGAACCACCTATCAGGCTTGCCAGAACCATGTTCCGGACACGCCGGTACCACCTGCCAAGTATGCCGGAACCACCTGATCCACTCCCCAGAACCACCTGCTGGACACGCCAGAATCACCTGCCGTCTACGCCAGAACCACTCGGCAGAAACTCCGGAACCACCTGCCGGGCATGCCGGAACCATCTCTCAGACGTGCCAGAACCATGTTCCGGACACGCCGCTACCACCTGCCGAGCTCGCCGGAACCACCTGCTGGACACGCCAAAATCACCTGCTGGCTACGCCAGAACCACTTGGCGGACACTCCAGAATCACCTGCCGGGCTTCCTGGAACCACCTGCCGGTCACGCCAACATCACCTGCCGGCTACGCCAGAGCCACTTGGCAGACACTCCGGAAACACCTGTCGGGCTGGCCGCAACCACCTCTCAGACGTGCCAGAACCATGTGCCTCAGATGCCGGAACCACACCCCGAACAGACCGAAACCACCTGCCAGACCCGCCTGAACCCCCTGGCGAGCACGCCTGATCCACCTGTTCAACTAGCCGGAACCACCTTCCTGACACGCCAAAATCACCTGCCAGCTATACCAGAACCACTTGGTGGACACTCTGGAATCATCTTCCGGACATGCCAGAACCAGCTCTCAGACACACCAGAACCACGTGCCAGAGACGCCGGAAGCACCAGCTGAGCATGCCTGAGCCACCTGCACGACTCGCAAGAAACACCTGTCGGACAGGCCAAAATCACCTGCCGGGTACGCCAGAAACACTTGGCGGACACTCCGGAATCACCTGTCGGGCAGGCCGGAACCACCTGCCGAGCACGCCGGAACCACCTGCTCGACTCACCAGAGCCACCTGCCGGACACACCAGAAACACCTGCGTGGTACGCCAGAACCACTTGGAGGACTCTCCGGGATCACCTGCCGGGCATGCCGGAACCACCTCTCAGACGTGCCAGAACCATGTGCCGGACACGCCGGAACCACCTGCCGAGTATGCCGGATCCACCTGCTCCACTCCCCAGAACCACCTGCTGGACACGCCAAAATCACCTGCCGGCTACGCCAGAACCACTCGGCAGACACTCCGGAACCACCTCCAGGACAGACCGGAACCAGCTGCCGGACACGCCGGGACCACCTGCTTGACTCGCCAGAACCACCTGCCGGACACGCCAGAATCACCAGCCGGCTACGCCACAACCACTTGTCGGACACTCCGGAATCAGCTGCCGGGCATGCTGGAACCACCTCTCAGAGGTGCCACAACCACATGCCGGAGACGGCGGAAGCACCTGCCGAGAATGCCGGAAGTTCCTGATCCACTCCCCAGAACCACCTGCCGGACACGCCAAAATCACCTGCCGGCTACGCCAGAACCACTCGGCGGACACTCCAGAATCACCTGCCGGGCATGCCAGCACAACCTCTCAGAAGTGCCAGAAGCACGTGCCGGACAGGCCGGAACCATCTCCCGGACAGACCGCAAACACAGGAAACACTCGCCGGAACCACCTGCTTGACTCACCGGTCCCACCTGCCGGACACGCCAAAATCACCTGCCCGCTACACCAGAACCACTTGGTGGACAAGCCGGAATCACGTGAAGGGCATGCCGACACAACCTCTCAGACGTGCCAGAACCTCGTGCCGGACACCCCAGAACCACCTGCTGGACAGACCGGAACCACCTGCCGGACACGCCAGAACCACCGGCTCGACTCGCCGGAACCATTGCCGGACATGCAAAATCACCTGCCGGCTACGCCAGAACCACTTGGCGAACACTCCGGAATCACCTGCCGGGCATGGCGGAACCACCTCTCAGACATGCCAGAACCACATGCCAATGACACCGGAAGCACCTGCCGAGCACGCCAGAACCACCTGCTCGACTCGCCAAAACCACCTGCTGGACACGCCAAAATCACCTGCCGGCTACGCCACAACCATTTGGTGAACTCTTCGGAATCATCTGCCGGGCTGGCTGGAGCCACCTGCCGGTCACGCCAACATCACCTGCCAGCTATGCCAGAACCACTTGGCGGACACCATGGAAACACCTGTCGGGCCGGCCGGAACCACCTTTCAGACGTGCCAGAACCATGTGCCTGAGATGCCGGAACCACACCCCGAACAGACCGAAACCACCTGCCAGACCCGCCTGAACCACCTGCCGAGCACGCCGGAACCACCTACTCGACTCGCCGGAACCACCTACCTGACACGCCAAAATCACCTGCCGGGTATGCCATAACCACTTGGTGGACACTCCAGAATCATCCACCGGACATGCCAGAACCAGCTCTCAGACACACCAGAACCACGTGCCGGACACGCCGGAAGCACGTGCTGAGCATGCCTGAGCCACATGCTCGACTTGCAAGAAACACCTGCCAGACACGCCAAAATCACCTGCCGGGTACGCCAGAACCACGTGGCGGACACTCCGGAATCACCTGTCGGGCATGCCGGAACCACCTCTCAGACGTGCCAGAACCTCGTGCCGGACACGCCAGAACCACCTGCCGGACAGACCGGAACCACCTGCCGGACACGCCGGAACCACCAGCTCGACTCGCCGGAACCACCGCCGGACATGCAAAATCACCTGCCGGCTACGCCAGAACCACTTGGCGAACACTCCCGAATCAGCTGCCGGGCATGCCGGAACCACCTATCAGGCTTGCCAGAACCATGTTCCGGACACGCCGGTACCGCCTGCCGAGTATGCCGGAACCACCTGATCCACTCCCCAGAACCACCTGCTGGACACGCCAGAATCACCTGCCGTCTACGCCAGAACCACTCGGCAGACACTCCGGAACCACCTGCCGGGCATGCCGGAACCACCTCTACGAGGTGCCAGAACCACATGCCGGACACTCCGGAATCACCTGCCGGGCATGCCGGAACCATCTCTCAGACGTGCCAGAACCATGTTCCGGACAGGCCGCTACCACCTGCCGAGCTCGCCGGAACCACCTGCTGGACACGCCAAAATCACCTGCCGGGTACGCCAGAAACACTTGGCGGACACTCCGGAATCACCTGTCGGGCATGCCGGAACCACATCTCAGACTTGCCAGAACCATGTTCTGGACACGCCGGTACCACCTGCCGAGTATGCCGGACCCAGCTGATCCACTCCCCAGAACCACCTACTGGACACGCCAAAATCAACTGCCGGCTATGCCAGAACCACACGGCAGACACTCCGGAATCACATGCCAGGCATTCCGGAACCACCTCTCAGAGGTGCCAGAACCACATGCCGGAGACTCCGGAATCACCTGCCGGGCATGCCGGAACCACCTATCAAAGGTGCCAGAACCACATGCCGGAGACTCTGGAATCACCTGCCGGGCATGCCGGAACCTTCTCTCAGACGTGCCACAACCACGTGCCGGAGAGACCGGAAGCATCTGCCGAGCTCTCCGGAACCACCTGCTGGACATGCCGGAACCACCTGCCTCACAGGCCAAAATCATATGCCGGCTACGCCAAAACCACTGGGTGGACACTCCAGAATCACCTTGCGGGCATGCCGGAACCACGTCATGGACAGACGGCAAACACCTGCCGGACCTGCCGGAACCACCTGCCGAGCACGCCGGAACCACCAGCTCGACTCACCAGAGCCCCCTGCCGGACACACCAGAAACACCTGCGGGGTACGCCAGAACCACTTGGAGGACTCTCCGGGATCACCTGCCGGGCATGCCGGAACCACCTCTCAGACGTGCCAGAACCATGTGCCGGACACGCCGGAACCACCTGCCGAGTATGCCGGAACCACCTGCTCCACTCCCCAGAACCACCTGCTGGACACGCCAAAATCACCTGCCGGCTACGCCAGAACCACTCGGCAGACACTCCGGAACCACCTCCAGGACAGACCGGAACCAGCTGCCAGACACGCCGGGACCACCTGCTTGACTCGCCAGAACCACCTGCCGGACATGCCAGAATCACAAGCCGGCTACGCCACAACCACTTGTCGGACACTCCGGAATCAGCTGCCGGGCATGCTGGAACCACCTCTCAGAGGTGCCACAACCACATGCCGGAGACGGCGGAAGCACCTGCCGAGAATGCCGGAAGTTCCTGATCCACTCCCCAGAACCACCTGCCGGACACGCCAAAATCACCTGCCGGCTACACCAGAACCACTCGGCGGACACTCCAGAATCACCTGCCGGGCATGCCAGCACAACCTCTCAGAAGTGCCAGAAGCACGTGCCGGACAGGCCGGAACCATCTCCCGGACAGACCGGAAACACAGGAAACACTCGCCGGAACCACCTGCTTGACTCACCGGTCCCACCTGCCGGTCACGCCAAAATCACCTGCCCGCTACACCAGAACCACTTGGTGGACAAGCCGGAATCACGTGAAGGGCATGCCGACACAACCTCTCAGACGTGCCAGAACCTCGTGCCGGACACCCCAGAACCACCTGCTGGACAGACCGGAACCACCTGCCGGACACGCCAGAACCACCGGCTCGACTTGCCGGAACCATTGCCGGACATGCAAAATCACCTGCCGGCTACGCCAGAACCACTTGGCGAACACTCCGGTATCACCTGCCGGGCATGGCGGAACCACCTCTCAGACATGCCGGAACCACATGCCAATGACACCGGAAGCACCTGCCGAGCACGCCAGAACCACCTGCTCGACTCGCCAAAACCACCTGCTGGACACGCCATAATCACCTGCCTGGTACGCCAGAAACACGTAGCGGACACTCCAGAATCACCAGTCGGTCATGCCGGAACCACCTCTCAGACGTGCCAGAACCTCGTGCCGGACACGCCAGAAGCACCTGCCGGACAGACCGTAACCACCTGCCGGACACGCCGGAACCAACAGCTCGACTCGCCGGAACCACCGCCGGACATGCAAAATCACCTGCCGGCTACGCCAGAACCACTTGGCGAACACTCCCGAATCAGCTGCCGGGCATGCCGGAACCACCTATCAGGCTTGCCAGAACCATGTTCCGGACACGCCGGTACCGCCTGCCGAGTATGCCGGAACCACCTGATCCACTCCCCAGAACCACCTGCTGGACACGCCAGAATCACCTGCCGTCTACGCCAGAACCACTCGGCAGAGACTCCGGAACCACCTGCCGGGCATGCCGGAACCACCTCTCAGAGGTGCCAGAACCACATGCCGGACACTCCGGAATCACCTGCCGGGCATGCCGGAACCATCTCTCAGACGTGGTAGAACCATGTTCCGGACACACCGCTACCACCTGCCCAGCTCGCCGGAACCACCTGCTGGACACGCCAAAATAACCTGCCGGCTACGCCAGAACCACTTGGCGGACACTCCAGAATCACCTGCCGGGCTTGCTGGAACCACCTGCCGGTCACGCCAACATCACCTGCCAGCTACGCCAGAACCACTTGGCGGACACCATGGAAACACCTGTCGGGCTGGCCGCAACCACCTCTCAGACGTGCCAGAACCATGTGCCTGAGATGCCGGAACCACACCCCGAACAGACCGAAACCACCTGCCAGACCCGCCTGAACCCCCTGGCGAGCACGCCTGATCCACCTGTTCAACTAGCCGGAAACACCTTCCTGACACGCCAAAATCACCTGCCAGGTATACCAGAACCACTTGGTGGACACTCTGGAATCATCTTCCAGACATGCCAGAACCAGCTCTCAGACACACCAGAAGCACGTGCCAGAGACGCCGGAAGCACCAGCTGAGCATGCCTGAGCCACCTGCACGAGTCGCAAGAAACACCTGTCGGACAGGCCAAAATCACCTGCCGGGTACGCCAGAAACACTTGGCGGACACTCCGGAATCACCTGTCGGGCATGCCGGAACCACCTCTCAGACTTGGAGAACCATGTTCTGGACACGCCGGTACCACCTGCCGAGTATGCCGGAACCAGCTGATCCACTCCCCAGAACCACCTACTGGACACGCCAAAATCAACTTCCGGCTATGCCAGAACCTCACGGCAGACACTCCGGAATCACATGCCAGGCATTCCGAAACCACCTCTCAGAGGTGCCAGAACCACATGCCGGAGACTCCGGAATCACCTGCCGGGCATGCCGGAACCACCTCTCAGACGTGCCAGAACCATGTGCCGGACACGCCGGAACCACCTGCCGAGTATGCCGGAACCACCTGCTCCACTCCCCAGAACCACCTGCTGGACACGCCAAAATCACCTGCCGGCTACGCCAGAACCACACGGCAGACACTCCGGAACCACCTCCAGGACAGACCGGAACCAGCTGCCGGACACGCCGGGACCACCTGCTTGACTCGCCAGAACCACCTGCCGGACACGCCAGAATCACCAGCCGGCTACGCCACAACCACTTGTCGGACACTCCGGAATCAGCTGCCGGGCATGCTGGAACCACCTCTCAGAGGTGCCACAACCACATGCCGGAGACGGCGGAAGCACCTGCCGAGAATGCCGGAAGTTCCTGATCCACTCCCCAGAACCACCTGCCGGACACGCCAAAATCACCTGCCGGCTACGCCAGAACCACTCGGCGGACACTCCAGAATCACCTGCCGGGCATGCCAGCACAACCTCTCAGAAGTGCCAGAAGCACGTGCCGGACAGGCCGGAACCATCTCCCGGACAGACCGGAAACACAGGAAACACTCGCCGGAACCACCTGCTTGACTCACCGGTCCCACCTGCCGGACACGCCAAAATCACCTGCCCGCTACACCAGAACCACTTGGTGGACAAGCCGGAATCACGTGAAGGGCATGCCGACACAACCTCTCAGACGTGCCAGAACCTCGTGCCGGACACCCCAGAACCACCTGCTGGACAGACCGGAACCACCTTCCGGACACGCCAGAACCACCGGCTCGACTCGCCGGAACCATTGCCGGACATGCAAAATCACCTGCGGGCTACTCCAGAACCACTTGGCGAACACTCCGGAATCACCTGCCGGGCATGGCGGAACCACCTCTCAGACATGCCGGAAACACATGCCAATGACACCGGAAGCACCTGCCGAGCACGCCAGAACCACCTGCTCGACTCGCCAAAACCACCTGCTGGACACGCCAAAATCACCTGCCGGCTACGCCACAACCATTTGGTGAACACTTCGGAATCACCTGCCGGGCTGGCTGGAACCACCTGCCGGTCACGCCGACATCACCTGCCAGCTATGCCAGAACCACTTGGCGGACACCATGGAAACACCTGTCGGGCCGGCCGGAACCACCTCTCAGACGTGCCAGAACCATGTGCCGGACACGCCAGAACCACCTGCCGAGTATGCCGGAACCACCTGCTCCACTCCCAAGAACCACCTGCCAGACACGCCAAAATCACCTGCCGGGTACGCCAGAACCACGTGGCGGACACTCCGGAATCACCAGTCGGGCATGCCGGAAACACCTCTCAGACGTTCCAGAACCTCGTGCCGGACACGCCAGAAAAACCTGCCGGACAGACCGGAACCAACTGCCGGACACGCCGGAACCACCATCTTGACCCCCGGAACCACCGCCGGACATGCAAAATCACCTGCCGGCTACGCCAGAACCACTTGGCGAACACTCCCGAATCAGCTGCCGGGCATGCCGGAACCACCTATCAGGCTTGCCAGAACCATGTTCCGGACACGCCGGTACCACCTGCCGAGTATGCCGGAACCACCTGATCCACTCCCCAGAACCACCTGCTGGACACGCCAGAATCACCTGCCGTCTACCCCAGAACCACTCGGCAGACACTCCGGAGCCACCTGCCGGGCATGCCGGAACCACCTCTCAGACGTGCCAGAACCATGTGCCGGACACGCCGGAACCACCTGCCGATTATGCCGGAACCACCTGCTCCAGTCCCCAGAACCACCTGCTGGACACGCCAAAATCACCTGCCGGCTACGCCAGAACCACTCGGCAGACACTCCAGAACCACCTCCAGGACAGACCGGAACCAGCTGCCGGACACGCCGGGACCATCTGCTTGACTCGCCAGAACCACCTGCCGGACATGCCAGAATCACCAGCCGGCTACGCCACAACCACTTGTCGGACACTCCGGAATCAGCTGCCGGGCATGCTGGAACCACCTCTCAGAGGTGCCACAACCACATGCCGGAGACGGCGGAAGCACCTGCCGAGAATGCCGGAAGTTCCTGATCCACTCCCCAGAACCACCTGCCGGACATGCCAAAATCACCTGCCGGCTACGCCAGAACCACTGGGCGGACACTCCTGAATCACCTGCCGGGCATGCCAGCACAAGCTCTCAGAAGTGCCAGAAGCACGTGCCGGTCAGGCCGGAACCATCTCCCGGACAGACCGGAAACACAGGAAACACTCGCCGGAACCACCTGCTTGATTCACCGGTCCCACCTGCCAGACACGCCAAAATCACCTGCCCGCTACACCAGAACCACTTGGTGGACAAGCCGGAATCACGTGAAGGGCATGCCGACACAACCTCTCAGACGTGCCAGAACCTCGTGCCGGACACCCCAGAACCACCTGCTGGACAGACCGGAACCACCTGCCGGACACGCCAGAACCACCGGCTCGACTCGCCGGAACCATTGCCCGACATGCAAAATCACCTGCCGGCTACGCCAGAACCACTTGGCGAACACTCCGGAATCACCTGCCGGGCAGGGCGGAACCACCTCTCAGACATGCTGGAACCACATGCCAATGACACCGGAAGCACCTGCCGAGCACGCCAGAACCACCTGCTCGAATCGCCAAAACCACCTGCTGGACACGCCAAAATCACCTGCCGGCTACGCCACAACCATTTGGTGAACACTTCGGAATCACCTGCCGGGCTGGCTGGAACCACCTGCCGGTCACGCCAACATCACCTGCCAGCTATGCCAGAACCACTTGGCGGACACCATGGAAACACCTGTCGGGCCGGCTGGAACCACCTCTCAGACGTGCCAGAACCATGTGCCTGAGATGCCGGAACCACACCCCGAACAGACCGAAACCACCTGCCAGACCCGCCTGAACCACCTGCCGAGCACGCCGGAACCACCTACTCGACTCGCCGGAACCACCTACCTGACACGCCAAAATCACCTGCCGGGTATGCCAGAACCACTTGGTGGACACTCCGGAATCATCTGCCGGACATGCCAGAACCAGCTCTCACACACACCAGAACTACGTGCCGGACACGCCGGAAGCACGTGCTGAGCATGCCTGAGCCACATGCTCGACTTGCAAGAAACACCTGCCTGACACGCCAAAATCACCTGCCGGGTACGCCAGAACCACGTGACGGACACTCCGGAATCACCTGTCGGGCATGCCGGAACCTCCTCTCAGACGTGCCAGAACCTCGTGCCGGACACGCCAGAACCACCTGCCGGACAGACCGGAACCACCTGCCGGACACGCCGGAACCACCAGCTCGACTCGCCGGAACCACCGCCGGACATGCAAAATCACCTGCCAGCTACGCCAGAACCACTTGGCGAACACTCCCAAATCAGCTGCCGGGCATGCCGGAACCACCTATCAGGCTTGCCAGAACCATGTTCCGGACACGCCGGTACCACCTGCCAAGTATGCCGGAACCACCTGATCCACTCCCCAGAACCACCTGCTGGACATGCCAGAATCACCTGCCGTCTACGCCAGAACCACTCGGCAGACACTCCGGAACCACCTGCCGGGCATGCCGGAACCACCTCTCAGAGGTGCCAGAACCACATGCCGGACACTCCGGAATCACCTGCCGGGCATGCCGGAACCATCTCTCAGACGTGCCAGAACCATGTTCCGGACACGCCGCTACCACCTGCCGAGCTCGCCGGAACCACCTGCTGGACACGCCAAAATCACCTGCCGGCTATGCCAGAACCACTTGGCGGACACTCCAGAATCACCTGCCGGGCTTCCTGGAACCACCTGCCGGTCACGCCAACATCACCTGCCGGCTACGCCAGAGCCACTTGGCAGACACTCCGGAAACACCTGTCGGGCTGGCCGCAACCACCTCTCAGACGTGCCAGAACCATGTGCCTGAGATGCCGGAACCACACCCCGAACAGACCGAAAACACCTGCCAGACCCGCCTGAACCCCCTGGCGAGCACGCCTGATCCACCTGTTCAACTAGCCGGAACCACCTTCCTGACACGCCAAAATCACCTGCCAGGTATACCAGAACCACTTGGTGGACACTC
The DNA here is from genome assembly GCF_041296265.1 of Equus caballus. Classification (NCBI taxonomy): domain Eukaryota; kingdom Metazoa; phylum Chordata; class Mammalia; order Perissodactyla; family Equidae; genus Equus; species Equus caballus. The sequence goes on from NC_091689.1 coordinate 36,029,151, forward strand.
TGGAATCATCTTCCGGACATGCCAGAACCAGCTCTCAGACACACCAGAACCACGTGCCAGAGACGCCGGAAGCACCAGCTGAGCATGCCTGAGCCACCTGCACGACTCGCAAGAAACAACTGTCGGACAGGCCAAAATCACCTGCCGGGTACGCCAGAAACACTTGGCGGACACTCCGGAATCACCTGTCGGGCAGGCCGGAACCACCTGCCGAGTATGCCGGATCCACCTGCTCCACTCCCCAGAACCACCTGCTGGACACGCCAAAATCACCTGCCGGCTACGCCAGAACCACTCGGCAGACACTCCGGAACCACCTCCAGGACAGACCGGAACCAGCTGCCGGACACGCCGGGACCACCTGCTTGACTCGCCAGAACCACCTGCCGGACACGCCAGAATCACCAGCCGGCTACGCCACAACCACTTGTCGGACACTCCGGAATCAGCTGCCGGGCATGCTGGAACCACCTCTCAGAGGTGCCACAACCACATGCCGGAGACGGCGGAAGCACCTGCCGAGAATGCCGGAAGTTCCTGATCCACTCCCCAGAACCACCTGCCGGACACGCCAAAATCACCTGCCCGCTACACCAGAACCACTTGGTGGACAAGCCGGAATCACGTGAAGGGCATGCCGACACAACCTCTCAGACGTGCCAGACCCTCGTGCCGGACACCCCAGAACCACCTGCTGGACAGACCGGAACCACCTTTCGGACACGCCAGAACCACCGGCTCGACTCGCCGGAACCATTGCCGGACATGCAAAATCACCTGCCGGCTACGCCAGAACCACTTGGCGAACACTCCGGAATCACCTACCGGGCAGGGGGAACCACCTCTCAGACATGCCGGAACCACATGCCAATGACACCGGAAGCACCTGCCGAGCACGCCAGAACCACCTGCTCGACTCGCCATAACCATGTGATGGACAGGCCAAAATCACCTGCCGGCTACGCCACAACCATTTGGTGAACACTTCGGAATCACCTGCCGGGCTGGCTGGAACCACCTGCCGGTCACGCCAACATCACCTGCCAGCTATGCCAGAACCACTTGGCGGACACCATGGAAACACCTGTCGGGCCGGCCGGAACCACCTCTCAGACGTGCCAGAACCATGTGCCTGAGATGACGGAACCACACCCCGAACAGACCGAAGCCACCTGCCAGACCCGCCTGAACCACCTGCCGAGCACGCCGGAACCACCTACTCGACTCGCCGGAACCACCTACCTGACACGCCAAAATCACCTGCCGGGTATGCCAGAACCACTTGGTGGACACTCCGGAATCATCTGCCGGACATGCCAGAACCAGCTCTCAGACACACCAGAACCACATGCCGGACACGCCGGAAGCACGTGCTGAGCATGCCTAAGCCACATGCTCGACTTGCAAGAAACACCTGCCAGACACGCCAAAATCACCAGCCGGGTACGCCAGAACCACGTGCCGGACACTCCGGAATCACCTGTCGGGCATGCCGGAACGACCTCTCAGACGTGCCAGAACCTCGTGCCGGACACGCCAGAACCACCTGCCGGACAGACCGGAACCACCTGCCGGACACGCCGGAACCACCATCTTGACTCGCCGGAACCACCGCCGGACATGCAAAATCACCTGTCGGCTACGCCAGAAGCACTTGGCGAACACTCCCTAATCAGCTGCCGTGCATGCCGGAACCACCTATCAGGCTTGCCAGAACCATGTTCCAGACACGCCGGTACCACCTACCCAGTATGCCGGAACCACCTGATCCACTCCCCAGAACCACCTGCTGGACACGCCAGAATCACCTGCCATCTAGGCCAGACCACTCGGCAGACACTCCGGAACCACCTGCCGGGCATGCCGGAACCACCTCTACGAGGTGCCAGAACCGCATGCCGGACACTCCGGAACCACCTGCCGGGCATGCCGGAACCATCTCTCAGACGTGCCAGAACCATGTTCCGGACACGCCGCTACCACCTGCCGAGCTCGCCGGAACCACCTGCTGGACACGCCAAAATCACCTGCCGGCTATGCCAGAACCACTTGGCGCACACTCCAGAATCACCTGCCGGGCTTGCTGGAACCACCTGCCGGTCACGCCAACATCACCTGCCAGCTACGCCAGAACCACTTGGCAGACACTCCGGAAACACCTGTCGGGCTGGCCGCAACCACCTCTCAGACGTGCCAGAACCATGTGCCTGAGATGCCGGAACCACACCCCGAACAGACCGACCCACCTGCCAGACCCGCCTGAACCCCCTGGCGAGCACGCCTGATCCACCTGTTCAACTAGCCGGAACCACCTTCCTGACACGCCAAAATCACCTGCCAGGTATACCAGAACCACTTGGTGGACACTCTGGAATCATCTTGCGGACATGCCAGAACCAGCTCTCAGACACACCAGAACCACGTGCCAGAGACGCCGGAAGCACCAGCTGAGCATGCCTGAGCCACCAGCACGACTCGCAAGAAACACCTGTCGGACAGGCCAAAATCACCTGCGGGTACGCCAGAAACACTTGGCGGACACTCCGGAATCACCTGTCGGGCATGCCGGGACCAACTCTCAGACTTGCCAGAACCATGTTCTGGACACGCCGGTACCACCTGCCGAGTATGCCGGAACCAGCTGATCCACTCCCCAGAACCACCTACTGGACACGCCAAAATCAACTGCCGGGTATGCCAGAACCACACGGCAGACACTCCGGAATCGCATGCCAGGCATTCCGGAACCACCTCTCAGAGGTGCCAGAACCACATGCCGGAGACTCCGGAATCACCTGCCGGGCATGCCGGAACCACCTATCAAAGGTGCCAGAACCACATGCCGGAGACTCTGGAATCACCTGCCGGGCATGCCGGAACCTTCTCTCAGACGTGCCACAACCACGTGGCGGAGAGACCGGAAGCACCTGCCGAGCTCTCCGGAACCACCTGCTGGACATGCCGGAACCACCTGCCTCACAGGCCAAAATCATATGCCGGCTACGCCAAAACCACTGGGTGGACACTCCAGAATCACCTTGCGGGCATGCCGGAACCACGTCATGGACAGACGGCAAACACCTGCCGGACCTGCCGGAACCACCTGCCGAGCACGCCGGAACCACCTGCTCGACTCACCAGAGCCACCTGCCGGACACAGCAGAAACACCTGCGGGGTACGCCAGAACCACTTGGAGGACTCTCCGGGATCACCTGCCGGGCATGCCGGAACCACCTCTCAGACGTGCCAGAACCATGTGCCGGACACGCCGGAACCACCTGCCGAGTATGCCGGAACCACCTGCTCCACTCCCCAGAACCACCTGCTGGACACGCCAAAATCACCTGCCGGCTATGCCAGAACCACTCGGCAGACACTCCGGAACCACCTCCAGGACAGACCGGAACCAGCTGCCGGACACGCCGGGACCACCTGCTTGACTCGCCAGAACCACCTGCCGGACACGCCAGAATCACCAGCCGGCTACGCCACAACCACTTGTCGGACACTCCGGAATCAGACGCCGGGCATGCTGGAACCACCTCTCAGAGGTGCCACAACCACATGCCGGAGACAGCGGAAGCACCTGCCGAGAATGCCGGAAGTTCCTGATCCACTCCCCAGAACCACCTGCCGGACACGCCAAAATCACCTACCGGCTACGCCAGAACCACTCGGCGGACACTCCAGAATCACCTGCCGGGCATGCCAGCACAACCTCTCAGAAGTGCCAGAAGCACGTGCCGGACAGGCCGGAACCATCTCCCGGACAGACCGGAAACACAGGAAACACTCGCCGGAACCACCTGCTTGACTCACCGGTCCCACCTGCCGGACACGCCAAAATCACCTGCCCGCTACACCAGAACCACTTGGTGGACAAGCCGGAATCACGTGAAGGGCATGCCGACACAACCTCTCAGACGTGCCAGACCCTCGTGCCGGACACCCCAGAACCACCTGCTGGACAGACCGGAACCACCTTTCGGACACGCCAGAACCACCGGCTCGACTCGCCGGAACCATTGCCGGACATGCAAAATCACCTGCCGGCTACGCCAGAACCACTTGGCGAACACTCCGGAATCACCTACCGGGCAGGGGGGAACCACCTCTCAGACATGCCGGAACCACATGCCAATGACACCGGAAGCACCTGCCGAGCACGCCAGAACCACCTGCTCGACTCGCCATAACCACCTGCTGGACAGGCCAAAATCACCTGCCGGCTACGCCACAACCATTTGGTGAACACTTCGGAATCACCTGCCGGGCTGGCTGGAACCACCTGCCGGTCACGCCAACATCACCTGCCAGCTATGCCAGAACCACTTGGCGGACACCATGGAAACACCTGTCGGGCCGGCCGGAACCACCTCTCAGACGTGCCAGAACCATGTGCCTGAGATGACGGAACCACACCACGAACAGACCGAAGCCACCTGCCAGACCCGCCTGAACCACCTGCCGAGCACGCCGGAACCACCTACTCGACTCGCCGGAACCACCTACCTGACACGCCAAAATCACCTGCCGGGTATGCCAGAACCACTTGGTGGACACTCCGGAATCATCCGCCGGACATGCCAGAACCAGCTCTTAGACACACCAGAACCACGTGCCGGACACGCCGGAAGCACGTGCTGAGCATGCCTGAGCCACATGCTCGACTTGCAAGAAACACCTGCCAGACACGCCAAAATCACCTGCCGGGTACGCCAGAACCACGTGGCGGACACTCCGGAATCACCTGTCGGGCATGCCGGAACCACCTCTCAGACGTGCCAGAACCTCGTGCCGGACACGCCAGAACCACCTGCCGGAAAGACCGGAACCACCTGCCGGACACGCCGGAACCACCAGCTCGACTCGCCGGAACCACCGCCGGACATGCAAAATCACCTGCCGGCTACGCCAGAAACACTTGGCGAACACTCCCGAATCAGCTGCCGGGCATGCCGGAACCACCTATCAGGCTTGCCAGAACCATGTTCCAGACACGCCGGTACCACCTACCCAGTATGCCGGAACCACCTGATCCACTCCCCAGAACCACCTGCTGGACACGCCAGAATCACCTGCCATCTAGGCCAGACCACTCGGCAGACACTCCGGAACCACCTGCCGGGCATGCCGGAACCACCTCTCAGAGGTGCCAGAACCACATGCCGGACACTCCGGAACCACCTGCCGGGCATGCTGGAACCATCTCTCAGACGTGCCAGAACCATGTTCCGGACACGCCGCTACCACCTGCCGAGCTCGCCGGAACCACCTGCTGGACACGCCAAAATCACCTGCCGGCTATGCCATAACCACTTGGCGCACACTCCAGAATCACCTGCCGGGCTTGCTGGAACCACCTGCCGGTCACGCCAACATCACCTGCCAGCTACGCCAGAACCACTTGGCAGACACTCCGGAAACACCTGTCGGGCTGGCCGCAACCACCTCTCAGACGTGCCAGAACCATGTGCCTGAGATGCCGGAACCACACCCCGAACAGACCGAAACCACCTGCCAGACCCGCCTGAACCCCCTGGCGAGCACGCCTGATCCACCTGTTCAACTAGCCGGAACCACCTTCCTGACACGCCAAAATCACCTGCCAGGTATACCAGAACCACTTGGTGGACACTCTGGAATCATCTTCCGGACATGCCAGAACCAGCTCTCAGACACACCAGAACCACTTGCCAGAGACGCCGGAAGCACCAGCTGAGCATGCCTGAGCCACCTGCACGACTCGCAAGAAACACCTGTCGGACAGGCCAAAATCACCTGCCGGGTACGCCAGAAACACTTGGCGGACACTCCGGAATCACCTTTCGGGCATGCCGGAACCACATCTCAGACTTGCCAGAACCATGTTCTGGACACGCCGGTACCACCTGCCGAGTATGCCGGAACCACCTGATCCACTCCCCAGAACCACCTACTGGACACGCCAAAATCAACTGCCGGCTATGCCAGAACCACACGGCAGACACTCCGGAATCACATGCCAGGCATTCCGGAACCACCTCTCAGAGGTGCCAGAACCACATGCCGGAGACTCCGGAATCACCTGCCGGGCATGCCGGAACCACCTCTCAGACGTGCCAGAACCATGTGCCGGACACGCCGGAACCACCTGCCGAGTATGCCGGAACCACCTGCTCCACTCCCCAGAACCACCTACTGGACACGCCAAAATCAACTGCCGGGTATGCCAGAACCACACGGCAGACACTCCGGAATCGCATGCCAGGCATTCCGGAACCACCTCTCAGAGGTGCCAGAACCACATGCCGGAGACTCCGGAATCACCTGCCGGGCATGCCGGAACCACCTATCAAAGGTGCCAGAACCACATGCCGGAGACTCTGGAATCACCTGCCGGGCATGCCGGAACCTTCTCTCAGACGTGCCACAACCACGTGGCGGAGAGACCGGAAGCACCTGCCGAGCTCTCCGGAACCACCTGCTGGACATGCCGGAACCACCTGCCTCACAGGCCAAAATCATATGCCGGCTACGCCAAAACCACTGGGTGGACACTCCAGAATCACCTTGCGGGCATGCCGGAACCACGTCATGGACAGACGGCAAACACCTGCCGGACCTGCCGGAACCACCTGCCGAGCACGCCGGAACCACCTGCTCGACTCACCAGAGCCACCTGCCGGACACAGCAGAAACACCTGCGGGGTACGCCAGAACCACTTGGAGGACTCTCCGGGATCACCTGCCGGGCATGCCGGAACCACCTCTCAGACGTGCCAGAACCATGTGCCGGACACGCCGGAACCACCTGCCGAGTATGCCGGAACCACCTGCTCCACTCCCCAGAACCACCTGCTGGACACGCCAAAATCACCTGCCGGCTATGCCAGAACCACTCGGCAGACACTCCGGAACCACCTCCAGGACAGACCGGAACCAGCTGCCGGACACGCCGGGACCACCTGCTTGACTCGCCAGAACCACCTGCCGGACACGCCAGAATCACCAGCCGGCTACGCCACAACCACTTGTCGGACACTCCGGAATCAGACGCCGGGCATGCTGGAACCACCTCTCAGAGGTGCCACAACCACATGCCGGAGACAGCGGAAGCACCTGCCGAGAATGCCGGAAGTTCCTGATCCACTCCCCAGAACCACCTGCCGGACACGCCAAAATCACCTACCGGCTACGCCAGAACCACTCGGCGGACACTCCAGAATCACCTGCCGGGCATGCCAGCACAACCTCTCAGAAGTGCCAGAAGCACGTGCCGGACAGGCCGGAACCATCTCCCGGACAGACCGGAAACACAGGAAACACTCGCCGGAACCACCTGCTTGACTCACCGGTCCCACCTGCCGGACACGCCAAAATCACCTGCCCGCTACACCAGAACCACTTGGTGGACAAGCCGGAATCACGTGAAGGGCATGCCGACACAACCTCTCAGACGTGCCAGACCCTCGTGCCGGACACCCCAGAACCACCTGCTGGACAGACCGGAACCACCTTTCGGACACGCCAGAACCACCGGCTCGACTCGCCGGAACCATTGCCGGACATGCAAAATCACCTGCCGGCTACGCCAGAACCACTTGGCGAACACTCCGGAATCACCTACCGGGCAGGGGGGAACCACCTCTCAGACATGCCGGAACCACATGCCAATGACACCGGAAGCACCTGCCGAGCACGCCAGAACCACCTGCTCGACTCGCCATAACCACCTGCTGGACAGGCCAAAATCACCTGCCGGCTACGCCACAACCATTTGGTGAACACTTCGGAATCACCTGCCGGGCTGGCTGGAACCACCTGCCGGTCACGCCAACATCACCTGCCAGCTATGCCAGAACCACTTGGCGGACACCATGGAAACACCTGTCGGGCCGGCCGGAACCACCTCTCAGACGTGCCAGAACCATGTGCCTGAGATGACGGAACCACACCACGAACAGACCGAAGCCACCTGCCAGACCCGCCTGAACCACCTGCCGAGCACGCCGGAACCACCTACTCGACTCGCCGGAACCACCTACCTGACACGCCAAAATCACCTGCCGGGTATGCCAGAACCACTTGGTGGACACTCCGGAATCATCCGCCGGACATGCCAGAACCAGCTCTTAGACACACCAGAACCACGTGCCGGACACGCCGGAAGCACGTGCTGAGCATGCCTGAGCCACATGCTCGACTTGCAAGAAACACCTGCCAGACACGCCAAAATCACCTGCCGGGTACGCCAGAACCACGTGGCGGACACTCCGGAATCACCTGTCGGGCATGCCGGAACCACCTCTCAGACGTGCCAGAACCTCGTGCCGGACACGCCAGAACCACCTGCCGGAAAGACCGGAACCACCTGCCGGACACGCCGGAACCACCAGCTCGACTCGCCGGAACCACCGCCGGACATGCAAAATCACCTGCCGGCTACGCCAGAAACACTTGGCGAACACTCCCGAATCAGCTGCCGGGCATGCCGGAACCACCTATCAGGCTTGCCAGAACCATGTTCCAGACACGCCGGTACCACCTACCCAGTATGCCGGAACCACCTGATCCACTCCCCAGAACCACCTGCTGGACACGCCAGAATCACCTGCCATCTAGGCCAGACCACTCGGCAGACACTCCGGAACCACCTGCCGGGCATGCCGGAACCACCTCTCAGAGGTGCCAGAACCACATGCCGGACACTCCGGAACCACCTGCCGGGCATGCTGGAACCATCTCTCAGACGTGCCAGAACCATGTTCCGGACACGCCGCTACCACCTGCCGAGCTCGCCGGAACCACCTGCTGGACACGCCAAAATCACCTGCCGGCTATGCCATAACCACTTGGCGCACACTCCAGAATCACCTGCCGGGCTTGCTGGAACCACCTGCCGGTCACGCCAACATCACCTGCCAGCTACGCCAGAACCACTTGGCAGACACTCCGGAAACACCTGTCGGGCTGGCCGCAACCACCTCTCAGACGTGCCAGAACCATGTGCCTGAGATGCCGGAACCACACCCCGAACAGACCGAAACCACCTGCCAGACCCGCCTGAACCCCCTGGCGAGCACGCCTGATCCACCTGTTCAACTAGCCGGAACCACCTTCCTGACACGCCAAAATCACCTGCCAGGTATACCAGAACCACTTGGTGGACACTCTGGAATCATCTTCCGGACATGCCAGAACCAGCTCTCAGACACACCAGAACCACTTGCCAGAGACGCCGGAAGCACCAGCTGAGCATGCCTGAGCCACCTGCACGACTCGCAAGAAACACCTGTCGGACAGGCCAAAATCACCTGCCGGGTACGCCAGAAACACTTGGCGGACACTCCGGAATCACCTTTCGGGCATGCCGGAACCACATCTCAGACTTGCCAGAACCATGTTCTGGACACGCCGGTACCACCTGCCGAGTATGCCGGAACCACCTGATCCACTCCCCAGAACCACCTACTGGACACGCCAAAATCAACTGCCGGCTATGCCAGAACCACACGGCAGACACTCCGGAATCACATGCCAGGCATTCCGGAACCACCTCTCAGAGGTGCCAGAACCACATGCCGGAGACTCCGGAATCACCTGCCGGGCATGCCGGAACCACCTCTCAGACGTGCCAGAACCATGTGCCGGACACGCCGGAACCACCTGCCGAGTATGCCGGAACCACCTGCTCCACTCCCCAGAACCACCTGCTGGACACGCCAAAATCACCTGCCGGCTACGCCAGAACCACTCGGCAGACACTCCGGAACCACCTCCAGGACAGACTGGAACCAGCTGCCGGACACGCCGGGACCACCTGCTTGACTCGCCAGAACCACCTGCCGGACACGCCAGAATCACCAGCCGGCTACGCCACAACCACTTGTCGGACACTCCGGAATCAGCTGCCGGGCATGCTGGAACCACCTCTCAGAGGTGCCACAACCACATGCCGGAGACGGCGGAAGCACCTGCCGAGAATGCCGGAAGTTCCTGATCCACTCCCCAGAACCACCTGCCGGACACGCCAAAATCACCTGCCGGCTACGCCAGAACCACTCGGCGGACACTCCAGAATCACCTGCCGGGCATGCCAGCACAACCTCTCAGAAGTGCCAGAAGCACGTGCCGGACAGGCCGGAACCATCTCCCGGACAGACCGGAAACACAGGAAACACTCGCCGGAACCACCTGCTTGACTCACCGGTCCCACCTGCCGGACACGCCAAAATCACCTGCCCGCTACACCAGAACCACTTGGTGGACAAGCCGGAATCACGTGAAGGGCATGCCGACACAACCTCTCAGACGTGCCAGACCCTCGTGCCGGACACCCCAGAACCACCTGCTGGACAGACCGGAACCACCTTTCGGACACGCCAGAACCACCGGCTCGACTCGCCGGAACCATTGCCGGACATGCAAAATCACCTGCCGGCTACGCCAGAACCACTTGGCGAACACTCCGGAATCACCTACCGGGCAGGGGGGAACCACCTCTCAGACATGCCGGAACCACATGCCAATGACACCGGAAGCACCTGCCGAGCACGCCAGAACCACCTGCTCGACTCGCCATAACCACCTGCTGGACAGGCCAAAATCACCTGCCGGCTACGCCACAACCATTTGGTGAACACTTCGGAATCATCTGCCGGGCTGGCTGGAACCACCTGCCGGTCACGCCAACATCACCTGCCAGCTATGCCAGAACCACTTGGCGGACACCATGGAAACACCTGTCGGGCCAGCCGGAACCACCTCTCAGACGTGCCAGAACCATGTGCCTGAGATGACGGAACCACACCACGAACAGACCGAAGCCACCTGCCAGACCCGCCTGAACCACCTGCCGAGCACGCCGGAACCACGTACTCGACTCGCCGGAACCACCTACCTGACACGCCAAAATCACCTGCCGGGTATGCCAGAACCACTTGGTGGACACTCCGGAATCATCCGTCGGACATGCCAGAACCAGCTCTCAGACACACCAGAACCACGTGCCGGACACGCCGGAAGCACGTGCTGAGCATGCCTGAGCCACATGCTCGACTTGCAAGAAACACCTGCCAGACACGCCAAAATCACCTGCCGGGTACGCCAGAACCACGTGGCGGACACTCCGGAATCACCTGTCGGGCATGCCGGAACCACCTCTCAGACGTGCCAGAACCTCGTGCCGGAAACGCCAGAACCACCTGCCGGACAGACAGGAACCACCTGCCGGACACGCCGGAACCACCAGCTCGACTCGCCGGAACCACCGCCGGACATGCAAAATCACCTGCCGGCTACGCCAGAACCACTTGGCGAACACTCCCGAATCAGCTGCCGGGCATGCCGGAACCACCTATCAGGCTTGCCAGAACCATGTTCCGGACACACCGGTACCACCTGCCGAGTATGCCGGAACCACCTGATCCACTCCCCAGATCCACCTGCTGGACACGCCAGAATCACCTGCCGTCTACGCCAGAACCACTCGGCAGACACTCCGGAACCACCTGCCGGGCATGCCGGAACCAGCTCTCAGAGGTGCCAGAACCACATGCCGGACACTCCGGAATCACCTGCCGGGCATGCCGGAACCATCTCTCAGACGTGCCAGAACCATGTTCCGGACACGCCGCTACCACCTGCCGAGCTCGCCGGAACCACCTGCTGGACACGCCAAAATCACCTGCCGGCTACACCAGAACCGCTTGGCGGACACTCCAGAATCGCCTGCCGGGCTTGCTGGAACCACCTGCCGGTCACGCCAACATCACCTGCCAGCTACGCCAGAACCACTTGGCAGACACTCCGGAAACACCTGTCGGGCTGGCCGCAACCACCTCTCACACGTGCCAGAACCATGTGCCTGAGATGCCGGAACCACACCCCGAACAGACCGAAACCACCTGCCAGACCCGCCTGAACCCCCTGGCGAGCACGCCTGATCCACCTGTTCAACTAGCCGGAACCACCTTCCTGACACGCCAAAATCACCTGCCAGGTATACCAGAACCACTTGGTGGACACTCTGGAATCATCTTCCGGACATGCCAGAACCAGCTCTCAGACACACCAGAACCACTTGCCAGAGACGCCGGAAGCACCAGCTGAGCATGCCTGAGCCACCTGCACGACTCGCAAGAAACACCTGTCGGACAGGCCAAAATCACCTGCCGGGTACGCCAGAAACACTTGGCGGACACTCCGGAATCACCTTTCGGGCATGCCGGAACCACATCTCAGACTTGCCAGAACCATGTTCTGGACACGCCGGTACCACCTGCCGAGTATGCCGGAACCACCTGATCCACTCCCCAGAACCACCTACTGGACACGCCAAAATCAACTGCCGGCTATGCCAGAACCACACGGCAGACACTCCGGAATCACATGCCAGGCATTCCGGAACCACCTCTCAGAGGTGCCAGAACCACATGCCGGAGACTCCGGAATCACCTGCCGGGCATGCCGGAACCACCTCTCAGACATGCCAGAACCATGTGCCGGACACGCCGGAACCACCTGCCGAGTATGCCGGAACCACCTGCTCCACTCCCCAGAACCACCTGCTGGACACGCCAAAATCACCTGCCGGCTACGCCAGAACCACTCGGCAGACACTCCGGAACCACCTCCAGGACAGACTGGAACCAGCTGCCGGACACGCCGGGACCACCTGCTTGACTCGCCAGAACCACCTGCCGGACACGCCAGAATCACCAGCCGGCTACGCCACAACCACTTGTCGGACACTCCGGAATCAGCTGCCGGGCATGCTGGAACCACCTCTCAGAGGTGCCACAACCACATGCCGGAGACGGCGGAAGCACCTGCCGAGAATGCCGGAAGTTCCTGATCCACTCCCCAGAACCACCTGCCGGACACGCCAAAATCACCTGCCGGCTACGCCAGAACCACTCGGCGGACACTCCAGAATCACCTGCCGGGCATGCCAGCACAACCTCTCAGAAGTGCCAGAAGCACGTGCCGGACAGGCCGGAACCATCTCCCGGACAGACCGGAAACACAGGAAACACTCGCCGGAACCACCTGCTTGACTCACCGGTCCCACCTGCCGGACACGCCAAAATCACCTGCCCGCTACACCAGAACCACTTGGTGGACAAGCCGGAATCACGTGAAGGGCATGCCGACACAACCTCTCAGACGTGCCAGACCCTCGTGCCGGACACCCCAGAACCACCTGCTGGACAGACCGGAACCACCTTTCGGACACGCCAGAACCACCGGCTCGACTCGCCGGAACCATTGCCGGACATGCAAAATCACCTGCCGGCTACGCCAGAACCACTTGGCGAACACTCCGGAATCACCTACCGGGCAGGGGGGAACCACCTCTCAGACATGCCGGAACCACATGCCAATGACACCGGAAGCACCTGCCGAGCACGCCAGAACCACCTGCTCGACTCGCCATAACCACCTGCTGGACAGGCCAAAATCACCTGCCGGCTACGCCACAACCATTTGGTGAACACTTCGGAATCACCTGCCGGGCTGGCTGGAACCACCTGCCGGTCACGCCAACATCACCTGCCAGCTATGCCAGAACCACTTGGCGGACACCATGGAAACACCTGTCGGGCCGGCCGGAACCACCTCTCAGACGTGCCAGAACCATGTGCCTGAGATGACGGAACCACACCACGAACAGACCGAAGCCACCTGCCAGACCCGCCTGAACCACCTGCCGAGCACGCCGGAACCACCTACTCGACTCGCCGGAACCACCTACCTGACACGCCAAAATCACCTGCCGGGTATGCCAGAACCACTTGGTGGACACTCCGGAATCATCCGCCGGACATGCCAGAACCAGCTCTTAGACACACCAGAACCACGTGCCGGACACGCCGGAAGCACGTGCTGAGCATGCCTGAGCCACATGCTCGACTTGCAAGAAACACCTGCCAGACACGCCAAAATCACCTGCCGGGTACGCCAGAACCACGTGGCGGACACTCCGGAATCACCTGTCGGGCATGCCGGAAACACCTCTCAGACGTGCCAGAACCTCGTGCCGGACACGCCAGAACCACCTGCCGGAAAGACCGGAACCACCTGCCGAACACGCCGGAACCACGAGCTCGACTCGCCGGAACCACCGCCGGACATGCAAAATCACCTGCCGGCTACGCCAGAAACACTTGGCGAACACTCCCGAATCAGCTGCCGGGCATGCCGGAACCACCTATCAGGCTTGCCAGAACCATGTTCCAGACACGCCGGTACCACCTACCCAGTATGCCGGAACCACCTGATCCACTCCCCAGAACCACCTGCTGGACACGCCAGAATCACCTGCCATCTAGGCCAGACCACTCGGCAGACACTCCGGAACCACCTGCCGGGCATGCCGGAACCACCTCTCAGAGGTGCCAGAACCACATGCCGGACACTCCGGAACCACCTGCCGGGCATGCCGGAACCATCTCTCAGACGTGCCAGAACCATGTTCCGGACACGCCGCTACCACCTGCCGAGCTCGCCGGAACCACCTGCTGGACACACCAAAATCACCTGCCGGCTATGCCAGAACCACTTGGCGCACACTCCAGAATCACCTGCCGGGCTTGCTGGAACCACCTGCCGGTCACGCCAACATCACCTGCCAGCTACGCCAGAACCACTTGGCAGACACTCCGGAAACACCTGTCGGGCTGGCCGCAACCACCTCTCAGACGTGCCAGAACCATGTGCCTGAGATGCCGGAACCACACCCCGAACAGACCGAAACCACCTGCCAGACCCGCCTGAACCCCCTGGCGAGCACGCCTGATCCACCTGTTCAACTAGCCGGAACCACCTTCCTGACACGCCAAAATCACCTGCCAGGTATACCAGAACCACTTGGTGGACACTCTGGAATCATCTTCCGGACATGCCAGAACCAGCTCTCAGACACACCAGAACCACTTGCCAGAGACGCCGGAAGCACCAGCTGAGCATGCCTGAGCCACCTGCACGACTCGCAAGAAACACCTGTCGGACAGGCCAAAATCACCTGCCGGGTACGCCAGAAACACTTGGCGGACACTCCGGAATCACCTTTCGGGCATGCCGGAACCACATCTCAGACTTGCCAGAACCATGTTCTGGACACGCCGGTACCACCTGCCGAGTATGCCGGAACCACCTGATCCACTCCCCAGAACCACCTACTGGACACGCCAAAATCAACTGCCGGCTATGCCAGAACCACACGGCAGACACTCCGGAATCACATGCCAGGCATTCCGGAACCACCTCTCAGAGGTGCCATAACCACATGCCGGAGACTCCGGAATCACCTGCCGGGCATGCCGGAACCACCTCTCAGACGTGCCAGAACCATGTGCCGGACACGGCGGAACCACCTGCCGAGTATGCCGAAACCACCTGCTCCACTCCCCAGAACCACCTGCTGGACACGCCAAAATCACCTGCCGGCTACGCCAGAACCACTCGGCAGACACTCCGGAACCACCTCCAGGACAGACTGGAACCAGCTGCCGGACACGCCGGGACCACCTGCTTGACTCGCCAGAACCACCTGCCGGACACGCCAGAATCACCAGCCGGCTACGCCACAGCAACTTGTCGGACACTCCGGAATCAGCTGCCGGGCATGCTGGAACCACCTCTCAGAGGTGCCACAACCACATGCCGGAGACGGCGGATGCACCTGCCGAGAATGCCGGAAGTTCCTGATCCACTCCCCAGAACCACCTGCCGGACACGCCAAAATCACCTGCCGGCTACGCCAGAACCACTCGGCGGACACTCCAGAATCACCTGCCGGGCATGCCAGCACAACCTCTCAGAAGTGCCAGAAGCACGTGCCGGACAGGCCGGAACCATCTCCCGGACAGACCGGAAACACAGGAAACACTCGCCGGAACCACCTGCTTGACTCACCGGTCCCACCTGCCGGAAACGCCAAAATCACCTGCCCGCTACACCAGAACCACTTGGCGGACAAGCCGGAATCACATGAAGGGCATGCCGACACAACCTCTCAGACGTGCCAGACCCTCGTGCCGGACACCCCAGAACCACCTGCTGGACAGACCGGAACCACCTTTCGGACACGCCGGAACCACCGGCTCGACTCGCCGGAACCATTGCCGGACATGCAAAATCACCTGCCGGCTACGCCAGAACCACTTGGCGAACACTCCGGAATCACCTACCGGGCAGGGGGGAACCACCTCTCAGACATGCCGGAACCACATGCCAATGACACCGGAAGCACCTGCCGAGCACGCCAGAACCACCTGCTCGACTCGCCATAACCACCTGCTGGACAGGCCAAAATCACCTGCCGGCTACGCCACAACCATTTGGTGAACACTTCGGAATCACCTGCCGGGCTGGCTGGAACCACCTGCCGGTCACGCCAACATCACCTGCCAGCTATGCCAGAACCACTTGGCGGACACCATGGAAACACCTGTCGGGCCAGCCGGAACCACCTCTCAGACGTGCCAGAACCATGTGCCTGAGATGACGGAACCACACCACGAACAGACCGAAGCCACCTGCCAGACCCGCCTGAACCACCTGCCGAGCACGCCGGAACCACCTACTCGACTCGCCGGAACCACCTACCTGACACGCCAAAATCACCTGCCGGGTATGCCAGAACCACTTGGTGGACACTCCGGAATCATCCGCCGGACATGCCAGAACCAGCTCTTAGACACACCAGAACCACGTGCCGGACACGCCGGAAGCACGTGCTGAGCATGCCTGAGCCACATGCTCGACTTGCAAGAAACACCTGCCAGACACGCCAAAATCACCTGCCGGGTACGCCAGAACCACGTGGCGGACACTCCGGAATCACCTGTCGGGCATGCCGGAACCACCTCTCAGACGTGCCAGAACCTCGTGCCGGACACGCCAGAACCACCTGCCGGACAGACCGGAACCACCTGCCGGACACGCCGGAACCACCAGCTCGACTCGCCGGAACCACCGCCGGACATGCAAAATCACCTGCCGGCTACGCCAGAACCACTTGGCGAACACTCCCGAATCAGCTGCTGGGCATGCCGGAACCACCTATCAGGCTTGCCAGAACCATGTTCCGGACACGCCGGTACCACCTGCCGAGTATGCCGGAACCACCTGATCCACTCCCCAGATCCACCTGCTGGACACGCCAGAATCACCTGCCGGCTACGCCAGAACCACTCGGCAGACACTCCGGAACCACCTGCTGGGCATGCCGGAACCAGCTCTCAGAGGTGCCAGAACCACATGCCGGACACTCCGGAATCACCTGCCGGGCATGCCGGAACCATCTCTCAGACGTGCCAGAACCATGTTCCGGACACGCCGCTACCACCTGCCGAGCTCGCCGGAACCACCTGCTGGACACGCCAAAATCACCTGCCGGCTACACCAGAACCGCTTGGCGGACACTCCAGAATCACCTGCCGGGCTTGCTGGAACCACCTGCCGGTCACGCCAACATCACCTGCCAGCTACGCCAGAACCACTTGGCAGACACTCCGGAAACACCTGTCGGGCTGGCCGCAACCACCTCTCTCACGTGCCAGAACCATGTGCCTGAGATGCCGGAACCACACCCCGAACAGACCGAAACCACCTGCCAGACCCGCCTGAACCCCCTGGCGAGCACGCCTGATCCACCTGTTCAACTAGCCGGAAACACCTTCCTGACACGCCAAAATCACCTGCCAGGTATACCAGAACCACTTGGTGGACACTCTGGAATCATCTTCCGGACACGCCAGGACCAGCTCTCAGACACACCAGAACCACTTGCCAGAGACGCCGGAAGCACCAGCTGAGCATGCCTGAGCCACCTGCACGACTCGCAAGAAACACCTGTCGGACAGGCCAAAATCACCTGCCGGGTACGCCAGAAACACTTGGCGGACACTCCGGAATCACCTTTCGGGCATGCCGGAACCACATCTCAGACTTGCCAGGTCCATGTTCTGGACACGCCGGTACCACCTGCCGAGTATGCCAGAACCACCTGATCCACTCCCCAGAACCACCTACTGGACACGCCAAAATCAACTGCCGGCTATGCCAGAACCACACGGCAGACACTCCGGAATCACATGCCAGGCATTCCGGAACCACCTCTCAGAGGTGCCAGAACCACATGCCGGAGACTCCGGAATCACCTGCCGGGCATGCCGGAACCACCTATCAAAGGTGCCAGAACCACATGCCGGAGACTCTGGAATCACCTGCCGGGCATGCCGGAACCTTCTCTCAGACGTGCCACAACCACGTGCCGGAGAGACCGGAAGCACCTGCCGGGCTCTCCGGAACCACCTGCTGGACATGCCGGAACCACCTGCCTCACAGGCCAAAATCATATGCCGGCTACGCCAAAACCACTGGGTGGACACTCCAGAATCACCTTGCGGGCATGCCGGAACCACGTCATGGACAGACGGCAAACACCTGCCGGACCTGCCGGAACCACCTGCCGAGCACGCCGGAACCACCTGCTCGACTCACCAGAGCCACCTGCCGGACACAGCAGAAACACCTGCGGGGTACGCCAGAACCACTTGGAGGACTCTCCGGGATCACCTGCCGGGCATGCCGGAACCACCTCTCAGACGTGCCAGAACCATGTGCCGGACACGCCGGAACCACCTGCCGAGTATGCCGGAACCACCTGCTCCACTCCCCAGAACCACCTGCTGGACACGCCAAAATCACCTGCCGGCTATGCCAGAACCACTCGGCAGACACTCCGGAACCACCTCCAGGACAGACCGGAACCAGCTGCCGGACACGCCGGGACCACCTGCTTGACTCGCCAGAACCACCTGCCGGACACGCCAGAATCACCAGCCGGCTACGCCACAACCACTTGTCGGACACTCCGGAATCAGACGCCGGGCATGCTGGAACCACCTCTCAGAGGTGCCACAACCACATGCCGGAGACAGCGGAAGCACCTGCCGAGAATGCCGGAAGTTCCTGATCCACTCCCCAGAACCACCTGCCGGACACGCCAAAATCACCTACCGGCTACGCCAGAACCACTCGGCGGACACTCCAGAATCACCTGCCGGGCATGCCAGCACAACCTCTCAGAAGTGCCAGAAGCACGTGCCGGACAGGCCGGAACCATCTCCCGGACAGACCGGAAACACAGGAAACACTCGCCGGAACCACCTGCTTGACTCACCGGTCCCACCTGCCGGACACGCCAAAATCACCTGCCCGCTACACCAGAACCACTTGGTGGACAAGCCGGAATCACGTGAAGGGCATGCCGACACAACCTCTCAGACGTGCCAGACCCTCGTGCCGGACACCCCAGAACCACCTGCTGGACAGACCGGAACCACCTTTCGGACACGCCAGAACCACCGGCTCGACTCGCCGGAACCATTGCCGGACATGCAAAATCACCTGCCGGCTACGCCAGAACCACTTGGCGAACACTCCGGAATCACCTACCGGGCAGGGGGGAACCACCTCTCAGACATGCCGGAACCACATGCCAATGACACCGGAAGCACCTGCCGAGCACGCCAGAACCACCTGCTCGACTCGCCATAACCACCTGCTGGACAGGCCAAAATCACCTGCCGGCTACGCCACAACCATTTGGTGAACACTTCGGAATCACCTGCCGGGCTGGCTGGAACCACCTGCCGGTCACGCCAACATCACCTGCCAGCTATGCCAGAACCACTTGGCGGACACCATGGAAACACCTGTCGGGCCGGCCGGAACCACCTCTCAGACGTGCCAGAACCATGTGCCTGAGATGACGGAACCACACCACGAACAGACCGAAGCCACCTGCCAGACCCGCCTGAACCACCTGCCGAGCACGCCGGAACCACCTACTCGACTCGCCGGAACCACCTACCTGACACGCCAAAATCACCTGCCGGGTATGCCAGAACCACTTGGTGGACACTCCGGAATCATCCGCCGGACATGCCAGAACCAGCTCTTAGACACACCAGAACCACGTGCCGGACACGCCGGAAGCACGTGCTGAGCATGCCTGAGCCACATGCTCGACTTGCAAGAAACACCTGCCAGACACGCCAAAATCACCTGCCCGCTACACCAGAACCACTTGGTGGACAAGCCGGAATCACGTGAAGGGCATGCCGACACAACCTCTCAGACGTGCCAGAACCTCGTGCCGGACACCCCAGAACCACCTGCCGGACAGACCGGAACCACCTGCCGGACACGCCGGAACCACCCGCTCGATTCGCCGGAACCACCGCCGGACATGCAAAATCACCTGCCGGCTACGCCAGAACCACTTGGCGAACACTCCCGAATCAGCTGCCGGGCATGCGGGAACCAACTATCAGGCTTGCCAGAACCATGTTCCGGACACGCTGGTAAAACCTGCCGAGTATGCCGGAACCACCTGATCCACTCCCCAGAACCACCTGCTGGACACGCCAGAATCTCCTGCCGTCTACGCCAGAACCACTCGGAAGACACGCCGGAACCATTGCCGGACATGCAAAATCACCTGCCGGCTACGCCAGAACCACTTGGCGAACACTCCGGAATCACCTACCGGGCAGGGGGGAACCACCTCTCAGACATGCCGGAACCACATGCCAATGACACCGGAAGCACCTGCCGAGCACGCCAGAACCACCTGCTCGACTCGCCATAACCACCTGCTGGACAGGCCAAAATCACCTGCCGGCTAGACCACAACCATTCGGTGAACACTTCGGAATCACCTGCCGGGCTGGCTGGAACCACCTGCCGGTCACGCCAACATCACCTGCCAGCTATGCCAGAACCACTTGGCGGACACCATGGAAACACCTGTCGGGCCGGCCAGAACCACCTCTCAGAC
Source organism: Equus caballus (assembly GCF_041296265.1). Lineage (NCBI taxonomy): Eukaryota > Metazoa > Chordata > Mammalia > Perissodactyla > Equidae > Equus > Equus caballus. The sequence goes on from NC_091689.1 coordinate 36,049,988, forward strand.
GTGCCAGAACCATGTGCCTGAGATGACGGAACCACACCACGAACAGACCGAAGCCACCTGCCAGACCCGCCTGAACCACCTCCCGAGCACGCCGGAACCACCTACTCGACTCGCCGGAACCACCTACCTGACACGCCAAAATCACCTGCCGGGTACGCCAGAACCACGTGGCGGACACTCCGGAATCACCTGTCGGGCATGCCGGAACCACCTCTCAGACGTGCCAGAACCTCGTGCCGGACACGCCAGAACCACCTGCCGGACAGACCGGAACCACCTGCCGGACACGCCGGAACCACCAGCTCGACTCGCCGGAACCACCGCCGGACATGCAAAATCACCTGCCAGCTACGCCAGAACCACTTGGCGAACACTCCGGAATCACCTACCGGGCAGGGGGGAACCACCTCTCAGACATGCCGGAACCACATGCCAATGACACCGGAAGCACCTGCCGAGCACGCCAGAACCACCTGCTCGACTCGCCATAACCACCTGCTGGACAGGCCAAAATCACCTGCCGGCTACGCCACAACCATTTGGTGAACACTTCGGAATCACCTGCCGGGCTGGCTGGAACCACCTGCCGGTCACGCCAACATCACCTGCCAGCTATGCCAGAACCACTTGGCGGACACCATGGAAACACCTGTCGGGCCGGCCAGAACCACCTCTCAGACGTGCCAGAACCATGTGCCTGAGATGACGGAACCACAGCACGAACAGACCGAAGCCACCTGCCAGACCCGCCTGAACCACCTGCCGAGCACGCCGGAACCACCTACTCGACTCGCCGGAACCACCTACCTGACACGCCAAAATCACCTGCCGGGTATGCCAGAACCACTTGGTGGACACTCCGGAATCATCCGCCGGACATGCCAGAACCAGCTCTTAGACACACCAGAACCACGTGCCGGACACGCCGAAGCACGTGCTGAGCATGCCTGAGCCACATGCTCGACTTGCAAGAAACACCTGCCAGACACGCCAAAATCACCTGCCGGGTACGCCAGAACCACGTGGCGGACACTCCGGAATCACCTGTCGGGCATGCCGGAACCACCTCTCAGACGTGCCAGAACCTCGTGCCGGACACGCCAGAACCACCTGCCGGACAGACAGGAACCACCTGCCGGACACGCCGGAACCACCAGCTCGACTCGCCGGAACCACCGCCGGACATGCAAAATCACCTGCCGGCTACGCCAGAACCACTTGGCGAACACTCCCGAATCAGCTGCCGGGCATGCCGGAACCACCTATCAGGCTTGCCAGAACCATGTTCTGGACACGCCGGTACCACCTGCCGAGTATGCCGGAACCAGCTGATCCACTCCCCAGAACCACCTACTGGACACGCCAAAATCAACTGCCGGCTATGCCAGAACCACACGGCAGACACTCCGGAATCACATGCCAGGCATTCCGGAACCACCTGTCAGAGGTGCCAGAACCACATGCCGGAGACTCCGGAATCACCTGCCGGGCATGCCGGAACCACCTATCAAAGGTGCCAGAACCACATGCCGGAGACTCTGGAATCACCTGCCGGGCATGCCGGAACCTTCTCTCAGACGTGCCACAACCACGTGCCGGAGAGACCGGAAGCACCTGCCGGGCTCTCCGGAACCACCTGCTGGACATGCCGGAACCACCTGCCTCACAGGCCAAAATCATATGCCGGCTACGCCAAAACCACTGGGTGGACACTCCAGAATCACCTGGCGGGCATGCCGGAACCACGTCATGGACAGACGGCAAACACCTGCCAGACCTGCCGGAACCACCTGCCGAGCACGCCGGAACCACCTGCTCGACTCACCAGAGCCACCTGCCGGACACAGCAGAAACACCTGCGGGGTACGCCAGAACCACTTGGAGGACTCTCCGGGATCACCTGCCGGGCATGCCGGAACCACCTCTCAGACGTGCCAGAACCATGTGCCGGACACGCCGGAACCACCTGCCGAGTATGCCGGAACCACCTGCTCCACTCCCCAGAACCACCTGCTGGACACGCCAAAATCACCTGCCGGCTACGCCAGAACCACTCGGCAGACAGTCCGGAACCACCTCCAGGACAGACCGGAACCAGCTGCCGGACACGCCGGGACCACCTGCTTGACTCGCCAGAACCACCTGCCGGACACGCCAGAATCACCAGCCGGCTACGCCACAACCACTTGTCGGACACTCCGGAATCAGCTGCCGGGCATGCTGGAACCACCTCTCAGAGGTGCCACAACCACATGCCGGAGACGGCGGAAGCACCTGCCGAGAATGCCGGAAGTTCCTGATCCACTCCCCAGAACCACCTGCCGGACACGCCAAAATCACCTGCCGGCTACGCCAGAACCACTCGGCGGACACTCCAGAATCACCTGCCGGGCATGCCAGCACAACCTCTCAGAAGTGCCAGAAGCACGTGCCGGACAGGCCGGAACCATCTCCCGGACAGACCGGAAACACAGGAAACACTCGCCGGAACCACCTGCTTGACTCACCGGTCCCACCTGCCGGACACGCCAAAATCACCTGCCCGCTACACCAGAACCACTTGGTGGACAAGCCGGAATCACGTGAAGGGCATGCCGACACAACCTCTCAGACGTGCCAGAACCTCGTGCCGGACACCCCAGAACCTCCTGCTGGACAGACCGGAACCACCTTTCGGACACGCCAGAACCACCGCCTCGACTCGCCGGAACCATTGCCGGACATGCAAAATCACCTGCCGGCTACGCCAGAACCACTTGGCGAACACTCCGGAACCACCTGCCGGACACGCCGGAACCACCATCTTGACTCGCCGGAACCACCGCCGGACATGCAAAATCACCTGCCGGCTACGCCAGAACCACTTGGCGAAGACTCCCGAATCAGCTGCCGGGCATGCCGGAACCACCTATCAGGCTTGCCAGAACCATGTTCCGGACACGCTGGTACCAGCTGCCGAGTATGCCGGAACCACCTGATCCACTCCCCAGAACCACCTGCTGGACACGCCAGAATCACCTGCCGTCTACGCCAGAACCACTCGGCAGACACTCCGGAACCACCTGCCGGGCATGCCGGAACCACCTCTCAGACGTGCGAGAACCATGTTCTGGACACGCCGCTACCACCTGCCGAGCTCGCCAGAACCACCTGCTGGACACGCCAAAATCACCTGCCGGCTACGCCAGAACCACTTGGCGGACACTCCAGAATCACCTGCCGGGCTTGCTGGAACCACCTGCCGGTCACGCCAACATCACCTGCCAGCTACGCCAGAACCACTTGGCAGACACTCCGGAAACACCTGTCGGGCTGGCCGCAACCACCTCTCAGACGTGCCAGAACCATGTGCCTGAGATGCCGGAACCACACCCCGAACAGACCGAAACCACCTGCCAGACCCGCCTGAACCCCCTGGCGAGCACGCCTGATCCACCTGTTCAACTAGCTGGAACCACCTTCCTGACACGCCAAAATCACCTGCCAGGTATACCAGAACCACTTGGTGGACACTCTGGAATCATCTTCCGGACACGTCAGAACCAGCTCTCAGACACACCAGAACCACGTGCCAGAGATGCCGGAAGCACCAGCTGAGAATGCCTGAGCCATCTGCACGACTCGCAAGAAACACCTGTCGGACAGGCCAAAATCACCTGCCGGGTACGCCAGAAACACTTGGCGGACACTCCGGAATCACCTGTCGGGCATGCCGGAACCACCTCTCAGACTTGCCAGAACCATGTTCTGGACACGCCGGTAGCACCTGCCGAGTATGCCGGAACCAGCTGATCCACTCCCCAGAACCACCTACTTGACAGGCCAAAATCAACTGCCGGCTATGCCAGAACCACACGGCAGACACTCCGGAATCACATGCCTGGCATGCCGGAACCACCTCTCAGAGGTGCCAGAACCACATGCCGGAGACTCCGGAATCACCTGCCGGGCATGCCGGAACCACCTATCAAAGGTGCCAGAACCACATGCCGGAGACTCTGGAATCACCTGCCGAGCACGCCGGAACCACCTGCTCGGCACACCAGAGCCACCTGCCGGACACACCTGAAACACCTGCGGGGTACGCCAGAACCATTTGGAGGACTATCCGTGATCACCTGCCAGGAATGCCGGAACCACCTCTGAGACGTGCCAGAACCATGTGCCGGACACGCCGGAAGCACCTGCCGAGAATGCCGGAAGTTCCTGATCCACTCCCCAGAACCACCTGCCGGACACGCCAAAATCACCTGCCGGCTATGCCAGAACCACTCGGCGGACACTCCAGAATCACCTGCCGGGCATGCCAGCACAACCTCTCAGAAGTGCCAGAAGCACGTGCCGGACAGGCCGGAACCATCTCCCGGACAGACCGGAAACACAGGAAACACTCGCCGGAACCACCTGCTTGACTCACCGGTCCCACCTGCCGGACACGACAAAATCACCTGCCCGCTACACCAGAACCACTCGGCAGACAATCCGGAACCACCTGCCGGGCATGCCGGAACCACCTCTCAGACGTGCCAGAACCATGTTCTGGACACGCCGGTACCACCTGCCGAGTATGCTGGAACCAGCTGATCCACTCCCCAGAACCACCTACTGGACACGCCAAAATCAACTGCCGGCTATGCCAGAACCACACGGCAGACACTCCGGAATCACATGCCAGGCATTCCGGAACCACCTCTCAGAGGTGCCAGAACCACATGCCGGAGACTCTGGAATCACCTGCCGGGCATGCCGGAATCTTCTCTCAGACGTGCCACAACCACGTGCCGGAGAGACCGGAAGCACCTGCCGAGCTCTCCGGAACCACCTGCTGGACATGCCGGAACCACCTGCCTCACAGGCCAAAATCATATGCTGGCTATGCCAAAACCACTGGGTGGACACTCCAGAATCACCTTGCGGGCATGCCGGAACCATGTCATGGACACACGGCAAACACCTGCCGGACCTGCCGGAACCACCTGCCGAGCACGCCGGAACCACCTGCTCGACTCACAAGAGCCACCTGCCGGACACGCCAGAATCACCAGCCGGTTGCGCCACAACCACTTGTCGGACACTCCGGAATCACCTGTCAGGCATGCAGGAACCACCTATCAGGCTTGCCAGAACCATGTTCCGGACACGCCGGTACCACCTGCCGAGTATGCCGGAACCACCTGATCCACTCCCCAGAACCACCTGCTGGACACGCCAGAATCACCTGCCGTCTACGCCAGTACCACTCGGCAGACACTCCGGAACCACCTGCCGGGCATGCCGGAACCACCTCTCAGAGGTGCCAGAACCACATGCCGGACACTCCAGAACCACCTGCCGGGCATGCCGGAACCATCTCTCAGACGTGCCAGAACCATGTTCCGGACACGCCGCTACCACCTGCTGAGCTCGCCGGAACCACCTGCTGGACACGGCAAAATCACCTGCCGGCTACGCCGGAACCACTTGGCGCACACTCCAGAATCACCTGCCGGGCTTGCTGGAACCACCTGCCGGTCACGCCAACATCACCTGCCAGCTACGCCAGAACCACTTGGCAGACACTCCGGAAACACCTGTCGGGCTGGCCGCAACCACCTCTCAGACGTGCCAGAACCATGTGCCTGAAATGCCGGAACCACACCCCGAACAGACCGAAACCACCTGCCAGACCCGCCTGAACCCCCTGGCGAGCACGCCTGATCCACCTGTTCAACTAGCCGGAACCACCTTCCTGACACGCCAAAATCACCTGCCAGGTATACCAGAACCACTTGGTGGACACTCTGGAATCATCTTCCGGACATGCCAGAACCAGCTCTCAGACACACCAGAACCACGTGCCAGAGACTCCGGAAGCACCAGCTGAGCATGCCTGAGCCACCTGCACGACTCGCAAGAAACACCTGTCGGACAGGCCAAAATCACCTGCCGGGTATGCCAGAAACACTTGGCGGACACTCCAGAATCACCTGTCGGGCATGCCGGAACCACCTCTCAGACTTGCCAGAACCATGTTCTGGACACGCCGGTACCACCTGCCGAGTATGCCGGAACCAGGTGATCCACTCCCCAGAACCACCTATTGGACACGCCAAAATCAACTGCCGGCTATGCCAGAACCACACGGCAGACACTCCGGAATCACATGCCAGGCATTCCGGAACCACCTCTCAGAGGTGCCAGAACCACATGCCGGAGACTCCGGAATCACCTGCCGGGCCTGCCGGAACCACCTATCAAAGGTGCCAGAACCACATGCCGGAGACTCTGGAATCACCTGCCGGGCATGCCGGAACCTTCTCTCAGACGTGCCACAACCACGTGCCGGAGAGACCGGAAGCACCTGCCGAGCTCTCCGGAACCACCTGCTGGACATGCCGGAACCACCTGCCTCACAGGCCAAAATCATATGCCGGCTACGCCAAAACCACTGGGTGGACACTCCAGAATCACCTTGCGGGCATGCCGGAACCACGTCATGGACAGACGGCAAACACCTGCCGGACCTGCCGGAACCACCTGCCGAGCACGCCGGAACCACCTGCTCGACTCACCAGAGCCACCTGCCGGACACACCAGAAACACCTGCGGGGTACAACAGAACCACTTGGAGGACTCTCCGGGATCACCAGCCGGGCATGCCGGAACCACCTCTCAGACGTGCCAGAACCATGTGCCGGACACGCCGGAAGCACCTGCCGAGAATGCCGGAAGTTCCTGCTCCACTCCCCAGAACCACCTGCCGGACACACCAAAATCACCTGCCGGCTGCGCCAGAACCACTCGGCGGACACTCCAGAATCACCTGCCGGGCATGCCAGCACAACCTCTCAGAAGTGCCAGAAGCACGTGCCGGACAGGCCGGAACCATCTCCCGGACAGACCGGAAACACAGGAAACACTCGCCGGAACCACCTGCTTGACTCACCGGTCCCACCTGCCGGACACGCCAAAATCACCTGCCCGCTACACCAGAACCACTTGGTGGACAAGCTGGAATCACGTGAAGGTCATGCCGACACAACCTCTCAGACGTGCCAGAACCTCGTGCCGGACACCCCAGAACCACCTGCTGGACAGACCGGAACCACCTGCCGGACACGCCAGAACCACCGTCTCGACTCGCCGGAACCATTGCTGGACATGCAAAATCACCAGCCGGCTATGCCAGAACCACTTGGCGAACACTCCGGAATCACCTGCCGGGCATGGCGGAACCACCTCTCAGACATGCCGGAACCACATGCCAATGACACCGGAAGCACCTGCCGAGCACGCCAGAACCACCTGCTCGACTCGCCAAAACCACCTGCTGGACACGCCAAAATCACCTGCCGGCTATGCCACAACCATTTGGTGAACACTTCGGAATCACCTGCCGGGCTGGCTGGAACCACCTGCCGGTCACGCCAACATCACCTGCCAGCTATGCCAGAACCACTTGGCGGACACCATGGAAACACCTGTCGGGCCGGCCGGAACCACCTCTCAGACGTGCCAGAACCATGTGCCTGAGATGCCGGAACCACACCCCGAACAGACCGAAACCACCTGCCAGACCCGCCTGAACCACCTGCCAAGCACGCCGGAACCACCTACTCGACTCGCCGGAACCACCTACCTGACACGCCAAAATCACCTGCCGGGTATGCCAGAACCACTTGGTGGACACTCCGGAATCATCCGCCGGACATGCCAGAACCAGCTCTTAGACACACCAGAACCACGTGCCGGACACGCCGGAAGCACATGCTGAGCATGCCTGAGCCACATGCTCGACTTGCAAGAAACACCTGCCAGACACGCCAAAATCACCTGCCGGGTACGCCAGAACCACGTGGCGGACACTCCGGAATCACCTGTCGGGCATGCCGGAACCACCTCTCAGACGTGCCAGAACCTCGTGCCGGACACGCCAGAACCACCTGCCGGACAGACCGGAACCACCTGCCGGACACGCCGGAACCAGCAGCTCGACTCGCCGGAACCACCGCCGGACATGCAAAATCACCTGCCGGCTACGCCAGAACCACTTGGCGAACACTCCCGAATCAGCTGCCGGGCATGCCGGAACCACCTATCAGGCTTGCCAGAACCATGTTCCGGACACGCCGGTACCACCTGCCGAGTATGCTGGAACCACCTGATCCACTCCCCAGAACCACCTGCTGGACACGCCAGAATCACCTGCCGTCTACGCCAGTACCACTCGGCAGACACTCCGGAACCACCTGACGGGCATGCCGGAACCACCTCTCAGAGGTGCCAGAACCACATGCCGGACACTCCGGAACCACCTGCCGGGCATGCCGGAACCATCTCTCACACGTGCCAGAACCATGTTCCGGACACGCCGCTACCACCTGCCGAGCTCGCCGGAACCACCTGCTGGACACGCCAAAATCACCTGCCGGCTATGCCAGAACCACTTGGCGCACACTCCAGAATCACCTGCCGGGCTTGCCGGAACCACCTGCCGGTCACGCCAACATCACCTGCCAGCTACGCCAGAACCACTTGGCAGACACTCCGGAAACACCTGTCGGGCTGGCCGCAACCACCTCTCAGACATGCCGGAACCACATGCCAATGACACCGGAAGCACCTGCCGAGCACGGCAGAACCACCTGCTCGACTCGCCAAAACCACCTGCTGGACACGCCAAAATCACCTGCCGGCTACGCCAGAACCACTTGGCGGACACTCCAGAATCACCTGCCGGGCTTGCTGGAACCACCTGCCGGTCACGCCAACATCACCTGCCAGCTACGCCAGAACCACTTGGCAGACACTCCGGAAACACCTGTCGGGCTGGCCGCAACCACCTCTCAGACGTGCCAGAACCATGTGCCTGAGATGCCGGAACCACACCCCGAACAGACCGAAACCACCTGCCAGACCCGCCTGAACCCCCTGGCGAGCACGCCTGATCCACCTGTTCAACTAGCCGGAACCACCTTCCTGACACGCCAAAATCACCTGCCAGGTATACCAGAACCACTTGGTGGACACTCTGGAATCATCTTCCGGACACGCCAGGACCAGCTTTCAGACACACCAGAACCACGTGCCAGAGACGCCGGAAGCACCAGCTGAGCATGCCTGAGCCACCTGCACGACTCGCAAGAAACACCTATTGGACAGGCCAAAATCACCTGCCGGGTACGCCAGAAACACTTGGCGGACACTCCGGAATCACCTGTCGGGCATGCCGGAACCACCTCTCAGACTTGCCAGAACCATGTTCTGGACACGCCGGTACCACCTGCCGAGTATGCCGGAACCAGCTGATCCACTCCCCAGAACCACCTACTGGACACGCCAAAATCAACTGCCGGCTATGCCAGAACCACACGGCAGACACTCCGGAATCACATGCCAGGCATTCCGGAACCACCTCTCAGAGGTGCCAGAACCACATGCCGGAGACTCCGGAATCACCTGCCGGGCATGCCGGAACCTTCTCTCAGACGTGCCACAACCACGTGCCGGAGAGACCGGAAGCACCTGCCGAGCTCTCCGGAACCACCTGCTGGACATGCCGGAAACACCTGCCTCACAGGCCAAAATCATATGCCGGCTACGCCAAAACCACTGGGTGGACTCTCCAGAATCACCTTGCGGGCATGCCGGAACCACGTCATGGACAGACGGCAAACACCTGCCGGACCTGCCGGAACCACCTGCCGAGCACGCCGGAACCACCTGCTCGACTCACCAGAGCCACCTGCCGGACACACCAGAAACACCTGCGGGGTACGCCAGAACCACTTGGAGGACTCTCCGGGATCACCTGCCGGGCATGCCGGAACCACCTCTCAGACGTGCCAGAACCATGTGCCGGACACGCCGGAACCACCTGCCGAGTATGCCGGAACCACCTGCTCCACTCCCCAGAACCACCTGCCGGACACGCCAGAATCACCGGCTCGACTCTCCGGAACCATTGCCGGACATGCAAAATCACTGCCGGCTACGCCAGAACTACTTGGCGAACACTCCGGAATCACCTGCCGGGCATGGCGGAACCACCTCTCAGACATGCCGGAACCACATGCCAATGACACCGGAAGCACCTGCCGAGCATGCCAGAACCACCTGCTCGACTCGGCAAAACCACCTGCTGGACACGCCAAAATCACCTGCCGGCTACGCCACAACCATTTGGTGAACACTTCGGAATCACCTGCCGGGCTGCTGGAACCACCTGCCGGTCACGCCAACATCGCCTGCCAGCTATGCCAGAACCACTTGGCGGACACCATGGAAACACCTGTCGGGCCGGCCGGAACCACCTCTCAGACGTGCCAGAACCATGTGCCTAAGATGCCGGAACCACACCCCGAACAGACCGAAACCACCTGCCAGACCCGCCTGAACCACCTGCCGAGCACGCCGGAACCACCTACTCGACTCGCCGGAACCACCTACCTGACACGCCAAAATCACCTGCCGGGTATGCCAGAACCACTTGGTGGACACTCCGGAATCATCCGCCGGACATGCCAGAACCAGCTCTCAGACACACCAGAACCACGTGCCGGACACGCCGGAAGCACGTGCTGAGCATGCCTGAGCCACATGCTCGACTTGCAAGAAACACCTGCCAGACACGCCAAAATCACCTGCCGGGTACGCCAGAACCACGTGGCGGACACTCCGGAATCACCTGTCGGGCATGCCGGAACCACCTCTCAGACGTGCCAGAACCTCGTGCCGGACACGCCAGAACCACCTGCCGGACAGACAGGAACCACCTGCCGGACACTCCGGAACCACCGGCTCGACTCGCCGGAACCACCGCCCGACATGCAAAATCACCTGCCGGCTACGCCAGAACCACTTGGCGAACACTCCCGAATCAGCTGCCGGGCATGCTGGAACCACCTCTCAGACGTGCCAGAACCATGTTCTGGACACGCCGCTACCACCTGCCGAGCTCGCCGGAACCACCTGCTGGACACGCCAAAATCGCCTGCCGGGTACGCCAGAAACACTTGGCGGACACTCCGGAATCACCTGTCGGGCATGCCGGAACCACCTCTCAGACTTGCCAGGACCATGTTCTGGACACGCCGGTACCACCTGCCGAGTATGCCGGAACCAGCTGATCCACTCCCCAGAACCACCTACTGGACACGCCAAAATCAACTGCCGGCTATGCCAGAACCACACGGCAGACACTCCGCAATCACATGCCAGGCATTCCGGAACCACCTCTCAGAGGTGCCAGAACCACATGCCGGAGACTCCGGAATCACCTGCCGGGCATGCCGGAACCTTCTCTCAGACGTGCCACAACCACGTGCCGGAGAGACCGGAAGCACCTGCCGGGCTCTCCGGAACCACCTGCTGGACACGCCAAAATCACTTGCCGGCTGCGCCAGAACCACTTGGCGGACACTCCAGAATCACCTGCCGGGCTTGCTGGAACCACCTGCCGGTCACGCCAACATCACCTGCCAGCTACGCCAGAACCACTTGGCGGACACCATGGAAACACCTGTCGGGCCGGCCGCAACCACCTCTCAGACGTGCCAGAACCATGTGCCTGAGATGCCGGAACCACACCCCGAACAGACCGAAACCACCTGCCAGACCCGCCTGAACCCCCTGGCGAGCACGCCTGATCCACCTGTTCAACTAGCCGGAACCACCTTCCTGACACGCCAAAATCACCTGCCAGGTATACCAGAACCACTTGGTGGACACTCTGGAATCATCTTCCGGACATGCCAGAACCAGCTCTCAGACGCACCAGAACCACGTGCCAGAGACGCCGGAAGCACCAGCTGAGCATGCCTGAGCCACCTGCACGACTCGCAAGAAACACCTGTCGGACAGGCCAAAATCACCTGCCGGGTACGCCAGAAACACTTGGCGGACACTCCGGAATCACCTGACGGGCATGCCGGAACCACCTCTCAGACTTGCCAGAACCATGTTCTGGACACGCCGGTACCACCTGCCGAGTATGCCGGAACCAGCTGATCCACTCCCCAGAACCACCTACTGGACAGGCCAAAATCAATTGCCGGCTATGCCAGAACCACACGGCAGACACTCCGGAATCACATGACAGGCATTCCGAAACCATCTCTCAGAGGTGCCAGAACCAAATGCCGAAGACTCCGGAATCACCTGCCGGGCATGCCGGAACCACCTCTCAGATGTGCCAGAACCATGTGCCGGACACGCCGGAACCACCTGCCGAGTATGCCGGAACCACCTGCTCCACTCCCCAGAACCACCTGCTGGACACGCCAAAATCACCTGCCGGCTACGCCAGAACCACTCGGCAGACACTTCGGAACCACCTCCAGGACAGACCGGAACCAGCTGCCGGACACGCCGGGACCACCTGCTTGACTCGCCAGAACCACCTGCCGGAGACGCCAGAATCACCAGCCGGCTACGCCACAACCACTTGTCGGACACTCCGGAATCAGCTGCCGGGCATGCTGGAACCACATCTCAGAGGTGCCACAACCACATGCCGGAGACGGCGGAAGCACCTGACGAGAATGCCGGAAGTTCCTGATCCACTCCCCAGAACCACCTGCCGGACACGCCAAAATCACCTGCCGGCTACACCAGAACCACTCGGCGGACACTCCAGAATCACCTGCCGGGCATGCCAGCACAACCTCTCAGAAGTGCCAGAAGCACGTGCCGGACAGCCCGGAACCATCTCCCGGACAGACCGGAAACACAGGAAACACTCGCCGGAACCACCTGCTTGACTCACCGGTCCCACCTGCCGGACACGCCAAAATCACCTGCCCGCTACACCAGAACCACTTGGTGGACAAGAGGGAAGCACGTGAAGGGCATGCCGACACAACCTCTCAGACGTGCCAGAACCTCGTGCCGGACACCCCAGAACCACCTGCTGGACAGACCGGAACCACCTTCCGGACACGCCAGAACCACCGGCTCGACTCGCCGGAACCATTGCCGGACATGCAAAATCACCTGCGGGCTACTCCAGAACCACTTGGCGAACACTCCGGAATCACCTGCCGGGCATGGCGGAACCACCTCTCAGACATGCCGGAAACACATGCCAATGACACCGGAAGCACCTGCCGAGCACGCCAGAACCACCTGCTCGACTCGCCAAAACCACCTGCTGGACACGCCAAAATCACCTGCCGGCTACGCCACAACCATTTGGTGAACACTTCGGAATCACCTGCCGGGCTGGCTGGAACCACCTGCCGGTCACGCCAACATCACCTGCCAGCTATGCCAGAACCACTTGGCGGACACCATGGAAACACCTGTCGGGCCGGCCGGAACCACCTCTCAGACGTGCCAGAACCATGTGCCTGAGATGCCGGAACCACACCCCGAAAAGACCGAAACCACCTGCCAGACCCGCCTGAACCACCTGCCGAGCACGCCGGAACCACCTACTCGACTCGCCGGAACCACCTACCTGACATGCCAAAATCACCTGCCGGGTATGCCAGAACCACTTGGTGGACACTCCGGAATCATCTGCCGGACATGCCAGAACCAGCTCTCAGACACACCAGAACCACGTGCCGGACACGCCGGAAGCACGTGCTGAGCATGCCTGAGCCACATGCTCGACTTGCAAGAAACACCTGCCAGACACGCCAAAATCACCTGCCGGGTACGCCAGAACCACGTGGCGGACACTCCGGAATCACCTGTCGGGCATGCCGGAACCACCTCTCAGACGTCCCAGAACCTCGTGCCGGACACGCCAGAACCACCTGCCGGACAGACCGGAACCACCTGCCGGACACGCCGGAACCACCATCTTGACTCGCCGGAACCACCGCCGGACATGCAAAATCACCGGCCGGCTACGCCAGAACCACTTGGCGAAGACTCCCGAATCAGCTGCCGGGCATGCCGGAACCACCTATCAGGCTTGCCAGAAACATGTTCCGGACACGCTGGTACCACCTGCCGAGTATGCCGGAACCACCTGATCCACTCCCCAGAACCACCTGCTGGACACGCCAGAATCACCTGCCGTCTACGCCAGAACCACTCGGCAGACACTCCGGAACCACCTGCCGGGCATGCCGGAACCACCTCTCAGACGTGCGAGAACCATGTTCTGGACACGCCGCTACCACCTGCCGAGCTCGCCGGAACCACCTGCTGGACACGCCAAAATCACCTGCCGGCTACGCCAGAACCACTTGGCGGACACTCCAGAATCACCTGCCGGGCTTGCTGGAACCACCCGCCGGTCATGCCAACATCACCTGCCAGCTACGCCAGAACCACTTGGCAGACACTCCGGAAACACCTGTCGGGCTGGCCGCAACCACCTCTCAGACGTGCCAGAACCATGTGCCTGAGATGCCGGAACCACACCCCGAACAGACCGAAACCACCTGCCAGACCCGCCTGAACCCCCTGGCGAGCACGCCTGATCCACCTGTTCAACTAGCTGGAACCACCTTCCTGACACGCCAAAATCACCTGCCAGGTATACCAGAACCACTTGGTGGACACTCTGGAATCATCTTCCGGACACGTCAGAACCAGCTCTCAGACACACCAGAACCACGTGCCAGAGATGCCGGAAGCACCAGCTGAGAATGCCTGAGCCACCTGCACGACTCGCAAGAAACACCTGTCGGACAGGCCAAAATCACCTGCCGGGTACGCCAGAAACACTTGGCGGACACTCCGGAATCACCTGTCGGGCATGCCGGAACCACCTCTCAGACTTGCCAGAACCATGTTCTGGACACGCCGGTACCACCTGCCGAGTATGCCGGAACCAGCTGATCCACTCCCCAGAACCACCTACTTGACAGGCCAAAATCAACTGCCGGCTATGCCAGAACCACACGGCAGACACTCCGGAATCACATGCCTGGCATGCCGGAACCACCTCTCAGAGGTGCCAGAACCACATGCCGGAGACTCCGGAATCACCTGCCGGGCATGCCGGAACCACCTATCAAAGGTGCCAGAACCACATGCCGGAGACTCTGGAATCACCTGCCGAGCACGCCGGAACCACCTGCTCGGCACACCAGAGCCACCTGCCGGACACACCTGAAACACCTGCGGGGTACGCCAGAACCATTTGGAGGACTATCCGTGATCACCTGCCAGGAATGCCGGAACCACCTCTGAGACGTGCCAGAACCATGTGCCGGACACGCCGGAAGCACCTGCCGAGAATGCCGGAAGTTCCTGATCCACTCCCCAGAACCACCTGCCGGACACGCCAAAATCACCTGCCGGCTATGCCAGAACCACTCGGCGGACACTCCAGAATCACCTGCCGGGCATGCCAGCACAACCTCTCAGAAGTGCCAGAAGCACGTGCCGGACAGGCCGGAACCATCTCCCGGACAGACCGGAAACACAGGAAACACTCGCCGGAACCACCTGCTTGACTCACCGGTCCCACCTGCCGGACACGACAAAATCACCTGCCCGCTACACCAGAACCACTCGGCAGACAATCCGGAACCACCTGCCGGGCATGCCGGAACCACCTCTCAGACGTGCCAGAACCATGTTCTGGACACGCCGCTACCACCTGCCGAGCTCGCCGGAACCACCTGCTGGACACGCCAAAATCACCTGCCGGCTACGCCGGAACCACTTGGCGGACACTCCAGAATCACCTGCCGGGCTTGCTGGAACCACCTGCCGGTCACGCCGACATCACCTGCCAGCTACGCCAGAACCACTTGGCGGACACCATGCAAACACCTGTCGGGCCGGCCGCAACCACCTCTCAGACGTGCCAGAACCATGTGCCTGAGATGCCGGAACCACACCCCGAACAGACCGAAACCACCTGCCAGACCCGCCTGAACCCCCTGGCGAGCACGCCTGATCCACCTGTTCAACTAGCCGGAACCACCTTCCTGACACGCCAAAATCACCTGCCAGGTATACCAGAACCACTTGGTGGACACTCTGGAATCATCTTCCGGCCATGCCAGAACCAGCTCTCAGACACACCAGAACCACGTGCCAGAGATGCCTGAAGCACCAGCTGAGCATGCCTGAGCCACCTGCACGACTCGCAAGAAACACGTGTCGGACAGGCCAAAATCACCTGCCGGGTACGCCAGAAACACTTGGCGGACACTCCGGAATCACCTGTCGGCCATGCCGGAACCACCTCTCAGACGTGCCAGAACCTCGTGCCGGACACGCCAGAACCACCTGCCCGACTGACCGGAACCACCTGCCAGACACGTGGGAACCAACAGCTCGACTCGCTGGAACCACCGCCGGTCATGCAAAATCACCTGCCGGCTACGCCAGAACCACTTGGGGAACACTCCCGAATCAGCTGCCGGGCATGCCGGAACCACCTATCAGGCTTGCCAGAACCATGTTCCGGACACGCCGGTACCACCTGCCGAGTATGCCGGAACCACCTGATCCACTCCCCAGAACCACCTGCTGGACACGCCAGAATCACCTGCCGTCTACGCCAGAACCACTCGGCAGACACTCCGGAACCACCTGCCGGGCATGCCGGAACCACCTCTCAGAGGTGCCAGAACCACATGCCGGACACTCCGGAATCACCTGCCGGGCATGCCGGAACCATCTCTCAGATGTGCCAGAACCATGTTCCGGACACGCCGCTACCACCTGCCGAGCTCCCCGGAACCACCTGCTGGACACGCCAAAATCACCTGCCGGCTACGCCAGAACCACTTGGCGGACACTCCAGAATCACCTGCCGGGCTTGCTGGAACCACCTGCCGGTCACGCCAACATCACCTGCCGGCTACGCCACAACCACTTGGCAGACACTCCGGAAACACCTGTCGGGCTGGCTGCAACCACCTCTCAGACGTGCCAGAACCATGTGCCTGAGATGCCGGAACCACACCCCGAACAGACCGAAACCACCTGCCAGACCCGCCTGAACCCCCTGGCGAGCACGCCTGATCCACCTGTTCAACTAGCCGGAACCACCTTCCTGACACGCCAAAATCACCTGCCAGGTATACCAGAACCACTTGGTGGACACTCTGGAATCATCTTCCGGACACGCCAGAACCAGCTCTCAGACACACCAGAACCACGTGCCAGAGACGCCGGAAGCACCAGCTGAGCATGCCTGAGCCACCTGCACGACTCGCAAGAAACACCTGTCGGACAGGCCAAAATCACCTGCCGGGTACGCCAGAAGCACTTGGCGGACACTCCGGAATCACCTGTCGGGCATGCCGGAACCACCTCTCAGACTTGCCAGAACCATGTTCTGGACACGCCGGTACCACCTGCCGAGTATGCCGGAACCAGCTGATCCACTCCCCAGAACCACCTACTGGACACGCCAAAATCAACTGCCGGCTATGCCAGAACCACACGGCAGACACTCCGGAATCACATGCCAGGCATTGCGGAACCACCTCTCAGAGGTGCCAGAACCACATGCCGGAGACTCCGGAATCACCTGCCGGGCATGCCGGAACCACCTATCAAAGGTGCCAGAACCACATGCCGAAGACTCTGGAATCACCTGCCGGGCATGCCGGAACCTTCTCTCAGACGTGCCACAACCACGTGCCGGAGAGACCGGAAGCACCTGCCGAGCTCTCCGGAACCACCTGCTGGACATGCCGGAACCACCTGCCTCACTGGCCAAAATCATATGCCGGCTACGCCAAAACCACTGGGTGGACACTCCAGAATCACCTTGCGGGCATGCCGGAACCACGTCATGGACAGACGGCAAACACCTGACGGACTTGCCGGAACCACCTGCCGAGCACGCCGGAACCACCTGCTCGACTCACCAGAGCCACCTGCCGGACACCCCAGAAACACCTGCGGGGTACGCCAGAACCACTTGGAGGACTCTCCGGGATCACCTGCCGGGCATGCTGGAACCACCTCTCAGACGTGCCAGAACCATGTGCTGGAAACGCCGGAACCACCTGCCGAGTATGCCGGAACCACCTGCTCCACTCCCCAGAACCACCTGCTGGACACGCCAAAATCACCTGCCGGCTACGCCAGAACCACTCGGCAGACACTCCGGAACCACCTCCAGGACAGACCGCAACCACCTGCCGGACACGCCGGGACCACCTGCCGAGTATGCCAGAACCACCTGATCCACTCCCCAGAACCACCTGCTGGACACGCCAGAATCACCTGCCAGCTACGTCAGAAGCACTCGGCAGACACTCCGGAACCACCTTCAGGGCATGCTGGAACCACATCTCAGAGGTGCCAGAACCACATGCCGGACACTCCGGAATCACCTGCCGGGCATGCCGGAACCTTCTCTCAGACGTGCCACAACCACCTGCCGGAGAGACCGGAAGCACCTGCCGAGCACGCCGGAACCACCTGCTGGACATGCCGGAACCACCTGCCTCACAGGCCAAAATCATATGCTGGCTACGCCAAAACCACTTCGTGGACACTCCAGAATCAACTTGCGGGCAAGGCGGAACCACGTCATGGACAGACGGCAAACACCTGCCGGACCTGCCGGAACCACCTGACGAGCACGCCGGAACCAGCTGCTCGACTCACCAGAGCCACCTTTCGGACACACCAGAAACACATGCGGGGTACGCCAGAACCACTTGGAGGACTCTCCGGGATCACCTGCCGGGCATGCTGGAACCACCTGTCAGACGTATCAGAACCACGTGCCGGACACGCCGGCACCACCTGCCGAGTATGCCGGAACCACCTGCTCCACTCCCCAGAACCACCTGCTGGACATGCCAAAATCACCTGCCGGCTATGCCACAACCACTCGGTAGACACTCCGGAACCACCTCCAGGACAGACCGCAACCACCTGCCGGACACGGCGGGACCACCTGCTTGACTCGCCAGAACCACCTGCCGGACACGCCAGAATCACCAGCCGGCTACGCCACAACCACTTGTCGGACACTCCGGAATCACCAGCCGGGCATGCCGGAATCATCTCTCAGACGTGCCACAACCACTTGCCGGAGAGACCAGAAGCACCTGCCGAGCTCGCCAGAACCACCTGCTGGACATGCCGTAAAAACCTGCCGGGCACGCTGGAACTACTGGATCGACTCACCAGAGCCACCTGCCGGACACACCAGAAACACCTGCGGGGTACGCCAGAACCACTTGGAGGCCTTTCTGGGATCACCTGCCGGGCATGCCGGAACCACCTCTCAGACGTGATAGAACCATGTGCCGGACAAGCCGGAACCACATGCCGAGTATGCCGGAACCACCTGTTCCACTCCATAGAAACAGCTGCTGAGCACGCCAAAATCACCTGTTGGCTACGCCAGAACTACTCGGCAGACACTCCGGAACCACCTGCCGGGCATGCCAGCACAACCTCTCAGAAGTGCCCGAAGCACCTGACGGACAGGCTGGAACCACCGGCTCGACTCGCCGGAACCATTGCCGTACGTGCAAAATCACCTGCCGGCTACGCCAGAACCACTTGGCGAACACTCCGGAATCACCTGCCGGGCATGGCGGAACCACCTCTCAGACATGCCGGAACCACATGCCAATGACACCGGAAGCACCTGCCGAGCACGCCAGAACCACCTGCTCGACTCGCCAAAACCACCTGCTGGACACGCCAAAATCACCTGCCGGCTACGCCACAACCATTTGGTGAACACTTCGGAATCACCTGCCGGGCTGGCTGGAACCACCTGCCGGTCACGCCAACATCACCTGCCAGCTATGCCAGAACCACTTGGCGGACACCATGGAAACACCTGTCGGGCCGGCTGGAACCACCTCTCAGACGTGCCAGAACCATGTGCCTGAGATGCCGGAACCACACCCCGAACAGACCGAAACCACCTGCCAGACCCGCCTGAACCACCTGCCGAGCACGCCGGAACCACCTACTCGACTCGCCGGAACCACCTGCCTTACACGCTAAAATCACCTGCCGGGTATGCCACAACCACTTGGTGGACACTCCGGAATCATCTGCCGGACATGCCGGAACAACCTCTCAGACGTGCCAGAACCTCGTGCCGGACACGCCAGAACCACCTGCCGGACAGCCCGGAACCACCTGCTGGACACGCCGGAACCACCGGCTCGCCTTGCCGGAACCACCGCCGGACATGCAAAATGACCTGCCGGCTACGCCAGAACCACTTGGCGAACACTCCGGAATCACCTGTCGGGCATGCCGGAAACACCTCTCAGACTTGCCAGAACCATGTACCGGACACGCCGGTACCACATGTCGAGTATGCCGGAACCACCTGATCCACTCCCCAGAACCACCTGCTGGACACGCCAGAATCACCTGCCGGCTACGCCAGAACCACTCGGCAGACACTCCGGAACCACCTGCCGGGCATGCCGGAACCACCTCTCAGAGGTGCCAGAACCACATGCCGGACACTCCGGAATCACCTGCCGGGCATGCCGGAACCATCTCTCAGACGTGCCAGAACCATGTTCCGGACACGTCGCTACCACCTGCCGAGCTCGCCGGAACCACCTGCTGGACACGCCAAAAGCACCTGCCGGCTACGCCAGAACCACTCGGCAGACACTCCGGAATCACCTGCCGGTCTTGTTGGAACCACATCTCAGAGGTGCCAGAACCACATGCCGGATACTCCGGAATCACCTGCCGGGCATGCCTGAACCATCTCTCAGACGTGCCACAACCACCTGCCGGAGAGTCCGGAAGCACCTGCCGAGCGCGCCGGAACCACCTGCTGGACATGCCGGAACCACCTGCCGGACACGCCGGAACCACCGGCTCGACTCGCCGGAACCATTGCCGGACGTGCAAAATCACCTGCCGGCTACGCCAGAACCACTTGGCGAACACTCCGGAATCACCTGCCGGGCATGGCGGAACCACCTCTCAGACATGCCGGAACCACATGCCAATGACACCGGAAGCACCTGCCGAGCACGCCAGAACCACCTGCTCGACTCGCCAAAACCACCTGCTGGACACGCCAAAATCACCTGCCGGCTACGCCACAACCATTTGGTGAACACTTCGGAATCACCTGCCGGGCTGGCTGGAACCACCTGCCGGTCACGCCAACATCACCTGCCAGCTATGCCAGAACCAATTGGCGGACACCATGGAAACACCTGTCGGGCCGGCCGGAACCACCTCTCAGATGTGCCAGAACCATGTGCCTGAGATGCCGGAACCACACCCCGAACAGACCAAAAGCACCTGCCAGACCCGCCTGAACCACCTGCCGAGCACGCCGGAACCATCTACTCGACTCACCGGAACCACATGCCTGACACGCTAAAATCACCTGCCGGGTATGCCACAACCACTTGGTGGACACTCCGGAATCATCCGCCGGACATGCCAGAACCAGCTCTCAGACACACCACAACTAGTGCCGGACACCTGCTGATCATGCCTGAGCCACATGCTTGACTTGCAACAAAAACCTGCCAGACACGCCAAAATCACCTGCCGGGTACGCCAGAACCACGTGGCGGACACTCCGGAATCACCTGTCGGGCATGCCGGAACCACCTCTCAGACGTGCCAGAACCTCGTGCCGGACACCCCAGAACCACCTGCTGGACAGACCGGAACCACCTGCCGGACACGCCAGAACCACCGGCTCGACTCGCCGGAACCATTGCCGGACGTGCAAAATCACCTGCCGGCTACGCCAGAACCACTTGGCGAACACTCCGGAATCACCTGCCGGGCATGGCGGAACCACCTCTCAGACATGCCGGAACCACATGCCAATGACACCGGAAGCACCTGCCGAGCACGCCAGAACCACCTGCTCGACTCGCCAAAACCACCTGCTGGACACGCCAAAATCACCTGCCGCCTACGCCACAACCATTTGGTGAACACTTCGGAATCACCTGCCGGGCTGTCTGGAACCACCTGCCGGTCACGCCAACATCACCTGCCAGCTATGCCAGAACCACTTGGCGGACACCATGGAAACACCTGTCGGGCCGGCCGGAACCACCTCTCAGACGTGCCAGAAACATGTGCCTGAGATGCCGGAACCACACCCCGAACAGACCGAAACCACCTGCCAGACCCGCCTGAACCCCCTGGCGAGCACGCCTGATCCACCTGTTCAACTAGCCGGAACCACCTTCCTGACACGCCAAAATCACCTGCCAGGTATACCAGAAACACTTGGTGGACACTCTGGAATCATCTTCCGGACATGCCAGAAGCAGCTCTCAGACACATCAGAACCACGTGCCAGAGACGCCGGAAGCACCAGCTGAGCATGCCTGAGCCACCTGCACGACTCGCAAGAAACACCTGTCGGACAGGCCAAAATCACCTGCCAGGTACGCCAGAAACACTTGGCGGCCACTCCGGAATCACCTGTCGGGCATGCCGGAACCACCTCTCAGACTTGCCAGAACCATGTTCTGGACACGCCGGTACCACCTGCCGAGTATGACGGAACCACCTGATCCACTCCCCAGAACCACCTACTGGACACGCCAAAATCAACTGCCGGCTATGCCAGAACCACACGGCAGACACTCCGGAATCACATGCCAGGCATTCCGAAACCACCTCTCAAAGGTGCCAGAACCACATGCCGGAGACTCCGGAATCACCTGCCGGGCATGCCGGAACCACCTATCAAAGGTGCCAGAACCACATGCCGGAGACTCTGGAATCACCTGCCGGGCATGCCGGAACCTTCTCTCAGACGTGCCACAACCACGTGCCGGAGAGACCGGAAGCACCTGCCGGGCTCTCCGGAACCACCTGCTGGACATGCTGGAACCACCTGCCTCACAGGCCAAAATCATATGCCGGCTACGCCAAAACCACTGGGTGGACACTCCAGAATCACCTTGCGGGTATGCCGGAACCACGTCATGGAAAGACGGCAAACACCTGCCGGACCTGCCGGAACCACCTGCCGAGCACGCCAGAACCACCTGCTCGACTCACCAGAGCCACCTGCCGGACACACCAGAAACACCTGCGGGGTACGCCAGAACCACTTGGAGGACTCTCCGGGATCACCTGCCGGGCATGCCGGAACCACCTCTCAGACGTGCCAGAACCATGTGCCGGACACGCCGGAACCACCTGCCGAGTATGCCGGAACCACCTGCTCCACTCCCCAGAACCACCTGCTGGACACGCCAAAATCACCTGCCGGCTACGCCAGAACCACTCGGCAGACACTCCGGAACCACCTCCAGGACAGACCGGAACCAGCTGCCGGACACGCCGGGACCACCTGCTTGACTCGCCAGAACCACCTGCCGGACACGCCAGAATCACCAGCCGGCTACGCCACAACCACTTGTCGGACACTCCGGAATCAGCTGCCGGGCATGCTGGAACCACCTCTCAGAGGTGCCACAACCACATGCCGGAGACGGCGGAAGCACCTGACGAGAATGCTGGATGTTCCTGATCCACTCCCCAGAACCACCTGCCGGACACGCCAAAATCACCTGCCGGCTACGCCAGAACCACTCGGCGGACACTCCAGAATCACCTGCCGGGCATGCCAGCACAACCTCTCAGAAGTGCCAGAAGCACGTGCCGGACAGGCCGGAACCATCTCCCGGACAGACCGGAAACACAGGAAACACTCGCCGGGACCACCTGCTTGACTCACCGGTCCCACCTGCCGGACACGCCAAAATCACCTGCCCGCTACACCAGAACCACTTGGTGGACAAGCCGGAAGCACGTGAAGGGCATGCCGACACAACCTCTCAGACGTGCCAGAACCTCGTGCCGGACACCCCAGAACCACCTGCTGGACAGACCGGAACCACCTGCCGGACACGCCAGAACCACCGGCTCGACTCGCCGGAACCTTTGCCGGACATGCAAAATCACCTGCCGGCTACGCCAGAACCACTTGGCGAACACTCCGGAATCACCTGCCGGGCATGGCGGAACCACCTCTCAGACATGCCGGAACCACATGCCAATGACACCGGAAGCACCTGCCGAGCACGCCAGAACCACCTGCTCGACTCGCCAAAACCACCTGCTGGACACGCCAAAATCACCTGCCGGCTACGCCACAACCATTTGGTGAACACTTCGGAATCACCTGCCGGGCTGGCTGGAACCACCTGCCGGTCACGCCAACATCACCTGCCAGCTATGCCAGAACCACTTGGCGGACACCATGGAAACACCTGTCGGGCCGGCCGGAACCACCTCTCAGACGTGCCAGAACCATGTGCCTGAGATGCCGGAACCACACCGCGAACAGACCGAAACCACCTGCCAGACCCGCCTGAACCCCCTGGCGAGCACGCCTGATCCACCTGCTCAACTAGCCGGAACCAACTTCCTGACACGCCAAAATCACCTGCCTTTATACCAGAACCACTTGGTGGACACTCCGGAATCATCTGCCGGACATGCCATAACCAGCTCTCAGACACACCAGAACCACGTGCCAGAGACGCCGGAAGAACCAGCTGAGCATGCCTGAGCCACCTGCACGACTCGCAAGAAACACCTGTTTGACATGCCAAAATCACCTCCCGGGTACGCCAGAAACACTTGGCGGACACTCCGGAATCACCTGTCGGGCATGCCGGAACCACCTCTCAGACTTGCCAGAACCATGTTCTGGACACGCCGGTACCACCTGCCGAGTATGCCGGAACCACCTGATCCACTCCCCAGAACCACCTACTTGACAGGCCAAAATCAACTGCCGGCTATGCCAGAACCACACGGCAGACACTCCGGAATCACATGCCTGGCATGCCGGAACCACCTCTCAGACTTGCCAGAACCATGTTCTGGACACGCCGGTACCACCTGCCGAGTATGCCGGAACCACCTGATCCACTCCCCAGAACCACCTACTTGACAGGCCAAAATCAACTGCCGGCTATGCCAGAACCACACGGCAGACACTCCGGAATCACATGCCTGGCATGCCGGAACCACCTCTCAGAGGTGCCAGAACCACATGCCGGAGACTCCGGAATCACCTGCCGGGCATGCCGGAACCACCTATCAAAGGTGCCAGAACCACATGCCGGAGACTCTGGAATCACCTGCCGAGCACGCCGGAACCACCTGCTCGGCACACCAGAGCCACCTGCCGGACACACCTGAAACACCTGCGGGGTACGCCAGAACCATTTGGAGGACTATCCGTGATCACCTGCCAGGAATGCCGGAACCACCTCTGAGACGTGCCAGAACCATGTGCCGGACACGCCGGAAGCACCTGCCGAGAATGCCGGAAGTTCCTGATCCACTCCCCAGAACCACCTGCCGGACACGCCAAAATCACCTGCCGGCTATGCCAGAACCACTCGGCGGACACTCCAGAATCACCTGCCGGGCATGCCAGCACAACCTCTCAGAAGTGCCAGAAGCACGTGCCGGACAGGCCGGAACCATCTCCCGGACAGACCGGAAACACAGGAAACACTCGCCGGAACCACCTGCTTGACTCACCGGTCCCACCTGCCGGACACGACAAAATCACCTGCCCGCTACACCAGAACCACTCGGCAGACAATCCGGAACCACCTGCCGGGCATGCCGGAACCACCTCTCAGACGTGCCAGAACCATGTTCTGGACACGCCGCTACCACCTGCCGAGCTCGCCGGAACCACCTGCTGGACACGCCAAAATCACCTGCCGGCTACGCCGGAACCACTTGGCGGACACTCCAGAATCACCTGCCGGGCTTGCTGGAACCACCTGCCGGTCACGCCGACATCACCTGCCAGCTACGCCAGAACCACTTGGCGGACACCATGGAAACACCTGTCGGGCCGGCCGCAACCACCTCTCAGACGTGCCAGAACCATGTGCCTGAGATGCCGGAACCACACCCCGAACAGACCGAAACCACCTGCCAGACCCGCCTGAACCCCCTGGCGAGCACGCCTGATCCACCTGTTCAACTAGCCGGAACCACCTTCCTGACACGCCAAAATCACCTGCCAGGTATACCAGAACCACTTGGTGGACACTCTGGAATCATCTTCCGGCCATGCCAGAACCAGCTCTCAGACACACCAGAACCACGTGCCAGAGATGCCTGAAGCACCAGCTGAGCATGCCTGAGCCACCTGCACGACTCGCAAGAAACACGTGTCGGACAGGCCAAAATCACCTGCCGGGTACGCCAGAAACACTTGGCGGACACTCCGGAATCACCTGTCGGCCATGCCGGAACCACCTCTCAGACGTGCCAGAACCTCGTGCCGGACACGCCAGAACCACCTGCCCGACTGACCGGAACCACCTGCCAGACACGTGGGAACCAACAGCTCGACTCGCTGGAACCACCGCCGGTCATGCAAAATCACCTGCCGGCTACGCCAGAACCACTTGGGGAACACTCCCGAATCAGCTGCCGGGCATGCCGGAACCACCTATCAGGCTTGCCAGAACCATGTTCCGGACACGCCGGTACCACCTGCCGAGTATGCCGGAACCACCTGATCCACTCCCCAGAACCACCTGCTGGACACGCCAGAATCACCTGCCGTCTACGCCAGAACCACTCGGCAGACACTCCGGAACCACCTGCCGGGCATGCCGGAACCACCTCTCAGAGGTGCCAGAACCACATGCCGGACACTCCGGAATCACCTGCCGGGCATGCCGGAACCATCTCTCAGATGTGCCAGAACCATGTTCCGGACACGCCGCTACCACCTGCCGAGCTCCCCGGAACCACCTGCTGGACACGCCAAAATCACCTGCCGGCTACGCCAGAACCACTTGGCGGACACTCCAGAATCACCTGCCGGGCTTGCTGGAACCACCTGCCGGTCACGCCAACATCACCTGCCGGCTACGCCACAACCACTTGGCAGACACTCCGGAAACACCTGTCGGGCTGGCTGCAACCACCTCTCAGACGTGCCAGAACCATGTGCCTGAGATGCCGGAACCACACCCCGAACAGACCGAAACCACCTGCCAGACCCGCCTGAACCCCCTGGCGAGCACGCCTGATCCACCTGTTCAACTAGCCGGAACCACCTTCCTGACACGCCAAAATCACCTGCCAGGTATACCAGAACCACTTGGTGGACACTCTGGAATCATCTTCCGGACACGCCAGAACCAGCTCTCAGACACACCAGAACCACGTGCCAGAGACGCCGGAAGCACCAGCTGAGCATGCCTGAGCCACCTGCACGACTCGCAAGAAACACCTGTCGGACAGGCCAAAATCACCTGCCGGGTACGCCAGAAGCACTTGGCGGACACTCCGGAATCACCTGTCGGGCATGCCGGAACCACCTCTCAGACTTGCCAGAACCATGTTCTGGACACGCCGGTACCACCTGCCGAGTATGCCGGAACCAGCTGATCCACTCCCCAGAACCACCTACTGGACACGCCAAAATCAACTGCCGGCTATGCCAGAACCACACGGCAGACACTCCGGAATCACATGCCAGGCATTGCGGAACCACCTCTCAGAGGTGCCAGAACCACATGCCGGAGACTCCGGAATCACCTGCCGGGCATGCCGGAACCACCTATCAAAGGTGCCAGAACCACATGCCGAAGACTCTGGAATCACCTGCCGGGCATGCCGGAACCTTCTCTCAGACGTGCCACAACCACGTGCCGGAGAGACCGGAAGCACCTGCCGAGCTCTCCGGAACCACCTGCTGGACATGCCGGAACCACCTGCCTCACTGGCCAAAATCATATGCCGGCTACGCCAAAACCACTGGGTGGACACTCCAGAATCACCTTGCGGGCATGCCGGAACCACGTCATGGACAGACGGCAAACACCTGACGGACTTGCCGGAACCACCTGCCGAGCACGCCGGAACCACCTGCTCGACTCACCAGAGCCACCTGCCGGACACCCCAGAAACACCTGCGGGGTACGCCAGAACCACTTGGAGGACTCTCCGGGATCACCTGCCGGGCATGCTGGAACCACCTCTCAGACGTGCCAGAACCATGTGCTGGAAACGCCGGAACCACCTGCCGAGTATGCCGGAACCACCTGCTCCACTCCCCAGAACCACCTGCTGGACACGCCAAAATCACCTGCCGGCTACGCCAGAACCACTCGGCAGACACTCCGGAACCACCTCCAGGACAGACCGCAACCACCTGCCGGACACGCCGGGACCACCTGCCGAGTATGCCAGAACCACCTGATCCACTCCCCAGAACCACCTGCTGGACACGCCAGAATCACCTGCCAGCTACGTCAGAAGCACTCGGCAGACACTCCGGAACCACCTTCAGGGCATGCTGGAACCACATCTCAGAGGTGCCAGAACCACATGCCGGACACTCCGGAATCACCTGCCGGGCATGCCGGAACCTTCTCTCAGACGTGCCACAACCACCTGCCGGAGAGACCGGAAGCACCTGCCGAGCACGCCGGAACCACCTGCTGGACATGCCGGAACCACCTGCCTCACAGGCCAAAATCATATGCTGGCTACGCCAAAACCACTTCGTGGACACTCCAGAATCAACTTGCGGGCAAGGCGGAACCACGTCATGGACAGACGGCAAACACCTGCCGGACCTGCCGGAACCACCTGACGAGCACGCCGGAACCAGCTGCTCGACTCACCAGAGCCACCTTTCGGACACACCAGAAACACATGCGGGGTACGCCAGAACCACTTGGAGGACTCTCCGGGATCACCTGCCGGGCATGCTGGAACCACCTGTCAGACGTATCAGAACCACGTGCCGGACACGCCGGCACCACCTGCCGAGTATGCCGGAACCACCTGCTCCACTCCCCAGAACCACCTGCTGGACATGCCAAAATCACCTGCCGGCTATGCCACAACCACTCGGTAGACACTCCGGAACCACCTCCAGGACAGACCGCAACCACCTGCCGGACACGGCGGGACCACCTGCTTGACTCGCCAGAACCACCTGCCGGACACGCCAGAATCACCAGCCGGCTACGCCACAACCACTTGTCGGACACTCCGGAATCACCAGCCGGGCATGCCGGAATCATCTCTCAGACGTGCCACAACCACTTGCCGGAGAGACCAGAAGCACCTGCCGAGCTCGCCAGAACCACCTGCTGGACATGCCGTAAAAACCTGCCGGGCACGCTGGAACTACTGGATCGACTCACCAGAGCCACCTGCCGGACACACCAGAAACACCTGCGGGGTACGCCAGAACCACTTGGAGGCCTTTCTGGGATCACCTGCCGGGCATGCCGGAACCACCTCTCAGACGTGATAGAACCATGTGCCGGACAAGCCGGAACCACATGCCGAGTATGCCGGAACCACCTGTTCCACTCCATAGAAACAGCTGCTGAGCACGCCAAAATCACCTGTTGGCTACGCCAGAACTACTCGGCAGACACTCCGGAACCACCTGCCGGGCATGCCAGCACAACCTCTCAGAAGTGCCCGAAGCACCTGACGGACAGGCTGGAACCACCGGCTCGACTCGCCGGAACCATTGCCGTACGTGCAAAATCACCTGCCGGCTACGCCAGAACCACTTGGCGAACACTCCGGAATCACCTGCCGGGCATGGCGGAACCACCTCTCAGACATGCCGGAACCACATGCCAATGACACCGGAAGCACCTGCCGAGCACGCCAGAACCACCTGCTCGACTCGCCAAAACCACCTGCTGGACACGCCAAAATCACCTGCCGGCTACGCCACAACCATTTGGTGAACACTTCGGAATCACCTGCCGGGCTGGCTGGAACCACCTGCCGGTCACGCCAACATCACCTGCCAGCTATGCCAGAACCACTTGGCGGACACCATGGAAACACCTGTCGGGCCGGCTGGAACCACCTCTCAGACGTGCCAGAACCATGTGCCTGAGATGCCGGAACCACACCCCGAACAGACCGAAACCACCTGCCAGACCCGCCTGAACCACCTGCCGAGCACGCCGGAACCACCTACTCGACTCGCCGGAACCACCTGCCTTACACGCTAAAATCACCTGCCGGGTATGCCACAACCACTTGGTGGACACTCCGGAATCATCTGCCGGACATGCCGGAACAACCTCTCAGACGTGCCAGAACCTCGTGCCGGACACGCCAGAACCACCTGCCGGACAGCCCGGAACCACCTGCTGGACACGCCGGAACCACCGGCTCGCCTTGCCGGAACCACCGCCGGACATGCAAAATGACCTGCCGGCTACGCCAGAACCACTTGGCGAACACTCCGGAATCACCTGTCGGGCATGCCGGAAACACCTCTCAGACTTGCCAGAACCATGTACCGGACACGCCGGTACCACATGTCGAGTATGCCGGAACCACCTGATCCACTCCCCAGAACCACCTGCTGGACACGCCAGAATCACCTGCCGGCTACGCCAGAACCACTCGGCAGACACTCCGGAACCACCTGCCGGGCATGCCGGAACCACCTCTCAGAGGTGCCAGAACCACATGCCGGACACTCCGGAATCACCTGCCGGGCATGCCGGAACCATCTCTCAGACGTGCCAGAACCATGTTCCGGACACGTCGCTACCACCTGCCGAGCTCGCCGGAACCACCTGCTGGACACGCCAAAAGCACCTGCCGGCTACGCCAGAACCACTCGGCAGACACTCCGGAATCACCTGCCGGTCTTGTTGGAACCACATCTCAGAGGTGCCAGAACCACATGCCGGATACTCCGGAATCACCTGCCGGGCATGCCTGAACCATCTCTCAGACGTGCCACAACCACCTGCCGGAGAGTCCGGAAGCACCTGCCGAGCGCGCCGGAACCACCTGCTGGACATGCCGGAACCACCTGCCGGACACGCCGGAACCACCGGCTCGACTCGCCGGAACCATTGCCGGACGTGCAAAATCACCTGCCGGCTACGCCAGAACCACTTGGCGAACACTCCGGAATCACCTGCCGGGCATGGCGGAACCACCTCTCAGACATGCCGGAACCACATGCCAATGACACCGGAAGCACCTGCCGAGCACGCCAGAACCACCTGCTCGACTCGCCAAAACCACCTGCTGGACACGCCAAAATCACCTGCCGGCTACGCCACAACCATTTGGTGAACACTTCGGAATCACCTGCCGGGCTGGCTGGAACCACCTGCCGGTCACGCCAACATCACCTGCCAGCTATGCCAGAACCAATTGGCGGACACCATGGAAACACCTGTCGGGCCGGCCGGAACCACCTCTCAGATGTGCCAGAACCATGTGCCTGAGATGCCGGAACCACACCCCGAACAGACCAAAAGCACCTGCCAGACCCGCCTGAACCACCTGCCGAGCACGCCGGAACCATCTACTCGACTCACCGGAACCACATGCCTGACACGCTAAAATCACCTGCCGGGTATGCCACAACCACTTGGTGGACACTCCGGAATCATCCGCCGGACATGCCAGAACCAGCTCTCAGACACACCACAACTAGTGCCGGACACCTGCTGATCATGCCTGAGCCACATGCTTGACTTGCAACAAAAACCTGCCAGACACGCCAAAATCACCTGCCGGGTACGCCAGAACCACGTGGCGGACACTCCGGAATCACCTGTCGGGCATGCCGGAACCACCTCTCAGACGTGCCAGAACCTCGTGCCGGACACCCCAGAACCACCTGCTGGACAGACCGGAACCACCTGCCGGACACGCCAGAACCACCGGCTCGACTCGCCGGAACCATTGCCGGACGTGCAAAATCACCTGCCGGCTACGCCAGAACCACTTGGCGAACACTCCGGAATCACCTGCCGGGCATGGCGGAACCACCTCTCAGACATGCCGGAACCACATGCCAATGACACCGGAAGCACCTGCCGAGCACGCCAGAACCACCTGCTCGACTCGCCAAAACCACCTGCTGGACACGCCAAAATCACCTGCCGCCTACGCCACAACCATTTGGTGAACACTTCGGAATCACCTGCCGGGCTGGCTGGAACCACCTGCCGGTCACGCCAACATCACCTGCCAGCTATGCCAGAACCACTTGGCGGACACCATGGAAACACCTGTCGGGCCGGCCGGAACCACCTCTCAGACGTGCCAGAAACATGTGCCTGAGATGCCGGAACCACACCCCGAACAGACCGAAACCACCTGCCAGACCCGCCTGAACCCCCTGGCGAGCACGCCTGATCCACCTGTTCAACTAGCCGGAACCACCTTCCTGACACGCCAAAATCACCTGCCAGGTATACCAGAAACACTTGGTGGACACTCTGGAATCATCTTCCGGACATGCCAGAAGCAGCTCTCAGACACATCAGAACCACGTGCCAGAGACGCCGGAAGCACCAGCTGAGCATGCCTGAGCCACCTGCACGACTCGCAAGAAACACCTGTCGGACAGGCCAAAATCACCTGCCAGGTACGCCAGAAACACTTGGCGGCCACTCCGGAATCACCTGTCGGGCATGCCGGAACCACCTCTCAGACTTGCCAGAACCATGTTCTGGACACGCCGGTACCACCTGCCGAGTATGACGGAACCACCTGATCCACTCCCCAGAACCACCTACTGGACACGCCAAAATCAACTGCCGGCTATGCCAGAACCACACGGCAGACACTCCGGAATCACATGCCAGGCATTCCGAAACCACCTCTCAAAGGTGCCAGAACCACATGCCGGAGACTCCGGAATCACCTGCCGGGCATGCCGGAACCACCTATCAAAGGTGCCAGAACCACATGCCGGAGACTCTGGAATCACCTGCCGGGCATGCCGGAACCTTCTCTCAGACGTGCCACAACCACGTGCCGGAGAGACCGGAAGCACCTGCCGGGCTCTCCGGAACCACCTGCTGGACATGCTGGAACCACCTGCCTCACAGGCCAAAATCATATGCCGGCTACGCCAAAACCACTGGGTGGACACTCCAGAATCACCTTGCGGGTATGCCGGAACCACGTCATGGAAAGACGGCAAACACCTGCCGGACCTGCCGGAACCACCTGCCGAGCACGCCAGAACCACCTGCTCGACTCACCAGAGCCACCTGCCGGACACACCAGAAACACCTGCGGGGTACGCCAGAACCACTTGGAGGACTCTCCGGGATCACCTGCCGGGCATGCCGGAACCACCTCTCAGACGTGCCAGAACCATGTGCCGGACACGCCGGAACCACCTGCCGAGTATGCCGGAACCACCTGCTCCACTCCCCAGAACCACCTGCTGGACACGCCAAAATCACCTGCCGGCTACGCCAGAACCACTCGGCAGACACTCCGGAACCACCTCCAGGACAGACCGGAACCAGCTGCCGGACACGCCGGGACCACCTGCTTGACTCGCCAGAACCACCTGCCGGACACGCCAGAATCACCAGCCGGCTACGCCACAACCACTTGTCGGACACTCCGGAATCAGCTGCCGGGCATGCTGGAACCACCTCTCAGAGGTGCCACAACCACATGCCGGAGACGGCGGAAGCACCTGACGAGAATGCTGGATGTTCCTGATCCACTCCCCAGAACCACCTGCCGGACACGCCAAAATCACCTGCCGGCTACGCCAGAACCACTCGGCGGACACTCCAGAATCACCTGCCGGGCATGCCAGCACAACCTCTCAGAAGTGCCAGAAGCACGTGCCGGACAGGCCGGAACCATCTCCCGGACAGACCGGAAACACAGGAAACACTCGCCGGGACCACCTGCTTGACTCACCGGTCCCACCTGCCGGACACGCCAAAATCACCTGCCCGCTACACCAGAACCACTTGGTGGACAAGCCGGAAGCACGTGAAGGGCATGCCGACACAACCTCTCAGACGTGCCAGAACCTCGTGCCGGACACCCCAGAACCACCTGCTGGACAGACCGGAACCACCTGCCGGACACGCCAGAACCACCGGCTCGACTCGCCGGAACCTTTGCCGGACATGCAAAATCACCTGCCGGCTACGCCAGAACCACTTGGCGAACACTCCGGAATCACCTGCCGGGCATGGCGGAACCACCTCTCAGACATGCCGGAACCACATGCCAATGACACCGGAAGCACCTGCCGAGCACGCCAGAACCACCTGCTCGACTCGCCAAAACCACCTGCTGGACACGCCAAAATCACCTGCCGGCTACGCCACAACCATTTGGTGAACACTTCGGAATCACCTGCCGGGCTGGCTGGAACCACCTGCCGGTCACGCCAACATCACCTGCCAGCTATGCCAGAACCACTTGGCGGACACCATGGAAACACCTGTCGGGCCGGCCGGAACCACCTCTCAGACGTGCCAGAACCATGTGCCTGAGATGCCGGAACCACACCGCGAACAGACCGAAACCACCTGCCAGACCCGCCTGAACCCCCTGGCGAGCACGCCTGATCCACCTGCTCAACTAGCCGGAACCAACTTCCTGACACGCCAAAATCACCTGCCTTTATACCAGAACCACTTGGTGGACACTCCGGAATCATCTGCCGGACATGCCATAACCAGCTCTCAGACACACCAGAACCACGTGCCAGAGACGCCGGAAGAACCAGCTGAGCATGCCTGAGCCACCTGCACGACTCGCAAGAAACACCTGTTTGACATGCCAAAATCACCTCCCGGGTACGCCAGAAACACTTGGCGGACACTCCGGAATCACCTGTCGGGCATGCCGGAACCACCTCTCAGACTTGCCAGAACCATGTTCTGGACACGCCGGTACCACCTGCCGAGTATGCCGGAACCACCTGATCCACTCCCCAGAACCACCTACTTGACAGGCCAAAATCAACTGCCGGCTATGCCAGAACCACACGGCAGACACTCCGGAATCACATGCCTGGCATGCCGGAACCACCTCTCAGACTTGCCAGAACCATGTTCTGGACACGCCGGTACCACCTGCCGAGTATGCCGGAACCACCTGATCCACTCCCCAGAACCACCTACTTGACAGGCCAAAATCAACTGCCGGCTATGCCAGAACCACACGGCAGACACTCCGGAATCACATGCCTGGCATGCCGGAACCACCTCTCAGAGGTGCCAGAACCACATGCCGGAGACTCCGGAATCACCTGCCGGGCATGCCGGAACCACCTATCAAAGGTGCCAGAACCACATGCCGGAGACTCTGGAATCACCTGCCGAGCACGCCGGAACCACCTGCTCGGCACACCAGAGCCACCTGCCGGACACACCTGAAACACCTGCGGGGTACGCCAGAACCATTTGGAGGACTATCCGTGATCACCTGCCAGGAATGCCGGAACCACCTCTGAGACGTGCCAGAACCATGTGCCGGACACGCCGGAAGCACCTGCCGAGAATGCCGGAAGTTCCTGATCCACTCCCCAGAACCACCTGCCGGACACGCCAAAATCACCTGCCGGCTATGCCAGAACCACTCGGCGGACACTCCAGAATCACCTGCCGGGCATGCCAGCACAACCTCTCAGAAGTGCCAGAAGCACGTGCCGGACAGGCCGGAACCATCTCCCGGACAGACCGGAAACACAGGAAACACTCGCCGGAACCACCTGCTTGACTCACCGGTCCCACCTGCCGGACACGACAAAATCACCTGCCCGCTACACCAGAACCACTCGGCAGACAATCCGGAACCACCTGCCGGGCATGCCGGAACCACCTCTCAGACGTGCCAGAACCATGTTCTGGACACGCCGCTACCACCTGCCGAGCTCGCCGGAACCACCTGCTGGACACGCCAAAATCACCTGCCGGCTACGCCGGAACCACTTGGCGGACACTCCAGAATCACCTGCCGGGCTTGCTGGAACCACCTGCCGGTCACGCCGACATCACCTGCCAGCTACGCCAGAACCACTTGGCGGACACCATGGAAACACCTGTCGGGCCGGCCGCAACCACCTCTCAGACGTGCCAGAACCATGTGCCTGAGATGCCGGAACCACACCCCGAACAGACCGAAACCACCTGCCAGACCCGCCTGAACCCCCTGGCGAGCACGCCTGATCCACCTGTTCAACTAGCCGGAACCACCTTCCTGACACGCCAAAATCACCTGCCAGGTATACCAGAACCACTTGGTGGACACTCTGGAATCATCTTCCGGCCATGCCAGAACCAGCTCTCAGACACACCAGAACCACGTGCCAGAGATGCCTGAAGCACCAGCTGAGCATGCCTGAGCCACCTGCACGACTCGCAAGAAACACGTGTCGGACAGGCCAAAATCACCTGCCGGGTACGCCAGAAACACTTGGCGGACACTCCGGAATCACCTGTCGGCCATGCCGGAACCACCTCTCAGACGTGCCAGAACCTCGTGCCGGACACGCCAGAACCACCTGCCCGACTGACCAGAACCACCTGCCAGACACGTGGGAACCAACAGCTCGACTCGCTGGAACCACCGCCGGTCATGCAAAATCACCTGCCGGCTACGCCAGAACCACTTGGGGAACACTCCCGAATCAGCTGCCGGGCATGCCGGAACCACCTATCAGGCTTGCCAGAACCATGTTCCGGACACGCCGGTACCACCTGCCGAGTATGCCGGAACCACCTGATCCACTCCCCAGAACCACCTGCTGGACACGCCAGAATCACCTGCCGTCTACGCCAGAACCACTCGGCAGACACTCCGGAACCACCTGCCGGGCATGCCGGAACCACCTCTCAGAGGTGCCAGAACCACATGCCGGACACTCCGGAATCACCTGCCGGGCATGCCGGAACCATCTCTCAGATGTGCCAGAACCATGTTCCGGACACGCCGCTACCACCTGCCGAGCTCCCCGGAACCACCTGCTGGACACGCCAAAATCACCTGCCGGCTACGCCAGAACCACTTGGCGGACACTCCAGAATCACCTGCCGGGCTTGCTGGAACCACCTGCCGGTCACGCCAACATCACCTGCCGGCTACGCCACAACCACTTGGCAGACACTCCGGAAACACCTGTCGGGCTGGCTGCAACCACCTCTCAGACGTGCCAGAACCATGTGCCTGAGATGCCGGAACCACACCCCGAACAGACCGAAACCACCTGCCAGACCCGCCTGAACCCCCTGGCGAGCACGCCTGATCCACCTGTTCAACTAGCCGGAACCACCTTCCTGACACGCCAAAATCACCTGCCAGGTATACCAGAACCACTTGGTGGACACTCTGGAATCATCTTCCGGACACGCCAGAACCAGCTCTCAGACACACCAGAACCACGTGCCAGAGACGCCGGAAGCACCAGCTGAGCATGCCTGAGCCACCTGCACGACTCGCAAGAAACACCTGTCGGACAGGCCAAAATCACCTGCCGGGTACGCCAGAAGCACTTGGCGGACACTCCGGAATCACCTGTCGGGCATGCCGGAACCACCTCTCAGACTTGCCAGAACCATGTTCTGGACACGCCGGTACCACCTGCCGAGTATGCCGGAACCAGCTGATCCACTCCCCAGAACCACCTACTGGACACGCCAAAATCAACTGCCGGCTATGCCAGAACCACACGGCAGACACTCCGGAATCACATGCCAGGCATTGCGGAACCACCTCTCAGAGGTGCCAGAACCACATGCCGGAGACTCCGGAATCACCTGCCGGGCATGCCGGAACCACCTATCAAAGGTGCCAGAACCACATGCCGGAGACTCTGGAATCACCTGCCGGGCATGCCGGAACCTTCTCTCAGACGTGCCACAACCACGTGCCGGAGAGACCGGAAGCACCTGCCGAGCTCTCCGGAACCACCTGCTGGACATGCCGGAACCACCTGCCTCACTGGCCAAAATCATATGCCGGCTACGCCAAAACCACTGGGTGGACACTCCAGAATCACCTTGCGGGCATGCCGGAACCACGTCATGGACAGACGGCAAACACCTGACGGACTTGCCGGAACCACCTGCCGAGCACGCCGGAACCACCTGCTCGACTCACCAGAGCCACCTGCCGGACACCCCAGAAACACCTGCGGGGTACGCCAGAACCACTTGGAGGACTCTCCGGGATCACCTGCCGGGCATGCTGGAACCACCTCTCAGACGTGCCAGAACCATGTGCTGGAAACGCCGGAACCACCTGCCGAGTATGCCGGAACCACCTGCTCCACTCCCCAGAACCACCTGCTGGACACGCCAAAATCACCTGCCGGCTACGCCAGAACCACTCGGCAGACACTCCGGAACCACCTCCAGGACAGACCGCAACCACCTGCCGGACACGCCGGGACCACCTGCCGAGTATGCCAGAACCACCTGATCCACTCCCCAGAACCACCTGCTGGACACGCCAGAATCACCTGCCAGCTACGTCAGAAGCACTCGGCAGACACTCCGGAACCACCTTCAGGGCATGCTGGAACCACATCTCAGAGGTGCCAGAACCACATGCCGGACACTCCGGAATCACCTGCCGGGCATGCCGGAACCTTCTCTCAGACGTGCCACAACCACCTGCCGGAGAGACCGGAAGCACCTGCCGAGCACGCCGGAACCACCTGCTGGACATGCCGGAACCACCTGCCTCACAGGCCAAAATCATATGCTGGCTACGCCAAAACCACTTCGTGGACACTCCAGAATCAACTTGCGGGCAAGGCGGAACCACGTCATGGACAGACGGCAAACACCTGCCGGACCTGCCGGAACCACCTGACGAGCACGCCGGAACCAGCTGCTCGACTCACCAGAGCCACCTTTCGGACACACCAGAAACACATGCGGGGTACGCCAGAACCACTTGGAGGACTCTCCGGGATCACCTGCCGGGCATGCTGGAACCACCTGTCAGACGTATCAGAACCATGTGCCGGACACGCCGGCACCACCTGCCGAGTATGCCGGAACCACCTGCTCCACTCCCCAGAACCACCTGCTGGACATGCCAAAATCACCTGCCGGCTATGCCACAACCACTCGGTAGACACTCCGGAACCACCTCCAGGACAGACCGCAACCACCTGCCGGACACGGCGGGACCACCTGCTTGACTCGCCAGAACCACCTGCCGGACACGCCAGAATCACCAGCCGGCTACGCCACAACCACTTGTCGGACACTCCGGAATCACCAGCCGGGCATGCCGGAATCATCTCTCAGACGTGCCACAACCACTTGCCGGAGAGACCAGAAGCACCTGCCGAGCTCGCCAGAACCACCTGCTGGACATGCCGTAAAAACCTGCCGGGCACGCTGGAACTACTGGATCGACTCACCAGAGCCACCTGCCGGACACACCAGAAACACCTGCGGGGTACGCCAGAACCACTTGGAGGCCTTTCTGGGATCACCTGCCGGGCATGCCGGAACCACCTCTCAGACGTGATAGAACCATGTGCCGGACAAGCCGGAACCACATGCCGAGTATGCCGGAACCACCTGTTCCACTCCATAGAAACAGCTGCTGAGCACGCCAAAATCACCTGTTGGCTACGCCAGAACTACTCGGCAGACACTCCGGAACCACCTGCCGGGCATGCCAGCACAACCTCTCAGAAGTGCCCGAAGCACCTGACGGACAGGCTGGAACCACCGGCTCGACTCGCCGGAACCATTGCCGTACGTGCAAAATCACCTGCCGGCTACGCCAGAACCACTTGGCGAACACTCCGGAATCACCTGCCGGGCATGGCGGAACCACCTCTCAGACATGCCGGAACCACATGCCAATGACACCGGAAGCACCTGCCGAGCACGCCAGAACCACCTGCTCGACTCGCCAAAACCACCTGCTGGACACGCCAAAATCACCTGCCGGCTACGCCACAACCATTTGGTGAACACTTCGGAATCACCTGCCGGGCTGGCTGGAACCACCTGCCGGTCACGCCAACATCACCTGCCAGCTATGCCAGAACCACTTGGCGGACACCATGGAAACACCTGTCGGGCCGGCTGGAACCACCTCTCAGACGTGCCAGAACCATGTGCCTGAGATGCCGGAACCACACCCCGAACAGACCGAAACCACCTGCCAGACCCGCCTGAACCACCTGCCGAGCACGCCGGAACCACCTACTCGACTCGCCGGAACCACCTGCCTTACACGCTAAAATCACCTGCCGGGTATGCCACAACCACTTGGTGGACACTCCGGAATCATCTGCCGGACATGCCGGAACAACCTCTCAGACGTGCCAGAACCTCGTGCCGGACACGCCAGAACCACCTGCCGGACAGCCCGGAACCACCTGCTGGACACGCCGGAACCACCGGCTCGCCTTGCCGGAACCACCGCCGGACATGCAAAATGACCTGCCGGCTACGCCAGAACCACTTGGCGAACACTCCGGAATCACCTGTCGGGCATGCCGGAAACACCTCTCAGACTTGCCAGAACCATGTACCGGACACGCCGGTACCACATGTCGAGTATGCCGGAACCACCTGATCCACTCCCCAGAACCACCTGCTGGACACGCCAGAATCACCTGCCGGCTACGCCAGAACCACTCGGCAGACACTCCGGAACCACCTGCCGGGCATGCCGGAACCACCTCTCAGAGGTGCCAGAACCACATGCCGGACACTCCGGAATCACCTGCCGGGCATGCCGGAACCATCTCTCAGACGTGCCAGAACCATGTTCCGGACACGTCGCTACCACCTGCCGAGCTCGCCGGAACCACCTGCTGGACACGCCAAAAGCACCTGCCGGCTACGCCAGAACCACTCGGCAGACACTCCGGAATCACCTGCCGGTCTTGTTGGAACCACATCTCAGAGGTGCCAGAACCACATGCCGGATACTCCGGAATCACCTGCCGGGCATGCCTGAACCATCTCTCAGACGTGCCACAACCACCTGCCGGAGAGTCCGGAAGCACCTGCCGAGCGCGCCGGAACCACCTGCTGGACATGCCGGAACCACCTGCCGGACACGCCGGAACCACCGGCTCGACTCGCCGGAACCATTGCCGGACGTGCAAAATCACCTGCCGGCTACGCCAGAACCACTTGGCGAACACTCCGGAATCACCTGCCGGGCATGGCGGAACCACCTCTCAGACATGCCGGAACCACATGCCAATGACACCGGAAGCACCTGCCGAGCACGCCAGAACCACCTGCTCGACTCGCCAAAACCACCTGCTGGACACGCCAAAATCACCTGCCGGCTACGCCACAACCATTTGGTGAACACTTCGGAATCACCTGCCGGGCTGGCTGGAACCACCTGCCGGTCACGCCAACATCACCTGCCAGCTATGCCAGAACCACTTGGCGGACACCATGGAAACACCTGTCGGGCCGGCTGGAACCACCTCTCAGACGTGCCAGAACCATGTGCCTGAGATGCCGGAACCACACCCCGAACAGACCGAAACCACCTGCCAGACCCGCCTGAACCACCTGCCGAGCACGCCGGAACCACCTACTCGACTCGCCGGAACCACCTGCCTTACACGCTAAAATCACCTGCCGGGTATGCCACAACCACTTGGTGGACACTCCGGAATCATCTGCCGGACATGCCGGAACAACCTCTCAGACGTGCCAGAACCTCGTGCCGGACACGCCAGAACCACCTGCCGGACAGCCCGGAACCACCTGCTGGACACGCCGGAACCACCGGCTCGCCTTGCCGGAACCACCGCCGGACATGCAAAATGACCTGCCGGCTACGCCAGAACCACTTGGCGAACACTCCGGAATCACCTGTCGGGCATGCCGGAAACACCTCTCAGACTTGCCAGAACCATGTACCGGACACGCCGGTACCACATGTCGAGTATGCCGGAACCACCTGATCCACTCCCCAGAACCACCTGCTGGACACGCCAGAATCACCTGCCGGCTACGCCAGAACCACTCGGCAGACACTCCGGAACCACCTGCCGGGCATGCCGGAACCACCTCTCAGAGGTGCCAGAACCACATGCCGGACACTCCGGAATCACCTGCCGGGCATGCCGGAACCATCTCTCAGACGTGCCAGAACCATGTTCCGGACACGTCGCTACCACCTGCCGAGCTCGCCGGAACCACCTGCTGGACACGCCAAAAGCACCTGCCGGCTACGCCAGAACCACTCGGCAGACACTCCGGAATCACCTGCCGGTCTTGTTGGAACCACATCTCAGAGGTGCCAGAACCACATGCCGGATACTCCGGAATCACCTGCCGGGCATGCCTGAACCATCTCTCAGACGTGCCACAACCACCTGCCGGAGAGTCCGGAAGCACCTGCCGAGCGCGCCGGAACCACCTGCTGGACATGCCGGAACCACCTGCCGGACACGCCGGAACCACCGGCTCGACTCGCCGGAACCATTGCCGGACGTGCAAAATCACCTGCCGGCTACGCCAGAACCACTTGGCGAACACTCCGGAATCACCTGCCGGGCATGGCGGAACCACCTCTCAGACATGCCGGAACCACATGCCAATGACACCGGAAGCACCTGCCGAGCACGCCAGAACCACCTGCTCGACTCGCCAAAACCACCTGCTGGACACGCCAAAATCACCTGCCGGCTACGCCACAACCATTTGGTGAACACTTCGGAATCACCTGCCGGGCTGGCTGGAACCACCTGCCGGTCACGCCAACATCACCTGCCAGCTATGCCAGAACCAATTGGCGGACACCATGGAAACACCTGTCGGGCCGGCCGGAACCACCTCTCAGATGTGCCAGAACCATGTGCCTGAGATGCCGGAACCACACCCCGAACAGACCAAAAGCACCTGCCAGACCCGCCTGAACCACCTGCCGAGCACGCCGGAACCATCTACTCGACTCACCGGAACCACATGCCTGACACGCTAAAATCACCTGCCGGGTATGCCACAACCACTTGGTGGACACTCCGGAATCATCCGCCGGACATGCCAGAACCAGCTCTCAGACACACCACAACTACGTGCCGGACACCTGCTGATCATGCCTGAGCCACATGCTTGACTTGCAACAAAAACCTGCCAGACACGCCAAAATCACCTGCCGGGTACGCCAGAACCACGTGGCGGACACTCCGGAATCACCTGTCGGGCATGCCGGAACCACCTCTCAGACGTGCCAGAACCTCGTGCCGGACACCCCAGAACCACCTGCTGGACAGACCGGAACCACCTGCCGGACACGCCGGAACCACCGGCTCGACTCGCCGGAACCATTGCCGGACGTGCAAAATCACCTGCCGGCTACGCCAGAACCACTTGGCGAACACTCCGGAATCACCTGCCGGGCATGGCGGAACCACCTCTCAGACATGCCGGAACCACATGCCAATGACACCGGAAGCACCTGCCGAGCACGCCAGAACCACCTGCTCGACTCGCCAAAACCACCTGCTGGACACGCCAAAATCACCTGCCGCCTACGCCACAACCATTTGGTGAACACTTCGGAATCACCTGCCGGGCTGGCTGGAACCACCTGCCGGTCACGCCAACATCACCTGCCAGCTATGCCAGAACCACTTGGCGGACACCATGGAAACACCTGTCGGGCCGGCCGGAACCACCTCTCAGACGTGCCAGAAACATGTGCCTGAGATGCCGGAACCACACCCCGAACAGACCGAAACCACCTGCCAGACCCGCCTGAACCCCCTGGCGAGCACGCCTGATCCACCTGTTCAACTAGCCGGAACCACCTTCCTGACACGCCAAAATCACCTGCCAGGTATACCAGAACCACTTGGTGGACACTCTGGAATCATCTTCCGGACATGCCAGAAGCAGCTCTCAGACACACCAGAACCACGTGCCAGAGACGCCGGAAGCACCAGCTGAGCATGCCTGAGCCACCTGCACGACTCGCAAGAAACACCTGTCGGACAGGCCAAAATCACCTGCCAGGTACGCCAGAAACACTTGGCGGCCACTCCGGAATCACCTGTCGGGCATGCCGGAACCACCTCTCAGACTTGCCAGAACCATGTTCTGGACACGCCGGTACCACCTGCCGAGTATGACGGAACCACCTGATCCACTCCCCAGAACCACCTACTGGACACGCCAAAATCAACTGCCGGCTATGCCAGAACCACACGGCAGACACTCCGGAATCACATGCCAGGCATTCCGAAACCACCTCTCAAAGGTGCCAGAACCACATGCCGGAGACTCCGGAATCACCTGCCGGGCATGCCGGAACCACCTATCAAAGGTGCCAGAACCACATGCCGGAGACTCTGGAATCACCTGCCGGGCATGCCGGAACCTTCTCTCAGACGTGCCACAACCACGTGCCGGAGAGACCGGAAGCACCTGCCGGGCTCTCCGGAACCACCTGCTGGACATGCTGGAACCACCTGCCTCACAGGCCAAAATCATATGCCGGCTACGCCAAAACCACTGGGTGGACACTCCAGAATCACCTTGCGGGTATGCCGGAACCACGTCATGGAAAGACGGCAAACACCTGCCGGACCTGCCGGAACCACCTGCCGAGCACGCCAGAACCACCTGCTCGACTCACCAGAGCCACCTGCCGGACACACCAGAAACACCTGCGGGGTACGCCAGAACCACTTGGAGGACTCTCCGGGATCACCTGCCGGGCATGCCGGAACCACCTCTCAGACGTGCCAGAACCATGTGCCGGACACGCCGGAACCACCTGCCGAGTATGCCGGAACCACCTGCTCCACTCCCCAGAACCACCTGCTGGACACGCCAAAATCACCTGCCGGCTACGCCAGAACCACTCGGCAGACACTCCGGAACCACCTCCA
Organism: Equus caballus; assembly: GCF_041296265.1. NCBI lineage: Eukaryota > Metazoa > Chordata > Mammalia > Perissodactyla > Equidae > Equus > Equus caballus. The sequence continues at coordinate 36,094,524 of NC_091689.1, forward strand.
GGACAGACCGGAACCAGCTGCCGGACACGCCGGGACCACCTGCTTGACTCGCCAGAACCACCTGCCGGACACGCCAGAATCACCAGCCGGCTACGCCACAACCACTTGTCGGACACTCCGGAATCAGCTGCCGGGCATGCTGGAACCACCTCTCAGAGGTGCCACAACCACATGCCGGAGACGGCGGAAGCACCTGACGAGAATGCCGGATGTTCCTGATCCACTCCCCAGAACCACCTGCCGGACACGCCAAAATCACCTGCCGGCTACGCCAGAACCACTCGGCGGACACTCCAGAATCACCTGCCGGGCATGCCAGCACAACCTCTCAGAAGTGCCAGAAGCACGTGCCGGACAGGCCGGAACCATCTCCCGGACAGACCGGAAACACAGGAAACACTCGCCGGGACCACCTGCTTGACTCACCGGTCCCACCTGCCGGACACGCCAAAATCACCTGCCCGCTACACCAGAACCACTTGGTGGACAAGCCGGAAGCACGTGAAGGGCATGCCGACACAACCTCTCAGACGTGCCAGAACCTCGTGCCGGACACCCCAGAACCACCTGCTGGACAGACCGGAACCACCTGCCGGACACGCCAGAACCACCGGCTCGACTCGCCGGAACCTTTGCCGGACATGCAAAATCACCTGCCGGCTACGCCAGAACCACTTGGCGAACACTCCGGAATCACCTGCCGGGCATGGCGGAACCACCTCTCAGACATGCCGGAACCACATGCCAATGACACCGGAAGCACCTGCCGAGCACGCCAGAACCACCTGCTCGACTCGCCAAAACCACCTGCTGGACACGCCAAAATCACCTGCCGGCTACGCCACAACCATTTGGTGAACACTTCGGAATCACCTGCCGGGCTGGCTGGAACCACCTGCCGGTCACGCCAACATCACCTGCCAGCTATGCCAGAACCACTTGGCGGACACCATGGAAACACCTGTCGGGCCGGCCGGAACCACCTCTCAGACGTGCCAGAACCATGTGCCTGAGATGCCGGAACCACACCGCGAACAGACCGAAACCACCTGCCAGACCCGCCTGAACCCCCTGGCGAGCACGCCTGATCCACCTGCTCAACTAGCCGGAACCAACTTCCTGACACGCCAAAATCACCTGCCTTTATACCAGAACCACTTGGTGGACACTCCGGAATCATCTGCCGGACATGCCATAACCAGCTCTCAGACACACCAGAACCACGTGCCAGAGACGCCGGAAGAACCAGCTGAGCATGCCTGAGCCACCTGCACGACTCGCAAGAAACACCTGTTTGACATGCCAAAATCACCTCCCGGGTACGCCAGAAACACTTGGCGGACACTCCGGAATCACCTGTCGGGCATGCCGGAACCACCTCTCAGACTTGCCAGAACCAAGTTCTGGACACGCCGGTACCACCTGCCGAGTATGCCGGAACCAGCTGATCCACTTCCCAGAACCACCTAGTGGACACGCCAAAATCAACTGCCGGCTACGCCAGAACCACTCGGCATACACTCCGGAACCACCTGCCGGGCCTTCCAGAACCACCTCTCAGAGGTGCCAGAACCACATGCCGGACACTCCGGAATCACCTGCCGGGCATGCCGGAACCATCTCTCAGACGTGCCAGAACCATGTTCCGGACACACCGGTACCACCTGCCGAGCTCGCCGGAACCACCTGCTGGACACGCCAAAATCACCTGCCGGCTACGCCAGAACCACTCAGCAGACACTCCGGAATCACCTGCCGGGCTGTGTGCAACCACCTCCCGGTCGCGCCAACATCACCTTTCAGCTACGCCGGAACCAGCTGGCGGACACTCCGGAAACACCTGTAGGGCATCCCGGAACCACCTCTCAGATTTGCCAGAACCAAGTTCCGGCCACGCCGCTACCACCTGCCGAGTATGCCGGAACCACCTGATCCACTCCACAGAAGCAAGTGCTGGATACGCCAGAATCACCTGCCGGCTACTCCAGAACCACTCGGCAGACACTCCGTAACCAACAGCCGGGCATGCCGGAACCACCTCTCAGAGGTGCCAGAACCACATGCCGGACACTCCGGAATCACCTGCCGGGCATGCCGGAACCATCTCTCAGACGTGCCAGAACCATGTTCCGGACATGCCGGAACCACCTGCCGAGCTCGCCGGAACCAACTGCTGGACACGCCAAAATCACCTGCCGGCTACGCCAGAACCACTCGGCAGACACTCCGGAATCACATGCCAGGCATTCCGGAACCACCTCTCAGAGGTGCCAGAACCAAATGCCGGACACTCCGGTATCACCTGCCGGGCATGCCGGGACCACCTGCTGGACATGCCGGAACCACCGGCTCGACTCGCCGGAACCATTGCCGGACATGCAAAATCACCTGCGGGCTACGCCAGAACCACTTGGCGAACACTCCGGAATCACCTGCCGGGCATGGCGGAACCACCTCTCAGACATGCCGGAACCACATGCCAATGACACCGGAAGCACCTGCCGAGCACGCCAGAACCACCTGCTCGACTCGCCTAAACCACCTGCTGGACACGCCAAAATCACCTGCCGGCTACGCCACAACCATTTGGTGAACACTTCGGAATCACCTGCCGGGCTGGCTGGAACCACCTGCCGGTCACGCCAACATCACCTGCCAGCTATGCCAGAACCACTTGGCGGACACCATGGAAACACCTGTCGGGCCGGCCAGAACCACCTCTCAGACGTGCCAGAACCATGTGCCAGAGATGCCGGAACCACACCCCGAACAGACCGAAACCACCTGCCAGACCCGCCTGAACCACCTGCCGAGAACGCCGGAACCACCTACTCGACTCGCCGGAACCACCTACCTGACATGCCAAAATCACCTGCCGGGTATGCCAGAACCACTTGGCGGACACCATGGAAACACCTGTCGGGCCGGCTGGAACCACCTCTCAGACGTGCCAGAACCATGTGCCTGAGATGCCGGAACCACACCCCGAACAGACCGAAACCACCTGCCAGACCCGCCTGAACCACCTGCCGAGCACGCCGGAACCACCTACTCGACTCGCCGGAACCACCTGCCTTACACGCTAAAATCACCTGCCGGGTATGCCACAACCACTTGGTGGACACTCCGGAATCATCTGCCGGACATGCCGGAACAACCTCTCAGACGTGCCAGAACCTCGTGCCGGACACGCCAGAACCACCTGCCGGACAGCCCGGAACCACCTGCTGGACACGCCGGAACCACCGGCTCGCCTTGCCGGAACCACCGCCGGACATGCAAAATGACCTGCCGGCTACGCCAGAACCACTTGGCGAACACTCCGGAATCACCTGTCGGGCATGCTGGAAACACCTCTCAGACTTGCCAGAACCATGTACCGGACACGCCGGTACCACATGTCGAGTATGCCGGAACCACCTGATCCACTCCCCAGAACCACCTGCTGGACACGCCAGAATCACCTGCCGGCTATGCCAGAACCACTCGGCAGACACTCCGGAACCACCTGCCGGGCATGCCGGAACCACCTCTCAGAGGTGCCAGAACCACATGCCGGACACTCCGGAATCACCTGCCGGGCATGCCGGAACCATCTCTCAGACGTGCCAGAACCATGTTCCGGACACGTCGCTACCACCTGCCGAGCTCGCCGGAACCACCTGCTGGACACGCCAAAAGCACCTGCCGGCTACGCCAGAACCACTCGGCAGACACTCCGGAATCACCTGCCGGTCTTGTTGGAACCACATCTCAGAGGTGCCAGAACCACATGCCGGATACTCCGGAATCACCTGCCGGGCATGCCTGAACCATCTCTCAGACGTGCCACAACCACCTGCCGGAGAGTCCGGAAGCACCTGCCGAGCGCGCCGGAACCACCTGCTGGACATGCCGGAACCACCTGCCGGACACGCCGGAACCACCGGCTCGACTCGCCGGAACCATTGCCGGACGTGCAAAATCACCTGCCGGCTACTCCAGAACCACTTGGCGAACACTCCGGAATCACCTGCCGGGCATGGCGGAACCACCTCTCAGACATGCCGGAACCACATGCCAATGACACCGGAAGCACCTGCCGAGCACGCCAGAACCACCTGCTCGACTCGCCAAAACCACCTGCTGGACACGCCAAAATCACCTGCCGGCTACGCCACAACCATTTGGTGAACACTTCGGAATCACCTGCCGGGCTGGCTGGAACCACCTGCCGGTCACGCCAACATCACCTGCCAGCTATGCCAGAACCAATTGGCGGACACCATGGAAACACCTGTCGGGCCGGCCGGAACCACCTCTCAGATGTGCCAGAACCATGTGCCTGAGATGCCGGAACCACACCCCGAACAGACCGAAAGCACCTGCCAGACCCGCCTGAACCACCTGCCGAGCACGCCGGAACCATCTACTCGACTCACCGGAACCACATGCCTGACACGCTAAAATCACCTGCCGGGTATGCCACAACCACTTGGTGGACACTCCGGAATCATCCGCCGGACATGCCAGAACCAGCTCTCAGACACACCACAACCACGTGCCGGACACCTGCTGATCATGCCTGAGCCACATGCTTGACTTGCAACAAAAACCTGCCAGACACGCCAAAATCACCTGCCGGGTACGCCAGAACCACGTGGCGGACACTCCGGAATCACCTGTCGGGCATGCCGGAACCACCTCTCAGACGTGCCAGAACCTCGTGCCGGACACCCCAGAACCACCTGCTGGACAGACCGGAACCACCTGCCGGACACGCCAGAACCACCGGCTCGACTCGCCGGAACCATTGCCGGACGTGCAAAATCACCTGCCGGCTACGCCAGAACCACTTGGCGAACACTCCGGAATCACCTGCCGGGCATGGCGGAACCACCTCTCAGACATGCCGGAACCACATGCCAATGACACCGGAAGCACCTGCCGAGCACGCCAGAACCACCTGCTCGACTCGCCAAAACCACCTGCTGGACACGCCAAAATCACCTGCCGCCTACGCCACAACCATTTGGTGAACACTTCGGAATCACCTGCCGGGCTGGCTGGAACCACCTGCCGGTCACGCCAACATCACCTGCCAGCTATGCCAGAACCACTTGGCGGACACCATGGAAACACCTGTCGGGCCGGCCGGAACCACCTCTCAGACGTGCCAGAAACATGTGCCTGAGATGCCGGAACCACACCCCGAACAGACCGAAACCACCTGCCAGACCCGCCTGAACCCCCTGGCGAGCACGCCTGATCCACCTGTTCAACTAGCCGGAACCACCTTCCTGACACGCCAAAATCACCTGCCAGGTATACCAGAACCACTTGGTGGACACTCTGGAATCATCTTCCGGACATGCCAGAAGCAGCTCTCAGACACACCAGAACCACGTGCCAGAGACGCCGGAAGCACCAGCTGAGCATGCCGGAGCCACCTGCACGACTCGCAAGAAACACCTGTCGGACAGGCCAAAATCACCTGCCAGGTACGCCAGAAACACTTGGCGGCCACTCCGGAATCACCTGTCGGGCATGCCGGAACCACCTCTCAGACTTGCCAGAACCATGTTCTGGACACGCCGGTACCACCTGCCGAGTATGCCGGAACCACCTGATCCACTCCGCAGAACCACCTACTGGACACGCCAAAATCAACTGCCGGCTATGCCAGAACCACACGGCAGACACTCCGGAATCACATGCCAGGCATTCCGAAACCACCTCTCAAAGGTGCCAGAACCACATGCCGGAGACTCCGGAATCACCTGCCGGGCATGCCGGAACCACCTATCAAAGGTGCCAGAACCACATGCCGGAGACTCTGGAATCACCTGCCGGGCATGCCGGAACCTTCTCTCAGACGTGCCACAACCACGTGCCGGAGAGACCGGAAGCACCTGCCGGGCTCTCCGGAACCACCTGCTGGACATGCTGGAACCACCTGCCTCACAGGCCAAAATCATATGCCGGCTACGCCAAAACCACTGGGTGGACACTCCAGAATCACCTTGCGGGTATGCCGGAACCACGTCATGGACAGACGGCAAACACCTGCCGGACCTGCCGGAACCACCTGCCGAGCACGCCAGAACCACCTGCTCGACTCACCAGAGCCACCTGCCGGACACACCAGAAACACCTGCGGGGTACGCCAGAACCACTTGGAGGACTCTCCGGGATCACCTGCCGGGCATGCCGGAACCACCTCTCAGACGTGCCAGAACCATGTGCCGGACACGCCGGAACCACCTGCCGAGTATGCCGGAACCACCTGCTCCACTCCCCAGAACCACCTGCTGGACACGCCAAAATCACCTGCCGGCTACGCCAGAACCACTCGGCAGACACTCCGGAACCACCTCCAGGACAGACCGGAACCAGCTGCCGGACACGCCGGGACCACCTGCTTGACTCGCCAGAACCACCTGCCGGACACGCCAGAATCACCAGCCGGCTACGCCACAACCACTTGTCGGACACTCCGGAATCAGCTGCCGGGCATGCTGGAACCACCTCTCAGAGGTGCCACAACCACATGCCGGAGACGGCGGAAGCACCTGACGAGAATGCCGGATGTTCCTGATCCACTCCCCAGAACCACCTGCCGGACACGCCAAAATCACCTGCCGGCTACGCCAGAACCACTCGGCGGACACTCCAGAATCACCTGCCGGGCATGCCAGCACAACCTCTCAGAAGTGCCAGAAGCACGTGCCGGACAGGCCGGAACCATCTCCCGGACAGACCGGAAACACAGGAAACACTCGCCGGGACCACCTGCTTGACTCACCGGTCCCACCTGCCGGACACGCCAAAATCACCTGCCCGCTACACCAGAACCACTTGGTGGACAAGCCGGAAGCACGTGAAGGGCATGCCGACACAACCTCTCAGACGTGCCAGAACCTCGTGCCGGACACCCCAGAACCACCTGCTGGACAGACCGGAACCACCTGCCGGACACGCCAGAACCACCGGCTCGACTCGCCGGAACCTTTGCCGGACATGCAAAATCACCTGCCGGCTACGCCAGAACCACTTGGCGAACACTCCGGAATCACCTGCCGGGCATGGCGGAACCACCTCTCAGACATGCCGGAACCACATGCCAATGACACCGGAAGCACCTGCCGAGCACGCCAGAACCACCTGCTCGACTCGCCAAAACCACCTGCTGGACACGCCAAAATCACCTGCCGGCTACGCCACAACCATTTGGTGAACACTTCGGAATCTCCTGCCGGGCTGGCTGGAACCACCTGCCGGTCACGCCAACATCACCTGCCAGCTATGCCAGAACCACTTGGCGGACACCATGGAAACACCTGTCGGGCCGGCCGGAACCACCTCTCAGACGTGCCAGAACCATGTGCCTGAGATGCCGGAACCACACCGCGAACAGACCGAAACCACCTGCCAGACCCGCCTGAACCCCCTGGCGAGCACGCCTGATCCACCTGCTCAACTAGCCGGAACCAACTTCCTGACACGCCAAAATCACCTGCCTTTATACCAGAACCACTTGGTGGACACTCCGGAATCATCTGCCGGACATGCCATAACCAGCTCTCAGACACACCAGAACCACGTGCCAGAGACGCCGGAAGAACCAGCTGAGCATGCCTGAGCCACCTGCACGACTCGCAAGAAACACCTGTTTGACATGCCAAAATCACCTCCCGGGTACGCCAGAAACACTTGGCGGACACTCCGGAATCACCTGTCGGGCATGCCGGAACCACCTCTCAGACTTGCCAGAACCAAGTTCTGGACACGCCGGTACCACCTGCCGAGTATGCCGGAACCAGCTGATCCACTTCCCAGAACCACCTAGTGGACACGCCAAAATCAACTGCCGGCTACGCCAGAACCACTCGGCATACACTCCGGAACCACCTGCCGGGCCTTCCAGAACCACCTCTCAGAGGTGCCAGAACCACATGCCGGACACTCCGGAATCACCTGCCGGGCATGCCGGAACCATCTCTCAGACGTGCCAGAACCATGTTCCGGACACACCGGTACCACCTGCCGAGCTCGCCGGAACCACCTGCTGGACACGCCAAAATCACCTGCCGGCTACGCCAGAACCACTCAGCAGACACTCCGGAATCACCTGCCGGGCTGTGTGCAACCACCTCCCGGTCGCGCCAACATCACCTTTCAGCTACGCCGGAACCAGCTGGCGGACACTCCGGAAACACCTGTAGGGCATCCCGGAACCACCTCTCAGATTTGCCAGAACCAAGTTCCGGCCACGCCGCTACCACCTGCCGAGTATGCCGGAACCACCTGATCCACTCCACAGAAGCAAGTGCTGGATACGCCAGAATCACCTGCCGGCTACTCCAGAACCACTCGGCAGACACTCCGTAACCAACAGCCGGGCATGCCGGAACCACCTCTCAGAGGTGCCAGAACCACATGCCGGACACTCCGGAATCACCTGCCGGGCATGCCGGAACCATCTCTCAGACGTGCCAGAACCATGTTCCGGACATGCCGGAACCACCTGCCGAGCTCGCCGGAACCAACTGCTGGACACGCCAAAATCACCTGCCGGCTACGCCAGAACCACTCGGCAGACACTCCGGAATCACATGCCAGGCATTCCGGAACCACCTCTCAGAGGTGCCAGAACCAAATGCCGGACACTCCGGTATCACCTGCCGGGCATGCCGGGACCACCTGCTGGACATGCCGGAACCACCGGCTCGACTCGCCGGAACCATTGCCGGACATGCAAAATCACCTGCGGGCTACGCCAGAACCACTTGGCGAACACTCCGGAATCACCTGCCGGGCATGGCGGAACCACCTCTCAGACATGCCGGAACCACATGCCAATGACACCGGAAGCACCTGCCGAGCACGCCAGAACCACCTGCTCGACTCGCCTAAACCACCTGCTGGACACGCCAAAATCACCTGCCGGCTACGCCACAACCATTTGGTGAACACTTCGGAATCACCTGCCGGGCTGGCTGGAACCACCTGCCGGTCACGCCAACATCACCTGCCAGCTATGCCAGAACCACTTGGCGGACACCATGGAAACACCTGTCGGGCCGGCCAGAACCACCTCTCAGACGTGCCAGAACCATGTGCCAGAGATGCCGGAACCACACCCCGAACAGACCGAAACCACCTGCCAGACCCGCCTGAACCACCTGCCGAGAACGCCGGAACCACCTACTCGACTCGCCGGAACCACCTACCTGACATGCCAAAATCACCTGCCGGGTATGCCAGAACCACTTGGCGGACACCATGGAAACACCTGTCGGGCCGGCTGGAACCACCTCTCAGACGTGCCAGAACCATGTGCCTGAGATGCCGGAACCACACCCCGAACAGACCGAAACCACCTGCCAGACCCGCCTGAACCACCTGCCGAGCACGCCGGAACCACCTACTCGACTCGCCGGAACCACCTGCCTTACACGCTAAAATCACCTGCCGGGTATGCCACAACCACTTGGTGGACACTCCGGAATCATCTGCCGGACATGCCGGAACAACCTCTCAGACGTGCCAGAACCTCGTGCCGGACACGCCAGAACCACCTGCCGGACAGCCCGGAACCACCTGCTGGACACGCCGGAACCACCGGCTCGCCTTGCCGGAACCACCGCCGGACATGCAAAATGACCTGCCGGCTACGCCAGAACCACTTGGCGAACACTCCGGAATCACCTGTCGGGCATGCTGGAAACACCTCTCAGACTTGCCAGAACCATGTACCGGACACGCCGGTACCACATGTCGAGTATGCCGGAACCACCTGATCCACTCCCCAGAACCACCTGCTGGACACGCCAGAATCACCTGCCGGCTATGCCAGAACCACTCGGCAGACACTCCGGAACCACCTGCCGGGCATGCCGGAACCACCTCTCAGAGGTGCCAGAACCACATGCCGGACACTCCGGAATCACCTGCCGGGCATGCCGGAACCATCTCTCAGACGTGCCAGAACCATGTTCCGGACACGTCGCTACCACCTGCCGAGCTCGCCGGAACCACCTGCTGGACACGCCAAAAGCACCTGCCGGCTACGCCAGAACCACTCGGCAGACACTCCGGAATCACCTGCCGGTCTTGTTGGAACCACATCTCAGAGGTGCCAGAACCACATGCCGGATACTCCGGAATCACCTGCCGGGCATGCCTGAACCATCTCTCAGACGTGCCACAACCACCTGCCGGAGAGTCCGGAAGCACCTGCCGAGCGCGCCGGAACCACCTGCTGGACATGCCGGAACCACCTGCCGGACACGCCGGAACCACCGGCTCGACTCGCCGGAACCATTGCCGGACGTGCAAAATCACCTGCCGGCTACTCCAGAACCACTTGGCGAACACTCCGGAATCACCTGCCGGGCATGGCGGAACCACCTCTCAGACATGCCGGAACCACATGCCAATGACACCGGAAGCACCTGCCGAGCACGCCAGAACCACCTGCTCGACTCGCCAAAACCACCTGCTGGACACGCCAAAATCACCTGCCGGCTACGCCACAACCATTTGGTGAACACTTCGGAATCACCTGCCGGGCTGGCTGGAACCACCTGCCGGTCACGCCAACATCACCTGCCAGCTATGCCAGAACCAATTGGCGGACACCATGGAAACACCTGTCGGGCCGGCCGGAACCACCTCTCAGATGTGCCAGAACCATGTGCCTGAGATGCCGGAACCACACCCCGAACAGACCGAAAGCACCTGCCAGACCCGCCTGAACCACCTGCCGAGCACGCCGGAACCATCTACTCGACTCACCGGAACCACATGCCTGACACGCTAAAATCACCTGCCGGGTATGCCACAACCACTTGGTGGACACTCCGGAATCATCCGCCGGACATGCCAGAACCAGCTCTCAGACACACCACAACCACGTGCCGGACACCTGCTGATCATGCCTGAGCCACATGCTTGACTTGCAACAAAAACCTGCCAGACACGCCAAAATCACCTGCCGGGTACGCCAGAACCACGTGGCGGACACTCCGGAATCACCTGTCGGGCATGCCGGAACCACCTCTCAGACGTGCCAGAACCTCGTGCCGGACACCCCAGAACCACCTGCTGGACAGACCGGAACCACCTGCCGGACACGCCAGAACCACCGGCTCGACTCGCCGGAACCATTGCCGGACGTGCAAAATCACCTGTCGGCTACGCCAGAACCACTTGGCGAACACTCCGGAATCACCTGCCGGGCATGGCGGAACCACCTCTCAGACATGCCGGAACCACATGCCAATGACACCGGAAGCACCTGCCGAGCACGCCAGAACCACCTGCTCGACTCGCCAAAACCACCTGCTGGACACGCCAAAATCACCTGCCGGCTACGCCACAACCATTTGGTGAACACTTCGGAATCACCTGCCGGGCTGGCTGGAACCACCTGCCGGTCACGCCAACATCACCTGCCAGCTATGCCAGAACCACTTGGCGGACACCATGGAAACACCTGTCGGGCCGGCCGGAACCACCTCTCAGACGTGCCAGAAACATGTGCCTGAGATGCCGGAACCACACCCCGAACAGACCGAAACCACCTGCCAGACCCGCCTGAACCCCCTGGCGAGCACGCCTGATCCACCTGTTCAACTAGCCGGAACCACCTTCCTGACACGCCAAAATCACCTGCCAGGTATACCAGAACCACTTGGTGGACACTCTGGAATCATCTTCCGGACATGCCAGAAGCAGCTCTCAGACACACCAGAAACACGTGCCAGAGACGCCGGAAGCACCAGCTGAGCATGCCGGAGCCACCTGCACGACTCGCAAGAAACACCTGTCGGACAGGCCAAAATCACCTGCCAGGTACGCCAGAAACACTTGGCGGCCACTCCGGAATCACCTGTCGGGCATGCCGGAACCACCTCTCAGACTTGCCAGAACCATGTTCTGGACACGCCGGTACCACCTGCCGAGTATGCCGGAACCACCTGATCCACTCCGCAGAACCACCTACTGGACACGCCAAAATCAACTGCCGGCTATGCCAGAACCACACGGCAGACACTCCGGAATCACATGCCAGGCATTCCGAAACCACCTCTCAAAGGTGCCAGAACCACATGCCGGAGACTCCGGAATCACCTGCCGGGCATGCCGGAACCACCTATCAAAGGTGCCAGAACCACATGCCGGAGACTCTGGAATCACCTGCCGGGCATGCCGGAACCTTCTCTCAGACGTGCCACAACCACGTGCCGGAGAGACCGGAAGCACCTGCCGGGCTCTCCGGAACCACCTGCTGGACATGCTGGAACCACCTGCCTCACAGGCCAAAATCATATGCCGGCTACGCCAAAACCACTGGGTGGACACTCCAGAATCACCTTGCGGGTATGCCGGAACCACGTCATGGAAAGACGGCAAACACCTGCCGGACCTGCCGGAACCACCTGCCGAGCACGCCAGAACCACCTGCTCGACTCACCAGAGCCACCTGCCGGACACACCAGAAACACCTGCGGGGTACGCCAGAACCACTTGGAGGACTCTCCGGGATCACCTGCCGGGCATGCCGGAACCACCTCTCAGACGTGCCAGAACCATGTGCCGGACACGCCGGAACCACCTGCCGAGTATGCCGGAACCACCTGCTCCACTCCCCAGAACCACCTGCTGGACACGCCAAAATCACCTGCCGGCTACGCCAGAACCACTCGGCAGACACTCCGGAACCACCTCCAGGACAGACCGGAACCAGCTGCCGGACACGCCGGGACCACCTGCTTGACTCGCCAGAACCACCTGCCGGACACGCCAGAATCACCAGCCGGCTACGCCACAACCACTTGTCGGACACTCCGGAATCAGCTGCCGGGCATGCTGGAACCACCTCTCAGAGGTGCCACAACCACATGCCGGAGACGGCGGAAGCACCTGACGAGAATGCCGGATGTTCCTGATCCACTCCCCAGAACCACCTGCCGGACACGCCAAAATCACCTGCCGGCTACGCCAGAACCACTCGGCGGACACTCCAGAATCACCTGCCGGGCATGCCAGCACAACCTCTCAGAAGTGCCAGAAGCACGTGCCGGACAGGCCGGAACCATCTCCCGGACAGACCGGAAACACAGGAAACACTCGCCGGGACCACCTGCTTGACTCACCGGTCCCACCTGCCGGACACGCCAAAATCACCTGCCCGCTACACCAGAACCACTTGGTGGACAAGCCGGAAGCACGTGAAGGGCATGCCGACACAACCTCTCAGACGTGCCAGAACCTCGTGCCGGACACCCCAGAACCACCTGCTGGACAGACCGGAACCACCTGCCGGACACGCCAGAACCACCGGCTCGACTCGCCGGAACCTTTGCCGGACATGCAAAATCACCTGCCGGCTACGCCAGAACCACTTGGCGAACACTCCGGAATCACCTGCCGGGCATGGCGGAACCACCTCTCAGACATGCCGGAACCACATGCCAATGACACCGGAAGCACCTGCCGAGCACGCCAGAACCACCTGCTCGACTCGCCAAAACCACCTGCTGGACACGCCAAAATCACCTGCCGGCTACGCCACAACCATTTGGTGAACACTTCGGAATCACCTGCCGGGCTGGCTGGAACCACCTGCCGGTCACGCCAACATCACCTGCCAGCTATGCCAGAACCACTTGGCGGACACCATGGAAACACCTGTCGGGCCGGCCGGAACCACCTCTCAGACGTGCCAGAACCATGTGCCTGAGATGCCGGAACCACACCGCGAACAGACCGAAACCACCTGCCAGACCCGCCTGAACCCCCTGGCGAGCACGCCTGATCCACCTGCTCAACTAGCCGGAACCAACTTCCTGACACGCCAAAATCACCTGCCTTTATACCAGAACCACTTGGTGGACACTCCGGAATCATCTGCCGGACATGCCATAACCAGCTCTCAGACACACCAGAACCACGTGCCAGAGACGCCGGAAGAACCAGCTGAGCATGCCTGAGCCACCTGCACGACTCGCAAGAAACACCTGTTTGACATGCCAAAATCACCTCCCGGGTACGCCAGAAACACTTGGCGGACACTCCGGAATCACCTGTCGGGCATGCCGGAACCACCTCTCAGACTTGCCAGAACCAAGTTCTGGACACGCCGGTACCACCTGCCGAGTATGCCGGAACCAGCTGATCCACTTCCCAGAACCACCTAGTGGACACGCCAAAATCAACTGCCGGCTACGCCAGAACCACTCGGCATACACTCCGGAACCACCTGCCGGGCCTTCCAGAACCACCTCTCAGAGGTGCCAGAACCACATGCCGGACACTCCGGAATCACCTGCCGGGCATGCCGGAACCATCTCTCAGACGTGCCAGAACCATGTTCCGGACACACCGGTACCACCTGCCGAGCTCGCCGGAACCACCTGCTGGACACGCCAAAATCACCTGCCGGCTACGCCAGAACCACTCAGCAGACACTCCGGAATCACCTGCTGGGCTGTGTGCAACCACCTCCCGGTCGCGCCAACATCACCTTTCAGCTACGCCGGAACCAGCTGGCGGACACTCCGGAAACACCTGTAGGGCATCCCGGAACCACCTCTCAGATTTGCCAGAACCAAGTTCCGGACACGCCGCTACCACCTGCCGAGTATGCCGGAACCACCTGATCCACTCCACAGAAGCAAGTGCTGGATACGCCAGAATCACCTGCCGGCTACTCCAGAACCACTCGGCAGACACTCCGTAACCAACAGCCGGGCATGCCGGAACCACCTCTCAGAGGTGCCAGAACCACATGCCGGACACTCCGGAATCACCTGCCGGGCATGCCGGAACCATCTCTCAGACGTGCCAGAACCATGTTCCGGACATGCCGGAACCACCTGCCGAGCTCGCCGGAACCAACTGCTGGACACGCCAAAATCACCTGCCGGCTACGCCAGAACCACTCGGCAGACACTCCGGAATCACATGCCAGGCATTCCGGAACCACCTCTCAGAGGTGCCAGAACCAAATGCCGGACACTCCGGTATCACCTGCCGGGCATGCCGGGACCACCTGCTGGACATGCCGGAACCACCGGCTCGACTCGCCGGAACCATTGCCGGACATGCAAAATCACCTGCGGGCTACGCCAGAACCACTTGGCGAACACTCCGGAATCACCTGCCGGGCATGGCGGAACCACCTCTCAGACATGCCGGAACCACATGCCAATGACACCGGAAGCACCTGCCGAGCACGCCAGAACCACCTGCTCGACTCGCCTAAACCACCTGCTGGACACGCCAAAATCACCTGCCGGCTACGCCACAACCATTTGGTGAACACTTCGGAATCACCTGCCGGGCTGGCTGGAACCACCTGCCGGTCACGCCAACATCACCTGCCAGCTATGCCAGAACCACTTGGCGGACACCATGGAAACACCTGTCGGGCCGGCCAGAACCACCTCTCAGACGTGCCAGAACCATGTGCCAGAGATGCCGGAACCACACCCAGAACAGACCGAAACCACCTGCCAGACCCGCCTGAACCACCTGCCGAGAACGCCGGAACCACCTACTCGACTCGCCGGAACCACCTACATGACATGCCAAAATCACCTGCCGGGTATGCCAGAACCACTTGGCGGACACCATGGAAACACCTGTCGGGCCGGCTGGAACCACCTCTCAGACGTGCCAGAACCATGTGCCTGAGATGCCGGAACCACACCCCGAACAGACCGAAACCACCTGCCAGACCCGCCTGAACCACCTGCCGAGCACGCCGGAACCACCTACTCGACTCGCCGGAACCACCTGCCTTACACGCTAAAATCACCTGCCGGGTATGCCACAACCACTTGGTGGACACTCCGGAATCATCTGCCGGACATGCCGGAACAACCTCTCAGACGTGCCAGAACCTCGTGCCGGACACGCCAGAACCACCTGCCGGACAGCCCGGAACCACCTGCTGGACACGCCGGAACCACCGGCTCGCCTTGCCGGAACCACCGCCGGACATGCAAAATGACCTGCCGGCTACGCCAGAACCACTTGGCGAACACTCCGGAATCACCTGTCGGGCATGCCGGAAACACCTCTCAGACTTGCCAGAACCATGTACCGGACACGCTGGTACCACATGTCGAGTATGCCGGAACCACCTGATCCACTCCCCAGAACCACCTGCTGGACACGCCAGAATCACCTGCCGGCTACGCCAGAACCACTCGGCAGACACTCCGGAACCACCTGCCGGGCATGCCGGAACCACCTCTCAGAGGTGCCAGAACCACATGCCGGACACTCCGGAATCACCTGCCGGGCATGCCGGAACCATCTCTCAGACGTGCCAGAACCATGTTCCGGACACGTCGCTACCACCTGCCGAGCTCGCCGGAACCACCTGCTGGACACGCCAAAAGCACCTGCCGGCTACGCCAGAACCACTCGGCAGACACTCCGGAATCACCTGCCGGTCTTGTTGGAACCACATCTCAGAGGTGCCAGAACCACATGCCGGATACTCCGGAATCACCTGCCGGGCATGCCTGAACCATCTCTCAGACGTGCCACAACCACCTGCCGGAGAGTCCGGAAGCACCTGCCGAGCGCGCCGGAACCACCTGCTGGACATGCCGGAACCACCTGCCGGACACGCCGGAACCACCGGCTCGACTCGCCGGAACCATTGCCGGACGTGCAAAATCACCTGCCGGCTACGCCAGAACCACTTGGCGAACACTCCGGAATCACCTGCCGGGCATGGCGGAACCACCTCTCAGACATGCCGGAACCACATGCCAATGACACCGGAAGCACCTGCCGAGCACGCCAGAACCACCTGCTCGACTCGCCTAAACCACCTGCTGGACACGCCAAAATCACCAGCCGGCTACGCCACAACCATTTGGTGAACACTTCGGAATCACCTGCCGGGCTGGCTGGAACCACCTGCCGGTCACGCCAACATCACCTGCCAGCTATGCCAGAACCAATTGGCGGACACCATGGAAACACCTGTCGGGCCGGCCGGAACCACCTCTCAGATGTGCCAGAACCATGTGCCTGAGATGCCAGAACCACACCCCGAACAGACCGAAAGCACCTGCCAGACCCGCCTGAACCACCTGCCGAGCACGCCGGAACCATCTACTCGACTCACCGGAACCACATGCCTGACACGCTAAAATCACCTGCCGGGTATGCCACAACCACTTGGTGGACACTCCGGAATCGTCCGCTGGACATGCCAGAACCAGCTCTCAGACACACCACAACCACGTGCCGGACACCTGCTGATCATGCCTGAGCCACATGCTTGACTTGCAACAAAAACCTGCCAGACACGCCAAAATCACCTGCCGGGTACGCCAGAACCACGTGGCGGACACTCCGGAATCACCTGTCGGGCATGCCGGAACCACCTCTCAGACGTGCCAGAACCTCGTGCTGGACACCCCAGAACCACCTGCTGGACAGACCGGAACCACCTTCCGGACAGGCCAGAACCACCGGCTCGACTCGCCGGAACCATTGCCGGACGTGCAAAATCACCTGCCGGCTACGCCAGAACCACTTGGCGAACACTCCGGAATCACCTGCCGGGCATGGCGGAACCACCTCTCAGACATGCCGGAACCACATGCCAATGACACCGGAAGCACCTGCCGAGCACGCCAGAACCACCTGCTCGACTCGCCAAAACCACCTGCTGGACACGCCAAAATCACCTGCCGGCTACGCCACAACCATTTGGTGAACACTTCGGAATCACCTGCCGGGCTGGCTGGAACCACCTGCCGGTCACGCCAACATCACCTGCCAGCTATGCCAGAACCACTTGGCGGACACCATGGAAACACCTGTCGGGCTGGCCGGAACCACCTCTCAGACGTGCCAGAAACATGTGCCTGAGATGCCGGAACCACACCCCGAACAGACCGAAACCACCTGCCAGACCCGCCTGAACCCCCTGGCGAGCACGCCTGATCCACCTGTTCAACTAGCCGGAACCACCTTCCTGACACGCCAAAATCACCTGCCAGGTATACCAGAACCACTTGGTGGACACTCTGGAATCATCTTCCGGACATGCCAGAAGCAGCTCTCAGACACACCAGAACCACGTGCCAGAGACGCCGGAAGCACCAGCTGAGCATGCCTGAGCCACCTGCACGACTCGCAAGAAACACCTGTCGGACAGGCCAAAATCACCTGCCAGGTACGCCAGAAACACTTGGCGGACACTCCGGAATCACCTGTCGGGCATGCCGGAACCACCTCTCAGACTTGCCAGAACCATGTTCTGGACACGCCGGTACCACCTGCCGAGTATGCCGGAACCACCTGATCCACTCCCCAGAACCACCTACTGGACACGCCAAAATCAACTGCCGGCTATGCCAGAACCACACGGCAGACACTCCGGAATCACATGCCAGGCATTCCGAAACCACCTCTCAAAGGTGCCAGAACCACATGCCGGAGACTCCGGAATCACCTGCCGGGCATGCCGGAACCACCTATCTAAGGTGCCAGAACCACATGCCGGAGACTCTGGAATCACCTGCCGGGCATGCCGGAACCTTCTCTCAGACGTGCCACAACCACGTGCCGGAGAGACCGGAAGCACCTGCCGAGTTCTCCGGAACCACCTGCTGGACATGCCGGAACCACCTGCCTCACAGGCCAAAATCATATGCCGGCTACGCCAAAACCACTGGGTGGACACTCCAGAATCAACTTGCGGGCATGCCGGAACCACGTCATGGACAGACGGCAAACACCTGCCGGACCTGCCGGAACCACCTGCCGAGCACGCTGGAACCACCTGCTCGACTCACCAGAGCCACCTGCCGGACACCCCAGAAACACTTGCGGGGTACGCCAGAACCACTTGGAGGACTCTCCGGGATCACCTGCCGGGCATGCCGGAACCACCTCTCAGACGTGCCAGAACCATGTGCCGGACACGCCGGAACCACCTGCCGAGTATGCCGGAACCACCTGCTCCACTCCCCAGAACCACCTGCTGGACACGCCAAAATCACCTGCCGGCTACGCCAGAACCACTCGGCAGACACTCCGGAACCACCTGCCGGGCATGCCGGACCACCTCTCAGAGGTGCCAGAACCACATGCCGGACACTCCGGAATCACCTGCCGGGCATGCCGGAACCATCTCTCAGACGTGCCAGAACCATGTTCCGGACACGCCGCTACCACCTGCCGAGCTCGCCGGAACCACCTGCTGGACACGCCAAAATCACCTGCCGGCTACACCAGAACCACTCGGCAGACACTCCGGAAACAACTGTCGGGCTGGCCGCAACCACCTCTCAGACGTGCCAGAACCATGTGCCTGAGATGCCGGAACCACACCCCGAACAGACCGAAACCACCTGCCAGACCCGCCTGAACCCCCTGGCGAGCACGCCAGATCCACCTGTTCAACTAGCCGGAACCACCTTCCTGACACGCCAAAATCACCTGCCAGGTATACCAGAACCACTTGGTGGACACTGTGGAATCATCTTCCGGACACGCCAGAACCAGCTCTCAGACACACCAGAACCACGTGCCAGAGACGCCGGAAGCACCAGCTGAGCATGCCTGAGCCACCTGCACGACTCGCAAGAAACACCTGTCGGACAGGCCAAAATCACCTGCCGGGTACGCCAGAAACACTTGGCGGACACTCCGGAATCACCTGTCGGGCATGCCGGGACCACCTCTCAGACTTGCCAGAACCATGTTCTGGACACGCCGGAACCACCTGCCGAGTATGCCAGAACCAGCTGATCCACTCCCCAGAACCACCTACTGGACACGCCAAAATCAACTGCCGGCTATGCCAGAACCACACGGCAGACACTCCGGAATCACATGCCAGGCATTCCAGAACCACCTCTCAGAGGTGCCAGAACCACATGCCGGAGACTCCAGAATCACCTGCCGGGCATGCCGGAACCACCTATCAAAGGTGCCAGAACCACATGCCGGAGACTCTGGAATCACCTGCCGGGCATGCCGGAACCTTCTCTCAGACGTGCCACAACCACGTGCCGGAGAGACCGGAAGCACCTGCCGGGCTCTCCGGAACCACCTGCTGGACATGCTGGAACCACCTGCCTCACAGGCCAAAATCATATGCCGGCTACGCCAAAACCACTGGGTGGACACTCCAGAATCACCTTGCGGGTATGCCGGAACCACGTCATGGAAAGACGGCAAACACCTGCCGGACCTGCCGGAACCACCTGCCGAGCACGCCAGAACCACCTGCTCGACTCACCAGAGCCACCTGCCGGACACACCAGAAACACCTGCGGGGTACGCCAGAACCACTTGGAGGACTCTCCGGGATCACCTGCCGGGCATGCCGGAACCACCTCTCAGACGTGCCAGAACCATGTGCCGGACACGCCGGAACCACCTGCCGAGTATGCCGGAACCACCTGCTCCACTCCCCAGAACCACCTGCTGGACACGCCAAAATCACCTGCCGGCTACGCCACAACCATTTGGTGAACACTTCGGAATCACCTGCCGGGCTGGCTGGAACCACCTGCCGGTCACGCCAACATCACCTGCCAGCTATGCCAGAACCACTTGGCGGACACCATGGAAACACCTGTCGGGCCGGCCGGAACCACCTCTCAGACGTGCCAGAACCATGTGCCTGAGATGCCGGAACCACACCCCGAACAGACCGAAACCACCTGCCAGACCCGCCTGAACCCCCTGGCGAGCACGCCTGATCCACCTGCTCAACTAGCCGGAACCAACTTCCTGACACGCCAAAATCACCTGCCTTTATACCAGAACCACTTGGTGGACACTCCGGAATCATCTGCCGGACATGCCATAACCAGCTCTCAGACACACCAGAACCACGTGCCAGAGACGCCGGAAGAACCAGCTGAGCATGCCTGAGCCACCTGCTCGACTCGCAAGAAACACCTGTTTGACATGCCAAAATCACCTCCCGGGTACGCCAGAAACACTTGGCGGACACTCCGGAATCACCTGTCGGGCATGCCGGAACCACCTCTCAGACTTGCCAGAACCAAGTTCTGGACACGCCGGTACCACCTGCCGAGTATGCCGGAACCAGCTGATCCACTTCCCAGAACCACCTAGTGGACACGCCAAAATCAACTGCCGGCTACGCCAGAACCACTCGGCATACACTCCGGAACCACCTGCCGGGCCTTCCAGAACCACCTCTCAGAGGTGCCAGAACCACATGCCGGACACTCCGGAATCACCTGCCGGGCATGCCGGAACCATCTCTCAGACGTGCCAGAACCATGTTCCGGACACACCGGTACCAGCTGCCGAGCTCGCCGGAACCACCTGCTGGACACGCCAAAATCACCTGCCGGCTACGCCAGAACCACTCAGCAGACACTCCAGAATCACCTGCCGGGCTGTGTGCAACCACCTCCCGGTCGCGCCAACATCACCTTTCAGCTACGCCGGAACCAGCTGGCGGACACTCCGGAAACACCTGTAGGGCATCCCGGAACCACCTCTCAGATTTGCCAGAACCAAGTTCCGGACACGCCGCTACCACCTGCCGAGTATGCCGGAACCACCTGATCCACTCCACAGAAGCAAGTGCTGGATACGCCAGAATCACCTGCCGGCTACTCCAGAACCACTCGGCAGACACTCCGTAACCAACAGCCGGGCATGCCGGAACCACCTCTCAGAGGTGCCAGAACCACATGCCGGACACTCCGGAATCACCTGCCGGGCATGCCGGAACCATCTCTCAGACGTGCCAGAACCATGTTCCGGACATGCCGGAACCACCTGCCGAGCTCGCCGGAACCACCTGCTGGACACGCCAAAATCACCTGCCGGCTACGCCAGAACCACTCGGCAGACACTCCGGAATCACATGCCAGGCATTCCGGAACCACCTCTCAGAGGTGCCAGAACCAAATGCCGGACACTCCGGTATCACCTGCCGGGCATGCCGGGACCACCTGCTGGACATGCCGGAACCACCGGCTCGACTCGCCGGAACCATTGCCGGACATGCAAAATCACCTGCGGGCTACGCCAGAACCACTTGGCGAACACTCCGGAATCACCTGCCGGGCATGGCGGAACCACCTCTCAGACATGCCGGAACCACATGCCAATGACACCGGAAGCACCTGCCGAGCACGCCAGAACCACCTGCTCGACTCGCCTAAACCACCTGCTGGACACGCCAAAATCACCTGCCGGCTATGCCACAACCATTTGGTGAACACTTCGGAATCACCTGCCGGGCTGGCTGGAACCACCTGCCGGTCACGCCAACATCACCTGCCAGCTATGCCAGAACCACTTGGCGGACACCATGGAAACACCTGTCGGGCCGGCCAGAACCACCTCTCAGACGTGCCAGAACCATGTGCCTGAGATGCCGGAACCACACCCCGAACAGACCGAAACCACCTGCCAGACCCGCCTGAACCACCTGCCGAGAACGCCGGAACCACCTACTCGACTCGCCGGAACCACCTACCTGACATGCCAAAATCACCTGCCGGGTATGCCAGAACCACTTGGCGGACACCATGGAAACACCTGTCGGGCCGGCTGGAACCACCTCTCAGACGTGCCAGAACCATGTGCCTGAGATGCCGGAACCACACCCCGAACAGACCGAAACCACCTGCCAGACCCGCCTGAACCACCTGCCGAGCACGCCGGAACCCCCTACTCGACTCGCCGGAACCACCTGCCTTACACGCTAAAATCACCTGCCGGGTATGCCACAACCACTTGGTGGACACTCCGGAATCATCTGCCGGACATGCCGGAACAACCTCTCAGACGTGCCAGAACCTCGTGCCGGACACGCCAGAACCACCTGCCGGACAGCCCGGAACCACCTGCTGGACACGCCGGAACCACCGGCTCGCCTTGCCGGAACCACCGCCGGACATGCAAAATGACCTGCCGGCTACGCCAGAACCACTTGGCGAACACTCCGGAATCACCTGTCGGGCATGCCGGAAACACCTCTCAGACTTGCCAGAACCATGTACCGGACACGCCGGTACCACATGTCGAGTATGCCGGAACCACCTGATCCACTCCCCAGAACCACCTGCTGGACACGCCAGAATCACCTGCCGGCTACGCCAGAACCACTCGGCAGACACTCCGGAACCACCTGCCGGGCATGCCGGAACCACCTCTCAGAGGTGCCAGAACCACATGCCGGACACTCCGGAATCACCTGCCGGGCATGCCGGAACCATCTCTCAGACGTGCCAGAACCATGTTCCGGACACGTCGCTACCACCTGCCGAGCTCGCCGGAACCACCTGCTGGACACGCCAAAAGCACCTGCCGGCTACGCCAGAACCACTCGGCAGACACTCCGGAATCACCTGCCGGTCTTGTTCGAACCACATCTCAGAGGTGCCAGAACCACATGCCGGATACTCCGGAATCACCTGCCGGGCATGCCTGAACCATCTCTCAGACGTGCCACAACCACCTGCCGGAGAGTCCGGAAGCACCTGCCGAGCGCGCCGGAACCACCTGCTGGACATGCCGGAACCACCTGCCGGACACGCCGGAACCACCGGCTCGACTCGCCGGAACCATTGCCGGACGTGCAAAATCACCTGCCGGCTACGCCAGAACCACTTGGCGAACACTCCGGAATCACCTGCCGGGCATGGCGGAACCACCTCTCAGACATGCCGGAACCACATGCCAATGACACCGGAAGCACCTGCCGAGCACGCCAGAACCACCTGCTCGACTCGCCAAAACCACCTGCTGGACACGCCAAAATCACCTGCCGGCTACGCCACAACCATTTGGTGAACACTTCGGAATCACCTGCCGGGCTGGCTGGAACCACCTGCCGGTCACGCCAACATCACCTGCCAGCTATGCCAGAACCAATTGGCGGACACCATGGAAACACCTGTCGGGCCGGCCGGAACCACCTCTCAGATGTGCCAGAACCATGTGCCTGAGATGCCGGAACCACACCCCGAACAGACCGAAAGCACCTGCCAGACCCGCCTGAACCACCTGCCGAGCACGCCGGAACCATCTACTCGACTCACCGGAACCACATGCCTGACACGCTAAAATCACCTGCCGGGTATGCCACAACCACTTGGTGGACACTCCGGAATCATCCGCCGGACATGCCAGAACCAGCTCTCAGACACACCACAACCACGTGCCGGACACCTGCTGATCATGCCTGAGCCACATGCTTGACTTGCAACAAAAACCTGCCAGACACGCCAAAATCACCTGCCGGGTACGCCAGAACCACGTGGCGGACACTCCGGAATCACCTGTCGGGCATGCCGGAACCACCTCTCAGACGTGCCAGAACCTCGTGCCGGACACCCCAGAACCACCTGCTGGACAGACCGGAACCACCTTCCGGACACGCCAGAACCACCGGCTCGACTCGCCGGAACCATTGCCGGACGTGCAAAATCACCTGCCGGCTACGCCAGAACCACTTGGCGAACACTCCGGAATCACCTGCCGGGCATGGCGGAACCACCTCTCAGACATGCCGGAACCACATGCCAATGACACCGGAAGCACCTGCCGAGCATGCCAGAACCACCTGCTCGACTCGCCAAAACCACCTGCTGGACACGCCAAAATCACCTGCCGGCTACGCCACAACCATTTGGTGAACACTTCGGAATCACCTGCCGGGCTGGCTGGAACCACCTGCCGGTCACGCCAACATCACCTGCCAGCTATGCCAGAACCACTTGGCGGACACCATGGAAACACCTGTCGGGCCGGCCGGAACCACCTCTCAGACGTGCCAGAAACATGTGCCTGAGATGCCGGAACCACACCCCGAACAGACCGAAACCACCTGCCAGACCCGCCTGAACCACAAGCCGAGCACGCCGGAACCCCCTACTCGACTCGCCGGAACCGCCTGCCTTACACGCTAAAATCACCTGCCGGGTATGCCACAACCACTTGGTGGACACTCCGGAATCATCTGCCGGACATGCCGGAACAACCTCTCAGACGTGCCAGAACCTCGTGCCGGACACGCCAGAACCACCTGCCGGACAGCCCGGAACCACCTGCTGGACACGGCGGAACCACCGGCTCGCCTTGCCGGAACCACCGCCGGACATGCAAAATGACCTGCCGGCTACGCCAGAACCACTTGGCGAACACTCCGGAATCACCTGTCGGGCATGCCGGAAACACCTCTCAGACTTGCCAGAACCATGTACCGGACACGCCGGTACCACATGTCGAGTATGCCGGAACCACCTGATCCAATCCCCAGAACCACCTGCTGGACACGCCAGAATCACCTGCCGGCTACGCCAGAACCACTCGGCAGACACTCCGGAACCACCTGCCGGGCATGCCGGAACCACCTCTCAGAGGTGCCAGAACCACATGCCGGACACTCCGGAATCACCTGCCGGGCATGCCGGAACCATCTCTCAGACGTGCCAGAACCATGTTCCGGACACGTCGCTACCACCTGCCGAGCTCGCCGGAATCACCTGCTGGACATGCCAAAAGCACCTGCCGGCTACGCCAGAACCACTCGGCAGACACTCCGGAATCACCTGCCGGTCTTGTTGGAACCACATCTCAGAGGTGCCAGAACCACATGCCGGATACTCCGGAATCACCTGCCGGGCATGCCTGAACCATCTCTCAGACGTGCCACAACCACCTGCCGGAGAGTCCGGAAGCACCTGCCGAGCGCGCCGGAACCACCTGCTGGACATGCCGGAACCACCTGCCGGACACGCCGGAACCACCGGCTCGACTCGCCGGAACCATTGCCGGACGTGCAAAATCACCTGCCGGCTACGCCAGAACCACTTGGCGAACACTCCGGAATCACCTGCCGGGCATGGCGGAACCACCTCTCAGACATGCCGGAACCACATGCCAATGACACCGGAAGCACCTGCCGAGCACGCCAGAACCACCTGCTCGACTCGCCAAAACCACCTGCTGGACACGCCAAAATCACCTGCCGGCTACGCCACAACCATTTGGTGAACACTTCGGAATCACCTGACGGGCTGGCTGGAAACACCTGCCGGTCACGCCAACATCACCTGCCAGCTATGCCAGAACCAATTGGCGGACACCATGGAAACACCTGTCGGGCCGGCCGGAACCACCTCTCAGATGTGCCAGAATCATGTGCCTGAGATGCCGGAACCACACCCCGAACAGACCGAAAGCACCTGCCAGACCCGCCTGAACCACCTGCCGAGCACGCCGGAACCATCTACTCGACTCACCGGAACCACATGCCTGACACGCTAAAATCACCTGCCGGGTATGCCACAACCACTTGGTGGACACTCCGGAATCATCCGCCGGACATGCCAGAACCAGCTCTCAGACACACCACAACCACGTGCCGGACACCTGCTGATCATGCCTGAGCCACATGCTTGACTTGCAACAAAAACCTGCCAGACACGCCAAAATCACCTGCCGGGTACGCCAGAACCACGTGGCGGACACTCCGGAATCACCTGTCGGGCATGCCGGAACCACCTCTCAGACGTGCCAGAACCTCGTGCCGGACACGCCAGAACCACCTGCTGGACAGACCGGAACCACCTTCCGGACACGCCAGAACCACCGGCTCGACTCGCCGGAACCATTGCCGGACGTGCAAAATCACCTGCCGGCTACGCCAGAACCACTTGGCGAACACTCCGGAATCACCTGCCGGGCATGGCGGAACCACCTCTCAGACATGCCGGAACCACATGCCAATGACACCGGAAGCACCTGCCGAGCATGCCAGAACCACCTGCTCGACTCGCCAAAACCACCTGCTGGACACGCCAAAATCACCTGCCGGCTACGCCACAACCATTTGGTGAACACTTCGGAATCACCTGCCGGGCTGGCTGGAACCACCTGCCGGTCACGCCAACATCACCTGCCAGCTATGCCAGAACCACTTGGCGGACACCATGGAAACACCTGTCGGGCCGGCCGGAACCACCTCTCAGACGTGCCAGAAACATGTGCCTGAGATGCCGGAACCACACCCCGAACAGACCGAAACCACCTGCCAGACCCGCCTGAACCCCCTGGCGAGCACGCCTGATCCACCTGTTCAACTAGCCGGAACCACCTTCCTGACACGCCAAAATCACCTGCCAGGTATACCAGAACCACTTGGTGGACACTCTGGAATCATCTTCCGGACATGCCAGAAGCAGCTCTCAGACACACCAGAACCACGTGCCAGAGACGCCGGAAGCACCAGCTGAGCATGCCTGAGCCACCTGCACGACTCGCAAGAAACACCTGTCGGACAGGCCAAAATCACCTGCCAGGTACGCCAGAAACACTTGGCGGACACTCCGGAATCACCTGTCGGGCATGCCGGAACCACCTCTCAGACTTGCCAGAACCATGTTCTGGACACGCCGGTACCACCTGCCGAGTATGCCGGAACCACCTGATCCACTCCCCAGAACCACCTACTGGACACGCCAAAATCAACTGCCGGCTATGCCAGAACCACACGGCAGACACTCCGGAATCACATGCCAGGCATTCCGAAACCACCTCTCAAAGGTGCCAGAACCACATGCCGGAGACTCCGGAATCACCTGCCGGGCATGCCGGAACCACCTAT
The DNA here is from genome assembly GCF_041296265.1 of Equus caballus. Lineage (NCBI taxonomy): Eukaryota > Metazoa > Chordata > Mammalia > Perissodactyla > Equidae > Equus > Equus caballus. Next base: position 36,122,161 of record NC_091689.1, read on the forward strand.
CAAAGGTGCCAGAACCACATGCCGGAGACTCTGGAATCACCTGCCGGGCATGCCGGAACCTTCTCTCAGACGTGCCACAACCACGTGCCGGAGAGACCGGAAGCACCTGCCGGGCTCTCCGGAACCACCTGCTGGACATGCTGGAACCACCTGCCTCACAGGCCAAAATCATATGCCGGCTACGCCAAAACCACTGGGTGGACACTCCAGAATCACCTTGCGGGTATGCCGGAACCACGTCATGGAAAGACGGCAAACACCTGCCGGACCTGCCGGAACCACCTGCCGAGCACGCCGGAACCACCTGCTCGACTCACCAGAGCCACCTGCCGGACACACCAGAAACACCTGCGGGGTACGCCAGAACCACTTGGAGGACTCTCCGGGATCACCTGCCGGGCATGCCGGAACCACCTCTCAGACGTGCCAGAACCATGTGCCGGACACGCCGGAACCACCTGCCGAGTATGCCGGAACCACCTGCTCCACTCCCCAGAACCACCTGCTGGACATGCCAAAATCACCTGCCGGCTACGCCAGAACCACTCGGCAGACACTCCGGAACCACCTCCAGGACAGACCGGAACCAGCTGCCGGACACGCCGGGACCACCTGCTTGACTCGCCAGAACCACCTGCCGGACATGCCAGAATCACCAGCCGGCTACGCCACAACCACTTGTCGGACACTCCGGAATCAGCTGCCGGGCATGCTGGAACCACCTCTCAGAGGTGCCACAACCACATGCCGGAGACGGCGGAAGCACCTGACGAGAATGCCGGAAGTTCCTGATCCACTCCCCAGAACCACCTGCCGGACACGCCAAAATCACCTGCCGGCTACGCCAGAACCACTCGGCGGACACTCCAGAATCACCTGCCGGGCATGCCAGCACAACCTCTCAGAAGTGCCAGAAGCACGTGCCGGACAGGCCGGAACCATCTCCCGGACAGACCGGAAACACAGGAAACACTCGCCGGGACCACCTGCTTGACTCACCGGTCCCACATGCCGGACACGCCAAAATCACCTGCCCGCTACACCAGAACCACTTGGTGGACAAGCCGGAAGCACGTGAAGGGCATGCCGACACAACCTCTCAGACGTGCCAGAACCTCGTGCCGGACACCCCAGAACCACCTGCTGGACAGACCGGAACCACCTGCCGGACACGCAAGAACCACCGGCTCGACTCGCCGGAACCTTTGCCGGACATGCAAAATCACCTGCCGGCTACGCCAGAACCACTTGGCGAACACTCCGGAATCACCTGCCGGGCATGGCGGAACCACCTCTCAGACATGCCGGAACCACATGCCAATGACACCGGAAGCACCTGCCGAGCACGCCAGAACCACCTGCTCGACTCGCCAAAACCACCTGCTGGACACGCCAAAATCACCTGCCGGCTACGCCACAACCATTTGGTGAACACTTCGGAATCACCTGCCGGGCTGGCTGGAACCACCTGCCGGTCACGCCAACATCACCTGCCAGCTATGCCAGAACCACTTGGCGGACACCATGGAAACACCTGTCGGGCCGGCCGGAACCACCTCTCAGACGTGCCAGAACCATGTGCCTGAGATGCCGGAACCACACCCCGAACAGACCGAAACCACCTGCCAGACCCGCCTGAACCCCCTGGCGAGCACGCCTGATCCACCTGCTCAACTAGCCGGAACCAACTTCCTGACACGCCAAAATCACCTGCCTTTATACCAGAACCACTTGGTGGACACTCCGGAATCATCTGCCGGACATGCCATAACCAGCTCTCAGACACACCAGAACCACGTGCCAGAGACGCCGGAAGAACCAGCTGAGCATGCCTGAGCCACCTGCTCGACTCGCAAGAAACACCTGTTTGACATGCCAAAATCACCTCCCGGGTACGCCAGAAACACTTGGCGGACACTCCGGAATCACCTGTCGGGCATGCCGGAACCACCTCTCAGACTTGCCAGAACCAAGTTCTGGACACGCCGGTACCACCTGCCGAGTATGCCGGAACCAGCTGATCCACTTCCCAGAACCACCTGGTGGACACGCCAAAATCAACTGCCGGCTACGCCAGAACCACTCGGCATACACTCCGGAACCACCTGCCGGGCCTTCCAGAACCACCTCTCAGAGGTGCCAGAACCACATGCCGGACACTCCGGAATCACCTGCCGGGCATGCCGGAACCATCTCTCAGACGTGCCAGAACCATGTTCCGGACACACCGGTACCAGCTGCCGAGCTCGCCGGAACCACCTGCTGGACACGCCAAAATCACCTGCCGGCTACGCCAGAACCACTCAGCAGACACTCCGGAATCACCTGCCGGGCTGTGTGCAACCACCTCCCGGTCGCGCCAACATCACCTTTCAGCTACGCCGGAACCAGCTGGCGGACACTCCGGAAACACCTGTAGGGCATCCCGGAACCACCTCTCAGATTTGCCAGAACCAAGTTCCGGACACGCCGCTACCACCTGCCGAGTATGCCGGAACCACCTGATCCACTCCACAGAAGCAAGTGCTGGATACGCCAGAATCACCTGCCGGCTACTCCAGAACCACTCGGCAGACACTCCGTAACCAACAGCCGGGCATGCCGGAACCACCTCTCAGAGGTGCCAGAACCACATGCCGGACACTCCGGAATCACCTGCCGGGCATGCCGGAACCATCTCTCAGACGTGCCAGAACCATGTTCCGGACATGCCGGAACCACCTGCCAAGCTCGCCGGAACCACCTGCTGGACACGCCAAAATCACCTGCCGGCTACGCCAGAACCACTCGGCAGACACTCCGGAATCACATGCCAGGCATTCCGGAACCACCTCTCAGAGGTGCCAGAACCAAATGCCGGACACTCCGGTATCACCTGCCGGGCATGCCGGGACCACCTGCTGGACATGCCGGAACCACCGGCTCGACTCGCCGGAACCATTGCCGGACATGCAAAATCACCTGCGGGCTACGCCAGAACCACTTGGCGAACACTCCGGAATCACCTGCCGGGCATGGCGGAACCACCTCTCAGACATGCCGGAACCACATGCCAATGACACCGGAAGCACCTGCCGAGCACGCCAGAACCACCTGCTCGACTCGCCTAAACCACCTGCTGGACACGCCAAAATCACCTGCCGGCTACGCCAGAACCACTCGGCAGACACTCCGGAACCACCTCCAGGACAGACCGGAACCAGCTGCCGGACACGCCGGGACCACCTGCTTGACTCGCCAGAACCACCTGCCGGACACGCCAGAATCACCAGCCGGCTACGCCACAACCACTTGTCGGACACTCCGGAATCAGCTGCCGGGCATGCTGGAACCACCTCTCAGAGGTGCCACAACCACATGCCGGAGACGGCGGAAGCACCTGCCGAGAATGCCGGAAGTTCCTGATCCACTCCCCAGAACCACCTGCCGGACACGCCAAAATCACCTGCCGGGTACGCCAGAACCACTCGGCGGACACTCCAGAATCACCTGCCGGGCATGCCAGCACAACCTCTCAGAAGTGCCAGAAGCATGTGCTGGACAGGCCGGAACCATCTCACGGACAGACCGGAAACACAGGAAACACTCGCCGGAACACCCTGCTTGACTCACCGGTCCCACCTGCCGGACACGCCAAAATCACCTGCCTGCTACACCAGAGCCGCGTGGCGGACAAGCCGGAATCACGTGAAGTGCATGGCGACACAACCTCTCAGACGTGCCGGACACACCAGAACCACCTGCTGGACAGACCGGAACCTCCTGCCGGACACGCCGGAACCACCGGCTCGACTCGCCGGAACCACCGCCGGACATGCAAAATCACCTGCCGGCTATGCCAGAACCACTCGGCAGACACTCCGGAATCACATGCCAGGCATTCCGGAACCACCTCTCAGAGGTGCCAGAACCAAATGCCGGACACTCCGGTATCACCTGCCGGGCATGCCGGGACCACCTGCTGGACATGCCGGAACCACCGGCTCGACTCGCCGGAACCATTGCCGGACATGCAAAATCACCTGCGGGCTACGCCAGAACCACTTGGCGAACACTCCGGAATCACCTGCCGGGCATGGCGGAACCACCTCTCAGACATGCCGGAACCACATGCCAATGACACCGGAAGCACCTGCCGAGCACGCCAGAACCACCTGCTCGACTCGCCTAAACCACCTGCTGGACACGCCAAAATCACCTGCCGGCTACGCCACAACCATTTGGTGAACACTTCGGAATCACCTGCCGGGCTGGCTGGAACCACCTGCCGGTCACGCCAACATCACCTGCCAGCTATGCCAGAACCACTTGGCGGACACCATGGAAACACCTGTCGGGCCGGCCGGAACCACCTCTCAGACGTGCCAGAACCATGTGCCTGAGATGCCGGAACCACACCCCGAACAGACCGAAACCACCTGCCAGACCCGCCTGAACCCCCTGGCGAGCACGCCTGATCCACCTGCTCAACTAGCCGGAACCAACTTCCTGACACGCCAAAATCACCTGCCTTTATACCAGAACCACTTGGTGGACACTCCGGAATCATCTGCCGGACATGCCATAACCAGCTCTCAGACACACCAGAACCACGTGCCAGAGACGCCGGAAGAACCAGCTGAGCATGCCTGAGCCACCTGCTCGACTCGCAAGAAACACCTGTTTGACATGCCAAAATCACCTCCCGGGTACGCCAGAAACACTTGGCGGACACTCCGGAATCACCTGTCGGGCATGCCGGAACCACCTCTCAGACTTGCCAGAACCAAGTTCTGGACACGCCGGTACCACCTGCCGAGTATGCCGGAACCAGCTGATCCACTTCCCAGAACCACCTGGTGGACACGCCAAAATCAACTGCCGGCTACGCCAGAACCACTCGGCATACACTCCGGAACCACCTGCCGGGCCTTCCAGAACCACCTCTCAGAGGTGCCAGAACCACATGCCGGACACTCCGGAATCACCTGCCGGGCATGCCGGAACCATCTCTCAGACGTGCCAGAACCATGTTCCGGACACACCGGTACCAGCTGCCGAGCTCGCCGGAACCACCTGCTGGACACGCCAAAATCACCTGCCGGCTACGCCAGAACCACTCAGCAGACACTCCGGAATCACCTGCCGGGCTGTGTGCAACCACCTCCCGGTCGCGCCAACATCACCTTTCAGCTACGCCGGAACCAGCTGGCGGACACTCCGGAAACACCTGTAGGGCATCCCGGAACCACCTCTCAGATTTGCCAGAACCAAGTTCCGGACACGCCGCTACCACCTGCCGAGTATGCCGGAACCACCTGATCCACTCCACAGAAGCAAGTGCTGGATACGCCAGAATCACCTGCCGGCTACTCCAGAACCACTCGGCAGACACTCCGTAACCAACAGCCGGGCATGCCGGAACCACCTCTCAGAGGTGCCAGAACCACATGCCGGACACTCCGGAATCACCTGCCGGGCATGCCGGAACCATCTCTCAGACGTGCCAGAACCATGTTCCGGACATGCCGGAACCACCTGCCAAGCTCGCCGGAACCACCTGCTGGACACGCCAAAATCACCTGCCGGCTACGCCAGAACCACTCGGCAGACACTCCGGAATCACATGCCAGGCATTCCGGAACCACCTCTCAGAGGTGCCAGAACCAAATGCCGGACACTCCGGTATCACCTGCCGGGCATGCCGGGACCACCTGCTGGACATGCCGGAACCACCGGCTCGACTCGCCGGAACCATTGCCGGACATGCAAAATCACCTGCGGGCTACGCCAGAACCACTTGGCGAACACTCCGGAATCACCTGCCGGGCATGGCGGAACCACCTCTCAGACATGCCGGAACCACATGCCAATGACACCGGAAGCACCTGCCGAGCACGCCAGAACCACCTGCTCGACTCGCCTAAACCACCTGCTGGACACGCCAAAATCACCTGCCGGCTACGCCACAACCATTTGGTGAACACTTCGGAATCACCTGCCGGGCTGGCTGGAACCACCTGCCGGTCACGCCAACATCACCTGCCAGCTATGCCAGAACCACTTGGCGGACACCATGGAAACACCTGTCGGGCCGGCCAGAACCACCTCTCAGACGTGCCAGAACCATGTGCCAGAGATGCCGGAACCACACCCCGAACAGACCGAAACCACCTGCCAGACCCGCCTGAACCACCTGCCGAGCACGCCGGAACCACCTACTCGACTCGCCGGAACCACCTACCTGACATGCCAAAATCACCTGCCGGGTATGCCAGAACCACTTGGTGGACACTCCGGAATCATCCGCCGGACATGCCAGAACCAGCTCTCAGACACACCAGAACCACGTGCCGGACACGCCGGAAGCACGTGCTGAGCATGCCTGAGCCACATGCTCGACTTGCAAGAAACACCTGCCAGACACGCCAAAATCACCTGCCGGGTACGCCAGAACCACGTGGCGGACACTCCGGAATCACCTGTCGGGCATGCCGGAACCACCTCTCAGACGTGCCAGAACCTCGTGCTGGACACGCCAGAACCACCTGCCGGACAGACCGGAACCACCTGCCGGACACGCAGGAAACACCAGCTCGACTCGCCGGAACCACCGCCGGACATGCAAAATCACCTGCCGGCTACGCCAGAACCACTTGGCGAACACTCCCGAATCAGCTGCCGGGCATGCCGGAACCACCTATCAGGCTTGCCAGAACCATGTTCCGGACACGCCGGTACCACCTGCCGAGTATGCCGGAACCACCTGATCCACTCCCCAGAACCACCTGCTGGACACGCCAAAATCACCTGCCGGCTACGCCAGAACCACTCGGCAGACACTCCGGAACCACCTCCAGGACAGACCGGAACCAGCTGCCGGACACGCCGGGACCACCTGCTTGACTCGCCAGAACCACCTGCCGGACATGCCAGAATCACCAGCCGGCTACGCCACAACCACTTGTCGGACACTCCGGAATCAGCTGCCGGGCATGCTGGAACCACCTCTCAGAGGTGCCACAACCACATGCCGGAGACGGCGGAAGCACCTGCCGAGAATGCCGGAAGTTCCTGATCCACTCCCCAGAACCACCTGCCGGACACGCCAAAATCACCTGCCGGATACGCCAGAACCACTCGGCGGACACTCCAGAATCACCTGCCGGGCATGCCAGCACAACCTCTCAGAAGTGCCAGAAGCATGTGCTGGACAGGCCGGAACCATCTCACGGACAGACCGGAAACACAGGAAACATTCGCCGGAACACCCTGCTTGACTCACCGGTCCCACCTGCCGGACACGCCAAAATCACCTGCCTGCTACACCAGAGCCGCGTGGCGGACAAGCCGGAATCACGTGAAGTGCATGGCGACACAACCTCTCAGACGTGCCGGACACACCAGAACCACCTGCTGGACAGACCGGAACCTCCTGCCGGACACGCCGGAACCACGGCTCGACTCGCCGGAACCACCGCCGGACATGCAAAATCACCTGCCGGCTACGCCAGAACCACTTGGCGAACACTCCGGAATCACCTGCCGGGCATGCCGGAACCACCTCTCAGACGTGCCAGAACCATCTTCCGGACACGCCGTTACCACCTGCCGAGTATGCCGGAACCACCTGATCCACTCCCCAGAACCACCTGCTGGACACGCCAGAATCACCTGCCAGCTACCTCAGAAGCACTCGGCAGACACTCCGGAACCACCTGCAGGGCATGCTGGAACCACATCTCAGAGGTGCCAGAACCACATGCCAGACACTCCGGAATCACCTGCCGGGCATGCCGGAACCACCTCTCAGACGTGCCAGAACCATCTTCCGGACACGCCGTTACCACCTGCCGAGTATGCCGGAACCACCTGATCCACTCCCCAGAACCACCTGCTGGACACGCCAGAATCACCTGCCAGCTACGTCAGAAGCACTCGGCAGACACTCCGGAATCACCTGCAGGGCATGCTGGAACCACATCTCAGAGGTGCCAGAACCACATGCCGGACACTCCGGAATCAGCTGCCGGGCATGCCGGAACCATCTCTCAGACGTGCCACAACCACCTGCCGGAGAGACCGGAAGCACCTGCCGAGCGCGCCGGAACCACCTGCTGGACATGCCAGAACCACCTTCCTCACAGGCCAAAATCATATGCTGGCTACGCCAAAACCACTTGGTGGACACTCCAGAATCAACTTGCGGGCAAGGCGGAACCACGTCATGGACAGACGGCAAACACCTGCCGGACCTGCCGGAACCACCTGACGAGCACGCCGGAACCAGCTGCTCGACTCACCAGAGCCACCTTTCGGACACACCAGAAACACATGCGGGGTACGCCAGAACCACTTGGAGGACTCTCCGGGATCACCTGCCGGGCATGCTGGAACCACCTGTCAGACGTATCAGAACCATGTGCCGGACACGCCGGCACCACCTGCCGAGTATGCCGGAACCACCTGCTCCACTCCCCAGAACCACCTGCTGGACATGCCAAAATCACCTGCCGGCTATGCCACAACCACTCGGCAGACACTCCGGAACCACCTCCAGGACAGACCGCAACCACCTGCCGGACACGGCGGGACCACCTGCTTGACTCGCCAGAACCACCTGCCGGACACGCCAGAATCACCAGCCGGCTACGCCACAACCACTTGTCGGACACTCCGGAATCACCAGCCGGGCATGCCGGAATCATCTCTCAGACGTGCCACAACCACTTGCCGGAGAGACCAGAAGCACCTGCCGAGCTCGCCAGAACCACCTGCTGGACATGCCGTAACCACCTGCCGAGCACGCTGGAACCACTGGATCGACTCACCAGAGCCACCTGCCGGACACACCAGAAACACCTGCGGGGTACGCCAGAACCACTTGGAGGCCTTTCTGGGATCACCTGCCGGGCATGCCGGAACCACCTCTCAGACGTGATAGAACCATGTGCCGGACACGCCGGAACCACATGCCGAGTTTGCCGGAACCACCTGTTCCACTCCATAGAAACAGCTGCTGAACACGCCAAAATCACCTGCTGGCTACGCCAGAACTACTCGGCAGACACTCCGAAACCACCTGCCGGGCATGCCAGCACAACCTCTCAGAAGTGCCCGAAGCACCTGACGGACAGGCCGGAACCACCGGCTCGACTCGCCGGAACCATTGCCGGACATGCCAAATCACCTGCCGGCTACGCCAGAACCACTTGGCGAACACTCCGGAATCACCTGTCGGGCATGCCTGAAACACCTCTCAGACTTGCCAGCACCATGTACCGGACACGCCGGTACCACAAGTCGAGTATGCCGGAACCACCTGATCCACTCCCCAGAACCACCTGCTGGACACGCGAGAATCACCTGCCGGCTACGCCAGAACCACTCGGCAGACCCTCTGGAATCACCGAGTATGCCGGAACCACCTGATCCACTCCCCAGAACCACCTGCCGGTCACGCCAACATCACCTTTCAGCTACGACAGAACCACTTGGCGGACACTCCGGAAACACCTGTCGGGCCGGCCGGAACCACCTCTCAGACGTGCCAGAACCATGTACCTGAGATGTCGGAACCACTCCCCGAAAAGACCGAAACCACCTGCCAGACCCGCCTGAACCCCCTGCCGATCACGCCTGATCCACCTGCTCAACTAGCCGGAACCACCTTCCTGACATGCCAAAATCACCTGCCATGTATACCAGAACCACTTGGTGGACACTCCAGAATCATCTGCCGGAGATGCCAGAACCAGCTCTCAGACACACCAGAACCACATGCCAGAGACGCCGGAAGCACCAGCTGAGCATGCCTGAGCCACCTGCTCGACTCGCAAGAAACACCTGTCGGACATGCCAAAATCACCTGCCGGGTACGCCAGAAACACGTGGCGGACACTCCGGAATCGCCTGTCGGGCATGCCGGAACCACCTCTCAGACTTGCCAGAACCATGTTCTGGACACGCCGGTACCACCTGCCGAGTATGCCGGAACCAGCTGATCCACTCCCCAGAACCACCTAGTGGACACGCCAAAATCAACTGCCGGCTACGCCAGAACCACTCAGCAGACACTCCGGAATCACATGCCAGGGATTCCGGAAACACCTCTCAGACGTGCCAGAACCATCTTCCGGACACGCCGTTACCACCTGCCGAGTATGCCGGAACCACCTGATCCACTCCCCAGAACCACCTGCTGGACACGCCAGAATCACCTGCCAGCTACGTCAGAAGCACTCGGCAGACACTCCGGAACCACCTGCAGGGCATGCTGGAACCACATCTCAGAGGTGCCAGAACCACATGCCGGACACTCCAAAATCACCTGCCGGGCATGCCGGAACCATCTCTCAGACGTGCCACAACCACGTGCCGGGGAGTCCGGAAGCACCTGCCGAGCGCGCCGGAACCACCTGCTGGACATGTCGGAACCACCTGCCGGACACGCCGGAACCACCGGCTCGACTCGCCGGAACCACTGCCGGACATGCAAAATCACCTGCCGGCTACGCCAGAACCACTTGGCGAACACTCCGGAATCACCTGCCGGGCATGGCGGAACCACCTCTCAGACATGCCGGAACCACATGCCAATGACACCGGAAGCACCTGCCGAGCACGCCAGAACCACCTGCTCGACTAGCCAAAACCACCTGCTGGACATGCCAAAATCACCTGCCAGCTACGCCACAACCATTTGGTGAACACTTCGGAATCACCTGCCGGGCTGGCTGGAACCACGTGCCGGTCACGCCAACATCACCTGCCAGCTATGCCAGAACCACTTGGCGGACACCATTGAAACACCTGTCGGGCCGGCGGGAACCACCTATCAAACGTGCCAGAACCATGTGCCTGAGATGCCGGAACCACACCCCGAACAGACCGAAACCACCTGCCAGACCCGCCTGAACCACCTGCCGAGCACGCCGGAACCACCTACTCGACTTGCCGGAACCACCTGCCTGACACGCTAAAATCACCTGCCGGGTATGCCAGAACCACTTGGTGGACACTCCGGGATCATCCGCCGGACATGCCAGAACCAGCTCTCAGACACACCAGAACCACGTGCCGGACACCTGCTGATCATGCCTGAGCCACATGCTTGACTTGCAACAAAAACCTGCCAGACACGCCAAAATCACCTGCCGGGTACGCCAGAACCACGTGGCGGACACTCCGGAATCACCTGTCGGGCATGCCGGAACCACCTCTCAGACATGCCAGAACCTCGTGCCGGACACGCCAGAACCACCTGCCGGACAGCCCGGAACCACATGCTAGACACGCCGGAACCACGGCTCGACGTGCCGGAACCACCGCCGGACATGCAAAATGACCTGCCGTCTACACCAGAACCACTTGGCGAACTCTCCGGAATCACCTGTCGGGCATGCCGGAAACACCTCTCAGAATTGCCAGAACCATGTTCCGGACACGCCGGTACCACCTGTCGAGTATGCCGGAACCACCTGATCCACTCCCCAGAACCACCTGATCCACTCCCCAGAACCACCTGCTGGACACGCCAGAATCACCTGCCAGCTACGTCAGAAGGACTCGGCAGACACTCCGGAACGACCTGCAGGGCATGCTGGAACCACATCTCAGAGGTGCCAGAACCACGTGCCGGACACGCCGGAAGCACCTGCTGATCATGCCTGAGCCACATGCTCGACTCGCAAGAAACAACTGCCAGACACGCCAAAATCACCCGCCGGGTACACCAGAACCACGTGGCGGACCCTCCAAAATCACCTGTCGGGCATGCCGGAACCACCTCTCAGACGTGCCAGAACTTCGTGCCGGACACGCCAGAACCACCTGCCGGACAGCCCGGAACCACCTGATGGACACGCCAGAACCACCAGCTCGACTTGCCGGAACCACCGCCGGACATGAAATATGACCTGCCGGCTACGCCAGAACCACTTGGCGAACACTCCGGAATCACCTGTCGGGCATGCCGGAAACACCTCTCAGACATGCCACAACCACGTGCCGGAGAGACCAGAAGCACCTGCCGAGCGCGCCGGAACCACCTGCTGGACATGCCGGAACCACCTGCCGGACACGCCGGAACCACCGGCTCGACTCGCCGGAACCATTGCCGGACATGCCAAATCACCTGCCGGCTACGCCAGAACCACTTGGCGAACACTCCGGAATCACCTGCCGGGCATGCCGGAACCACCTCTCAGACGTCGCAGAACCATCTTCCGGACACGCCGTTACCACCTGCCGAGTATGCCGGAACCACCTGATCCACTCCCCAGAACCACCTGCTGGACACGCCTGAATCACCTGCCAGCTACGTCGGAAGCACTCGGCAGACACTCCGGAACCACCTGCAGTGCATGCTGGAACCACATCTCAGAGGTGCCAGAACCACATGCCGGACACTCCGGAATCAGCTGCCGGGCATGCCGGAACCATCTCTCAGACGTGCCACAACCACGTGCCGGAGAGACCGGAAGCACCTGCCGAGCGCGCCGGAACCACCTGCTGGACATGCCGGAACCACCTGCCGGACACGCCGGAACCACCGGCTCGACTCGCCGGAACCATTGCCGGACATGCCAAATCACCTGCCGGCTATGCCAGAACCACTTGGCCAACACTCCGGAATCACCTGCCGGGCATGGCGGAACCACCTCTCAGACATGCCGGAACCACATGCCAATGACACCGGAAGCACCTGCCGAGCACGCCAGAACCACCTGCTCGACTCGCCAAAACCACCTGCTGGACACGCCAAAATCACCTGCCGGCTACGCCACAACCATTTGGTGAACACTTCGGAATCACCTGCCGGGCTGGAAGGACCCACCTGCCGGTCACGCCAACATCACCTGCCAGCTATGCCAGAACCAGTTGGCGGACACCATGGAAACACCTGTCGGGCCGGCCGGAACCACCTATCAGACGTGCCAGAACCATGTGCCTGAGATGCCGGAAGCACACCCCGAACAGACCGAAACCACCTGCCAGACCCGCCAGAATCCCCTGGCGAGCACGCCTGATCCACCTGCTCAACTAGCCGGAACCACCTTCCTGACATGCCAAAATCACCTGCCGGTTATACCAGAACCACTTGGTGGACACCCCGGAATCATCTTCCGGACATGCCAGAACCAGCTCTCAGACACACCAAAACCACGTGCCAGAGACGCCGGAAGCACCAGCTGAGCATGCCTGAGCCACCTGCTCGACTCGCAAGAAACACCTGTCGGACATGCCAAAATCACCTGCCGGGTACGCCAGAAACACTTGGCAGACACTCCATAATCACCTGTCGGGCATGCCGGAAGCACCTCTCAGACTTGCCAGAACCATGTTCTGGATACGCCGGTACCACCTGCCGAGTATGCCGGAACCAGCTGATCCACTCCCCAGAACCACCTAGTGGACACGCCAAAATCATATGCCGGCTACGCCAAAACCACTTGGCGGACACTCCAGAATCACCTGCTGCACAGACCGGAACCACCTGCCGGACAATCCGGAACCACCTGCCTCACAGGCCAAAATCATATGCCGGCTACGCCAAAACCACTGGGTGGACTCTCCAGAATCACCTTGCGGGCATGCCGGAACCACGTCATGGACAGACGGCAAACACCTGCCGGACCTGCCGGAACCACCTGCCGAGCACGCCGGAACCACCTGCTCGACTCACCAGAGCCACCTGCCGGACACACCAGAAACACCTGCGGGGTACGCCAGAACCACTTGGAGGACTCTCCGGGATCACCTGCCGGGCATGCCAGCACAACCTCTCAGAAGTGCCAGAAGCATGTGCCGGACAGGCCGGAACCATCTCCCGGACAGACCGGAAACACAGGAAACACTCGCTGGAAACCCCTGATTGACTCACCGGTCCCACCTGCCGGACACGCCAAAATCACCTGCCCGCTACACCAGAGTCGCTTGGCGGACAAGCCGGAATCACGTGAAGTGCATGGCGACACAACCTCTCAGACGTGCAGGACACACCAGAACCACCTGCTGGACAGACGGGAACCACCTGCCGGACACGCCGGAACCACCGGCTCGATTCGCCGGAACCATTGCCGGACATGCAAAATGACCTGCCGGCTACGCCAGAACGACTTGGCGAACACTCCGGAATCACCTGCCGGGCATGGTGGAACCACCTCTCAGACATGCCGGAACCACATGCCAATGACACCGGAAGCACCTGCCGAGCACGCCAGAACCACGTGCTCGACTCGCCAAAACCACCTGCTGGACACGCCAAAATCACCTGCCGGCTACACCACAACCACTTGGCGAACACTCCGGAATCACCTGTCGGGCATGCCGGAAACACCTCTCAGACGTGCCAGAACCATGAGCCTGAGATGCCGGAACCACACCCCGAACAGACCGAAACCACCTGCCAGACCCGCCTGAACCCCCTGGCGAGCACGCCTGATCCACCTGTTCAACTAGCCGGAACCACCTTCCTGACACGCCAAAATCACCTGCCAGGTATACAAGAACCACTTGGTGGACACTCTGGAATCATCTTCCAGACACGCCAGGACCAGCTTTCAGACACACCAGAACCACGTGCCGGACACGCCAGAAGCACGTGCTGAGCATGCCTGAGCCACATGCTCGACTTGCAAGAAACACCTGCCAGACACGCCAAAATCACCTGCCGGGTACGCCAGAACCACATGGCGGACACTCCGGAATCACCTGTCGGGCATGCCGGAACCACCTCTCAGACGTGCCAGAACCTCGTGCTGGACACGCCATAACCACCTGCCGGACAGAGCGGAACCACCTGCCGGACACGCCAGAACCTCCAGCTCGACTCGCCGGAACCACCGCCGGACATGCAAAATCACCTGCCGGCTACGCCTGAACAACTTGGCGAACACTCCCGAATCAGCTGCCGGGCATGCCGGAACCACCTATCAGGCTTGCCAGAACCATGTTCCGGACACGCCGGTACCACCTGCCGAGTATGCCGGAAACACCTGATCCACACCCCGGAACCACCTGCTGGACATGCCAGAATCACCTGCCGTCTACGCCAGAACCACTCGGCAGACACTCCGGAACCACCTGCCGTGCATGCCGGAACCACCTCTCAGAGGTGGCAGAACCACATGCCGGACACTCCGGAACCACCTGCCGGGCATGCCGGAACCATCTCTCACACGTGCCAGAACCATGTTCCGGACACGCCGCTACCACCTGCCGAGCTCGCCGGAACCACCTTCTGGACACGCCAAAATCACCTGCCGGCTACGCCACAACCACTTGTCGGAACTCCAGAATCACCTGCCGGGCTTGCTGGAACCACCTGCCGGTCACGCCAACATCACCTGCCAGCTACGACAGAACCACTTGGCGGACACCATGGAAACACCTGTCGGGCCAGCCGCAACCACCTCTCAGACGTGCCAGAACCATGTGCCTGAGATGCCGGAAGCACACCCGAACAGACCGAAACCACCTGCCAGACCCGCCTGAACCCCCTGGCGAGCACGCCTGATCCACCTGTTCAACTAGCCGGAACCACCTTCCTGACACGCCAAAATCACCTGCCAGGTATACCAGAACCACTTGGTGGACACTCTGGAATCATCTGCCGGACATGCCAGAACCAGCTCTGAGACACACCAGAACCACGTGCCAGAGATGCCGGAAGCACCAGCTGAGCATGCCTGAGCCACCTGCACGACTCGCAAGAAACACCTGTCGGACAGGCCAAAATCACCTGCCGGGTACGCCAGAAACACTTGGCGTCCACTCCGGAATCACCTGTCGGGCATGCCGGAACCACCTCTCAGACTTGCCAGAACCATGTTCTGGACACGCCGGTACCACCTGCCGAGTATGCCGGAACCAGCTGATCCACTCCCCAGAACCACCTACTGGACACGCCAAAATCAACTGCCAGCTATGCCAGAACCACACGGCAGACACTCCGGAATCACATGCCAGGCATTCCGGAACCACCTCTCAGAGGTGCCAGAACCACATGCCGGAGACTCCGGAATCACCTGCCGGGCCTGCCGGAACCACCTATCAAAGGTGCCAGAACCACATGCCGGAGACTCTGGAATCACCTGCCGGGCATGCCGGAACCTTCTCTCAGACGTGCCACAACCACGTGCCGGAGAGACCGGAAGCACCTGCCGGGCTCTCCGGAACCACCTGCTGGACATGCCGGAACCACCTGCCTCACAGGCCAAAATCATATGCCGGCTACGCCAAAACCACTGGGTGGACACTCCAGAATCACCTTGCGGGCATGCCGGAACCACGTCATGGACAGACGGCTAACACCTGCCGGACCTGCCGCAACCACCTGCCGAGCACGCCGGAACCACCTGCTCGACTCACCAGAGCCACCTGCCGGACACACCAGAAACACCTGCGGGGTACGCCAGAACCACTTGGAGGACTCTCCGGGATCACCGGGCGGGCATGCCGGAACCACCTCTCAGACGTGCCAGAACCATGTGCCGGACACGCCGGAACCACCTGCCGAGTATGCCGGAACCACCTGCTCCACTCCCCAGAACCACCTGCTGGACACGCCAAAATCACCTGCCGGCTACGCCAGAACCACTCGGCAGACACTCCGGAACCACCTCCAGGACAGACCGGAACCACCTGCCGGACACGCCAGAATCACCAGCCGGCTACGCCACAACCACTTGTCGGACACTCCGGAATCAGCTGCCGGGCATGCTGGAACCACCTCTCAGAGGTGCCACAACCACATGCCGGAGACGGCGGAAGCACCTGCCGAGAATGCCGGAAGTTCCTGATCCACTCCCCAGAACCACCTGCCGGACACGCCAAAATCACCTGCCGGCTACGCCAGAACCACTCGGCGGACACTCCAGAAACACCTGCCGGGCATGCCAGCACAACCTCTCAGAAGTGCCAGAAGCACGTGCCGGACAGGCCGGAACCATCTCCCGGACAGACCGGAAACACAGGAAACACTCGCCGGAACCACCTTCTTGACTCACCGGTCCCACCTGCCGGACACGCCAAAATCACCTGCCCGCTACACCAGAACCACTTGGTGGACAAGCCGGAATCACGTGAAGGGCATGCCGACACAACCTCTCAGACGTGCCAGAACCTCGTGCCGGACACCCCAGAACCACCTGCTGGACAGACCGGAACCACCTGCCGGACACGCCAGAACCACCGGCTCGACTCGCCGGAACCATTGCCGGACATGCAAAATCACCTGCCGGCTACGCCAGAACCACTTGGCGAACACTCCGGAATCACCTGCCGGGCATGGCGTAACCACCTCTCAGACATGCCGGAACCACATGCCAATGACACCGGAAGCACCTGCCGAGCGCGCCAGAACCACCTGCTCGAATCGCCAAAACCACCTGCTCGACTCGCCAAAACCACCTGCTGGACACGCCAAAATCACCTGCCGGCTACGCCACAACCATCTGGTGAACACTTCGGAATCACCTTCCGGGCTGGCTGGAACCACCTGCCGGTCACGCCAACATCACCTGCCAGCTATGCCAGAACCACTTGGCGGACAACATGGAAACACCTGTCGGGCCGGCCGGAACCACCTCTCAGACGTGCCAGAACCATGTGCCTGAGATGCCGGAACCACACCCCGAACAGACCGCAACCACCTGCCAGACCCGCCTGAACCACCTGCCGAGCAGGCCGGAACCACCTACTCGACTCGCCGGAACCACCTACCTGACACGCCAAAATCACCTGCCGGGTATGCCAGAACCACTTGGTGGACACTCCGGAATCATCCGCCGGACATGCCAGAACCAGCTCTCAGACACACCAGAACCACGTGCCGGACACGCCGGAAGCACGTGCTGAGCATGCCTGAGCCACATGCTCGACTTGCAAGAAACACCTGCCAGACACGCCAAAATCACCTGCCGGGTACGCCAGAACCACGTGGCGGACACTCCGGAATCACGTGTCGGGCATGCCGGAACCACCTCTCAGACGTGCCAGAACCTCGTGCCGGACACGCCAGAACCACCAGCCGGACAGACCGGAACCACGTGCCGGACACGCCGGAACCACCAGCTCGACTCGCCGGAACCACCGCCGGACATGCAAAATCACCTGCCGGCTACGCCTGAACAACTTGGCGAACACTCCCGAATCAGCTGCCGGGCATGCGGGAACCACCTATCAGGCTTGCCAGAACCATGTTCCGGACACGCCGGTACCACCTGCCGAGTATGCCGGAACCACCTGGTCCACTCCCCAGAACCACCTGCTGGACACGCCAGAATCACCTGCCGTCTACGCCAGAACCACTCGGCAGACACTCCGGAACCACCTGCCGGGCATGCCGGAACCACCTCTCAGAGGTGCCAGAACCACATGCCGGACACTCCGGAATCACCTGCCGGGCATGCCGGAACCATCTCTCAGACGTGCCAGAACCATGTTCCGGACACGCCGCTACCACCTGCCGAGCTCGCCGGAACCACCTGCTGGACACGCCAAAATCACCTGCCGGCTAGCCAGAACCACTTGGCGGACACTCCAGAATCACCTGCCGGGCTTGCTGGAACCACCTGCCGGTCACGCCAACATCACCTGCCAGCTACGCCAGAACCACTTGGCAGACACTCCGGAAACACCTGTCGGGCTGGCCGCAACCACCTCTCAAACGTGCCAGAACCATGTGCCTGAGATGCCGGAACCACACCCCGAACAGTCCGAAACCACCTGCCAGACCCGCCTGAACCCCCTGGCGAGCACGCCTGATCCACCTGTTCAACTAGCCGGAACCACCTTCCTGACACGCCAAAATCACCTGCCAGGTATACCAGAACCACTTGGTGGACATTCTGGAATCATCTTCCGGACATGCCAGAACCAGCTCTCAGACACACCAGAACCACGTGCCAGAGACGCCAGAAGCACCAGCTGAGCATGCCTGAGCCACCTGCACGACTCGCAAGAAACACCTGTCGGACAGGCCAAAATCACCTGCCGGGTACGCCAGAAGCACTTGGCGGACACTCCGGAATCACCTGTCGGGCATGCCGGAACCACCTCTCAGACTTGCCAGAACCATGTTCTGGACACGCCGGTACCACCTGCCGAGTATGCGGGAACCAGCTGATCCACTCCCCAGAACCACCTACTGGACACGCCAAAATCAACTGCCGGCTATGCCAGAACCACACGGCAGACACTCCGGAATCACATGCCAGGCATTCCGGAACCACCTCTCAGAGGTGCCAGAACCACATGCCGGAGACTCCGGAATCACCTGCCGGGCATGCCGGAAACACCTATCAAAGGTGCCAGAACCACATGCCGGAGAGACCGGAAGCACCTGCCGAGCTCTCCGGAACCACCTGCTGTACATGCCGGAACCACCTGCCTCAAAGGCCAAAATCATATGCCGGCTACGCCAAAACCACTGGGTGGACACTCCAGAATCACCTTGCGGGCATGCCGGAACCACGTCATGGACAGACGGCAAACACCTGCCGGACCTGCCGGAACCACCTGCCGAGCACGCCAGAACCACCTGCTCAACTCACCAGAGCCACCTGCCGGACACACCAGAAACACCTGCGGGGTACGCCAGAACCACTTGGAGGACTCTCCGGGATCACCTGCCGGGCATGCTGGAACCACCTCTCAGACGTGCCAGAACCATGTGCCGGACACACCGGAACCACCTGCCGAGTATGCCGGAACCACCTGCTCCACTCCCCAGAACCACCTGCTGGACACGCCAAAATCACCTGTCGGCTACGCCAGAACCACTCGGCAGACACTCCGGAACCACCTCCAGGACAGCCCGGAACCAGCTGCCGGACACGCCGGGACCACCTGCTTGACTCGCCAGAACCACCTGCCGGACACGCCAGAATCACCAGCCGGCTACGCCACAACCACTTGTCGGACACTCCGGAATCAGCTGCCGGGCATGCTGGAACCACCTCTCAGAGGTGCCACAACCACATGCCGGACACGGCGGAAGCACCTGCCGAGAATGCCGGATGTTCCTGATCCACTCCCCAGAACCACCTGCCGGACACGCCAAAATCACCTGCCGGCTACGCCAGAACCACTCGGCGGACACTCCAGAATCACCTGCCGGGCATGCCAGCACAACCTCTCAGAAGTGCCAGAAGCACGTGCCGGACAGGCCGGAACCATCTCCCGGACAGACCGGAAACACAGGAAACACTCGCCGGAACCACCTGCTTGACTCACCGGTCCCACCTTCCGGACACGCCAAAATCACCTGCCCGCTACACCAGAACCACTTGGTGGACAAGCCGGAATCACGTGAAGGGCATGCCGACACAACCTCTCAGACGTGCCAGAACCTCGTGCCGGACACCCCAGAACCACCTGCTGGACAGACCGGAACCACCTGCCGGACACGCCAGAACCACCGGCTCGACTCGCCGGAACCATTGCCGGACATGCAAAATCACCTGCCGGCTACGCCAGAACCACTTGGCGAACAATCCGGAATCACCTGCCGGGCATGGCAGAACCACCTCTCAGACATGCCGGAACCACATGCCAATGACACCGGAAGCACCTGCCGAGCACGCCAGAACCACCTGCTCGACTCGCCAAAACCACCTGCTGGACACGCCAAAATCACCTGCCGGCTACGCCACAACCATTTGGTGAACACTTCGGAATCACCTGCCGGGCTGGCTGGAACCACCTGCCGGTCACGCCAACATCACCTGCCAGCTATGCCAGAACCACTTGGCGGACAACATGGAAACACCTGTCGGGCCGGCCGGAACCACCTCTCAGACGTGCCAGAACCATGTGCCTGAGATGCCGGAACCACACCCCGAACAGACCGCAACCACCTGCCAGACCCGCCTGAACCACCTGCCGAGCACGCCGGAACCACCTACTCGACTCGCCGGAACCACATACCTGACACGCCAAAATCACCTGCCGGGTATGCCAGAACCACTTGGTGGACACTCCGGAATCATCCGCCGGACATGCCAGAACCAGCTCTCAGACACACCAGAACCACGTGCCGGACACGCCGGAAGCACGTGCTGAGCATGCCTGAGCCACATGCTCCACTTGCAAGAAACACCTGCCAGACACGCCAAAATCACCTGCCGGGTACGCCAGAACCACGTGGCGGACACTCCGGAATCACCTGTCGGGCATGCCGGAACCACCTCTCAGACGTGCCATAACCTCATGCCGGACACGCCAGAACCACCTGCCGGACAGACCGGAACCACCTGCCGGACACGCCGGAACCACCAGCTCGACTCGCCGGAACCACCGCCGGACATGCAAAATCACCTGCCGGCTACGCCAGAACCACTTGGCGAACACTCCCGAACCAGCTGCCGGGCATGCCAGAACCACCTATCAGGCTTGCCAGAACCATGTTACGGACACGCCGGTACCACCTGCCGAGTATGCCGGAACCACCTGATCCACTCCCCAGAACCACCTGCTGGACACGCCAGAATCACCTGCCGTCTACGCCAGAACCACTCGGCAGACACTCCGGAACCACCTGCCGGGCATGCCGGAACCACCTCTCAGAGGTGCCAGAACCACATGCCGGATACGCCGGAATCACCTGCCCGGCATGCCGGAACCATCTCTCAGACGTGCCACAACCACCTGCCGGAGAGTCCGGAAGCACCTGCCGAGCGCGCCGGAACCACCTGCTGGACATGCCGGAACCACCTGCCAGACACGCCGGAACCACCGGCTCGACTCGCCGGAACCATTGCCGGACGTGCAAAATCACCTGCCGGCTACGCCAGAACCACTTGGCGAACACTCCGGAATCACCTGCCGGGCATGGCGGAACCACCTCTCAGACATGCCGGAACCACATGCCAATGACACCGGAAGCACCTGCCGAGCACGCCAGAACCACCTGCTCGACTAGCCAAAACCACCTGCTGGACACGCCAAAATCACCTGCCGGCTACGCCACAACCATTTGGTGAACACTTCGGAATCACCTGACGGGCTGGCTGGAACCACCTGCCGGTCACGCCAACATCACCTGCCAGCTATGCCAGAACCAATTGGCGGACACCATGGAAACACCTGTCGGGCCGGCCGGAACCACCTCTCAGATGTGCCAGAACCATGTGCCTGAGATGCTGGAACCACACCCCGAACAGACCGAAAGCACCTGCCAGACCCGCCTGAACCACCTGCCGAGCACGCCGGAACCATCTACTCGACTCACCGGAACCACATGCCTGACACGCTAAAATCACCTGCCGGGTATGCCACAACCACTTGGTGGACACTCCGGAATCATCCGCCGGACATGCCAGAAGCAGCTCTCAGACACACCACAACCACGTGCCGGACACCTGCTGATCATGCCTGAGCCACATGCTTGACTTGCAACAAAAACCTGCCAGACACGCCAAAATCACCTGCCGGGTACGCCAGAACCACGTGGCGGACACTCCGGAATCACCTGTCGGGCATGCCGGAACCACCTCTCAGACGTGCCAGAACCTCGTGCCGGACACGCCAGAACCACCTGCTGGACAGACCGGAACCACCTTCCGGACACGCCAGAACCACCGGCTCGACTCGCCGGAACCATTGCCGAACGTGCAAAATCACCTGCCGGCTATGCCAGAACCACTTGGAGAACACTCCGGAATCACCTGACGGGCATGGCGGAACCACCTCTCAGACATGCCGGAACCACATGCCAATGACACCGGAAGCACCTGCCGAGCATGCCAGAACCACCTGCTCGACTCGCCAAAACCACCTGCTGGACACGCCAAAATCACCTGCCGGCTACGCCACAACCATTTGGTGAACACTTCGGAATCACCTGCCGGGCTGGCTGGAACCACCTGCCGGTCACGCCAACATCACCTGCCAGCTATGCCAGAACCACTTGGCGGACACCATGGAAACACCTGCCGGACCTGCCGGAACCACCTGCCGAGCACGCCGGAACCACCTGGTCGACTCACCAGAGCCACCTGCCGGACACACCAGAAACACCTGCGGGGTACGCCAGAACCACTTGGAGGACTCTCCGGGATCACCTGCTGAGTATGCCGGAACCACCTGCTCCACTCCCCAGAACCACCTGCTGGACACGCCAAAATCACCTGCCGGCTATGCCAGAACCACTCGGCAGACACTCCGGAACCACCTCCAGGACAGACCGGAACCAGCTGCCGGACACGCCGGGACCACCTGCTTGACTCGCCAGAACCACCTGCCGGACACGCCAGAATCACCAGCCGGCTACGCCACAACCACTTGTCGGACACTCCGGAATCAGCTGCCGGGCATGCTGGAACCACCTCTCAGAGGTGCCACAACCACATGCCGGAGACGGCGGAAGCACCTGCCGAGAATGCCGGAAGTTCCTGATCCACTCCCCAGAACCACCTGCCGGACACGCCAAAATCACCTGCCGGCTACGCCAGAACCACTCGGCGGACACTCCAGAATCACCTGCCGGGCATGCCAGCACAACCTCTCAGAAGTGCCAGAAGCACGTGCCGGACAGGCCGGAACCATCTCCCGGACAGACCGGAAACACAGGAAACACTCGCCGGAACCACCTGCTTGACTCACCGGTCCCACCTGCCGGACACGCCAAAATGACCTGCCCGCTACACCAGAACAACTTGGTGGACAAGCCGGAATCACGTGAAGGGCATGCCGACACAACCTCTCAGACGTGCCAGAACCTCGTGCCGGACACCCCAGAACCACCTGCTGGACAGACCGCAACCACCTGCCGGATACGCCAGAACCACCGGCTCGACTCGCCGGAACCATTGCCGGACATGCAAAATCACCTGCTGGCTACGCTAGAACCACTTGGCGAACACTCCCGAATCACCTGCCGGGCATGGCGGAACCAGCTCTCAGACATGCCGGAACCACATGCCAATGACACCGGAAGCACCTGCCGAGCACGCCAGAACTACCTGCTCGACTCGCCAAAACCACCTGCTGGACACGCCAAAATCACCTGCCGGCTACGCCACAACCATTTGGTGAACACTTCGGAATCACCTGCCGGGCTGGCTGGAACCACCTGCCGGTCACGCCAACATCACCTGCCAGCTATGCCAGAACCACTTGGCGGACACCATGGAAACACCTGTCGGGCCGGCCGGAACCACCTCTCAGACGTGCCAGAACCATGTGCCTGAGATGCCGGAACCACACCCCGAACAGACCGAAACCACCTGCCAGACCCGCCTGAACCACCTGCCGAGCACGCCGGAACCACCTACTCGACTCCTCGGAACCACCTACCTGACACGCCAAAATCACCTGCCGGGTATGCCAGAACCACTTGGTGGACACTCCGGAATCATCCGCCGGACATGCCAGAACCAGCTCTCAGACACACCAGAACCACGTGCCGGACACGCCGGAAGCACGTGCTGAGCATGCCTGAGCCACATGCTCCACTTGCAAGAAACACCTGCCAGACACGCCAAAATCACCTGCTGGGTACGCCAGAACCACGTGGCGGACACTCCGGAATCGCCTGTCGGGCATGCCGGAACCACCTCTCAGACTTGCCAGAACCATGTTCTGGACACGCCGGTACCACCTGCCGAGTATGCCGGAACCAGCTGATCCACTCCCCAGAACCACCTAGTGGACACGCCAAAATCACCTGCCTGGTACGCCAGAACCACGTGGCGGACACTCCGGAATCACCTGTCGGACATGCCGGAACCACCTCTCAGACGTGCCAGAACCTCGTGCCGGACACGCCAGAACCACCTTCCGGACAGAGCGGAACCACCTGCCGGACACGCCAGAACCACCAGCTTGACTCGCCGGAACCACCGCCGGACATGCAAAATCACCTGCCGGCTACGCCAGAACCACTTGGCGAACACTCCCGAATCAGCTGCCGGGCATGCGGGAACCACCTATCAGGCTTGCCAGAACCATGTTCTGGACACGCCGGTACCACCTGCCGAGTATGCCGGAACCACCTGATCCACTCCCCAGAACCACCTGCTGGACACGCCAGAATCACCTGCCGTCTACGCCAGAACCACTCGGCAGACACTCCGGAACCACCTGCCGGGCATGCCGGAACCACCTCTCAGAGGTGCCAGAACCACATGCCGGACACTCCGGAATCACCTGCCGGGCATGCCGGAACCATCTCTCAGACGTGCCAGAACCATGTTCCGGACACGCCGCTACCACCTGCCGAGCTCGCCGGAACCACCTGCTGGACACGCCAAAATCAGCTGCCGGCTACGCCAGAACCACTTGGCGGACACTCCAGAATCACCTGCCGGGCTTGCTGGAACCACCTGCCGGTCACGCCAACATCACCTGCCAGCTACGCCAGAACCACTTGGCAGACACTCCAGAAACACCTGTCGGGCTGGCCGCAACCACCTCTCAGACGTGCCAGAACCATGAGCCTGAGATGCCGGAACCACACCCCGAACAGACCGAAACCACCTGCCAGACCCGCCTGAACCCCCTGGCGAGCACGCCTGATCCACCTGTTCAACTAGCCGGAACCACCTTCCTGACACGCCAAAATCACCTGCCAGGTATACCAGAACCACTTGGTGGACACTCTGGAATCATCTTCCGGACACGCCAGGACCAGCTTTCAGACACACCAGAACCACGTGCCGGACACGCCGGAAGCACGTGCTGAGCATGCCTGAGCCACATGCTCGACTTGCAAGAAACACCTGCCAGACACGCCAAAATCACCTGCCGGGTACGCCAGAACCACATGGCGGACACTCCGGAATCACCTGTCGGGCATGCCGGAACCACCTCTCAGACGTGCCAGAACCTCGTGCTGGACACGCCAGAACCACCTGCCGGACAGAGCGGAACCACCTGTCGGACACGCCAGAACCACCAGCTCGACTCGCCGGAACCACCGCCGGACATGCAAAATCACCTGCCGGCTACGCCTGAACCACTTGGCGAACACTCCCGAATCAGCTGCCGGGCATGCCGGAACCACCTATCAGGCTTGCCAGAACCATGTTCCGGACACGCCGGTACCACCTGCCGAGTATGCCGGAACCACCTGATCCACTCCCCAGAACCACCTGCTGGACACGCCAAAATCACCTGCCGGATACGCCAGAACCACTCGGCGGACACTCCAGAATCACCTGCCGGGCATGCCAGCACAACCTCTCAGAAGTGCCAGAAGCACGTGCCGGACAGGCCGGAACCATCTCCTGGACAGACCGGAAACACAGGAAACACTCGCCAGAACCACCTGCTTGACTCACCGGTCCCACCTGCCGGACACGCCAGAATCACCTGCCCGCTACACCAGAACCACTTGGTGGACAAGCCGGAATCACGTGAAGGGCATGCCGACACAACCTCTCAGACGTGCCAGAACCTCGTGCCGGACACCCCAGAACCACCTGCTGGACAGACCGGAACCACCTGCCGGACACGCCAGAACCACCGGCTCGACTCGCCGGAACCATTGCCGGACATGCAAAATCACCTGCCGGCTACGCCAGAACCACTTGGCGAACACTCCGGAATCACCTGCCGGGCATGGCGGAACCACCTCTCAGACATGCCGGAACCACATGCCAATGACACCGGAAGCACCTGCCGAGCACGCCAGAACCACCTGCTCGACTCGCCAAAACCACCTGCTGGACACGCCAAAATCACCTGCCGGCTACGCCACAACCATTTGGTGAACACTTCGGAATCACCTGCCGGGTTGGCTGGAACCACCTGCCGGTCACGCCAACATCACCTGCCAGCTATGCCAGAACCACTTGGCGGACACCATGGAAACACCTGTCGGGCCGGCCGGAACCACCTCTCAGACGTGCCAGAACCATGTGCCTGAGATGCCGGAACCACACCCCGAACAGACCGAAACCACCTGCCAGACCCGCCTGAACCCCCTGGCGAGCACGCCTGATCCACCTGTTCAACTAGCTGGAACCACCTTCCTGACACGCCAAAATCACCTGCCAGGTATACCAGAACCACTTGGTGGACACTCTGGAATCATCTTCCGGACACGTCAGAACCAGCTCTCAGACACACCAGAACCACGTGCCAGAGATGCCGGAAGCACCAGCTGAGCATGCCTGAGCCACCTGCACGACTCGCAAGAAACACCTGTCGGACAGGCCAAAATCACCTGCCGGGTACGCCAGAAACACTTGGCGGACACTCTGGAATCACCTGTCGGGCATGCCGGAACCACCTCTCAGACTTGCCAGAACCATGTTCTGGACACGCCGGTACCACCTGCCGAGTATGCCGGAACCACCTGATCCACTCCCCAGAACCACCTATTGACAGGCCAAAATCAACTGCCGGCTATGCCAGAACCACACGGCAGACACTCCGGAATCACATGCCTGGCATGCCGGAACCACCTCTCAGAGGTGCCAGAACCACATGCCGGAGACTCCGGAATCACCTGCCGGGCATGCCGGAACCACCTATCAAAGGTGCCAGAACCACATGCCGGAGACTCTGGAATCACCTGCCGAGCACGCCGGAACCACCTGCTCGGCACACCAGAGCCACCTGCCGGACACACCTGAAACACCTGCGGGGTACGCCAGAACCTTTTGGAGGACTATCCGTGATCACCTGCCAGGAATGCCGGAACCACCTCTGAGACGTGCCAGAACCATGTGCCGGACACGCCGGAAGCACCTGCCGAGAATGCCGGAAGTTCCTGATCCACTCCCCAGAACCACCTGCCGGACACGCCAAAATCACCTGCCGGCTACGCCAGAACCACTCGGCGGACACTCCAGAATCACCTGCCGGGCATGCCAGCACAACCTCTCAGAAGTGCCAGAAGCACGTGCCGGACAGGCCGGAACCATCTCCCGGACAGACCGGAAACACAGGAAACACTCGCCGGAACCACCTGCTTGACTCACCGGTCCCACCTGCCGGACACGCCAAAATCACCTGCCCGCTACACCAGAACCACTCGGCAGACAATCCGGAACCACCTGCCGGGCATGCCGGAACCACCTCTCAGACGTGCCAGAACCATGTTCTGGACACGCCGCTACCACCCGCCGAGCTCGCCGGAACCACCTGCTGGACACGCCAAAATCACCTGCCGGCTACGCCGGAACCACTTGGTGGACAATCCAGAATCACCTGCCCGGCTTGCTTGCACCACCTGCCGCTCACGCCGACATCACCTGCCAGCTACGCCAGAACCACTTGGCGGACACCATGGAAACACCTGTCGGGCCGGCCGCAACCACCTCTCAGACGTGCCAGAACCATGTGCCTGAGATGCCGGAACCACACCCCGAACAGACCGAAACCACCTGCCAGACCCGCCTGAACCCCCTGGCGAGCACGCCTGATCCACCTGTTCAACTAGCCGGAACCACCTTCCTGACACGCCAAAATCACCTGCCAGGTATACCAGAACCACTTGGTGGACACTCTGGAATCATCTTCCGGCCATGCCAGAACCAGCTCTCAGACACACCAGAACCACGTGCCAGAGACGCCGGAAGCACCAGCTGAGCATGCCTGAGCCACCTGCACGACTCGCAAGAAACACCTGTCGGACAGGCCAAAATCACCTGCCGGGTACGCCAGAAACACTTGGCGGACACTCCGGAATCACCTGTCGGGCATGCCGGAACCACCTCTCAGACGTGCCAGAACCTCGTGCCGGACACGCCAGAACCACCTGCCCGACTGACCGGAACCACCTGCCAGACACGCGGGAACCAACAGCTCGACTCGCTGGAACCACCGCCGGTCATGCAAAATCACCTGCCGGCTACGCCAGAACCACTTGGCGAACACTCCCGAATCAGCTGCCGGGCATGCCGGAACCACCTATCAGGCTTGCCAGAACCATGTTCCGGACACGCCGGTACCACCTGCCGAGTATGCCGGAACCACCTGATCCACTCCCCAGAACCACCAGCTGGACACGCCAGAATCACCTGCCGTCTACGCCAGAACCACTCGGCAGACACTCCGGAACCACCTGCCGGGCATGCCGGAACCACCTCTCAGAGGTGCCAGAACCACATGCCGGACACTCCGGAATCACCTGCCGGGCATGCCGGAACCATCTCTCAGATGTGCCGGAACCATGTTCCGGACACGCCGCTACCACCTGCCGAGCTCCCCGGAACCACCTGCTGGACACGCCAAAATCACCTGCCGGCTACGCCAGAACCACTTGGCGGACACTCCAGAATCACCTGCCGGGCTTGCTGGAACCACCTGCCGGTCACGCCAACATCACCTGCCGGCTACGCCAGAACCACTTGGCAGACACTCCGGAAACACCTGTCGGGCTGGCTGCAACCACCTCTCAGACGTGCCAGAACCATGTGCCTGAGATGCCGGAACCACACCCCGAACAGACCGAAACCACCTGCCAGACCCGCCTGAACCCCCTGGCGAACACGCCTGATCCACCTGTTCAACTAGCCGGAACCACCTTCCTGACACGCCAAAATCACCTGCCAGGTATACCAGAACCACTTGGTGGACACTCAGGAATCATCTTCCGGACACGCCAGAACCAGCTCTCAGACACACCAGAACCACGTGCCAGAGACGCCGGAAGCACCAGCTGAGCATGCCTGAGCCACCTGCACGACTCGCAAGAAACACCTGTCGGACAGGCCAAAATCACCTGCCGGGTACGCCAGAAGCACTTGGCGGACACTCCGGAATCACCTGTCGGGCATGCCGGAACCACCTCTCAGACTTGCCAGAACCATGTTCTGGACACGCCGGTACCACCTGCCGAGTATGCCGGAACCAGCTGATCCACTCCCCAGAACCACCTACTGGACACGCCAAAATCAACTGCCGGCTATGCCAGAACCACACGGCAGACACTCCGGAATCACATGCCAGGCATTCCGGAACCACCTCTCAGAGGTGCCAGAACCACATGCCGGACACTCCGGAATCACCTGCCGGGCATGCCGGAACCACCTATCAAAGGTGCCAGAACCACATGCCGGAGACTCTGGAATCACCTGCCGGTCATGACGGAACCTTCTCTCAGACGTGCCACAACCACGTGCCGGAGAGACCGGAAGCACCTGCCGAGCTCTCCGGAACCACCTGCTGGACATGCCGGAACCACCTGCCTCACTGGCCAAAATCATATGCCGGCTACGCCAAAACCACTGGGTGGACACTCCAGAATCACCTTGCGGGCATGCCGGAACCACGTCATGGACAGACGGCAAACACCTGACGGACTTGCCGGAACCACCTGCCGAGCACGCCGGAACCACCTGGTCGACTCACCAGAGCCACCTGCCGGACACCCCAGAAACACCTGCGGGGTACGCCAGAACCACTTGGAGGACTCTCCGGGATCACCTGCCGGGCATGCTGGAACCACCGCTCAGACGTGCCAGAACCATGTGCCGGAAACGCCGGAACCACCTGCCGAGTATGCCAGAACCACCTGATCCACTCCCCAGAACCACCTGCTGGACATGCCAGAATCACCTGCCAGCTACGTCAGAAGCACTCGGCAGACACTCCGGAACCACCTTCAGGGCATGCTGGAACCACATCTCAGAGGTGCCAGAACCACATGCCGGACACTCCGGAATCACCTGCCGGGCATGCCGGAACCTTCTCTCAGACGTGCCACAACCACCTGCCTGAGAGACCGGAAGCACCTGCCGAGCGCGCCGGAACCACCTGCTGGACATGCCGGAACCACCTGCCTCACAGGCCAAAATCATATGCTGGCTACGCCAAAACCACTTCGTGGACACTCCAGAATCAACTTGCGGGCAAGGCGGAACCACGTCATGGACAGACGGCAAACACCTGCCGGACCTGCCGGAACCACCTGACGAGCACGCCGGAACCAGCTGCTCGACTCACCAGAGCCACCTGCCGGACACACCAGAAACACCTGCGGGGTACGCCAGAACCACTTGGAGGACTCTCCGGGATCAACTGCCGGGCATGCTGGAACCACCTGTCAGACGTATCAGAACCATGTGCCGGACACGCCGGCACCACCTGCCGAGTATGCCGGAACCACCTGCTCCACTCCCCAGAACCACCTGCTGGACATGCCAAAATCACCTGCCGGCTGTGCCACAACCACTCGGCAGACACTCCGGAACCACCTCCAGGACAGACCGCAACCACCTGCCGGACACGGCGGGACCACCTGCTTGACTCGCCAGAACCACCTGCCGGACACGCCAGAATCACCAGCCGGCTACGCCACAACCACTTGTCGGACACACCGGAATCACCAGCCGGGCATGCCGGAATCATCTCTCAGACGTGCCACAACCACTTGCCGGAGAGACCAGAAGCACCTGCCGAGCTCGCCAGAACCACCTGCTGGACATGCCGTAAAAACCTGCCGAGCACGCTGGAACTACTGGATCGACTCACCAGAGCCACCTGCCGGACACACCAGAAACACCTGCGGGGTACGCCAGAACCACTTGGAGGCCTTTCTGGGCTCACCTGCCGGGCATGCCGGAACCACCTCTCAGACGTGATAGAACCATGTGCCGGACAAGCCGGAACCACATGCCGAGTATGTCGGAACCACCTGTTCCACTCCAAAGAAACAGCTGCTGAGCACGCCAAAATCACCTGTTGGCTACGCCAGAACTACTCGGCAGACACTCCGGAACCACCTGCCGGGCATGCCAGCACAACCTCTCAGAAGTGCCCGAAGCACCTGACGGACAGGCCGGAACCACCGGCTCGACTCGCCGGAACCATTGCCGGACGTGCAAAATCACCTGCCGGCTACGCCAGAACCACTTGGCGAACACTCCGGAATCACCTGCCGGGCATGGCGGAACCACCTCTCAGACATGCCGGAACCACATGCCAATGACACCGGAAGCACCTGCCGAGCACGCCAGAACCACCTGCTCGACTCGCCAAAACCACCTGCTGGACACGCCAAAATCACCTGCCGGCTACGCCACAACCATTTGGTGAACACTTCGGAATCACCTGCCGGGCTGGCTGGAACCACCTGCCGGTCACGCCAACATCACCTGCCAGCTATGCCAGAACCACTTGGCGGACACCATGGAAACACCTGTCGGGCCGGCCGGAACCACCTCTCAGACGTGCCAGAACCATGTGCCTGAGATGCCGGAACCACACCCCGAACAGACCGAAACCACCTGCCAGACCCGCCTGAACCACCTGCCGAGCACGCCGGAACCACCTACTCGACTCGCCGGAACCACCTGCCTTACACGCTAAAATCACCTGCCGGGTATGCCACAACCACTTGGTGGACACTCCGGAATCATCTGCCGGACATGCCGGAACAACCTCTCAGACGTGCCAGAACCTCGTGCCGGACACGCCAGAACCACCTGCCGGACAGCCCGGAACCACCTGCTGGACACGCCGGAACCACCGGCTCGCCTTGCCGGAACCACCGCCGGACATGCAAAATGACCTGCCGGCTACGCCAGAACCACTTGGCGAACACTCCGGAATCACCTGTCGGGCATGCCGGAAACACCTCTCAGACTTGCCAGAACCATGTACCGGACACGCCGGTACCACATGTCGAGTATGCCGGAACCACCTGATCCACTCCCCAGAACCACCTGCTGGACACGCCAGAATCACCTGCCGGCTATGCCAGAACCACTCGGCAGACACTCCGGAACCACCTGCCGGGCATGCCGGAACCACCTCTCAGAGGTGCCAGAACCACATGCCGGACACTCCGGAATCACCTGCCGGGCATGCCGGAACCATCTCTCAGACGTGCCAGAACCATGTTCCGGACACGTCGCTACCACCTGCCGAGCTCGCCGGAACCACCTGCTGGACACGCCAAAAGCACCTGCCGGCTACGCCAGAACCACTCGGCAGACACTCCGGAATCACCTGCCGGTCTTGTTGGAACCACATCTCAGAGGTGCCAGAACCACATGCCGGATACTCCGGAATCACCTGCCGGGCATGCCTGAACCATCTCTCAGACGTGCCACAACCACCTGCCGGAGAGTCCGGAAGCACCTGCCGAGCGCGCCGGAACCACCTGCTGGACATGCCGGAACCACCTGCCGGACACGCCGGAACCACCGGCTCGACTCGCCGGAACCATTGCCGGACGTGCAAAATCACCTGCCGGCTACGCCAGAACCACTTGGCGAACACTCCGGAATCACCTGCCGGGCATGGCGGAACCACCTCTCAGACATGCCGGAACCACATGCCAATGACACCGGAAGCACCTGCCGAGCACGCCAGAACCACCTGCTCGACTCGCCAAAACCACCTGCTGGACACGCCAAAATCACCTGCCGGCTACGCCACAACCATTTGGTGAACACTTCGGAATCACCTGACGGGCTGGCTGGAACCACCTGCCGGTCACGCCAACATCACCTGCCAGCTATGCCAGAACCAATTGGCGGACACCATGGAAACACCTGTCGGGCCGGCCGGAACCACCTCTCAGATGTGCCAGAACCATGTGCCTGAGATGCCGGAACCACACCCCGAACAGACCGAAAGCACCTGCCAGACCCGCCTGAACCACCTGCCGAGCACGCCGGAACCATCTACTCGACTCACCGGAACCACATGCCTGACACGCTAAAATCACCTGCCGGGTATGCCACAACCACTTGGTGGACACTCCGGAATCATCCGCCGGACATGCCAGAACCAGCTCTCAGACACACCACAACCACGTGCCGGACACCTGCTGATCATGCCTGAGCCACATGCTTGACTTGCAACAAAAACCTGCCAGACACGCCAAAATCACCTGCCGGGTACGCCAGAACCACGTGGCGGACACTCCGGAATCACCTGTCGGGCATGCCGGAACCACCTCTCAGACGTGCCAGAACCTCGTGCCGGACACCCCAGAACCACCTGCTGGACAGACCGGAACCACCTTCCGGACACGCCAGAACCACCGGCTCGACTCGCCGGAACCATTGCCGAACGTGCAAAATCACCTGCCGGCTACGCCAGAACCACTTGGCGAACACTCCGGAATCACCTGCCGGGCATGGCGGAACCACCTCTCAGACATGCCGGAACCACATGCCAATGACACCGGAAGCACCTGCCGAGCATGCCAGAACCACCTGCTCGACTCGCCAAAACCACCTGCTGGACACGCCAAAATCACCTGCCGGCTACGCCACAACCATTTGGTGAACACTTCGGAATCACCTGCCGGGCTGGCTGGAACCACCTGCCGGTCACGCCAACATCACCTGCCAGCTATGCCAGAACCACTTGGCGGACACCATGGAAACACCTGCCGGACCTGCCGGAACCACCTGCCGAGCACGCCGGAACCACCTGGTCGACTCACCAGAGCCACCTGCCGGACACACCAGAAACACCTGCGGGGTACGCCAGAACCACTTGGAGGACTCTCCGGGATCACCTGCTGAGTATGCCGGAACCACCTGCTCCACTCCCCAGAACCACCTGCTGGACACGCCAAAATCACCTGCCGGCTATGCCAGAACCACTCGGCAGACACTCCGGAACCACCTCCAGGACAGACCGGAACCAGCTGCCGGACACGCCGGGACCACCTGCTTGACTCGCCAGAACCACCTGCCGGACACGCCAGAATCACCAGCCGGCTACGCCACAACCACTTGTCGGACACTCCGGAATCAGCTGCCGGGCATGCTGGAACCACCTCTCAGAGGTGCCACAACCACATGCCGGAGACGGCGGAAGCACCTGCCGAGAATGCCGGAAGTTCCTGATCCACTCCCCAGAACCACCTGCCGGACACGCCAAAATCACCTGCCGGCTACGCCAGAACCACTCGGCGGACACTCCAGAATCACCTGCCGGGCATGCCAGCACAACCTCTCAGAAGTGCCAGAAGCACGTGCCGGACAGGCCGGAACCATCTCCCGGACAGACCGGAAACACAGGAAACACTCGCCGGAACCACCTGCTTGACTCACCGGTCCCACCTGCCGGACACGCCAAAATGACCTGCCCGCTACACCAGAACCACTTGGTGGACAAGCCGGAATCACGTGAAGGGCATGCCGACACAACCTCTCAGACGTGCCAGAACCTCGTGCCGGACACCCCAGAACCACCTGCTGGACAGACCGCAACCACCTGCCGGATACGCCAGAACCACCGGCTCGACTCGCCGGAACCATTGCCGGACATGCAAAATCACCTGCTGGCTACGCTAGAACCACTTGGCGAACACTCCCGAATCACCTGCCGGGCATGGCGGAACCAGCTCTCAGACATGCCGGAACCACATGCCAATGACACCGGAAGCACCTGCCGAGCACGCCAGAACTACCTGCTCGACTCGCCAAAACCACCTGCTGGAGACGCCAAAATCACCTGCCGGCTACGCCACAACCATTTGGTGAACACTTCGGAATCACCTTCCGGGCTGGCTGGAACCACCTGCCGGTCACGCCAACATCACCTGCCAGCTATGCCAGAACCACTTGGCGGACACCATGGAAACACCTGTCGGGCCGGCCGGAACCACCTCTCAGACGTGCCAGAACCATGTGCCTGAGATGCCGGAACCACACCCCGAACAGACCGAAACCACCTGCCAGACCCGCCTGAACCACCTGCCGAGCACGCCGGAACCACCTACTCGACTCCTCGGAACCACCTACCTGACACGCCAAAATCACCTGCCGGGTATGCCACAACCACTTGGTGGACACTCCGGAATCATCCGCCGGACATGCCAGAACCAGCTCTCAGACACACCAGAACCACGTGCCGGACACGCCGGAAGCACGTGCTGAGCATGCCTGAGCCACATGCTCCACTTGCAAGAAACACCTGCCAGACACGCCAAAATCACCTGCCGGGTACGCCAGAACCACGTGGCGGACACTCCGGAATCGCCTGTCGGGCATGCCGGAACCACCTCTCAGACTTGCCAGAACCATGTTCTGGACACGCCGGTACCACCTGCCGAGTATGCCGGAACCAGCTGATCCACTACCCAGAACCACCTAGTGGACACGCCAAAATCACCTGCCTGGTACGCCAGAACCACGTGGCGGACACTCCGGAATCACCTGTCGGACATGCCGGAACCACCTCTCAGACGTGCCAGAACCTCGTGCCGGACACGCCAGAACCACCTGCCGGACAGAGCGGAACCACCTGCCGGACACGCCGGAACCACCAGCTTGACTCGCCGGAACCACCGCCGGACATGCAAAATCACCTGCCGGCTACGCCAGAACCACTTGGCGAACACTCCCGAATCAGCTGCCGGGCATGCGGGAACCACCTATCAGGCTTGCCAGAACCATGTTCCGGACACGCCGGTACCACCTGCCGAGTATGCCGGAACCACCTGATCCACTCCCCAGAACCACCTGCTGGACACGCCAGAATCACCTGCCGTCTACGCCAGAACCACTCGGCAGACACTCCGGAACCACCTGCCGGGCATGCCGGAACCACCTCTCAGAGGTGCCAGAACCACATGCCGGACACTCCGGAATCACCTGCCGGGCATGCCGGAACCATCTCTCAGACGTGCCAGAACCATGTTCCGGACACGCCGCTACCACCTGCCGAGCTCGCCGGAACCACCTGCTGGACACGCCAAAATCAGCTGCCGGCTACGCCAGAACCACTTGGCGGACACTCCAGAATCACCTGCCGGGCTTGCTGGAACCACCTGCCGGTCACGCCAACATCACCTGCCAGCTACGCCAGAACCACTTGGCAGACACTCCAGAAACACCTGTCGGGCTGGCCGCAACCACCTCTCAGACGTGCCAGAACCATGAGCCTGAGATGCCGGAACCACACCCCGAACAGACCGAAACCACCTGCCAGACCCGCCTGAACCCCCTGGCGAGCACGCCTGATCCACCTGTTCAACTAGCCGGAACCACCTTCCTGACACGCCAAAATCACCTGCCAGGTATACCAGAACCACTTGGTGGACACTCTGGAATCATCTTCCGGACACGCCAGGACCAGCTTTCAGACACACCAGAACCACGTGCCGGACACGCCGGAAGCACGTGCTGAGCATGCCTGAGCCACATGCTCGACTTGCAAGAAACACCTGCCAGACACGCCAAAATCACCTGCCGGGTACGCCAGAACCACATGGCGGACACTCCGGAATCACCTGTCGGGCATGCCGGAACCACCTCTCAGACGTGCCAGAACCTCGTGCTGGACACGCCAGAACCACCTGCCGGACAGAGCGGAACCACCTGTCGGACACACCAGAACCACGAGCTCGACTCGCCGGAACCACCGCCGGACATGCAAAATCACCTGCCGGCTACGCCTGAACCACTTGGCGAACACTCCCGAATCAGCTGCCGGGCATGCCGGAACCACCTATCAGGCTTGCCAGAACCATGTTCCGGACACGCCGGTACCACCTGCCGAGTATGCCGGAACCACCTGATCCACTCCCCAGAACCACCTGCTGGACACGCCAGAATCACCTGCCGGCTACGCCTGAACCACTCGGCAGACACTCCGGAACCACCTGCCGGGCATGCCGGAACCACCTCTCAGAGGTGCCAGAACCACATGCAGGACACTCCGGAATCACCTGCCGGGCATGCAAGAACCATCTCTCAGACATGCCAGAACCATGTTCCGGACACGCCGCTACCACCTGCCGAGCTCGCCGGAACCACCTGCTGGACACGCCAAAATCACCTGCCGGCTACGCCAGAACCACTTGGCGCACACTCCAGAATCACCTGCCGGGCTTGCTGGAACCACCTGCCGGTCACGCCAACATCACCTGCCAGCTACACCAGAACCACTTTGCAGACACTCCGGAAACACCTGTCGGGCTGGCCGCAACCACCTCTCAGACGTGCCAGAACCATGTGCCTGAGATGCCGGAAGCACACCCCGAACAGACCGAAACCACCTGCCAGACCCGCCTGAACCCCCTGGCAATCACGCCTGATCCACCTGTTCAACTAGTCGGAACCACCTTCCTGACACGCCAAAATCACCTGCCAGGTATACCAGAACCACTTGGTGGACACTCTGGAATCATCTTCCGCACACGCCAGAACCAGCTCTCAGACACACCAGAACCACGTGCCAGAGACGCCGGAAGCACCAGCTGAGCATGCCTGAGCCACCAGCACGACTCGCAAGAAACACCTGTCGGACAGGCCAAAATCACCTGCCGGGTACGCCAGAAACACTTGGCGGCCACTCCGGAATCACCTGTCGGGCATGCCGGAACCACCTCTCAGACTTGCCAGAACCATGTTCTGGACACGCCGGTACCACCTGCCGAGTATGCCGGAACCAGCTGATCCACTCCCCAGAACCACCTACTGGACACGCCAAAATCAACTGCCGGCTATGCCAGAACCACACGGCAGACACTCCGGAATCACATGCCAGGCATTCCGGAACCACCTCTCAGAGGTGCCAGAACCACATGCCGGAGACTCCGGAATCACCTGCCGGGCCTGCCGGAACCACCTATCAAAGGTGCCAGAACCACATGCTGGAGACTCTGGAATCACCTGCCGGGCATGCCGGAACCTTCTCTCAGACGTGCCACAACCTCGTGCCGGAGAGACCGGAAGCACCTGCCGGGCTCTCCGGAACCACCTGCTGGACATGCCGGAACCACCTGCCTCACAGGCCAAAATCATATGCCGGCTACGCCAAAACCACTGGGTGGACACTCCAGAATCACCTTGCGGGCATGCCGGAACCACGTCATGGACAGACGGCAAACACCTGCCGGACCTGCCGGAACCACCTGCCGAGCACGCCGGAACCACCTGCTCGACTCACCAGAGCCACCTGCCGGACACACCAGAAACACCTGCGGGGTACGCCAGAACCACTTGGAGGACTCTCCGGGATCACCTGCTGAGTATGCCGGAACCACCTGCTCCACTCCCCAGAACCACCTGCTGGACACGCCAAAATCACCTGCCGGCTATGCCAGAACCACTCGGCAGACACTCCGGAACCACCTCCAGGACAGACCGGAACCAGCTGCCGGACACGCCGGGACCACCTGCTTGACTCGCCAGAACCACCTGCCGGACACGCCAGAATCACCAGCCGGCTACGCCACAACCACTTGTCGGACACTCCGGAATCAGCTGCCGGGCATGCTGGAACCACCTCTCAGAGGTGCCACAACCACATGCCGGAGACGGCGGAAGCACCTGCCGAGAATGCCGGAAGTTCCTGATCCACTCCCCAGAACCACCTGCCAGACACGCCAAAATCACCTGCCGGATATGCCAGAACCACTCGGCGGACACTCCAGAATCACCTGCCGGGCATGCCAGCACAACCTCTCAGAAGTGCCAGAAGCACGTGCCGGACAGGCCGGAACCATCTCCTGGACAGACCGGAAACACAGGAAACACTCGCCAGAACCACCTGCTTGACTCACCGGTCCCACCTGCCGGACACGCCAGAATCACCTGCCCGCTACACCAGAACCACTTGGTGGACAAGCCGGAATCACGTGAAGGGCATGCCGACACAACCTCTCAGACGTGCCAGAACCTCGTGCCGGACACCCCAGAACCACCTGCTGGACAGACCGGAACCACCTGCCGGACACGCCAGAACCACCGGCTCGACTCGCCGGAACCATTGCCGGACATGCAAAATCACCTGCCGGCTACGCCAGAACCACTTGGCGAACACTCCGGAATCACCTGCCGGGCATGGCGGAACCAGTTCTCAGACATGCCGGAACCACATGCCAATGACACCGGAAGCACCTGCCGAGCACGCCAGAACCACCTGCTCGACTCGCCAAAACCACCTGCTGGACACGCCAAAATCACCTGCCGGCTACGCCACAACCATTTGGTGAGCACTTCGGAATCACCTGCCGGGTTGGCTGGAACCACCTGCCGGTCACGCCAACATCACCTGCCAGCTATGCCAGAACCACTTGGCGGACACCATGGAAACACCTGTCGGGCCGGCCGGAACCACCTCTCAGACGTGCCAGAACCATGTGCCTGAGATGCCGGAACCACACCCCGAAGAGACCGAAACCACCTGCCAGACCCGCCTGAACCCCCTGGCGAGCACGCCTGATCCACCTGTTCAACTAGCTGGAACCACCTTCCTGACACGCCAAAATCACCTGCCAGGTATACCAGAACCACTTGGTGGACACTCTGGAATCATCTTCCGGACACGTCAGAACCAGCTCTCAGACACACCAGAACCACGTGCCAGAGATGCCGGAAGCACCAGCTGAGCATGCCTGAGCCACCTGCACGACTCGCAAGAAACACCTGTCGGACAGGCCAAAATCACCTGCCGGGTACGCCAGAAACACTTGGCGGACACTCCGGAATCACCTGTCGGGCATGCCGGAACCACCTCTCAGACTTGCCAGAACCATGTTCTGGACACGCCGGTACCACCTGCCGAGTATGCCGGAACCACCTGATCCACTCCCCAGAACCACCTATTGACAGGCCAAAATCAACTGCCGGCTATGCCAGAACCACACGGCAGACACTCCGGAATCACATGCCTGGCATGCCGGAACCACCTCTCAGAGGTGCCAGAACCACATGCCGGAGACTCCGGAATCACCTGCCGGGCATGCCGGAACCACCTATCAAAGGTGCCAGAACCACATGCCGGAGACTCTGGAATCACCTGCCGAGCACGCCGGAACCACCTGCTCGGCACACCAGAGCCACCTGCCGGACACACCTGAAACACCTGCGGGGTACGCCAGAACCTTTTGGAGGACTATCCGTGATCACCTGCCAGGAATGCCGGAACCACCTCTGAGACGTGCCAGAAC
The DNA here is from genome assembly GCF_041296265.1 of Equus caballus. Lineage (NCBI taxonomy): Eukaryota > Metazoa > Chordata > Mammalia > Perissodactyla > Equidae > Equus > Equus caballus. The sequence goes on from NC_091689.1 coordinate 36,162,965, forward strand.
CATGTGCCGGACACGCCGGAAGCACCTGCCGAGAATGCCGGAAGTTCCTGATCCACTCCCCAGAACCACCTGCCGGACACGCCAAAATCACCTGCCGGCTACGCCAGAACCACTCGGCGGACACTCCAGAATCACCTGCCGGGCATGCCAGCACAACCTCTCAGAAGTGCCAGAAGCACGTGCCGGACAGGCCGGAACCATCTCCCGGACAGACCGGAAACACAGGAAACACTCGCCGGAACCACCTGCTTGACTCACCGGTCCCACCTGCCGGACACGCCAAAATCACCTGCCCGCTACACCAGAACCACTCGGCAGACAATCCGGAACCACCTGCCGGGCATGCCGGAACCACCTCTCAGACGTGCCAGAACCATGTTCTGGACACGCCGCTACCACCTGCCGAGCTCGCCGGAACCACCTGCTGGACACGCCAAAATCACCTGCCGGCTACGCCGGAACCACTTGGTGGACAATCCAGAATCACCTGCCCGGCTTGCTTGCACCACCTGCCGCTCACGCCGACATCACCTGCCAGCTACGCCAGAACCACTTGGCGGACACCATGGAAACACCTGTCGGGCCGGCCGCAACCACCTCTCAGACGTGCCAGAACCATGTGCCTGAGATGCCGGAACCACACCCCGAACAGACCGAAACCACCTGCCAGACCCGCCTGAACCCCCTGGCGAGCACGCCTGATCCACCTGTTCAACTAGCCGGAACCACCTTCCTGACACGCCAAAATCACCTGCCAGGTATACCAGAACCACTTGGTGGACACTCTGGAATCATCTTCCGGCCATGCCAGAACCAGCTCTCAGACACACCAGAACCACGTGCCAGAGATGCCTGAAGCACCAGCTGAGCATGCCTGAGCCACCTGCACGACTCGCAAGAAACACCTGTCGGACAGGCCAAAATCACCTGCCGGGTACGCCAGAAACACTTGGCGGCCACTCCGGAATCACCTGTCGGCCATGCCGGAACCACCTCTCAGACGTGCCAGAACCTCGTGCCGGACACGCCAGAACCACCTGCCCGACTGACCGGAACCACCTGCCAGACACGCGGGAACCAACAGCTCGACTCGCTGGAACCACCGCCGGTCATGCAAAATCACCTGCCGGCTACGCCAGAACCACTTGGCGAACACTCCCGAATCAGCTGCCGGGCATGCCGGAACCACCTATCAGGCTTGCCAGAACCATGTTCCGGACACGCCGGTACCACCTGCCGAGTATGCCGGAACCACCTGATCCACTCCCCAGAACCACCAGCTGGACACGCCAGAATCACCTGCCGTCTACGCCAGAACCACTCGGCAGACACTCCGGAACCACCTGCCGGGCATGCCGGAACCACCTCTCAGAGGTGCCAGAACCACATGCCGGACACTCCGGAATCACCTGCCGGGCATGCCGGAACCATCTCTCAGATGTGCCAGAACCATGTTCCGGACACGCCGCTACCACCTGCCGAGCTCCCCGGAACCACCTGCTGGACACGCCAAAATCACCTGCCGGCTACGCCAGAACCACTTGGCGGACACTCCAGAATCACCTGCCGGGCTTGCTGGAACCACCTGCCGGTCACGCCAACATCACCTGCCGGCTACGCCAGAACCACTTGGCAGACACTCCGGAAACACCTGTCGGGCTGGCTGCAACCACCTCTCAGACGTGCCAGAACCATGTGCCTGAGATGCCGGAACCACACCCCGAACAGACCGAAACCACCTGCCAGACCCGCCTGAACCCCCTGGCGAACACGCCTGATCCACCTGTTCAACTAGCCGGAACCACCTTCCTGACACGCCAAAATCACCTGCCAGGTATACCAGAACCACTTGGTGGACACTCAGGAATCATCTTCCGGACACGCCAGGACCAGCTCTCAGACACACCAGAACCACGTGCCAGAGACGCCGGAAGCACCAGCTGAGCATGCCTGAGCCACCTGCACGACTCGCAAGAAACACCTGTCGGACAGGCCAAAATCACCTGCCGGGTACGACAGAAGCACTTGGCGGACACTCCGGAATCACCTGTCGGGCATGCCGGAACCACCTCTCAGACTTGCCAGAACCATGTTCTGGACACGCCGGTACCACCTGCCGAGTATGCCGGAACCAGCTGATCCACTCCCCAGAACCACCTACTGGACACGCCAAAATCAACTGCCGGCTATGCCAGAACCACACGGCAGACACTCCGGAATCACATGCCAGGCATTCCGGAACCACCTCTCAGAGGTGCCAGAACCACATGACGGACACTCCGGAATCACCTGCCGGGCATGCCGGAACCACCTATCAAAGGTGCCAGAACCACATGCCGGAGACTCTGGAATCACCTGCCGGTCATGACGGAACCTTCTCTCAGACGTGCCACAACCACGTGCCGGAGAGACCAGAAGCACCTGCCGAGCTCTCCGGAACCACCTGCTGGACATGCCGGAACCACCTGCCTCACTGGCCAAAATCATATGCCGGCTACGCCAAAACCACTGGGTGGACACTCCAGAATCACCTTGCGGGCATGCCGGAACCACGTCATGGACAGACGGCAAACACCTGACGGACTTGCCGGAACCACCTGCCGAGCACGCCGGAACCACCTGGTCGACTCACCAGAGCCACCTGCCGGACACCCCAGAAACACCTGCGGGGTACGCCAGAACCACTTGGAGGACTCTCCGGGATCACCTGCCGGGCATGCTGGAACCACCTCTCAGACGTGCCAGAACCATGTGCCGGAAACGCCGGAACCACCTGCCGAGTATGCCAGAACCACCTGATCCACTCCCCAGAACCACCTGCTGGACATGCCAGAATCACCTGCCAGCTACGTCAGAAGCACTCGGCAGACACTCCGGAACCACCTTCAGGGCATGCTGGAACCACATCTCAGAGGTGCCAGAACCACATGCCGGACACTCCGGAATCACCTGCCGGGCATGCCGGAACCTTCTCTCAGACGTGACACAACCACCTGCCTGAGAGACCGGAAGCACCTGCCGAGCGCGCCGGAACCACCTGCTGGACATGCCGGAACCACCTGCCTCACAGGCCAAAATCATATGCTGGCTACGCCAAAACCACTTCGTGGACACTCCAGAATCAACTTGCGGGCAAGGCGGAACCACGTCATGGACAGACGGCAAACACCTGCCGGACCTGCCGGAACCACCTGACGAGCACGCCGGAACCAGCTGCTTGACTCACCAGAGCCACCTGCCGGACACACCAGAAACACATGCGGGGTACGCCAGAACCACTTGGAGGACTCTCCGGGATCACCTGCCGGGCATGCTGGAACCACCTGTCAGACGTATCAGAACCATGTGCCGGACACGCCGGCACCACCTGCCGAGTATGCCGGAACCACCTGCTCCACTCCCCAGAACCACCTGCTGGACATGCCAAAATCACCTGCCGGCTGTGCCACAACCACTCGGCAGACACTCCGGAACCACCTCCAGGACAGACCGCAACCACCTGCCGGACACGGCGGGACCACCTGCTTGACTCGCCAGAACCACCTGCCGGACACGCCAGAATCACCAGCCGGCTACGCCACAACCACTTGTAGGACACTCCGGAATCACCAGCCGGGCATGCCGGAATCATCTCTCAGACGTGCCACAACCACTTGCCGGAGAGACCAGAAGCACCTGCCGAGCTCGCCAGAACCACCTGCTGGACATGCCGTAAAAACCTGCCGAGCACGCTGGAACTACTGGATCGACTCACCAGAGCCACCTGCCGGACACACCAGAAACACCTGCGGGGTACGCCAGAACCACTTGGAGGCCTTTCTGGGATCACCTGCCGGGCATGCCGGAACCACCTCTCAGACGTGATAGAACCATGTGCCGGACAAGCCGGAACCACATGCCGAGTATGTCGGAACCACCTGTTCCACTCCAAAGAAACAGCTGCTGAGCACGCCAAAATCACCTGTTGGCTACGCCAGAACTACTCGGCAGACACTCCGGAACCACCTGCCGGGCATGCCAGCACAACCTCTCAGAAGTGCCCGAAGCACCTGACGGACAGGCCGGAACCACCGGCTCGACTCGCCGGAACCATTGCCGGACGTGCAAAATCACCTGCCGGCTACGCCAGAACCACTTGGCGAACACTCCGGAATCACCTGCCGGGCATGGCGGAACCACCTCTCAGACATGCCGGAACCACATGCCAATGACACCGGAAGCACCTGCCGAGCACGCCAGAACCACCTGCTCGACTCGCCAAAACCACCTGCTGGACACGCCAAAATCACCTGCCGGCTACGCCACAACCATTTGGTGAACACTTCGGAATCACCTGCCGGGCTGGCTGGAACCACCTGCCGGTCACGCCAACATCACCTGCCAGCTATGCCAGAACCACTTGGCGGACACCATGGAAACACCTGTCGGGCCGGCTGGAACCACCTCTCAGACGTGCCAGAACCATGTGCCTGAGATGCCGGAACCACACCCCGAAAAGACCGAAACCACCTGCCAGACCCGCCTGAACCACCTGCCGAGCACGCCGGAACCATCTACTCGACTCACCGGAACCACATGCCTGACACTCTAAAATCACCTGCCGGGTATGCCACAACCACTTGGTGGACACTCCGGAATCATCCGCCGGACATTCCAGAACCAGCTCTCAGACACACCACAACCACGTGCCGGACACCTGCTGATCATGCCTGAGCCACATGCTTGACTTGCAACAAAAATCTGCCAGACACGCCAAAATCACCTGCCGGGTACGCCAGAACCACGTGGCGGACACTCCGGAATCACCTGTCGGGCATGCCGGAACCACCTCTCAGACGTGCCAGAACCTCGTGCCGGACACCCCAGAACCACCTGCTGGACAGACCGGAACCACCTTCCGGACACGCCAGAACCACCGGCTCGACTCGCCGGAACCATTGCCGGACGTGCAAAATCACCTGCCGACTACGCCAGAACCACTTGGCGAACACTCCGGAATCACCTGCCGGGCATGGCGGAACCACCTCTCAGACATGCCGGAAACACATGCCAATGACACCGGAAGCACCTGCCGAGCACGCCAGAACCACCTGCTCGACTCGCCAAAACCACCTGCTGGACACGCCAAAATCACCTGCCGGCTACGCCACAACCATTTGGTGAACACTTCGGAATCACCTGCCGGGCTGGCTGGAACCACCTGCCGGTCACGCCAACATCACCTGCCAGCTATGCCAGAACCACTTGGCGGACACCATGGAAACACCTGTCGGGCCGGCCGGAACCACCTCTCAGACGTGCCAGAAACATGTGCCTGAGATGCCGGAACCACACCCCGAACAGACCGAAACCACCTGCCAGACCCGCCTGAACCCCCTGGCGAGCACGCCTGATCCACCTGTTCAACTAGCCGGAACCATCATCCTGACACGCCAAAATCACCTGCCAGGTATACCAGAACCACTTGGTGGACACTCTGGAATCATCTTCCGGACATGCCAGAAGCAGCTCTCAGACACAGCAGAACCACGTGCCAGAGACGCCGGAAGCACCAGCTGAGCATGCCTGAGCCACCTGCACGACTCGCAAGAAACACCTGTCGGACAGGCCGAAATCACCTGCCAGGTACGCCAGAAACACTTGGCGGCCACTCCGGAATCACCTGTCGGGCATGCCGGAACCACCTCTCAGAGGTGCCAGAACCACATGCCGGATACTCCGGAATCACCTGCCGGGCATGCCTGAACCATCTCTCAGACGTGCCACAACCACCTGCCGGAGAGTCCGGAAGCACCTGCCGAGCGCGCCAGAACCACCTGCTGGACATGCCGGAACCACCTGCCGGACACGCCGGAACCACCGGCTCGACTCGCCGGAACCATTGCCGGACGTGCAAAATCACCTGCCGACTACGCCAGAACCACTTGGCGAACACTCCGGAATCACCTGCCGGGCATGGCGGAACCACCTCTCAGACATGCCGGAACCACATGCCAATGACACCGGAAGCACCTGCCGAGCACGCCAGAACCACCTGCTCGACTCGCCAAAACCACCTGCTGGACACGCCAAAATCACCTGCCGGCTACGCCACAACCATTTGGTGAACACTTCGGAATCACCTGCCGGGCTGGCTGGAACCACCTGCCGGTCACGCCAACATCACCTGCCAGCTATGCCAGAACCAATTGGCGGACACCATGGAAACACCTGTCGGGCCGGCCGGAACCACCTCTCAGACGTGCCAGAACCATGTGCCTGAGATGCCGGAACCACACCACGAACAGACCGAAAGCACCTGCCAGACCCGCCTGAACCACCTGCCGAGCACGCCGGAACCATCTACTCGACTCACCGGAACCACATGCCTGACACGCTAAAATCACCTGCCGGGTATGCCACAACCACTTGGTGGACACTCCGGAATCATCTGCCGGACATGCCAGAACCAGCTCTCAGTCACACCACAACCACGTGCCGGACACCTGCTGATCATGCCTGAACCACATGCTTGACTTGCAACAAAAACCTGCCAGACACGCCAAAATCACCTGCCGGGTACGCCAGAACCACTTGGTGGACACTGTGGAATCATCTTCCAGACACGCCAGAACCAGCTCTCAGACACACCAGAACCACGTGCCAGAGACGCCGGAAGCACCAGCTGAGCATGCCTGAGCCACCTGCACGACTCGCAAGAAACACCTGTCGGACAGGCCAAAATCACCTGCCGGGTACGCCAGAAACACTTGGCGGACACTCCGGAATCACCTGTCGGGCATGCCGGGACCACCTCTCAGACTTGCCAGAACCATGTTCTGGACACGCCGGAACCACCTGCCGGGCCTTCCAGAACCACCTCTCAGAGTTGCCAGAACCACATGCCAGACACTCCGGAATCACCTGCCGGGCATGCCGGAAGCATCTCTCAGACGTGCCAGAACCATGTTCCGGACACACCGGTACCAGCTGCCGAGCTCGCCGGAACCACCTGCTGGACACGCAAAAATCACCTGCCGGCTACGCCAGAACCACTCAGCAGACACTCCGGAATCATCTGCCGGGCTGTGTGCAACCACCTCCCGGTCGCGCCAACATCACCTTTCAGCTACGCCGGAACCAGCTGGCGGACACTCCGGAAACACCTGTAGGGCATCCCGGAACCACCTCTCAGATTTGCCAGAACCAAGTTCCGGACACGCCGCTACCACCTGCCGAGTATGCCGGAACCACCTGATCCACTCCACAGAAGCAAGTGCTGGATACGCCAGAATCACCTGCCGGCTACTCCAGAACCACTCGGCAGACACTCCGTAACCAACAGCCGGGCATGCCGGAACCACCTCTCAGAGGTGCCAGAACCACATGCCGGACACTCCGGAATCACCTGCCGGGCATGCCGGAACCATCTCTCAGACGTGCCAGAACCATGTTCCGGACATGCCGGAACCACCTGCCGAGCTCGCCGGAACCACCTGCTGGACACGCCAAAATCACCTGCCGGCTACGCCAGAACCACTCGGCAGACACTCCGGAATCACATGCCAGGCATTCCGGAACCACCTCTCAGAGGTGCCAGAACCAAATGCCGGACACTCCGGTATCACCTGCCGGGCATGCCGGGACCACCTGCTGGACATGCCGGAACCACCGGCTCGACTCGCCGGAACCATTGCCGGACATGCAAAATCACCTGCGGGCTACGCCAGAACCACTTGGCGAACACTCCGGAATCACCTGCCGGGCATGGCGGAACCACCTCTCAGACATGCCGGAACCACATGCCAATGACACCGGAAGCACCTGCCGAGCACGCCAGAACCACCTGCTCGACTCGCCTAAACCACCTGCCGGCTACGCCACAACCATTTGGTGAACACTTCGGAATCACCTGCCGGGCTGGCTGGAACCACCTGCCGGTCACGCCAACATCACCTGCCAGCTATGCCAGAACCACTTGGCGGACACCATGGAAACACCTGTCGGGCCGGCCAGAACCACCTCTCAGACGTGCCAGAACCATGTGCCAGAGATGCCGGAACCACACCCCGAACAGACCGAAACCACCTGCCAGACCCGCCTGAACCACCTGCCGAGCACGCCGGAACCACCTACTCGACTCGCCGGAACCACCTACCTGACATGCCAAAATCACCTGCCGGGTATGCCAGAACCACTTGGTGGACACTCCGGAATCATCCGCCGGACATGCCAGAACCAGCTCTCAGACACACCAGAACCACGTGCCGGACACGCCGGAAGCACGTGCTGAGCATGCCTGAGCCACATGCTCGACTTGCAAGAAACACCTGCCAGACACGCCAAAATCACCTGCCGGGTAAGCCAGAACCACGTGGCGGACACTCCGGAATCACCTGTCGGGCATGCCGGAACCACCTCTCAGACGTGCCAGAACCTCGTGCTGGACACGCCAGAACCACCTGCCGGACAGACCGGAACCACCTGCCGGACACGCCGGAAACACCAGCTCGACTCGCCGGAACCACCGCCGGACATGCAAAATCACCTGCCGGCTACGCCAGAACCACTTGGCGAACACTCCCGAATCAGCTGCCGGGCATGCCGGAACCACCTCTCAGACGGGCCAGAACCATGTTCCGGACACGCCGGTACCACCTGCCGAGTATGCCGGAACCACCTGATCCACTCCCCAGAACCACCTGCTGGACACGCCAAAATCACCTGCCGGCTACGCCAGAACCACTCGGCAGACACTCCGGAACCACCTCCAGGACAGACCGGAACCAGCTGCCGGACACGCCGGGACCACCTGCTTGACTCGCCAGAACCACCTGCCGGACACGCCAGAATCACCAGCCGGCTACGCCACAACCACTTGTCGGACACTCCGGAATCAGCTGCCGGGCATGCTGGAACCACCTCTCAGAGGTGCCACAACCACATGCCGGAGACGGCGGAAGCACCTGCCGAGAATGCCGGAAGTTCCTGATCCACTCCCCAGAACCACCTGCCGGACACGCCAAAATCACCTGCCGGCTACGCCAGAACCACTCGGCGGACACTCCAGAATCACCTGCCGGGCATGCCAGCACAACCTCTCAGAAGTGCCAGAAGCATGTGCTGGACAGGCCGGAACCATCTCACGGACAGACCGGAAACACAGGAAACACTCGCCGGAACACCCTGCTTGACTCACCGGTCCCACCTGCCGGACACGCCAAAATCACCTGCCTGCTACACCAGAGCCGCGTGGCGGACAAGCCGGAATCACGTGAAGTGCATGGCGACACAACCTCTCAGACGTGCCGGACACACCAGAACCACCTGCTGGACAGACCGGAACCACCTGCCGGACACGCCGGAACCACCGGCTCGACTCGCCGGAACCACCGCCGGACATGCAAAATCACCTGCCGGCTACGCCAGAACCACTTGGCGAACACTCCGGAATCACCTGCCGGGCATGCCGGAACCACCTCTCAGACGTGCCAGAACCATCTTCCGGACACGCCGTTACCACCTGCCGAGTATGCCGGAACCACCTGATCCACTCCCCAGAACCACCTGCTGGACACGCCAGAATCACCTGCCAGCTACCTCAGAAGCACTCGGCAGACACTCCGGAACCACCTGCAGGGCATGCTGGAACCACATCTCAGAGGTGCCAGAACCACATGCCGGACACTCCGGAATCACCTGCCGGGCATGCCGGAACCACCTCTCAGACGTGCCAGAACCATCTTCCGGACACGCCGTTACCACCTGCCGAGTATGCCGGAACCACCTGATCCACTCCCCAGAACCACCTGCTGGACACGCCAGAATCACCTGCCAGCTACGTCAGAAGCACTCGGCAGACACTCCGGAATCACCTGCAGGGCATGCTGGAACCACATCTGAGAGGTGCCAGAACCACATGCCGGACACTCCGGAATCAGCTGCCGGGCATGCCGGAACCATCTCTCAGACGTGCCACAACCACCTGCCGGAGAGACCGGAAGCACCTGCCGAGCGCGCCGGAACCACCTGCTGGACATGCCGGAACCACCTGCCTCACAGGCCAAAATCATATGCTGGCTACGCCAAAACCACTTGGTGGACACTCCAGAATCAACTTGCGGGCAAGGCGGAACCACGTCATGGACAGACGGCAAACACCTGCCGGACCTGCCGGAACCACCTGACGAGCACGCCGGAACCAGCTGCTCGACTCACCAGAGCCACCTTTCGGACACACCAGAAACACATGCGGGGTACGCCAGAACCACTTGGAGGACTCTCCGGGATCACCTGCCGGGCATGCTGGAACCACCTGTCAGACGTATCAGAACCATGTGCCGGACACGCCGGGACCACCTGCCGAGTATGCCGGAACCACCTGCTCCACTCCCCAGAACCACCTGCTGGACATGCCAAAATCACCTGCCGGCTATGCCACAACCACTCGGCAGACACTCCGGAACCACCTCCAGGACAGACCGCAACCACCTGCCGGACACGGCGGGACCACCTGCTTGACTCGCCAGAACCACCTGCCGGACACGCCAGAATCACCAGCCGGCTACGCCACAACCACTTGTCGGACACTCCGGAATCACCAGCCGGGCATGCCGGAATCATCTCTCAGACGTGCCACAACCACTTGCCGGAGAGACCAGAAGCACCTGCCGAGCTCGCCAGAACCACCTGCTGGACATGCCGTAACCACCTGCCGAGCACGCTGGAACCACTGGATCGACTCACCAGAGCCACCTGCTGGACACACCAGAAACACCTGCGGGGTACGCCAGAACCACTTGGAGGCCTTTCTGGGATCACCTGCCGGGCATGCCGGAACCACCTCTCAGACGTGATAGAACCATGTGCCGGACACGCCGGAACCACATGCCGAGTTTGCCGGAACCACCTGTTCCACTCCATAGAAACAGCTGCTGAACACGCCAAAATCACCTGCTGGCTACGCCAGAACTACTCGGCAGACACTCCGGAACCACCTGCCGGGCATGCCAGCACAACCTCTCAGAAGTGCCCGAAGCACCTGACGGACAGGCCGGAACCACCGGCTCGACTCGCCGGAACCATTGCCGGACATGCCAAATCACCTGCCGGCTACGCCAGAACCACTTGGCGAACACTCCGGAATCACCTGTCGGGCATGCCGGAAACACCTCTCAGACTTGCCAGCACCATGTACCGGACACGCCGGTACCACATGTCGAGTATGCCGGAACCACCTGATCCACTCCCCAGAACCACCTGCCGGTCACGCCAACATCACCTTTCAGCTACGCCAGAACCACTTGGCGGACACTCCGGAAACACCTGTCGGGCCGGCCGGAACCACCTCTCAGACGTGCCAGAACCATGTACCTGAGATGTCGGAACCACTCCCCGAACAGACCGAAACCACCTGCCAGACCCGCCTGAACCCCCTGCCGATCACGCCTGATCCACCTGCTCAACTAGCCGGAACCACCTTCCTGACATGCCAAAATCACCTGCCATGTATACCAGAACCACTTGGTGGACACTCCAGAATCATCTGCCGGAGATGCCAGAACCAGCTCTCAGACACACCAGAACCACATGCCAGAGACGCCGGAAGCACCAGCTGAGCATGCCTGAGCCACCTGCTCGACTCGCAAGAAACACCTGTCGGACATGCCAAAATCACCTGCCGGGTACGCCAGAAACACTTGGCGGACACTCCGGAATCGCCTGTCGGGCATGCCGGAACCACCTCTCAGACTTGCCAGAACCATGTTCTGGACACGCCGGTACCACCTGCCGAGTATGCCGGAACCAGCTGATCCACTCCCCAGAACCACCTAGTGGACACGCCAAAATCAACTGCCGGCTACGCCAGAACCACTCAGCAGACACTCCGGAATCACATGCCAGGCATTCCGGAAACACCTCTCAGACGTGCCAGAACCATCTTCCGGACACGCCGTTACCACCTGCCGAGTATGCCGGAACCACCTGATCCACTCCCCAGAACCACCTGCTGGACACGCCAGAATCACCTGCCAGCTACGTCAGAAGCACTCGGCAGACACTCCGGAACCACCTGCAGGGCATGCTGGAACCACATCTCAGAGGTGCCAGAACCACATGCCGGACACTCCAAAATCACCTGCCGGGCATGCCGGAACCATCTCTCAGACGTGCCACAACCACGTGCCGGGGAGTCCGGAAGCACCTGCCGAGCGCGCCGGAACCACCTGCTGGACATGTCGGAACCACCTGCCGGACACGCCGGAACCACCGGCTCGACTCGCCGGAACCACTGCCGGACAGGCAAAATCACCTGCCGGCTACGCCAGAACCACTTGGCGAACACTCCGGAATCACCTGCCGGGCATGGCGGAACCACCTCTCAGACATGCCGGAACCACATGCCAATGACACCGGAAGCACCTGCCGAGCACGCCAGAACCACCTGCTCGACTAGCCAAAACCACCTGCTGGACACGCCAAAATCACCTGCCAGCTACGCCACAACCATTTGGTGAACACTTCGGAATCACCTGCCGGGCTGGCTGGAACCACGTGCCGGTCACGCCAACATCACCTGCCAGCTATGCCAGAACCACTTGGCGGACACCATGGAAACACCTGTCGGGCCGGCGGGAACCACCTCTCAGATGTTCCAGAACCATGTGCCTTCGATGCCGGAACCACACCCCGAACAGACCGAAACCACCTGCCAGACCCGCCTGAACCACCTGCCGAGCACGCCGGAACCACCTACTCGACTTGCCGGAACCACCTGCCTGACACGCTAAAATCACCTGCCGGGTATGCCAGAACCACTTGGTGGACACTCCGGAATCATCCGCCGGACATGCCAGAACCAGCTCTCAGACACACCAGAACCACGTGCCAGACACCTGCTGATCATGCCTGAGCCACATGCTTGACTTGCAACAAAAACCTGCCAGACACGCCAAAATCACCTGCCGGGTACGCCAGAACCACGTGGCGGACACTCCGGAATCACCTGTCGGGCATGCCAGAACCACCTCTCAGACATGCCAGAACCTCGTGCCGGACACGCCAGAACCACCTGCCGGACAGCCCGGAACCACATGCTAGACACGCCGGAACCACGGCTCGACGTGCCGGAACCACCGCCGGACATGCAAAATGACCTGCCGTCTACACCAGAACCACTTGGCGAACTCTCCGGAATCACCTGTCGGGCATGCCGGAAACAGCTCTCAGACTTGCCAGAACCATGTTCCGGACACGCCGGTACCACCTGTCGAGTATGCCGGAACCACCTGATCCACTCCCCAGAACCACCTGATCCACTCCCCAGAACCACCTGCTGGACACGCCAGAATCACCTGCCAGCTACGTCAGAAGGACTCGGCAGACACTCCGGAACGACCTGCAGGGCATGCTGGAACCACATCTCAGAGGTGCCAGAACCACGTGCCGGACACGCCGGAAGCACCTGCTGATCATGCCTGAGCCACATGCTCGACTCGCAAGAAACAACTGCCAGACACGCCAAAATCACCCGCCGGGTACGCCAGAACCACGTGGCGGACCCTCCAAAATCACCTGTCGGGCATGCCGGAACCACCTCTCAGACGTGCCAGAACCTCGTGCCGGACACGCCAGAACCACCTGCCGGACAGCCCGGAACCACCTGATGGACACGCCGGAACCACCAGCTCGACTTGCCGGAACCACCGCCGGACATGAAATATGACCTGCCGGCTACGCCAGAACCACTTGGCGAACACTCCGGAATCACCTGTCGGGCATGCCAGAAACACCTCTCAGACATGCCACAACCACGTGCCGGAGAGACCAGAAGCACCTGCCGAGCGCGCCGGAACCACCTGCTGGACATGCCGGAACCACCTGCCGGACACGCCGGAACCACCGGCTCGACTCGCCGGAACCATTGCCGGACATGCCAAATCACCTGCCGGCTACGCCAGAACCACTTGGCGAACACTCCGGAATCACCTGCCGGGCATGCCGGAACCACCTCTCAGACGTGCCAGAACCATCTTCCGGACACGCCGTTACCACCTGCCGAGTATGCCGGAACCACCTGATCCACTCCCCAGAACCACCTGCTGGACACGCCTGAATCACCTGCCAGCTACGTCGGAAGCACTCGGCAGACACTCCGGAACCACATGCAGTGCATGCTGGAACCACATCTCAGAGGTGCCAGAACCACATGCCGGACACTCCGGAATCACCTGCCGGGCATGCCGGAACCATCTCTCAGACGTGCCACAACCACGTGCCGGAGAGACCGGAAGCACCTGCCGAGCGCGCCGGAACCACCTGCTGGACATGCCGGAACCACCTGCCGGACACGCCGGAACCACCGGCTCGACTCGCCGGAACCATTGCCGGACGTGCAAAATCACCTGCCGGCTACGCCAGAACCACTTGGCGAACACTCCGGAATCACCTGCCGGGCATGGCGGAACCACCTCTCAGACATGCCGGAACCACATGCCAATGACACCGGAAGCACCTGCCGAGCACGCCAGAACCACCTGCTCGACTCGCCAAAACCACCTGCTGGACACGCCAAAATCACCTGCCGGCTACGCCACAACCATTTGGTGAACACTTCGGAATCACCTGCCAGGCTGGAAGGACCCACCTGCCGGTCACGCCAACATCACCTGCCAGCTATGCCAGAACCAGTTGGCGGACACCATGGAAACACCTGTCGGGCCGGCCGGAACCACCTATCAGACGTGCCAGAACCATGTGCCTCAGATGCCGGAAGCACACCCCGAACAGACCGAAACCACCTGCCAGACCCGCCAGAATGCCCTGGCGAGCACGCCTGATCCACCTGTTCAACTAGCCGGAACCACCTTCCTGACATGCCAAAATCACCTGCCGGTTATACCAGAACCACTTGGTGGACACTCCGGAATCATCTTCCGGACATTCCAGAACCAGCTCTCAGACACACCAGAACCACGTGCCAGAGACGCCGGAAGCACCAGCTGAGCATGCCTGAGCCACCTGCTCGACTCGCAAGAAACACATGTCGGACATGCCAAAATCACCTGCCGGGTACGCCAGAAACACTTGGCAGACACTCCATAATCACCTGTCGGGCATGCCGGAAGCACCTCTCAGACTTGCCAGAACCATGTTCTGGATACGCCGGTACCACCTGCCGAGTATGCCGGAACCAGCTGATCCACTCCCCAGAACCACCTAGTGGACACGCCAAAATCATATGCCGGCTACGCCAAAACCACTTGGCGGACACTCCAGAATCACCTGCCGGGCATGCCAGCACAACCTCTCTGAAGTGGCAGAAGCACGTGCCAGACAGGCCGGAACCATCTCCTGGACAGACCGGAAACAAAGGAAACACTCGCTGGAACCAACTGCTTGAATCACCGGTCCCACCTGCCGGACACGCCAAAATCACCTGCCCGCTACACCAGAGCCGCTTGGTGGACAACCCGGAATCACGTGAAGTGCATGGCGACACAACCTCTCAGACGCGCCAGAACCTCGTGCCGGACACACCAGAACCACCTGCTGCACAGACCGGAACCACCTGCCGGACACGCCGGAACCACCTGCCTCACAGGCCAAAATCATATGCCGGCTACGCCAGAACCACTTGGCGGACACTCCAGAATCACCTGCCGGGCATGCCAGCACAACCTCTCAGAAGTGCCAGAAGCACGTGCCGGACAGGCCGGAACCATCTCCCGGACAGACCGGAAACACAGGAAACACTCGCTGGAACCCCCTGATTGACTCACAAGTCCCACCTGCCGGACACGCCAAAATCACCTGCCCGCTACACCAGAGTCGCTTGGCGAACAAGCCGGAATCACGTGAAGTGCATGGCGACACAACCTCTCAGACGTGCAGGACACACCAGAATCACCTGCTGGGCAGACGGGAACCACCTGCCGGACATGCCGGAACCACCGGCTCGATTCGCCGGAACCATTGCCGGACATGCAAAATGACCTGCCGGCTACGCCAGAACCACTTGGCGAACACTCCGGAATCACATGCCGGGCATGGTGGAACCACCTCTCAGACATGCCGGAACCACATGCCAATGACACCGGAAGCACCTGCCGAGCACGCCAGAACCACCTGCTCGACTCGCCAAAAATACCTGCTGGACACGCCAAAATCACCTGCCGGCTACACCACAACCACTTGGCGAACACTCCGGAATCACCTGTCGGGCATGCCGGAAACACCTCTCAGACGTGCCAGAACCATGAGCCTGAGATGCCGGAACCACACCCCGAACAGACCGAAACCACTTGCCAGACCCGCCTGAACCCCCTGGCGAGCACGCCTGATCGACCTGTTCAAGTAGCCGGAACCACCTTCCTGACACGCCAAAATCACCTGCCAGGTATACCAGAACCACTTGGTGGACACTCTGGAATCATCTTCCAGACACGCCAGGACCAGCTTTCAGACACACCAGAACCACGTGCCGGACACGCCGGAAGCACGTGCTGAGCATGCCTGAGCCACATGCTCGACTTGCAAGAAACACCTGCCAGACACGCCAAAATCACCTGCCGGGTACGCCAGAACCACATGGCGGACACTCCGGAATCACCTGTCGGGCATGCCGGAACCACCTCTCAGACGTGCCAGAACCTCGTGCTGGACACGCCAGAACCACCTGCCGGACAGAGCGGAACCACCTGCCGGACACGCCAGAACCTCCAGCTCGACTCGCCGGAACCACCGCCGGACATGCAAAATCACCTGCCGGCTACGCCTGAACAACTTGGCGAACACTCCCGAATCAGCTGCCGGGCATGCCGGAACCACCTATCAGGCTTGCCAGAACCATGTTCCGGACACGCCGGTACCACCTGCCGAGTATCCCGGAAACACCTTATCCCCTCCCCGGAACCACCTGCTGGACACGCCAGAATCACCTGCCGTCTACGCCAGAACCACTCGGCAGACACTCCGGAACCACCTGCCGTGCATGCCGGAACCACCTCTCAGAGGTGGCAGAACCACATGCCGGACACTCCGGAACCACCTGCCGGGCATGCCGGAACCATCTCTCAGACGTGCCAGAACCATGTTCCGGACACGCCGCTACCACCTGCCGAGCTCGCCGGAACCACCTGCTGGACACGCCAAAATCACCTGCCGGCTACGCCACAACCAATTGTCGGAACTCCAGAATCACCTGCCGGGCTTGCTGGAACCACCTGCCGGTCACGCCAACATCACCTGCCAGCTACGCCAGAACCACTTGGCGGACACAATGGAAACACCTGTCGGGCCAGCCGCAACCACCTCTCAGACGTGCCAGAACCATGTGCCTGAGATGCCGGAAGCACACCCCGAACAGACCGAAACCACCTGCCAGACCCGCCTGAACCCCCTGGCGAGCACGCCTGATCCACCTGTTCAACTAGCCGGAACCACCTTCCTGACACGCCAAAATCACCTGCCAGGTATACCAGAACCACTTGGTGGACACTCTGGAATCATCTGCCGGACATGCCAGAACCAGCTCTGAGACACACCAGAACCACGTGCCAGAGATGCCGGAAGCACCAGCTTAGCATGCCTGAGCCACCTGCACGACTCGCAAGAAACACCTGTCGGACAGGCCAAAATCACCTGCCGGGTACGCCAGAAACACTTGGCGGCCACTCCGGAATCACCTGTCGGGCATGCCGGAACCACCTCTCAGACTTGCCAGAACCATCTTCCGGACACGCCGTTACCACCTGCCGAGTATGCCGGAACCACCTGATCCACTCCCCAGAACCACCTGCTGGACACGCCAGAATCACCTGCCAGCTACGTCAGAAGCACTCGGCAGACACTCCGGAATCACCTGCAGGGCATGCTGGAACCACATCTGAGAGGTGCCAGAACCACATGCCGGACACTCCGGAATCACCTGCCGGGCATGCCGGAACCATCTCTCAGACGTGCCACAACCACCTGCCGGAGAGACCGGAAGCACCTGCCGAGCGCGCCGGAACCACCTGCTGGACATGCCGGAACCACCTGCCTCACAGGCCAAAATCATATGCTGGCTACGCCAAAACCACTTGGTGGACACTCCAGAATCAACTTGCGGGCAAGGCGGAACCACGTCATGGACAGACGGCAAACACCTGCCGGACCTGCCGGAACCACCTGACGAGCACGCCGGAACCAGCTGCTCGACTCACCAGAGCCACCTTTCGGACACACCAGAAACACCTGCGGGGTACGCCAGAACCACTTGGAGGACTCTCCGGGATCAACTGCCGGGCATGCTGGAACCACCTGTCAGACGTATCAGAACCATGTGCCGGACACGCCGGGACCACCTGCCGAGTATGCCGGAACCACCTGCTCCACTCCCCAGAACCACCTGCTGGACATGCCAAAATCACCTGCCGGCTATGCCACAACCACTCGGCAGACACTCCGGGCCCACCTCCAGGACAGACCGCAACCACCTGCCGGACACGGCGGGACCACCTGCTTGACTCGCCAGAACCACCTGCCGGACACGCCAGAATCACCAGCCGGCTACGCCACAACCACTTGTCGGACACTCCGGAATCACCAGCCGGGCATGCCGGAATCATCTCTCAGACGTGCCACAACCACTTGCCGGAGAGACCAGAAGCACCTGCCGAGCTCGCCAGAACCACCTGCTGGACATGCCGTAACCACCTGCCGAGCACGCTGGAACCACTGGATCGACTCACCAGAGCCACCTGCTGGACACACCAGAAACACCTGCGGGGTACGCCAGAACCACTTGGAGGCCTTTCTGGGATCACCTGCCGGGCATGCCGGAACCACCTCTCAGACGTGATAGAACCATGTGCCGGACACGCCGGAACCACATGCCGAGTTTGCCGGAACCACCTGTTCCACTCCATAGAAACAGCTGCTGAACACGCCAAAATCACCTGCTGGCTACGCCAGAACTACTCGGCAGACACTCCGGAACCACCTGCCGGGCATGCCAGCACAACCTCTCAGAAGTGCCCGAAGCACCTGACGGACAGGCCGGAACCACCGGCTCGACTCGCCGGAACCATTGCCGGACATGCCAAATCACCTGCCGGCTACGCCAGAACCACTTGGCGAACACTCCGGAATCACCTGTCGGGCATGCCGGAAACACCTCTCAGACTTGCCAGCACCATGTACCGGACACGCCGGTACCACATGTCGAGTATGCCGGAACCACCTGATCCACTCCCCAGAACCACCTGCCGGTCACGCCAACATCACCTTTCAGCTACGCCAGAACCACTTGGCGGACACTCCGGAAACACCTGTCGGGCCGGCCGGAACCACCTCTCAGACGTGCCAGAACCATGTACCTGAGATGTCGGAACCACTCCCCGAACAGACCGAAACCACCTGCCAGACCCGCCTGAACCCCCTGCCGATCACGCCTGATCCACCTGCTCAACTAGCCGGAACCACCTTCCTGACATGCCAAAATCACCTGCCATGTATACCAGAACCACTTGGTGGACACTCCAGAATCATCTGCCGGAGATGCCAGAACCAGCTCTCAGACACACCAGAACCACATGCCAGAGACGCCGGAAGCACCAGCTGAGCATGCCTGAGCCACCTGCTCGACTCGCAAGAAACACCTGTCGGACATGCCAAAATCACCTGCCGGGTACGCCAGAAACACTTGGCGGACACTCCGGAATCGCCTGTCGGGCATGCCGGAACCACCTCTCAGACTTGCCAGAACCATGTTCTGGACACGCCGGTACCACCTGCCGAGTATGCCGGAACCAGCTGATCCACTCCCCAGAACCACCTAGTGGACACGCCAAAATCAACTGCCGGCTACGCCAGAACCACTCAGCAGACACTCCGGAATCACATGCCAGGCATTCCGGAAACACCTCTCAGACGTGCCAGAACCATCTTCCGGACACGCCGTTACCACCTGCCGAGTATGCCGGAACCACCTGATCCACTCCCCAGAACCACCTGCTGGACACGCCAGAATCACCTGCCAGCTACGTCAGAAGCACTCGGCAGACACTCCGGAACCACCTGCAGGGCATGCTGGAACCACATCTCAGAGGTGCCAGAACCACATGCCGGACACTCCAAAATCACCTGCCGGGCATGCCGGAACCATCTCTCAGACGTGCCACAACCACGTGCCGGGGAGTCCGGAAGCACCTGCCGAGCGCGCCGGAACCACCTGCTGGACATGTCGGAACCACCTGCCGGACACGCCGGAACCACCGGCTCGACTCGCCGGAACCACTGCCGGACAGGCAAAATCACCTGCCGGCTACGCCAGAACCACTTGGCGAACACTCCGGAATCACCTGCCGGGCATGGCGGAACCACCTCTCAGACATGCCGGAACCACATGCCAATGACACCGGAAGCACCTGCCGAGCACGCCAGAACCACCTGCTCGACTAGCCAAAACCACCTGCTGGACACGCCAAAATCACCTGCCAGCTACGCCACAACCATTTGGTGAACACTTCGGAATCACCTGCCGGGCTGGCTGGAACCACGTGCCGGTCACGCCAACATCACCTGCCAGCTATGCCAGAACCACTTGGCGGACACCATGGAAACACCTGTCGGGCCGGCGGGAACCACCTCTCAGATGTTCCAGAACCATGTGCCTTCGATGCCGGAACCACACCCCGAACAGACCGAAACCACCTGCCAGACCCGCCTGAACCACCTGCCGAGCACGCCGGAACCACCTACTCGACTTGCCGGAACCACCTGCCTGACACGCTAAAATCACCTGCCGGGTATGCCAGAACCACTTGGTGGACACTCCGGAATCATCCGCCGGACATGCCAGAACCAGCTCTCAGACACACCAGAACCACGTGCCAGACACCTGCTGATCATGCCTGAGCCACATGCTTGACTTGCAACAAAAACCTGCCAGACACGCCAAAATCACCTGCCGGGTACGCCAGAACCACGTGGCGGACACTCCGGAATCACCTGTCGGGCATGCCAGAACCACCTCTCAGACATGCCAGAACCTCGTGCCGGACACGCCAGAACCACCTGCCGGACAGCCCGGAACCACATGCTAGACACGCCGGAACCACGGCTCGACGTGCCGGAACCACCGCCGGACATGCAAAATGACCTGCCGTCTACACCAGAACCACTTGGCGAACTCTCCGGAATCACCTGTCGGGCATGCCGGAAACAGCTCTCAGACTTGCCAGAACCATGTTCCGGACACGCCGGTACCACCTGTCGAGTATGCCGGAACCACCTGATCCACTCCCCAGAACCACCTGATCCACTCCCCAGAACCACCTGCTGGACACGCCAGAATCACCTGCCAGCTACGTCAGAAGGACTCGGCAGACACTCCGGAACGACCTGCAGGGCATGCTGGAACCACATCTCAGAGGTGCCAGAACCACGTGCCGGACACGCCGGAAGCACCTGCTGATCATGCCTGAGCCACATGCTCGACTCGCAAGAAACAACTGCCAGACACGCCAAAATCACCCGCCGGGTACGCCAGAACCACGTGGCGGACCCTCCAAAATCACCTGTCGGGCATGCCGGAACCACCTCTCAGACGTGCCAGAACCTCGTGCCGGACACGCCAGAACCACCTGCCGGACAGCCCGGAACCACCTGATGGACACGCCGGAACCACCAGCTCGACTTGCCGGAACCACCGCCGGACATGAAATATGACCTGCCGGCTACGCCAGAACCACTTGGCGAACACTCCGGAATCACCTGTCGGGCATGCCAGAAACACCTCTCAGACATGCCACAACCACGTGCCGGAGAGACCAGAAGCACCTGCCGAGCGCGCCGGAACCACCTGCTGGACATGCCGGAACCACCTGCCGGACACGCCGGAACCACCGGCTCGACTCGCCGGAACCATTGCCGGACATGCCAAATCACCTGCCGGCTACGCCAGAACCACTTGGCGAACACTCCGGAATCACCTGCCGGGCATGCCGGAACCACCTCTCAGACGTGCCAGAACCATCTTCCGGACACGCCGTTACCACCTGCCGAGTATGCCGGAACCACCTGATCCACTCCCCAGAACCACCTGCTGGACACGCCTGAATCACCTGCCAGCTACGTCGGAAGCACTCGGCAGACACTCCGGAACCACATGCAGTGCATGCTGGAACCACATCTCAGAGGTGCCAGAACCACATGCCGGACACTCCGGAATCACCTGCCGGGCATGCCGGAACCATCTCTCAGACGTGCCACAACCACGTGCCGGAGAGACCGGAAGCACCTGCCGAGCGCGCCGGAACCACCTGCTGGACATGCCGGAACCACCTGCCGGACACGCCGGAACCACCGGCTCGACTCGCCGGAACCATTGCCGGACGTGCAAAATCACCTGCCGGCTACGCCAGAACCACTTGGCGAACACTCCGGAATCACCTGCCGGGCATGGCGGAACCACCTCTCAGACATGCCGGAACCACATGCCAATGACACCGGAAGCACCTGCCGAGCACGCCAGAACCACCTGCTCGACTCGCCAAAACCACCTGCTGGACACGCCAAAATCACCTGCCGGCTACGCCACAACCATTTGGTGAACACTTCGGAATCACCTGCCAGGCTGGAAGGACCCACCTGCCGGTCACGCCAACATCACCTGCCAGCTATGCCAGAACCAGTTGGCGGACACCATGGAAACACCTGTCGGGCCGGCCGGAACCACCTATCAGACGTGCCAGAACCATGTGCCTCAGATGCCGGAAGCACACCCCGAACAGACCGAAACCACCTGCCAGACCCGCCAGAATGCCCTGGCGAGCACGCCTGATCCACCTGTTCAACTAGCCGGAACCACCTTCCTGACATGCCAAAATCACCTGCCGGTTATACCAGAACCACTTGGTGGACACTCCGGAATCATCTTCCGGACATTCCAGAACCAGCTCTCAGACACACCAGAACCACGTGCCAGAGACGCCGGAAGCACCAGCTGAGCATGCCTGAGCCACCTGCTCGACTCGCAAGAAACACCTGTCGGACAGGCCAAAATCACCTGCCGGGTACGCCAGAAACACTTGGCAGACACTCCATAATCACCTGTCGGGCATGCCGGAAGCACCTCTCAGACTTGCCAGAACCATGTTCTGGATACGCCGGTACCACCTGCCGAGTATGCCGGAACCAGCTGATCCACTCCCCAGAACCACCTAGTGGACACGCCAAAATCATATGCCGGCTACGCCAAAACCACTTGGCGGACACTCCAGAATCACCTGCCGGGCATGCCAGCACAACCTCTCTGAAGTGGCAGAAGCACGTGCCAGACAGGCCGGAACCATCTCCTGGACAGACCGGAAACAAAGGAAACACTCGCTGGAACCAACTGCTTGAATCACCGGTCCCACCTGCCGGACACGCCAAAAACACCTGCCCGCTACACCAGAGCCGCTTGGTGGACAACCCGGAATCACGTGAAGTGCATGGCGACACAACCTCTCAGACGCGCCAGAACCTCGTGCCGGACACACCAGAACCACCTGCTGCACAGACCGGAACCACCTGCCGGACACGCCGGAACCACCTGCCTCACAGGCCAAAATCATATGCCGGCTACGCCAGAACCACTTGGCGGACACTCCAGAATCACCTGCCGGGCATGCCAGCACAACCTCTCAGAAGTGCCAGAAGCACGTGCCGGACAGGCCGGAACCATCTCCCGGACAGACCGGAAACACAGGAAACACTCGCTGGAACCCCCTGATTGACTCACAAGTCCCACCTGCCGGACACGCCAAAATCACCTGCCCGCTACACCAGAGTCGCTTGGCGAACAAGCCGGAATCACGTGAAGTGCATGGCGACACAACCTCTCAGACGTGCAGGACACACCAGAATCACCTGCTGGGCAGACGGGAACCACCTGCCGGACATGCCGGAACCACCGGCTCGATTCGCCGGAACCATTGCCGGACATGCAAAATGACCTGCCGGCTACGCCAGAACCACTTGGCGAACACTCCGGAATCACATGCCGGGCATGGTGGAACCACCTCTCAGACATGCCGGAACCACATGCCAATGACACCGGAAGCACCTGCCGAGCACGCCAGAACCACCTGCTCGACTCGCCAAAAATACCTGCTGGACACGCCAAAATCACCTGCCGGCTACACCACAACCACTTGGCGAACACTCCGGAATCACCTGTCGGGCATGCCGGAAACACCTCTCAGACGTGCCAGAACCATGAGCCTGAGATGCCGGAACCACACCCCGAACAGACCGAAACCACTTGCCAGACCCGCCTGAACCCCCTGGCGAGCACGCCTGATCGACCTGTTCAAGTAGCCGGAACCACCTTCCTGACACGCCAAAATCACCTGCCAGGTATACCAGAACCACTTGGTGGACACTCTGGAATCATCTTCCAGACACGCCAGGACCAGCTTTCAGACACACCAGAACCACGTGCCGGACACGCCGGAAGCACGTGCTGAGCATGCCTGAGCCACATGCTCGACTTGCAAGAAACACCTGCCAGACACGCCAAAATCACCTGCCGGGTACGCCAGAACCACATGGCGGACACTCCGGAATCACCTGTCGGGCATGCCGGAACCACCTCTCAGACGTGCCAGAACCTCGTGCTGGACACGCCAGAACCACCTGCCGGACAGAGCGGAACCACCTGCCGGACACGCCAGAACCTCCAGCTCGACTCGCCGGAACCACCGCCGGACATGCAAAATCACCTGCCGGCTACGCCTGAACAACTTGGCGAACACTCCCGAATCAGCTGCCGGGCATGCCGGAACCACCTATCAGGCTTGCCAGAACCATGTTCCGGACACGCCGGTACCACCTGCCGAGTATCCCGGAAACACCTTATCCCCTCCCCGGAACCACCTGCTGGACACGCCAGAATCACCTGCCGTCTACGCCAGAACCACTCGGCAGACACTCCGGAACCACCTGCCGTGCATGCCGGAACCACCTCTCAGAGGTGGCAGAACCACATGCCGGACACTCCGGAACCACCTGCCGGGCATGCCGGAACCATCTCTCAGACGTGCCAGAACCATGTTCCGGACACGCCGCTACCACCTGCCGAGCTCGCCGGAACCACCTGCTGGACACGCCAAAATCACCTGCCGGCTACGCCACAACCAATTGTCGGAACTCCAGAATCACCTGCCGGGCTTGCTGGAACCACCTGCCGGTCACGCCAACATCACCTGCCAGCTACGCCAGAACCACTTGGCGGACACAATGGAAACACCTGTCGGGCCAGCCGCAACCACCTCTCAGACGTGCCAGAACCATGTGCCTGAGATGCCGGAAGCACACCCCGAACAGACCGAAACCACCTGCCAGACCCGCCTGAACCCCCTGGCGAGCACGCCTGATCCACCTGTTCAACTAGCCGGAACCACCTTCCTGACACGCCAAAATCACCTGCCAGGTATACCAGAACCACTTGGTGGACACTCTGGAATCATCTGCTGGACATGCCAGAACCAGCTCTGAGACACACCAGAACCACGTGCCAGAGATGCCGGAAGCACCAGCTTAGCATGCCTGAGCCACCTGCACGACTCGCAAGAAACACCTGTCGGACAGGCCAAAATCACCTGCCGGGTACGCCAGAAACACTTGGCGGCCACTCCGGAATCACCTGTCGGGCATGCCGGAACCACCTCTCAGACTTGCCAGAACCATGTTCTGGATACGCCGGTACCACCTGCCGAGTATGCCGGAACCAGCTGATCCACTCCCCAGAACCACCTACTGGACACGCCAAAATCAACTGCCGGCTATGCCAGAACCACACGGCAGACACTCCGGAATCACATGCCAGGCATTCCGGAACCACCTCTCAGAGGTGCCAGAACCACATGCCGGAGACTCCGGAATCACCTGCCGGGCATGCCGGAACCATCTCTGAGACGTGCCAGAACCATGTTCCGGACACGCCGCTACCACCTGCCGAGCTCGCCGGAACCACCTGCTGGACACGCCAAAATCACCTGCCGGCTACGCCAGAACCACTTGGCGGACACTCCAGAATCACCTGCCGGGCTTGCTGGAACCACCTGCCGGTCACGCCAACATCACCTGCCAGCTACGCCAGAACCACTTGGCAGACACTCCGGAAACACCTGTCGGGCTGGCCGCAACCACCTCTCAAACGTGCCAGAACCATGTGCCTGAGATGCCGGAACCACAACCCGAACAGACCGAAACCAGCTGCCAGACCCGCCTGAATCCCCTGGCGAGCACGCCTGATCCACCTGTTCAACTAGCCGGAACCACCTTCCTGACACGCCAAAATCACCTGCCAGGTACACCAGAACCACTTGGTGGACACTCTGGAATCATCTTCCGGACATGCCAGAACCAGCTCTCAGACACACCAGAACCACGTGCCAGAGACGCCGGAAGCACCAGCTGAGCATGCCTGAGCCACCTGCACGACTCGCAAGAAACACCTGTCGGACAGGCCAAAATCACCTGCCGGGTACGCCAGAAGCACTTGGCGGACACTCCGGAATCACCTGTCGGGCATGCCGGAACCACCTATCAAAGGTGCCAGAACCACATGCCGGAGACTCTGGAATCACCTGCCGGGCATGCCGGAACCTTCTCTCAGACGTGCCACAACCTCGTGCCGGAGAGACCGGAAGCACCTGCCGGGCTCTCCGGAACCACCTGCTGGACATGCCGGAACCACCTGCCTCACAGGCCAAAATCATATGCCGGCTACGCCAAAACCACTGGTTGGACACTCCAGAATCACCTTGCGGGCATGCCGGAACCACGTCATGGACAGACGGCTAACACCTGCCGGACCTGCCGCAACCACCTGCCGAGCACGCCGGAACCACCTGCTCGACTCACCAGAGCCACCTGCCGGACACACCAGAAACACCTGCGGGGTACGCCAGAACCACTTGGAGGACTCTCCGGGATCACCTGCCGGGCATGCCGGAACCACCTCTCAGACGTGCCAGAACCATGTGCCGGACACGCCGGAACCACCTGCCGAGTATGCCGGAACCACCTGCTCCACTCCCCAGAACCACCTGCTGGACACGCCAAAATCACCTGCCGGCTACGCCAGAAGCACTCGGCAGACACTCCGGAACCACCTCCAGGACAGAACGGAACCACCTGCCGGACACGCCAGAATCACCAGCCGGCTACGCCACAACCACTTGTCGGACACTCCGGAATCAGCTGCCAGGCATGCTGGAACCACCTCTCAGAGGTGCCACAACCACATGCCGGAGACGGCGGAAGCACCTGCCGAGAATGCCGGATGTTCCTGATCCACTCCCCAGAACCACCTGCCGGACACGCCAAAATCACCTGCCGGCTACGCCAGAACCACTCGGCGGACACTCCAGAATCACCTGCCGGGCATGCCAGCACAACCTCTCAGAAGTGCCAGAAGCACGTGCCGGACAGGCCGGAACCATCTCCCGGACAGACCGGAAACACAGGAAACACTCGCCGGAACCACCTGCTTGACTCACCGGTCCCACCTGCCGGACACGCCAAAATCACCTGCCCGCTACACCAGAACCACTTGGTGGACAAGCCGGAATCACGTGAAGGGCATGCCGACACAACCTCTCAGACGTGCCAGAACCTCGTGCCGGACACCCCAGAACCACCTGCTGGACAGACCGGAACCACCTGCCGGACACGCCAGAACCACCGGCTCGACTCGCCGGAACCATTGCCGGACATGCCAAATCACCTGCCGGCTACGCCAGAACCACTTGGCGAACACTCCGGAATCACCTGCCGGGCATGGCGGAACCAGCTCTCAGACATGCCGGAACCACATGCCAATGACACCGGAAGCACCTGCCGAGCACGCCAGAACCACCTGCTCGACTCGCCAAAACCACCTGCTGGACACGCCAAAATCACCTGCGGGCTACGCCACAACCATTTGGTGAACACTTCGGAATCACCTGCCGGGTTGTCTGGAACCACCTGCCGGTCACGCCAACATCACCTGCCAGCTATGCTAGAACCACTTGGCGGACACCATGGAAACACCTGTCGGGCCGGCCGGAACCACCTCTCAGACGTGCCAGAACCATGTGCCTGAGATGCCGGAACCACACCCCGAACAGACCGAAACCACCTGCCAGACCCGCCTGAACCACCTGCCGAGCACGCCGGAACCACCTACTCGACTCCTCGGAACCACCTACCTGACACGCCAAAATCACCTGCCGGGTATGCCAGAACCACTTGGTGGACACTCCGGAATCATCCGCCGGACATGCCAGAACCAGCTCTCAGACACACCAGAACCACGTGCCGGCCACGCCGGAAGCACGTGCTGAGCATGCCTGAGCCACATGCTCGACTTGCAAGAAACACCTGCCAGACACGCCAAAATCACCTGCCGGGTACGCCAGAACCACGTGGCGGACACTCCGGAATCACCTGTCGGGCATGCCGGAACCACCTCTCAGACGTGCCAGAACCTCGTGCCGGACACGCCAGAACCACCTGCCGGACAGACCGGAACCACCTGCCGGACACGCCGGAACCACCAGCTCGACTCGCCGGAACCACCGCCGGACATGCAAAATCACCTGCCGGCTACGCCAGAACCACGTGGCGGACACTCCGGAATCACCTGTCGGGCATGCCGGAACCACCTCTCAGACGTGCCAGAACCTCGTGCCAGACACGCCAGAATCACCAGCCGGCTACGCCACAACCACTTGTCGGACACTCCGGAATCAGCTGCCGGGCATGCTGGAACCACCTCTCAGAGGTGCCACAACCACATGCCGGAGACGGCGGAAGCACCTGCCGAGAATGCCGGAAGTTCCTGATCCACTCCCCAGAACCAACTGCCGGACACGCCAAAATCACCTGCCGGCTACGCCAGAACCACTCGGCGGACACTCCAGAATCACCTGCTGGGCATGCCAGCACAACCTCTCAGAAGTGCCAGAACCATGTGCCTGAGATGCCGGAACCACACCCCCAACAGACCGAAACCACCTGCCAGACACGCCTGAACCCCCTGGCGAGCAAGCCTGATCCACCTGTTCAACTAGCCGGAACCACCTTCCTGACACGCCAAAATCACCTGCCAGGTATACCAGAACCACTTGGTGGACACTCTGGAATCATCTGCCGCACATGCCAGAACCAGCTCTCAGACACACCAGAACCACGTGCCAGAGACGCCGGAAGCACCAGCTGGGCATGCCTGAGCCACCTGCACGACTCGCAAGAAACACCTGTCGGACAGGCCAAAATCACCTGCCGGGTACGCCAGAAACACTTGGCGGACACTCCGGAATCACCTGCCGGGCATGCCAGCACAACGTCTCAGAAGTGCCAGAAGCACGTGCCGGACAGGCCGGAACCATCTCCCGGACAGACCGGAAACACAGGAAACACTCGCCGGAACCACCTGCTTGACTCACCGGTCCCACCTGCCGGACACGCCAAAATCACCTGCCCGCTACACCAGAACCACTTGGTGGTCAAGCCGGAATCACGTGAAGGGCATGCCGACACAACCTCTCAGACGTGCCAGAACCTCGTGCCGGACACCCCAGAACCACCTGCTGGACAGACCGGAACCACCTGCCGGACACGCCGGAACCACCAGCTCGACTCGCCGGAACCACCGCCGGACATGCAAAATCACCTGCCGGCTACGCCAGAACCACTTGGCGAACACTCCGGAATCACCTGCCTGGCAGGGCGGAACCACCTCTCAGACATGCCGGAACCACATGCCAATGACACCGGGAGCACCTGCCGAGCACGCCAGAACCACCTGCTCGACTCGCCAAAACCACCTGCTGGACACGCCAAAATCACCTGCCGGCTACGCCACAACCATTTGGTGAACACTTCGGAATCACCTGCCGGGCTGGCTGGAACCACCTGCCGGTCACGCCAACATCACCTGCCAGCTATGCCAGAACCACTTGGCGGACACCATGGAAACACCTGTCGGGCCGGCCGGAACCACCACTCAGACGTGCCAGAACCATGTGCCTGAGATGCCGGAACCACACCACGAACAGACCGAAACCACCTGCCAGACCCGACTGAACCACCTGCCGAGCACGCCGGAACCACCTACTCGACTCGCCGGAACCACCTACCTGACACGCCAAAATCACCTGCCGGGTATGCCAGAACCACTTGCTGGACACTCCGGAATCATCCGCCGGACATGCCAGAACCAGCTCTCAGACACACCAGAACCACGTGCCGGACACGCCGGAAGCACTTGCTGAGCATGCCTGAGCCACATGCTCGACTTGCAAGAAACACCTGCCAGACACGCCAAAATCACCTGCCGGGTACGCCAGAACCACGTGGCGGACACTCCGGAATCACCTGTCGGGCATGCCGGAACCACCTCTCAGACGTGCCAGAACCTCGTGCCGGACACGCCAGAACCACCTGCCGGACAGACCGGAACCACCTGCCGGACACGCCGGAACCACCAGCTCAACTCGCCGGAACCACCGCCGGACATGCAAAATCACCTGCCGGCTACGCCAGAACCACTTGGCGAACACTCCCGAATCAGCTGCCGGGCATGCCGGAACCACCTCTCAGACTTGCCAGAACCATGTTCTGGACACGCCGGTACCACCTGCCGAGTATGCCGGAACCAGCTGATCCACTCCCCAGAACCACCTAGTGGACACGCCAAAATCAACTGCCGGCTACGCCAGAACCACTCGGCAGACACTCCGGAATCACATGCCAGGCATTCCGTAACCACCTCTCAGAGGTGCCAGAACCACATGCCGGACACTCCGGACTCACCTGCCGGGCATGCCGGAACCATCTCTCAGACATGTCAAAACCACGTGCCGGAGAGACCGGAAGCAGCTTCCGAGCTCGCCGGAACCACCTGCTGGACATGCCGGAACCACCTGCCTCACAGGCCAAAATTATATGCCGGCTACGCCTAAACCACTTGGCGGACACTCCAGAATCACCTGCCGGGCATGCCAGCACAACCTCTCAGAAGTGCCAGAAGCACGTGCCGGACAGGCCGGAACCATCTCCCGGACAGACCGGAAACACAGGAAACACTCGCCGGAACCCCCTGCTTGACTCACCGGTCCCACCTGCCGGACACGCCAAAATCACCTGCCCGCTACACCAGAGCCGCTTGGCGGACAAGCCGGAATCACGTGAAGTGCATGGCGACACAACCTCTCAGACGTGCCGGACACACCAGAACCACCTGCCGGACAGCCCAGAACCACCTGCTGGACACGCCGGAACCACCGGCTCGACTTGCAGGAACCACTGCCGGACATGCAAAATCACCTGCCGGCTACGCCAGAACCACTTGGCGAACACTCCGGAATCACCTGTCGGGCATGCCGGAAACACCTCTCAGACTTGGCAGAACCCTGTTCCGGACACTCCGGTACCACCTGTCGAGTATGCCGGAACCACCTGATCCACTCCCCAGAACCACCTGCTGGACACGCCAGAATCACCTGCCGGCTATGCCAGAACCACTCGCCAGACACTCCGGAATCACCTGCCGGGCTTGCTGGAACCATCTGCCGGTCACGCCAACATCACCTTTCAGCTACGCCAGAACCGCTTGGCGGACACTCCGGAAACACCTGTCGGGCCGGCCGGAACCACCTCTCTGACGTGCCAGAGCCATGTACCTGAGATGCCGGAAGCACTCCCCGTACAGACCGAAACCACCTGCCAGACCCGCCTGAACCCCCTGGCGAGCACGCCTGATCCACCTGCTCAACTAGCCGGAACCAACTTCCTGACACGCCAAAATCACCTGCCAGGTATACCAGAACCACTTGGTGGACACTCCGGAATCATCTGCCGGACATGCCATAACCAGCTCTCAGACACACCAGAACCACGTGCCAGAGACGCCGGAAGAACCAGCTGAGCATGCCTGAGCCACCTGCTCGACTCGCAAGAAACACCTGTTTGACATGCCAAAATCACCTCCCGGGTACGCCAGAAACACTTGGCGGACACTCCGGAATCACCTGTCGGGCATGCCGGAACCACCTCTCAGACTTGCCAGAACCAAGTTCTGGACACGCCGGTACCACCTGCCGAGTATGCCGGAACCAGCTGATCCACTCCCCAGAACCACCTAGTGGACACGCCAAAATCAACTGCCGGCTACGCCAGAACCACTCGGCATACACTCCGGAACCACCTGCCAGGCCTTCCGGAACCACCTCTCAGAGGTGCCAGAAACACATGCCGGACACTCCGGAATCACCTGCCGGGCATGCCGGAACCATCTCTCAGACGTGCCAGAACCATGTTCCGGACATGCCGGTACCACCTGCCGAGCTCGCCGGAACCACCTGCTGGACACGCCAAAATCACCTGCCGGCTACGCCAGAACCACTCAGCAGACACTCCGGAATCACCTGCCGGGCTGTGTGCAACCACCTCCCGGTCGCGCCAACATCACCTTTCAGCTACGCCGGAACCAGCTGGCGGACACTCCGGAAACACCTGTAGGGCATCCCGGAACCACCTCTCAGATTTGCCAGAACCAAGTTCCGGACACGCCGCTACCACCTGCCGAGTATGCCGGAACCACCTGATCCACTCCACAGAAGCAAGTGCTGGATACGCCAGAATCACCTGCCGGCTACTCCAGAACCACTCGGCAGACACTCCGTAACCAACAGCCGGGCATGCCGGAACCACCTCTCAGAGGTGCCAGAACCACATGCCGGA
This sequence comes from Equus caballus, assembly GCF_041296265.1. Taxonomy (NCBI): domain Eukaryota; kingdom Metazoa; phylum Chordata; class Mammalia; order Perissodactyla; family Equidae; genus Equus; species Equus caballus. The sequence goes on from NC_091689.1 coordinate 36,195,710, forward strand.
CACTCCGGAATCACCTGCCGGGCATGCCGGAACCATCTCTCAGACGTGCCAGAACCGTGTTCCGGACATGCCGGAACCACCTGCCGAGCTCGCCGGAACCACCTGCTGGACACGCCAAAATCACCTGCCGGCTACACCAGAACCACTCGGCAGACACTCCGGAATCACATGCCAGGCATTCCGGAACCACCTCTCAGAGGTGCCAGAACCAAATGCCGGACAGTCCGGTATCACCTGCTGGGCATGCCGGGACCACCTGCTGGACATGCCGGAACCACCGGCTCGACTCGCCGGAACCATTGCCGGACATGCAAAATCACCTGCCGGCTACGCCACAACCATTTGGTGAACACTTCGGAATCACCTGCCGGGCTGGCTGGAACCACCTGCCGGTCACGCCAACATCACCTGCCAGCTATGCCAGAACCACTTGGCGGACACCATGGAAACACCTGTCGGGCCGGCCAGAACCACCTCTCAGACGTGCCAGAACCATGTGCCAGAGATGCCGGAACCACACCCCGAACAGACCGAAACCACCTGCCAGACCCGCCTGAACCACCTGCCGAGCACGCCGGAACCACCTACTCGACTCGCCGGAACCACCTACCTGACATGCCAAAATCACCTGCCGGGTATGCCAGAACCACTTGGTGGACACTCCGGAATCATCCGCCGGACATGCCAGAACCAGCTCTCAGACACACCAGAACCACGTGCCGGACACGCCGGAAGCACGTGCTGAGCATGCCTGAGCCACATGCTCGACTTGCAAGAAACTCCTGCCAGACACGCCAAAATCACCTGCCGGGTACGCCAGAACCACGTGGCGGACACTCCGGAATCACCTGTCGGGCATGCCGGAACCACCTCTCAGACGTGCCAGAACCTCGTGCTGGACACGCCAGAACCACCTGCCGGACAGACCGGAACCACCTGCCGGACACGCCGGAACCACCAGCTCGACTCGCCGGAACCACCGCCGGACATGCAAAATCACCTGCCGGCTACGCCAGAACCACTTGGCGAACACTCCCGAATCAGCTGCCGGGCATGCCGGAACCACCTATCAGGCTTGCCAGAACCATGTTCCGGACACGCCGGTACCACCTGCCGAGTATGCCGGAACCACCTGATCCACTCCCCAGAACCACCTGCTGGACACGCCAAAATCACCTGCCGGCTACGCCAGAACCACTCGGCAGACACTCCGGAACCACCTCCAGGACAGACCGGAACCAGCTGCCGGACACGCCGGGACCACCTGCTTGACTCGCCAGAACCACCTGCCGGACACGCCAGAATCACCAGCCGGCTACGCCACAACCACTTGTCGGACACTCCGGAATCAGCTGCCGGGCATGCTGGAACCACCTCTCAGAGGTGCCACAACCACATGCCGGAGACGGCGGAAGCACCTGCCGAGAATGCCGGAAGTTCCTGATCCACTCCCCAGAACCACCTGCCGGACACGCCAAAATCACCTGCCGGCTACGCCAGAACCACTCGGCGGACACTCCAGAATCACCTGCCGGGCATGCCAGCACAACCTCTCAGAAGTGCCAGAAGCATGTGCTGGACAGGCCGGAACCATCTCACGGACAGACCGGAAACACAGGAAACACTCGCCAGAACACCCTGCTTGACTCACCGGTCCCACCTGCCGGACACGCCAAAATCACCTGCCTGCTACACCAGAGCCGCGTGGCGGACAAGCCGGAATCACGTGAAGTGCATGGCGACACAACCTCTCAGACGTGCCGGACACACCAGAACCACCTGCTGGACAGACCGGAACCACCTGCCGGACACGCCGGAACCACCGGCTCGACTCGCCGGAACCACCGCCGGACATGCAAAATCACCTGCCGGCTACGCCAGAACCACTTGGCGAACACTCCGGAATCACCTGCCGGGCATGCCGGAACCACCTCTCAGACGTGCCAGAACCATCTTCCGGACACGCCGTTACCACCTGCCGAGTATGCCGGAACCACCTGATCCACTCCCCAGAACCACCTGCTGGACACGCCAGAATCACCTGCCAGCTACCTCAGAAGCACTCGGCAGACACTCCGGAACCACCTGCAGGGCATGCTGGAACCACATCTCAGAGGTGCCAGAACCACATGCCGGACACTCCGGAATCACCTGCCGGGCATGCCGGAACCACCTCTCAGACGTGCCAGAACCATCTTCCGGACACGCCGTTACCACCTGCCGAGTATGCCGGAACCACCTGATCCACTCCCCAGAACCACCTGCTGGACACGCCAGAATCACCTGCCAGCTACGTCAGAAGCACTCGGCAGACACTCCGGAATCACCTGCAGGGCATGCTGGAACCACATCTCAGAGGTGCCAGAACCACATGCCGGACACTCCGGAATCAGCTGCCGGGCATGCCGGAACCATCTCTCAGACGTGCCACAACCACCTGCCGGAGAGACCGGAAGCACCTGCCGAGCGCGCCGGAACCACCTGCTGGACATGCCGGAACCACCTGCCTCACAGGCCAAAATCATATGCTGGCTACGCCAAAACCACTTGGTGGACACTCCAGAATCAACTTGCGGGCAAGGCGGAACCACGTCATGGACAGACGGCAAACACCTGCCGGACCTGCCGGAACCACCTGACGAGCACGCCGGAACCAGCTGCTCGACTCACCAGAGCCACCTTTCGGACACACCAGAAACACATGCGGGGTACGCCAGAACCACTTGGAGGACTCTCCGGGATCACCTGCCGGGCATGCTGGAACCACCTGTCAGACGTATCAGAACCATGTGCCGGACACGCCGGGACCACCTGCCGAGTATGCCGGAACCACCTGCTCCACTCCCCAGAACCACCTGCTGGACATGCCAAAATCACCTGCCGGCTATGCCACAACCACTCGGCAGACACTCCGGAACCACCTCCAGGACAGACCGCAACCACCTGCCGGACACGGCGGGACCACCTGCTTGACTCGCCAGAACCACCTGCCGGACACGCCAGAATCACCAGCCGGCTACGCCACAACCACTTGTCGGACACTCCGGAATCACCAGCCGGGCATGCCGGAATCATCTCTCAGACGTGCCACAACCACTTGCCGGAGAGACCAGAAGCACCTGCCGAGCTCGCCAGAACCACCTGCTGGACATGCCGTAACCACCTGCCGAGCACGCTGGAACCACTGGATCGACTCACCAGAGCCACCTGCCGGACACACCAGAAACACCTGCGGGGTACGCCAGAACCACTTGGAGGCCTTTCTGGGATCACCTGCCGGGCATGCCGGAACCACCTCTCAGACGTGATAGAACCATGTGCCGGACACGCCGGAACCACATGCCGAGTTTGCCGGAACCACCTGTTCCACTCCATAGAAACAGCTGCTGAACACGCCAAAATCACCTGCTGGCTACGCCAGAACTACTCGGCAGACACTCCGGAACCACCTGCCGGGCATGCCAGCACAACCTCTCAGAAGTGCCCGAAGCACCTGACGGACAGGCCGGAACCACCGGCTCGACTCGCCGGAACCATTGCCGGACATGCCAAATCACCTGCCGGCTACGCCAGAACCACTTGGCGAACACTCCGGAATCACCTGTCGGGCATGCCGGAAACACCTCTCAGACTTGCCAGCACCATGTACCGGACACGCCGGTACCACATGTCGAGTATGCCGGAACCACCTGATCCACTCCCCAGAACCACCTGCTGGACACGCGAGAATCACCTGCCGGCAACGCCAGAACCACTCGGCAGACCCTCTGGAATCACCGAGTATGCCGGAACCACCTGATCCACTCCCCAGAACCACCTGCCGGTCACGCCAACATCACCTTTCAGCTACGCCAGAACCACTTGGCGGACACTCCGGAAACACCTGTCGGGCCGGCCGGAACCACCTCTCAGACGTGCCAGAACCATGTACCTGAGATGTCGGAACCACTCCCCGAACAGACCGAAACCACCTGCCAGACCCACCTGAACCCCCTGCCGATCACGCCTGATCCACCTGCTCAACTAGCCGGAACCACCTTCCTGACATGCCAAAATCACCTGCCATGTATACCAGAACCACTTGGTGGACACTCCAGAATCATCTGCCGGAGATGCCAGAACCAGCTCTCAGACACACCAGAACCACATGCCAGAGACGCCGGAAGCACCAGCTGAGCATGCCTGAGCCACCTGCTCGACTCACAAGAAACACCTGTCGGACATGCCAAAATCACCTGCCGGGTACGCCAGAACCACTCAGCAGACACTCCGGAATCACATGCCAGGCATTCCGGAAACACCTCTCAGACGTGCCAGAACCATCTTCCGGACACGCCGTTACCACCTGCCGAGTATGCCGGAACCACCTGATCCACTCCCCAGAACCACCTGCTGGACACGCCAGAATCACCTGCCAGCTACGTCAGAAGCACTCGGCAGACACTCCGGAACCACCTGCAGGGCATGCTGGAACCACATCTCAGAGGTGCCAGAACCACATGCCGGACACTCCAAAATCACCTGCCGGGCATGCCGGAACCATCTCTCAGACGTGCCACAACCACGTGCTGGGGAGTCCGGAAGCACCTGCCGAGCGCGCCGGAACCACCTGCTGGACATGTCGGAACCACCTGCCGGACACGCCGGAACCACCGGCTCGACTCGCCGGAACCACTGCCGGACATGCAAAATCACCTGCCGGCTACGCCAGAACCACTTGGCGAACACTCCGGAATCACCTGCCGGGCATGGCGGAACCACCTCTCAGACATGCCGGAACCACATGCCAATGACACCGGAAGCACCTGCCGAGCACGCCAGAACCACCTGCTCGACTCGCCAAAACCACCTGCTGGACATGCCAAAATCACCTGCCAGCTACGCCACAACCATTTGGTGAACACTTCGGAATCACCTGCCGGGCTGGCTGGAACCACGTGCCGGTCACGCCAACATCACCTGCCAGCTATGCCAGAACCACTTGGCGGACACCATGGAAACACCTGTCGGGCCGGCGGGAACCACCTATCAAACGTGCCAGAACCATGTGCCTGAGATGCCGGAACCACACCCCGAACAGACCGAAACCACCTGCCAGACCCGCCTGAACCACCTGCCGAGCACGCCGGAACCACCTACTCGACTTGCCGGAACCACCTGCCTGACACGCTAAAATCACCTGCCGGGTATGCCAGAACCACTTGGTGGACACTCCGGAATCATCCGCCGGACATGCCAGAACCAGCTCTCAGACACACCAGAACCACGTGCCAGACACCTGCTGATCATGCCTGAGCCACATGCTTGACTTGCAACAAAAACCTGCCAGACACGCCAAAATCACCTGCCGGGTACGCCAGAACCACGTGGCGGACACTCCGGAATCACCTGTCGGGCATGCCAGAACCACCTCTCAGACATGCCAGAACCTCGTGCCGGACACGCCAGAACCACCTGCCGGACAGCCCGGAACCACATGCTAGACACGCCGGAACCACGGCTCGACGTGCCGGAACCACCGCCGGACATGCAAAATGACCTGCCGTCTACACCAGAACCACTTGGCGAACTCTCCGGAATCACCTGTCGGGCATGCCGGAAACACCTCTCAGTCTTGCCAGAACCATGTTCCGGACACGCCGGTACCACCTGTCGAGTATGCCGGAACCACCTGATCCACTCCCCAGAACCACCTGCTGGACACGCCAGAATCACCTGCCAGCTACGTCAGAAGGACTCGGCAGACACTCCGGAACGACCTGCAGGGCATGCTGGAACCACATCTCAGAGGTGCCAGAACCACGTGCCGGACACGCCGGAAGCACCTGCTGATCATGCCTGAGCCACATGCTCGACTCGCAAGAAACAACTGCCAGACACGCCAAAATCACCCGCCGGGTACGCCAGAACCACGTGGCGGACCCTCCAAAATCACCTGTCGGGCATGCCGGAACCACCTCTCAGACGTGCCAGAACCTCGTGCCGGACACGCCAGAACCACCTGCCGGACAGCCCGGAACCACCTGATGGACACGCCGGAACCACCAGCTCGACTTGCCGGAACCACCGCCGGACATGAAATATGACCTGCCGGCTACGCCAGAACCACTTGGCGAACACTCCGGAATCACCTGTCGGGCATGCCGGAAACACCTCTCAGACATGCCACAACCACGTGCCGGAGAGACCAGAAGCACCTGCCGAGCGCGCCGGAACCACCTGCTGGACATGCCGGAACCACCTGCCGGACACGCCGGAACCACCGGCTCGACTCGCCGGAACCATTGCCGGACATGCCAAATCACCTGCCGGCTACGCCAGAACCACTTGGCGAACACTCCGGAATCACCTGCCGGGCATGCCGGAACCACCTCTCAGACGTGCCAGAACCATCTTCCGGACACGCCGTTACCACCTGCCGAGTATGCCGGAACCACCTGATCCACTCCCCAGAACCACCTGCTGGACACGCCTGAATCACCTGCCAGCTACGTCGGAAGCACTCGGCAGACACTCCGGAACCACCTGCAGTGCATGCTGGAACCACATCTCAGAGGTGCCAGAACCACATGCCGGACACTCCGGAATCACCTGCCGGGCATGCCGGAACCATCTCTCAGACGTGCCACAACCACGTGCCGGAGAGACCGGAAGCACCTGCCGAGCGCGCCGGAACCACCTGCTGGACATGCCGGAACCACCTGCCGGACACGCCGGAACCACCGGCTCGACTCGCCGGAACCATTGCCGGACATGCCAAATCACCTGCCGGCTACGCCAGAACCACTTGGCGAACACTCCGGAATCACCTGCCGGGCATGGCGGAACCACCTCTCAGACATGCCGGAACCACATGCCAATGACACCGGAAGCACCTGCCGAGCACGCCAGAACCACCTGCTCGACTCGCCAAAACCACCTGCTGGACACGCCAAAATCACCTGCCGGCTACGCCACAACCATTTGGTGAACACTTCGGAATCACCTGCCGGGCTGGCTGGAACCACCTGCCGGTCACGCCAACATCACCTGCCAGCTATGCCAGAACCAGTTGGCGGACACCATGGAAACACCTGTCGGGCCGGCCGGAACCACCTATCAGACGTGCCAGAACCATGTGCCTCAGATGCCGGAAGCACACCCCGAACAGACCGAAACCACCTGCCAGACCCGCCAGAATCCCCTGGCGAGCACGCCTGATCCACCTGCTCAACTAGCCGGAACCACCTTCCTGACATGCCAAAATCACCTGCCGGTTATACCAGAACCACTTGGTGGACACTCCGGAATCATCTTCCGGACATTCCAGAACCAGCTCTCAGACACACCAGAACCACGTGCCAGAGACGCCGGAAGCACCAGCTGAGCATGCCTGAGCCACCTGCTCGACTCGCAAGAAACACCTGTCGGACATGCCAAAATCACCTGCCGGGTACGCCAGAAACACTTGGCAGACACTCCATAATCACCTGTCGGGCATGCCGGAAGCACCTCTCAGACTTGCCAGAACCATGTTCTGGATACGCCGGTACCACCTGCCGAGTATGCCGGAACAAACTGATCCACTCCCCAGAACCACCTAGTGGACACGCCAAAATCATATGCCGGCTACGCCAAAACCACTTGGCGGACACTCCAGAATCACCTGCCGGGCATGCCAGCACAACCTCTCTGAAGTGGCAGAAGCACGTGCCAGACAGGCCGGAACCATCTCCTGGACAGACCGGAAACAAAGGAAACACTCGCTGGAACCAACTGCTTGAATCACCGGTCCCACCTGCCGGACACGCCAAAATCACCTGCCCGCTACACCAGAGCCGCTTGGTGGACAACCCGGAATCACGTGAAGTGCATGGCGACACAACCTCTCAGACGCGCCAGAACCTCGTGCCGGACACACCAGAACCACCTGCTGCACAGACCGGAACCACCTGCCGGACACGCCGGAACCACCTGCCTCACAGGCCAAAATCATATGCCGGCTACGCCAGAACCACTTGGCGGACACTCCAGAATCACCTGCCGGGCATGCCAGCACAACCTCTCAGAAGTGCCAGAAGCACGTGCCGGACAGGCCGGAACCATCTCCCGGACAGACCGGAAACACAGGAAACACTCGCTGGAACCCCCTGATTGACTCACCGGTCCCACCTGCCGGACACGCCAAAATCACCTGCCCGCTACACCAGAGTCGCTTGGCGGACAAGCCGGAATCACGTGAAGTGCATGGCGACACAACCTCTCAGACGTGCAGGACACACCAGAATCACCTGCTGGGCAGACGGGAACCACCTGCCGGACATGCCGGAACCACCGGCTCGATTCGCCGGAACCATTGCCGGACATGCAAAATGACCTGCCGGCTACGCCAGAACCACTTGGCGAACACTCCGGAATCACCTGCCGGGCATGGTGGAACCACCTCTCAGACATGCCGGAACCACATGCCAATGACACCGGAAGCACCTGCCGAGCACGCCAGAACCACCTGCTCGACTCGCCAAAAATACCTGCTGGACACGCCAAAATCACCTGCCGGCTACACCACAACCACTTGGCGAACACTCCGGAATCACCTGTCGGGCATGCCGGAAACACCTCTCAGACGTGCCAGAACCATGAGCCTGAGATGCCGGAACCACACCCCGAACAGACCGAAACCACCTGCCAGACCCGCCTGAACCCCCTGGCGAGCACGCCTGATCGACCTGTTCAAGTAGCCGGAACCACCTTCCTGACACGCCAAAATCACCTGCCAGGTATACCAGAACCACTTGGTGGACACTCTGGAATCATCTTCCAGACACGCCAGGACCAGCTTTCAGACACACCAGAACCACGTGCCGGACACGCCGGAAGCACGTGCTGAGCATGCCTGAGCCACATGCTCGACTTGCAAGAAACACCTGCCAGACACGCCAAAATCACCTGCCGGGTACGCCAGAACCACATGGCGGACACTCCGGAATCACCTGTCGGGCATGCCGGAACCACCTCTCAGACGTGCCAGAACCTCGTGCTGGACACGCCAGAACCACCTGCCGGACAGAGCGGAACCACCTGCCGGACACGCCAGAACCTCCAGCTCGACTCGCCGGAACCACCGCCGGACATGCAAAATCACCTGCCGGCTACGCCTGAACAACTTGGCGAACACTCCCGAATCAGCTGCCGGGCATGCCGGAACCACCTATCAGGCTTGCCAGAACCATGTTCCGGACACTCCGGAACCACCTGCCGGGCATGCCGGAACCATCTCTCAGACGTGCCAGAACCATGTTCCGGACACGCCGCTACCACCTGCCGAGCTCGCCGGAACCACCTGCTGGACACGCCAAAATCACCTGCCGGCTACGCCACAACCAATTGTCGGAACTCCAGAATCACCTGCCGGGCTTGCTGGAACCACCTGCCGGTCACGCCAACATCACCTGCCAGCTACGCCAGAACCACTTGGCGGACACAATGGAAACACCTGTCGGGCCAGCCGCAACCACCTCTCAGACGTGCCAGAACCATGTGCCTGAGATGCCGGAAGCACACCCCGAACAGACCGAAACCACCTGCCAGACCCGCCTGAACCCCCTGGCGAGCACGCCTGATCCACCTGTTCAACTAGCCGGAACCACCTTCCTGACACGCCAAAATCACCTGCCAGGTATACCAGAACCACTTGGTGGACACTCTGGAATCATCTGCCGGACATGCCAGAACCAGCTCTGAGACACACCAGAACCACGTGCCAGAGATGCCGGAAGCACCAGCTGAGCATGCCTGAGCCACCTGCACGACTCGCAAGAAACACCTGTCGGACAGGCCAAAATCACCTGCCGGGTACGCCAGAAACACTTGGCGGCCACTCCGGAATCACCTGTCGGGCATGCCGGAACCACCTCTCAGACTTGCCAGAACCATGTTCTGGACACGCCGGTACCACCTGCCGAGTATGCCGGAACCAGCTGATCCACTCCCCAGAACCACCTACTGGACACGCCAAAATCAACTGCCGGCTATGCCAGAACCACACGGCAGACACTCCGGAATCACATGCCAGGCATTCCGGAACCACCTCTCAGAGGTGCCAGAACCACATGCCGGAGACTCCGGAATCACCTGCCGGGCATGCCAGCACAACGTCTCAGAAGTGCCAGAAGCACGTGCCGGACAGGCCGGAACCATCTCCCGGACAGACCGGAAACACAGGAAACACTCGCCGGAACCACCTGCTTGACTCACCGGTCCCACCTGCCGGACACGCCAAAATCACCTGCCCGCTACACCAGAACCACTTGGTGGTCAAGCCGGAATCACGTGAAGGGCATGCCGACACAACCTCTCAGACGTGCCAGAACCTCGTGCCGGACACCCCAGAACCACCTGCTGGACAGACCGGAACCACCTGCCGGACACGCCGGAACCACCAGCTCGACTCGCCGGAACCACCGCCGGACATGCAAAATCACCTGCCGGCTACGCCAGAACCACTTGGCGAACACTCCGGAATCACCTGCCGGGCAGGGCGGAACCACCTCTCAGACATGCCGGAACCACATGCCAATGACACCGGAAGCACCTGCCGAGCACGCCAGAACCACCTGCTCGACTCGCCAAAACCTCCTGCTGGACACGCCAAAATCACCTGCCGGCTACGCCACAACCATTTGGTGAACACTTCGGAATCACCTGCCGGGCTGGCTGGAACCACCTGCCGGTCACGCCAACATCACCTGCCAGCTATGCCAGAACCACTTGGCGGACACCATGGAAACACCTGTCGGGCCGGCCGGAACCACCACTCAGACGTGCCAGAACCATGTGCCTGAGATGCCGGAACCACACCACGAACAGACCGAAACCACCTGCCAGACCCGACTGAACCACCTGCCGAGCACGCCGGAACCACCTACTCGACTCGCCGGAACCACCTACCTGACACGCCAAAATCACCTGCCGGGTATGCCAGAACCACTTGCTGGACACTCCGGAATCATCCGCCGGACATGCCAGAACCAGCTCTCAGACACACCAGAACCACGTGCCGGACACGCCGGAAGCACTTGCTGAGCATGCCTGAGCCACATGCTCGACTTGCAAGAAACACCTGCCAGACACGCCAAAATCACCTGCCGGGTACGCCAGAACCACGTGGCGGACACTCAGGAATCACCTGTCGGGCATGCCGGAACCACCTCTCAGACGTGCCAGAACCTCGTGCCGGACACGCCAGAACCACCTGCCGGACAGACCGGAACCACCTGCCGGACACGCCGGAACCACCAGCTCAACTCGCCGGAACCACCGCCGGACATGCAAAATCACCTGCCGGCTACGCCAGAACCACTTGGCGAACACTCCCGAATCAGCTGCCGGGCATGCCGGAACCACCTCTCAGACTTGCCAGAACCATGTTCTGGACACGCCGGTACCACCTGCCGAGTATGCCGGAACCAGCTGATCCACTCCCCAGAACCACCTACTGGACACGCCAAAATCAACTGCCGGCTACGCCAGAACCACTCGGCAGACACTCCGGAATCACATGCCAGGCATTCCGTAACCACCTCTCAGAGGTGCCAGAACCACATGCCGGACACTCCGGACTCACCTGCCGGGCATGCCGGAACCATCTCTCAGACATGTCAAAACCACGTGCCGGAGAGACCGGAAGCAGCTTCCGAGCTCGCCGGAACCACCTGCTGGACATGCCGGAACCACCTGCCTCACAGGCCAAAATTATATGCCGGCTACGCCTAAACCACTTGGCGGACACTCCAGAATCACCTGCCGGGCATGCCAGCACAACCTCTCAGAAGTGCCAGAAGCACGTGCCGGACAGGCCGGAACCATCTCCCGGACAGACCGGAAACACAGGAAACACTCGCCGGAACCCCCTGCTTGACTCACCGGTCCCACCTGCCGGACACGCCAAAATCACCTGCCCGCTACACCAGAGCCGCTTGGCGGACAAGCCGGAATCACGTGAAGTGCATGGCGACACAACCTCTCAGACGTGCCGGACACACCAGAACCACCTGCCGGACAGCCCAGAACCACCTGCTGGACACGCCGGAACCACCGGCTCGACTTGCAGGAACCACTGCCGGACATGCAAAATCACCTGCCGGCTACGCCAGAACCACTTGGCGAACACTCCGGAATCACCTGTCGGGCATGCCGGAAACACCTCTCAGACTTGGCAGAACCCTGTTCCGGACACTCCGGTACCACCTGTCGAGTATGCCGGAACCACCTGATCCACTCCCCAGAACCACCTGCTGGACACGCCAGAATCACCTGCCGGCTATGCCAGAACCACTCGCCAGACACTCCGGAATCACCTGCCGGGCTTGCTGGAACCATCTGCCGGTCACGCCAACATCACCTTTCAGCTACGCCAGAACCACTTGGCGGACACTCCGGAAACACCTGTCGGGCCGGCCGGAACCACCTCTCTGACGTGCCAGAGCCATGTACCTGAGATGCCGGAAGCACTCCCCGTACAGACCGAAACCACCTGCCAGACCCGCCTGAACCCCCTGGCGAGCACGCCTGATCCACCTGCTCAACTAGCCGGAACCAACTTCCTGACACGCCAAAATCACCTGCCAGGTATACCAGAACCACTTGGTGGACACTCCGGAATCATCTGCCGGACATGCCATAACCAGCTCTCAGACACACCAGAACCACGTGCCAGAGACGCCGGAAGAACCAGCTGAGCATGCCTGAGCCACCTGCTCGACTCGCAAGAAACACCTGTTTGACATGCCAAAATCACCTCCCGGGTACGCCAGAAACACTTGGCGGACACTCCGGAATCACCTGTCGGGCATGCCGGAACCACCTCTCAGACTTGCCAGAACCAAGTTCTGGACACGCCGGTACCACCTGCCGAGTATGCCGGAACCAGCTGATCCACTCCCCAGAACCACCTAGTGGACACGCCAAAATCAACTGCCGGCTACGCCAGAACCACTCGGCATACACTCCGGAACCACCTGCCAGGCCTTCCGGAACCACCTCTCAGAGGTGCCAGAAACACATGCCGGACACTCCGGAATCACCTGCCGGGCATGCCGGAACCATCTCTCAGACGTGCCAGAACCATGTTCCGGACATGCCGGTACCACCTGCCGAGCTCGCCGGAACCACCTGCTGGACACGCCAAAATCACCTGCCGGCTACGCCAGAACCACTCAGCAGACACTCCGGAATCACCTGCCGGGCTGTGTGCAACCACCTCCCGGTCGCGCCAACATCACCTTTCAGCTACGCCGGAACCAGCTGGCGGACACTCCGGAAACACCTGTAGGGCATCCCGGAACCACCTCTCAGATTTGCCAGAACCAAGTTCCGGACACGCCGCTACCACCTGCCGAGTATGCCGGAACCACCTGATCCACTCCACAGAAGCAAGTGCTGGATACGCCAGAATCACCTGCCGGCTACTCCAGAACCACTCGCCAGACACTCCGTAACCAACTGCCGGGCATGCCGGAACCACCTCTCAGAGGTGCCAGAACCACATGCCGGACACTCCGGAATCACCTGCCGGGCATGCCGGAACCATCTCTCAGACGTGCCAGAACCGTGTTCCGGACATGCCGGAACCACCTGCCGAGCTCGCCGGAACCACCTGCTGGACACGCCAAAATCACCTGCCGGCTACACCAGAACCACTCGGCAGACACTCCGGAATCACATGCCAGGCATTCCGGAACCACCTCTCAGAGGTGACAGAACCAAATGCCGGACAGTCCGGTATCACCTGCCGGGCATGCCGGGACCACCTGCTGGACATGCCGGAACCACCGGCTCGACTCGCCGGAACCATTGCCGGACATGCAAAATCACCTGCCGGCTACGCCACAACCATTTGGTGAACACTTCGGAATCACCTGCCGGGCTGGCTGGAACCACCTGCCGGTCACGCCAACATCACCTGCCAGCTATGCCAGAACCACTTGGCGGACACCATGGAAACACCTGTCGGGCCGGCCAGAACCACCTCTCAGACGTGCCAGAACCATGTGCCAGAGATGCCGGAACCACACCCCGAACAGACCGAAACCACCTGCCAGACCCGCCTGAACCACCTGCCGAGCACGCCGGAACCACCTACTCGACTCGCCGGAACCACCTACCTGACATGCCAAAATCACCTGCCGGGTATGCCAGAACCACTTGGTGGACACTCCGGAATCATCCGCCGGACATGCCAGAACCAGCTCTCAGACACACCAGAACCACGTGCCGGACACGCCGGAAGCACGTGCTGAGCATGCCTGAGCCACATGCTCGACTTGCAAGAAACACCTGCCAGACACGCCAAAATCACCTGCCGGGTACGCCAGAACCACGTGGCGGACACTCCGGAATCACCTGTCGGGCATGCCGGAACCACCTCTCAGACGTGCCAGAACCTCGTGCTGGACACGCCAGAACCACCTGCCGGACAGACCGGAACCACCTGCCGGACACGCCGGAAACACCAGCTCGACTCGCCGGAACCACCGCCGGACATGCAAAATCACCTGCCGGCTACGCCAGAACCACTTGGCGAACACTCCCGAATCAGCTGCCGGGCATGCCGGAACCACCTATCAGGCTTGCCAGAACCATGTTCCGGACACGCCGGTACCACCTGCCGAGTATGCCGGAACCACCTGATCCACTCCCCAGAACCACCTGCTGGACACGCCAAAATCACCTGCCGGCTACGCCAGAACCACTCGGCAGACACTCCGGAACCACCTCCAGGACAGACCGGAACCAGCTGCCGGACACGCCGGGACCACCTGCTTGACTCGCCAGAACCACCTGCCGGACACGCCAGAATCACCAGCCGGCTACGCCACAACCACTTGTCGGACACTCCGGAATCAGCTGCCGGGCATGCTGGAACCACCTCTCAGAGGTGCCACAACCACATGCCGGAGACGGCGGAAGCACCTGCCGAGAATGCCGGAAGTTCCTGATCCACTCCCCAGAACCACCTGCCGGACACGCCAAAATCACCTGCCGGCTACGCCAGAACCACTCGGCGGACACTCCAGAATCACCTGCCGGGCATGCCAGCACAACCTCTCAGAAGTGCCAGAAGCATGTGCTGGACAGGCCGGAACCATCTCACGGACAGACCGGAAACACAGGAAACACTCGCCGGAACACCCTGCTTGACTCACCGGTCCCACCTGCCGGACACGCCAAAATCACCTGCCTGCTACACCAGAGCCGCGTGGCGGACAAGCCGGAATCACGTGAAGTGCATGGCGACACAACCTCTCAGACGTGCCGGACACACCAGAACCACCTGCTGGACAGACCGGAACCACCTGCCGGACACGCCGGAACCACCGGCTCGACTCGCCGGAACCACCGCCGGACATGCAAAATCACCTGCCGGCTACGCCAGAACCACTTGGCGAACACTCCGGAATCACCTGCCGGGCATGCCGGAACCACCTCTCAGACGTGCCAGAACCATCTTCCGGACACGCCGTTACCACCTGCCGAGTATGCCGGAACCACCTGATCCACTCCCCAGAACCACCTGCTGGACACGCCAGAATCACCTGCCAGCTACCTCAGAAGCACTCGGCAGACACTCCGGAACCACCTGCAGGGCATGCTGGAACCACATCTCAGAGGTGCCAGAACCACATGCCGGACACTCCGGAATCACCTGCCGGGCATGCCGGAACCACCTCTCAGACGTGCCAGAACCATCTTCCGGACACGCCGTTACCACCTGCCGAGTATGCCGGAACCACCTGATCCACTCCCCAGAACCACCTGCTGGACACGCCAGAATCACCTGCCAGCTACGTCAGAAGCACTCGGCAGACACTCCGGAATCACCTGCAGGGCATGCTGGAACCACATCTCAGAGGTGCCAGAACCACATGCCGGACACTCCGGAATCAGCTGCCGGGCATGCCGGAACCATCTCTCAGACGTGCCACAACCACCTGCCGGAGAGACCGGAAGCACCTGCCGAGCGCGCCGGAACCACCTGCTGGACATGCCGGAACCACCTGCCTCACAGGCCAAAATCATATGCTGGCTACGCCAAAACCACTTGGTGGACACTCCAGAATCAACTTGCGGGCAAGGCGGAACCACGTCATGGACAGACGGCAAACACCTGCCGGACCTGCCGGAACCACCTGACGAGCACGCCGGAACCAGCTGCTCGACTCACCAGAGCCACCTTTCGGACACACCAGAAACACATGCGGGGTACGCCAGAACCACTTGGAGGACTCTCCGGGATCACCTGCCGGGCATGCTGGAACCACCTGTCAGACGTATCAGAACCATGTGCCGGACACGCCGGGACCACCTGCCGAGTATGCCGGAACCACCTGCTCCACTCCCCAGAACCACCTGCTGGACATGCCAAAATCACCTGCCGGCTATGCCACAACCACTCGGCAGACACTCCGGAACCACCTCCAGGACAGACCGCAACCACCTGCCGGACACGGCGGGACCACCTGCTTGACTCGCCAGAACCACCTGCCGGACACGCCAGAATCACCAGCCGGCTACGCCACAACCACTTGTCGGACACTCCGGAATCACCAGCCGGGCATGCCGGAATCATCTCTCAGACGTGCCACAACCACTTGCCGGAGAGACCAGAAGCACCTGCCGAGCTCGCCAGAACCACCTGCTGGACATGCCGTAACCACCTGCCGAGCACGCTGGAACCACTGGATCGACTCACCAGAGCCACCTGCCGGACACACCAGAAACACCTGCGGGGTACGCCAGAACCACTTGGAGGCCTTTCTGGGATCACCTGCCGGGCATGCCGGAACCACCTCTCAGACGTGATAGAACCATGTGCCGGACACGCCGGAACCACATGCCGAGTTTGCCGGAACCACCTGTTCCACTCCATAGAAACAGCTGCTGAACACGCCAAAATCACCTGCTGGCTACGCCAGAACTACTCGGCAGACACTCCGGAACCACCTGCCGGGCATGCCAGCACAACCTCTCAGAAGTGCCCGAAGCACCTGACGGACAGGCCGGAACCACCGGCTCGACTCGCCGGAACCATTGCCGGACATGCCAAATCACCTGCCGGCTACGCCAGAACCACTTGGCGAACACTCCGGAATCACCTGTCGGGCATGCCGGAAACACCTCTCAGACTTGCCAGCACCATGTACCGGACACGCCGGTACCACATGTCGAGTATGCCGGAACCACCTGATCCACTCCCCAGAACCACCTGCTGGACACGCGAGAATCACCTGCCGGCTACGCCAGAACCACTCGGCAGACCCTCTGGAATCACCGAGTATGCCGGAACCACCTGATCCACTCCCCAGAACCACCTGCCGGTCACGCCAACATCACCTTTCAGCTACGCCAGAACCACTTGGCGGACACTCCGGAAACACCTGTCGGGCCGGCCGGAACCACCTCTCAGACGTGCCAGAACCATGTACCTGAGATGTCGGAACCACTCCCCGAACAGACCGAAACCACCTGCCAGACCCACCTGAACCCCCTGCCGATCACGCCTGATCCACCTGCTCAACTAGCCGGAACCACCTTCCTGACATGCCAAAATCACCTGCCATGTATACCAGAACCACTTGGTGGACACTCCAGAATCATCTGCCGGAGATGCCAGAACCAGCTCTCAGACACACCAGAACCACATGCCAGAGACGCCGGAAGCACCAGCTGAGCATGCCTGAGCCACCTGCTCGACTCACAAGAAACACCTGTCGGACATGCCAAAATCACCTGCCGGGTACGCCAGAAACACTTGGCGGACACTCCGGAATCGCCTGTCGGGCATGCCGGAACCACCTCTCAGACTTGCCAGAACCATGTTCTGGACACGCCGGTACCACCTGCCGAGTATGCCGGAACCAGCTGATCCACTCCCCAGAACCACCTAGTGGACACGCCAAAATCAACTGCCGGCTACGCCAGAACCACTCAGCAGACACTCCGGAATCACATGCCAGGCATTCCGGAAACACCTCTCAGACGTGCCAGAACCATCTTCCGGACACGCCGTTACCACCTGCCGAGTATGCCGGAACCACCTGATCCACTCCCCAGAACCACCTGCTGGACACGCCAGAATCACCTGCCAGCTACGTCAGAAGCACTCGGCAGACACTCCGGAACCACCTGCAGGGCATGCTGGAACCACATCTCAGAGGTGCCAGAACCACATGCCGGACACTCCAAAATCACCTGCCGGGCATGCCGGAACCATCTCTCAGACGTGCCACAACCACGTGCTGGGGAGTCCGGAAGCACCTGCCGAGCGCGCCGGAACCACCTGCTGGACATGTCGGAACCACCTGCCGGACACGCCGGAACCACCGGCTCGACTCGCCGGAACCACTGCCGGACATGCAAAATCACCTGCCGGCTACGCCAGAACCACTTGGCGAACACTCCGGAATCACCTGCCGGGCATGGCGGAACCACCTCTCAGACATGCCGGAACCACATGCCAATGACACCGGAAGCACCTGCCGAGCACGCCAGAACCACCTGCTCGACTAGCCAAAACCACCTGCTGGACATGCCAAAATCACCTGCCAGCTACGCCACAACCATTTGGTGAACACTTCGGAATCACCTGCCGGGCTGGCTGGAACCACGTGCCGGTCACGCCAACATCACCTGCCAGCTATGCCAGAACCACTTGGCGGACACCATGGAAACACCTGTCGGGCCGGCGGGAACCACCTATCAAACGTGCCAGAACCATGTGCCTGAGATGCCGGAACCACACCCCGAACAGACCGAAACCACCTGCCAGACCCGCCTGAACCACCTGCCGAGCACGCCGGAACCACCTACTCGACTTGCCGGAACCACCTGCCTGACACGCTAAAATCACCTGCCGGGTATGCCAGAACCACTTGGTGGACACTCCGGAATCATCCGCCGGACATGCCAGAACCAGCTCTCAGACACACCAGAACCACGTGCCAGACACCTGCTGATCATGCCTGAGCCACATGCTTGACTTGCAACAAAAACCTGCCAGACACGCCAAAATCACCTGCCGGGTACGCCAGAACCACGTGGCGGACACTCCGGAATCACCTGTCGGGCATGCCAGAACCACCTCTCAGACATGCCAGAACCTCGTGCCGGACACGCCAGAACCACCTGCCGGACAGCCCGGAACCACATGCTAGACACGCCGGAACCACGGCTCGACGTGCCGGAACCACCGCCGGACATGCAAAATGACCTGCCGTCTACACCAGAACCACTTGGCGAACTCTCCGGAATCACCTGTCGGGCATGCCGGAAACACCTCTCAGTCTTGCCAGAACCATGTTCCGGACACGCCGGTACCACCTGTCGAGTATGCCGGAACCACCTGATCCACTCCCCAGAACCACCTGATCCACTCCCCAGAACCACCTGCTGGACACGCCAGAATCACCTGCCAGCTACGTCAGAAGGACTCGGCAGACACTCCGGAACGACCTGCAGGGCATGCTGGAACCACATCTCAGAGGTGCCAGAACCACGTGCCGGACACGCCGGAAGCACCTGCTGATCATGCCTGAGCCACATGCTCGACTCGCAAGAAACAACTGCCAGACACGCCAAAATCACCCGCCGGGTACGCCAGAACCACGTGGCGGACCCTCCAAAATCACCTGTCGGGCATGCCGGAACCACCTCTCAGACGTGCCAGAACCTCGTGCCGGACACGCCAGAACCACCTGCCGGACAGCCCGGAACCACCTGATGGACACGCCGGAACCACCAGCTCGACTTGCCGGAACCACCGCCGGACATGAAATATGACCTGCCGGCTACGCCAGAACCACTTGGCGAACACTCCGGAATCACCTGTCGGGCATGCCGGAAACACCTCTCAGACATGCCACAACCACGTGCCGGAGAGACCAGAAGCACCTGCCGAGCGCGCCGGAACCACCTGCTGGACATGCCGGAACCACCTGCCGGACACGCCGGAACCACCGGCTCGACTCGCCGGAACCATTGCCGGACATGCCAAATCACCTGCCGGCTACGCCAGAACCACTTGGCGAACACTCCGGAATCACCTGCCGGGCATGCCGGAACCACCTCTCAGACGTGCCAGAACCATCTTCCGGACACGCCGTTACCACCTGCCGAGTATGCCGGAACCACCTGATCCACTCCCCAGAACCACCTGCTGGACACGCCTGAATCACCTGCCAGCTACGTCGGAAGCACTCGGCAGACACTCCGGAACCACCTGCAGTGCATGCTGGAACCACATCTCAGAGGTGCCAGAACCACATGCCGGACACTCCGGAATCACCTGCCGGGCATGCCGGAACCATCTCTCAGACGTGCCACAACCACGTGCCGGAGAGACCGGAAGCACCTGCCGAGCGCGCCGGAACCACCTGCTGGACATGCCGGAACCACCTGCCGGACACGCCGGAACCACCGGCTCGACTCGCCGGAACCATTGCCGGACATGCCAAATCACCTGCCGGCTACGCCAGAACCACTTGGCGAACACTCCGGAATCACCTGCCGGGCATGGCGGAACCACCTCTCAGACATGCCGGAACCACATGCCAATGACACCGGAAGCACCTGCCGAGCACGCCAGAACCACCTGCTCGACTAGCCAAAACCACCTGCTGGACATGCCAAAATCACCTGCCAGCTACGCCACAACCATTTGGTGAACACTTCGGAATCACCTGCCGGGCTGGCTGGAACCACGTGCCGGTCACGCCAACATCACCTGCCAGCTATGCCAGAACCACTTGGCGGACACCATGGAAACACCTGTCGGGCCGGCGGGAACCACCTATCAAACGTGCCAGAACCATGTGCCTGAGATGCCGGAACCACACCCCGAACAGACCGAAACCACCTGCCAGACCCGCCTGAACCACCTGCCGAGCACGCCGGAACCACCTACTCGACTTGCCGGAACCACCTGCCTGACACGCTAAAATCACCTGCCGGGTATGCCAGAACCACTTGGTGGACACTCCGGAATCATCCGCCGGACATGCCAGAACCAGCTCTCAGACACACCAGAACCACGTGCCAGACACCTGCTGATCATGCCTGAGCCACATGCTTGACTTGCAACAAAAACCTGCCAGACACGCCAAAATCACCTGCCGGGTACGCCAGAACCACGTGGCGGACACTCCGGAATCACCTGTCGGGCATGCCAGAACCACCTCTCAGACATGCCAGAACCTCGTGCCGGACACGCCAGAACCACCTGCCGGACAGCCCGGAACCACATGCTAGACACGCCGGAACCACGGCTCGACGTGCCGGAACCACCGCCGGACATGCAAAATGACCTGCCGTCTACACCAGAACCACTTGGCGAACTCTCCGGAATCACCTGTCGGGCATGCCGGAAACACCTCTCAGTCTTGCCAGAACCATGTTCCGGACACGCCGGTACCACCTGTCGAGTATGCCGGAACCACCTGATCCACTCCCCAGAACCACCTGATCCACTCCCCAGAACCACCTGCTGGACACGCCAGAATCACCTGCCAGCTACGTCAGAAGGACTCGGCAGACACTCCGGAACGACCTGCAGGGCATGCTGGAACCACATCTCAGAGGTGCCAGAACCACGTGCCGGACACGCCGGAAGCACCTGCTGATCATGCCTGAGCCACATGCTCGACTCGCAAGAAACAACTGCCAGACACGCCAAAATCACCCGCCGGGTACGCCAGAACCACGTGGCGGACCCTCCAAAATCACCTGTCGGGCATGCCGGAACCACCTCTCAGACGTGCCAGAACCTCGTGCCGGACACGCCAGAACCACCTGCCGGACAGCCCGGAACCACCTGATGGACACGCCGGAACCACCAGCTCGACTTGCCGGAACCACCGCCGGACATGAAATATGACCTGCCGGCTACGCCAGAACCACTTGGCGAACACTCCGGAATCACCTGTCGGGCATGCCAGAAACACCTCTCAGACATGCCACAACCACGTGCCGGAGAGACCAGAAGCACCTGCCGAGCGCGCCGGAACCACCTGCTGGACATGCCGGAACCACCTGCCGGACACGCCGGAACCACCGGCTCGACTCGCCGGAACCATTGCCGGACATGCCAAATCACCTGCCGGCTACGCCAGAACCACTTGGCGAACACTCCGGAATCACCTGCCGGGCATGCCGGAACCACCTCTCAGACGTGCCAGAACCATCTTCCGGACACGCCGTTACCACCTGCCGAGTATGCCGGAACCACCTGATCCACTCCCCAGAACCACCTGCTGGACACGCCTGAATCACCTGCCAGCTACGTCGGAAGCACTCGGCAGACACTCCGGAACCACCTGCAGTGCATGCTGGAACCACATCTCAGAGGTGCCAGAACCACATGCCGGACACTCCGGAATCACCTGCCGGGCATGCCGGAACCATCTCTCAGACGTGCCACAACCACGTGCCGGAGAGACCGGAAGCACCTGCCGAGCGCGCCGGAACCACCTGCTGGACATGCCGGAA
This sequence comes from Equus caballus, assembly GCF_041296265.1. Lineage (NCBI taxonomy): Eukaryota > Metazoa > Chordata > Mammalia > Perissodactyla > Equidae > Equus > Equus caballus. The sequence continues at coordinate 36,218,231 of NC_091689.1, forward strand.
CCACCTGCCGGACACGCCGGAACCACCGGCTCGACTCGCCGGAACCATTGCCGGACATGCCAAATCACCTGCCGGCTACGCCAGAACCACTTGGCGAACACTCCGGAATCACCTGCCGGGCATGGCGGAACCACCTCTCAGACATGCCGGAACCACATGCCAATGACACCGGAAGCACCTGCCGAGCACGCCAGAACCACCTGCTCGACTCGCCAAAACCACCTGCTGGACACGCCAAAATCACCTGCCGGCTACGCCACAACCATTTGGTGAACACTTCGGAATCACCTGCCGGGCTGGCTGGAACCACCTGCCGGTCACGCCAACATCACCTGCCAGCTATGCCAGAACCAGTTGGCGGACACCATGGAAACACCTGTCGGGCCGGCCGGAACCACCTATCAGACGTGCCAGAACCATGTGCCTCAGATGCCGGAAGCACACCCCGAACAGACCGAAACCACCTGCCAGACCCGCCAGAATCCCCTGGCGAGCACGCCTGATCCACCTGCTCAACTAGCCGGAACCACCTTCCTGACATGCCAAAATCACCTGCCGGTTATACCAGAACCACTTGGTGGACACTCCGGAATCATCTTCCGGACATTCCAGAACCAGCTCTCAGACACACCAGAACCACGTGCCAGAGACGCCGGAAGCACCAGCTGAGCATGCCTGAGCCACCTGCTCGACTCGCAAGAAACACCTGTCGGACATGCCAAAATCACCTGCCGGGTACGCCAGAAACACTTGGCAGACACTCCATAATCACCTGTCGGGCATGCCGGAAGCACCTCTCAGACTTGCCAGAACCATGTTCTGGATACGCCGGTACCACCTGCCGAGTATGCCGGAACCAGCTGATCCACTCCCCAGAACCACCTAGTGGACACGCCAAAATCATATGCCGGCTACGCCAAAACCACTTGGCGGACACTCCAGAATCACCTGCCGGGCATGCCAGCACAACCTCTCTGAAGTGGCAGAAGCACGTGCCAGACAGGCCGGAACCATCTCCTGGACAGACCGGAAACAAAGGAAACACTCGCTGGAACCAACTGCTTGAATCACCGGTCCCACCTGCCGGACACGCCAAAATCACCTGCCCGCTACACCAGAGCCGCTTGGTGGACAACCCGGAATCACGTGAAGTGCATGGCGACACAACCTCTCAGACGCGCCAGAACCTCGTGCCGGACACACCAGAACCACCTGCTGCACAGACCGGAACCACCTGCCGGACACGCCGGAACCACCTGCCTCACAGGCCAAAATCATATGCCGGCTACGCCAGAACCACTTGGCGGACACTCCAGAATCACCTGCCGGGCATGCCAGCACAACCTCTCAGAAGTGCCAGAAGCACGTGCCGGACAGGCCGGAACCATCTCCCGGACAGACCGGAAACACAGGAAACACTCGCTGGAACCCCCTGATTGACTCACCGGTCCCACCTGCCGGACACGCCAAAATCACCTGCCCGCTACACCAGAGTCGCTTGGCGGACAAGCCGGAATCACGTGAAGTGCATGGCGACACAACCTCTCAGACGTGCAGGACACACCAGAATCACCTGCTGGGCAGACGGGAACCACCTGCCGGACATGCCGGAACCACCGGCTCGATTCGCCGGAACCATTGCCGGACATGCAAAATGACCTGCCGGCTACGCCAGAACCACTTGGCGAACACTCCGGAATCACCTGCCGGGCATGGCGGAACCACCTCTCAGACATGCCGGAACCACATGCCAATGACACCGGAAGCACCTGCCGAGCACGCCAGAACCACCTGCTCGGCTCGCCAAAAATACCTGCTGGACACGCCAAAATCACCTGCCGGCTACACCACAACCACTTGGCGAACACTCCGGAATCACCTGTCGGGCATGCCGGAAACACCTCTCAGACGTGCCAGAACCATGAGCCTGAGATGCCGGAACCACACCCCGAACAGACCGAAACCACCTGCCAGACCCGCCTGAACCCCCTGGCGAGCACGCCTGATCGACCTGTTCAAGTAGCCGGAACCACCTTCCTGACACGCCAAAATCACCTGCCAGGTATACCAGAACCACTTGGTGGACACTCTGGAATCATCTTCCAGACACGCCAGGACCAGCTTTCAGACACACCAGAACCACGTGCCGGACACGCCGGAAGCACGTGCTGAGCATGCCTGAGCCACATGCTCGACTTGCAAGAAACACCTGCCAGACACGCCAAAATCACCTGCCGGGTACGCCAGAACCACATGGCGGACACTCCGGAATCACCTGTCGGGCATGCCGGAACCACCTCTCAGACGTGCCAGAACCTCGTGCTGGACACGCCAGAACCACCTGCCGGACAGAGCGGAACCACCTGCCGGACACGCCAGAACCTCCAGCTCGACTCGCCGGAACCACCGCCGGACATGCAAAATCACCTGCCGGCTACGCCTGAACAACTTGGCGAACACTCCCGAATCAGCTGCCGGGCATGCCGGAACCACCTATCAGGCTTGCCAGAACCATGTTCCGGACACGCCGGTACCACCTGCCGAGTATGCCGGAAACACCTGATCCACTCCCCGGAACCACCTGCTGGACACGCCAGAATCACCTGCCGTCTACGCCAGAACCACTCGGCAGACACTCCGGAACCACCTGCCGTGCATGCCGGAACCACCTCTCAGAGGTGGCAGAACCACATGCCGGACACTCCGGAACCACCTGCCGGGCATGCCGGAACCATCTCTCAGACGTGCCAGAACCATGTTCCGGACACGCCGCTACCACCTGCCGAGCTCGCCGGAACCACCTGCTGGACACGCCAAAATCACCTGCCGGCTACGCCACAACCAATTGTCGGAACTCCAGAATCACCTGCCGGGCTTGCTGGAACCACCTGCCGGTCACGCCAACATCACCTGCCAGCTACGCCAGAACCACTTGGCGGACACAATGGAAACACCTGTCGGGCCAGCCGCAACCACCTCTCAGACGTGCCAGAACCATGTGCCTGAGATGCCGGAAGCACACCCCGAACAGACCGAAACCACCTGCCAGACCCGCCTGAACCCCCTGGCGAGCACGCCTGATCCACCTGTTCAACTAGCCGGAACCACCTTCCTGACACGCCAAAATCACCTGCCAGGTATACCAGAACCACTTGGTGGACACTCTGGAATCATCTGCCGGACATGCCAGAACCAGCTCTGAGACACACCAGAACCACGTGCCAGAGATGCCGGAAGCACCAGCTGAGCATGCCTGAGCCACCTGCACGACTCGCAAGAAACACCTGTCGGACAGGCCAAAATCACCTGCCGGGTACGCCAGAACCACTTGGCGAACACTCCCGAATCAGCTGCCGGGCATTCCGGAACCACCTCTCAGACTTGCCAGAACCATGTTCTGGACACGCCGGTACCACCTGCCGAGTATGCCGGAACCAGCTGATCCACTCCCCAGAACCACCTAGTGGACACGCCAAAATCAACTGCCGGCTACGCCAGAACCACTCGGCAGACACTCCGGAATCACATGCCAGGCATTCCGTAACCACCTCTCAGAGGTGCCAGAACCACATGCCGGACACTCCGGACTCACCTGCCGGGCATGCCGGAACCATCTCTCAGACATGTCAAAACCACGTGCCGGAGAGACCGGAAGCAGCTTCCGAGCTCGCCGGAACCACCTGCTGGACATGCCGGAACCACCTGCCTCACAGGCCAAAATTATATGCCGGCTACGCCTAAACCACTTGGCGGACACTCCAGAATCACCTGCCGGGCATGCCAGCACAACCTCTCAGAAGTGCCAGAAGCACGTGCCGGACAGGCCGGAACCATCTCCCGGACAGACCGGAAACACAGGAAACACTCGCCGGAACCCCCTGCTTGACTCACCGGTCCCACCTGCCGGACACGCCAAAATCACCTGCCCGCTACACCAGAGCCGCTTGGCGGACAAGCCGGAATCACGTGAAGTGCATGGCGACACAACCTCTCAGACGTGCCGGACACACCAGAACCACCTGCCGGACAGCCCAGAACCACCTGCTGGACACGCCGGAACCACCGGCTCGACTTGCAGGAACCACTGCCGGACATGCAAAATCACCTGCCGGCTACGCCAGAACCACTTGGCGAACACTCCGGAATCACCTGTCGGGCATGCCGGAAACACCTCTCAGACTTGGCAGAACCCTGTTCCGGACACTCCGGTACCACCTGTCGAGTATGCCGGAACCACCTGATCCACTCCCCAGAACCACCTGCTGGACACGCCAGAATCACCTGCCGGCTATGCCAGAACCACTCGCCAGACACTCCGGAATCACCTGCCGGGCTTGCTGGAACCATCTGCCGGTCACGCCAACATCACCTTTCAGCTACGCCAGAACCACTTGGCGGACACTCCGGAAACACCTGTCGGGCCGGCCGGAACCACCTCTCTGACGTGCCAGAGCCATGTACCTGAGATGCCGGAAGCACTCCCCGTACAGACCGAAACCACCTGCCAGACCCGCCTGAACCCCCTGGCGAGCACGCCTGATCCACCTGCTCAACTAGCCGGAACCAACTTCCTGACACGCCAAAATCACCTGCCAGGTATACCAGAACCACTTGGTGGACACTCCGGAATCATCTGCCGGACATGCCATAACCAGCTCTCAGACACACCAGAACCACGTGCCAGAGAAGCCGGAAGAACCAGCTGAGCATGCCTGAGCCACCTGCTCGACTCGCAAGAAACACCTGTTTGACATGCCAAAATCACCTCCCGGGTACGCCAGAAACACTTGGCGGACACTCCGGAATCACCTGTCGGGCATGCCGGAACCACCTCTCAGACTTGCCAGAACCAAGTTCTGGACACGCCGGTACCACCTGCCGAGTATGCCGGGACCAGCTGATCCACTCCCCAGAACCACCTAGTGGACACGCCAAAATCAACTGCCGGCTACGCCAGAACCACTCGGCATACACTCCGGAACCACCTGCCAGGCCTTCCGGAACCACCTCTCAGAGGTGCCAGAAACACATGCCGGACACTCCGGAATCACCTCCCGGGCATGCCGGAACCATCTCTCAGACGTGCCAGAACCATGTTCCGGACATGCCGGTACCACCTGCCGAGCTCGCCGGAACCACCTGCTGGACACGCCAAAATCACCTGCCGGCTACGCCAGAACCACTCAGCAGACACTCCGGAATCACCTGCCGGGCTGTGTGCAACCACCTCCCGGTCGCGCCAACATCACCTTTCAGCTACGCCGGAACCAGCTGGCGGACACTCCGGAAACACCTGTAGGGCATCCCGGAACCACCTCTCAGATTTGCCAGAACCAAGTTCCGGACACGCCGCTACCACCTGCCGAGTATGCCGGAACCACCTGATCCACTCCACAGAAGCAAGTGCTGGATACGCCAGAATCACCTGCCGGCTACTCCAGAACCACTCGCCAGACACTCCGTAACCAACTGCCGGGCATGCCGGAACCACCTCTCAGAGGTGCCAGAACCACATGCCGGACACTCCGGAATCACCTGCCGGGCATGCCGGAACCATCTCTCAGACGTGCCAGAACCGTGTTCCGGACATGCCGGAACCACCTGCCGAGCTCGCCGGAACCACCTGCTGGACACGCCAAAATCACCTGCCGGCTACACCAGAACCACTCGGCAGACACTCCGGAATCACATGCCAGGCATTCCGGAACCACCTCTCAGAGGTGACAGAACCAAATGCCGGACAGTCCGGTATCACCTGCCGGGCATGCCGGGACCACCTGCTGGACATGCCGGAACCACCGGCTCGACTCGCCGGAACCATTGCCGGACATGCAAAATCACCTGCCGGCTACGCCACAACCATTTGGTGAACACTTCGGAATCACCTGCCGGGCTGGCTGGAACCACCTGCCGGTCACGCCAACATCACCTGCCAGCTATGCCAGAACCACTTGGCGGACACCATGGAAACACCTGTCGGGCCGGCCAGAACCACCTCTCAGACGTGCCAGAACCATGTGCCAGAGATGCCGGAACCACACCCCGAACAGACCGAAACCACCTGCCAGACCCGCCTGAACCACCTGCCGAGCACGCCGGAACCACCTACTCGACTCGCCGGAACCACCTACCTGACATGCCAAAATCACCTGCCGGGTATGCCAGAACCACTTGGTGGACACTCCGGAATCATCCGCCGGACATGCCAGAACCAGCTCTCAGACACACCAGAACCACGTGCCGGACACGCCGGAAGCACGTGCTGAGCATGCCTGAGCCACATGCTCGACTTGCAAGAAACACCTGCCAGACACGCCAAAATCACCTGCCGGGTACGCCAGAACCACGTGGCGGACACTCCGGAATCACCTGTCGGGCATGCCGGAACCACCTCTCAGACGTGCCAGAACCTCGTGCTGGACACGCCAGAACCACCTGCCGGACAGACCGGAACCACCTGCCGGACACGCCGGAAACACCAGCTCGACTCGCCGGAACCACCGCCGGACATGCAAAATCACCTGCCGGCTACGCCAGAACCACTTGGCGAACACTCCCGAATCAGCTGCCGGGCATGCCGGAACCACCTATCAGGCTTGCCAGAACCATGTTCCGGACACGCCGGTACCACCTGCCGAGTATGCCGGAACCACCTGATCCACTCCCCAGAACCACCTGCTGGACACGCCAAAATCACCTGCCGGCTACGCCAGAACCACTCGGCAGACACTCCGGAACCACCTCCAGGACAGACCGGAACCAGCTGCCGGACACGCCGGGACCACCTGCTTGACTCGCCAGAACCACCTGCCGGACACGCCAGAATCACCAGCCGGCTACGCCACAACCACTTGTCGGACACTCCGGAATCAGCTGCCGGGCATGCTGGAACCACCTCTCAGAGGTGCCACAACCACATGCCGGAGACGGCGGAAGCACCTGCCGAGAATGCCGGAAGTTCCTGATCCACTCCCCAGAACCACCTGCCGGACACGCCAAAATCACCTGCCGGCTACGCCAGAACCACTCGGCGGACACTCCAGAATCACCTGCCGGGCATGCCAGCACAACCTCTCAGAAGTGCCAGAAGCATGTGCTGGACAGGCCGGAACCATCTCACGGACAGACCGGAAACACAGGAAACACTCGCCGGAACACCCTGCTTGACTCACCGGTCCCACCTGCCGGACACGCCAAAATCACCTGCCTGCTACACCAGAGCCGCGTGGCGGACAAGCCGGAATCACGTGAAGTGCATGGCGACACAACCTCTCAGACGTGCCGGACACACCAGAACCACCTGCTGGACAGACCGGAACCACCTGCCGGACACGCCGGAACCACCGGCTCGACTCGCCGGAACCACCGCCGGACATGCAAAATCACCTGCCGGCTACGCCAGAACCACTTGGCGAACACTCCGGAATCACCTGCCGGGCATGCCGGAACCACCTCTCAGACGTGCCAGAACCATCTTCCGGACACGCCGTTACCACCTGCCGAGTATGCCGGAACCACCTGATCCACTCCCCAGAACCACCTGCTGGACACGCCAGAATCACCTGCCAGCTACCTCAGAAGCACTCGGCAGACACTCCGGAACCACCTGCAGGGCATGCTGGAACCACATCTCAGAGGTGCCAGAACCACATGCCGGACACTCCGGAATCACCTGCCGGGCATGCCGGAACCACCTCTCAGACGTGCCAGAACCATCTTCCGGACACGCCGTTACCACCTGCCGAGTATGCCGGAACCACCTGATCCACTCCCCAGAACCACCTGCTGGACACGCCAGAATCACCTGCCAGCTACGTCAGAAGCACTCGGCAGACACTCCGGAATCACCTGCAGGGCATGCTGGAACCACATCTCAGAGGTGCCAGAACCACATGCCGGACACTCCGGAATCAGCTGCCGGGCATGCCGGAACCATCTCTCAGACGTGCCACAACCACCTGCCGGAGAGACCGGAAGCACCTGCCGAGCGCGCCGGAACCACCTGCTGGACATGCCGGAACCACCTGCCTCACAGGCCAAAATCATATGCTGGCTACGCCAAAACCACTTGGTGGACACTCCAGAATCAACTTGCGGGCAAGGCGGAACCACGTCATGGACAGACGGCAAACACCTGCCGGACCTGCCGGAACCACCTGACGAGCACGCCGGAACCAGCTGCTCGACTCACCAGAGCCACCTTTCGGACACACCAGAAACACATGCGGGGTACGCCAGAACCACTTGGAGGACTCTCCGGGATCACCTGCCGGGCATGCTGGAACCACCTGTCAGACGTATCAGAACCATGTGCCGGACACGCCGGGACCACCTGCCGAGTATGCCGGAACCACCTGCTCCACTCCCCAGAACCACCTGCTGGACATGCCAAAATCACCTGCCGGCTATGCCACAACCACTCGGCAGACACTCCGGAACCACCTCCAGGACAGACCGCAACCACCTGCCGGACACGGCGGGACCACCTGCTTGACTCGCCAGAACCACCTGCCGGACACGCCAGAATCACCAGCCGGCTACGCCACAACCACTTGTCGGACACTCCGGAATCACCAGCCGGGCATGCCGGAATCATCTCTCAGACGTGCCACAACCACTTGCCGGAGAGACCAGAAGCACCTGCCGAGCTCGCCAGAACCACCTGCTGGACATGCCGTAACCACCTGCCGAGCACGCTGGAACCACTGGATCGACTCACCAGAGCCACCTGCCGGACACACCAGAAACACCTGCGGGGTACGCCAGAACCACTTGGAGGCCTTTCTGGGATCACCTGCCGGGCATGCCGGAACCACCTCTCAGACGTGATAGAACCATGTGCCGGACACGCCGGAACCACATGCCGAGTTTGCCGGAACCACCTGTTCCACTCCATAGAAACAGCTGCTGAACACGCCAAAATCACCTGCTGGCTACGCCAGAACTACTCGGCAGACACTCCGGAACCACCTGCCGGGCATGCCAGCACAACCTCTCAGAAGTGCCCGAAGCACCTGACGGACAGGCCGGAACCACCGGCTCGACTCGCCGGAACCATTGCCGGACATGCCAAATCACCTGCCGGCTACGCCAGAACCACTTGGCGAACACTCCGGAATCACCTGTCGGGCATGCCGGAAACACCTCTCAGACTTGCCAGCACCATGTACCGGACACGCCGGTACCACATGTCGAGTATGCCGGAACCACCTGATCCACTCCCCAGAACCACCTGCTGGACACGCGAGAATCACCTGCCGGCTACGCCAGAACCACTCGGCAGACCCTCTGGAATCACCGAGTATGCCGGAACCACCTGATCCACTCCCCAGAACCACCTGCCGGTCACGCCAACATCACCTTTCAGCTACGCCAGAACCACTTGGCGGACACTCCGGAAACACCTGTCGGGCCGGCCGGAACCACCTCACAGACGTGCCAGAACCATGTACCTGAGATGTCGGAACCACTCCCCGAACAGACCGAAACCACCTGCCAGACCCACCTGAACCCCCTGCCGATCACGCCTGATCCACCTGCTCAACTAGCCGGAACCACCTTCCTGACATGCCAAAATCACCTGCCATGTATACCAGAACCACTTGGTGGACACTCCAGAATCATCTGCCGGAGATGCCAGAACCAGCTCTCAGACACACCAGAACCACATGCCAGAGACGCCGGAAGCACCAGCTGAGCATGCCTGAGCCACCTGCTCGACTCACAAGAAACACCTGTCGGACATGCCAAAATCACCTGCCGGGTACGCCAGAAACACTTGGCGGACACTCCGGAATCGCCTGTCGGGCATGCCGGAACCACCTCTCAGACTTGCCAGAACCATGTTCTGGACACGCCGGTACCACCTGCCGAGTATGCCGGAACCAGCTGATCCACTCCCCAGAACCACCTAGTGGACACGCCAAAATCAACTGCCGGCTACGCCAGAACCACTCAGCAGACACTCCGGAATCACATGCCAGGCATTCCGGAAACACCTCTCAGACGTGCCAGAACCATCTTCCGGACACGCCGTTACCACCTGCCGAGTATGCCGGAACCACCTGATCCACTCCCCAGAACCACCTGCTGGACACGCCAGAATCACCTGCCAGCTACGTCAGAAGCACTCGGCAGACACTCCGGAACCACCTGCAGGGCATGCTGGAACCACATCTCAGAGGTGCCAGAACCACATGCCGGACACTCCAAAATCACCTGCCGGGCATGCCGGAACCATCTCTCAGACGTGCCACAACCACGTGCTGGGGAGTCCGGAAGCACCTGCCGAGCGCGCCGGAACCACCTGCTGGACATGTCGGAACCACCTGCCGGACACGCCGGAACCACCGGCTCGACTCGCCGGAACCACTGCCGGACATGCAAAATCACCTGCCGGCTACGCCAGAACCACTTGGCGAACACTCCGGAATCACCTGCCGGGCATGGCGGAACCACCTCTCAGACATGCCGGAACCACATGCCAATGACACCGGAAGCACCTGCCGAGCACGCCAGAACCACCTGCTCGACTAGCCAAAACCACCTGCTGGACATGCCAAAATCACCTGCCAGCTACGCCACAACCATTTGGTGAACACTTCGGAATCACCTGCCGGGCTGGCTGGAACCACGTGCCGGTCACGCCAACATCACCTGCCAGCTATGCCAGAACCACTTGGCGGACACCATGGAAACACCTGTCGGGCCGGCGGGAACCACCTATCAAACGTGCCAGAACCATGTGCCTGAGATGCCGGAACCACACCCCGAACAGACCGAAACCACCTGCCAGACCCGCCTGAACCACCTGCCGAGCACGCCGGAACCACCTACTCGACTTGCCGGAACCACCTGCCTGACACGCTAAAATCACCTGCCGGGTATGCCAGAACCACTTGGTGGACACTCCGGAATCATCCGCCGGACATGCCAGAACCAGCTCTCAGACACACCAGAACCACGTGCCAGACACCTGCTGATCATGCCTGAGCCACATGCTTGACTTGCAACAAAAACCTGCCAGACACGCCAAAATCACCTGCCGGGTACGCCAGAACCACGTGGCGGACACTCCGGAATCACCTGTCGGGCATGCCAGAACCACCTCTCAGACATGCCAGAACCTCGTGCCGGACACGCCAGAACCACCTGCCGGACAGCCCGGAACCACATGCTAGACACGCCGGAACCACGGCTCGATGTGCCGGAACCACCGCCGGACATGCAAAATGACCTGCCGTCTACACCAGAACCACTTGGCGAACTCTCCGGAATCACCTGTCGGGCATGCCGGAAACACCTCTCAGTCTTGCCAGAACCATGTTCCGGACACGCCGGTACCACCTGTCGAGTATGCCGGAACCACCTGATCCACTCCCCAGAACCACCTGATCCACTCCCCAGAACCACCTGCTGGACACGCCAGAATCACCTGCCAGCTACGTCAGAAGGACTCGGCAGACACTCCGGAACGACCTGCAGGGCATGCTGGAACCACATCTCAGAGGTGCCAGAACCACGTGCCGGACACGCCGGAAGCACCTGCTGATAATGCCTGAGCCACATGCTCGACTCGCAAGAAACAACTGCCAGACACGCCAAAATCACCCGCCGGGTACGCCAGAACCACGTGGCGGACCCTCCAAAATCACCTGTCGGGCATGCCGGAACCACCTCTCAGACGTGCCAGAACCTCGTGCCGGACACGCCAGAACCACCTGCCGGACAGCCCGGAACCACCTGATGGACACGCCGGAACCACCAGCTCGACTTGCCGGAACCACCGCCGGACATGAAATATGACCTGCCGGCTACGCCAGAACCACTTGGCGAACACTCCGGAATCACCTGTCGGGCATGCCGGAAACACCTCTCAGACATGCCACAACCACGTGCCGGAGAGACCAGAAGCACCTGCCGAGCGCGCCGGAACCACCTGCTGGACATGCCGGAACCACCTGCCGGACACGCCGGAACCACCGGCTCGACTCGCCGGAACCATTGCCGGACATGCCAAATCACCTGCCGGCTACGCCAGAACCACTTGGCGAACACTCCGGAATCACCTGCCGGGCATGCCGGAACCACCTCTCAGACGTGCCAGAACCATCTTCCGGACACGCCGTTACCACCTGCCGAGTATGCCGGAACCACCTGATCCACTCCCCAGAACCACCTGCTGGACACGCCTGAATCACCTGCCAGCTACGTCGGAAGCACTCGGCAGACACTCCGGAACCACCTGCAGTGCATGCTGGAACCACATCTCAGAGGTGCCAGAACCACATGCCGGACACTCCGGAATCAGCTGCCGGGCATGCCGGAACCATCTCTCAGACGTGCCACAACCACGTGCCGGAGAGACCGGAAGCACCTGCCGAGCGCGCCGGAACCACCTGCTGGACATGCCGGAACCACCTGCCGGACACGCCGGAACCACCGGCTCGACTCGCCGGAACCATTGCCGGACATGCCAAATCACCTGCCGGCTACGCCAGAACCACTTGGCGAACACTCCGGAATCACCTGCCGGGCATGGCGGAACCACCTCTGAGACATGCCGGAACCACATGCCAATGACACCGGAAGCACCTGCCGAGCACGCCAGAACCACCTGCTCGACTCGCCAAAACCACCTGCTGGACACGCCAAAATCACCTGCCGGCTACGCCACAACCATTTGGTGAACACTTCGGAATCACCTGCCGGGCTGGAAGGACCCACCTGCCGGTCACGCCAACATCACCTGCCAGCTATGCCAGAACCAGTTGGCGGACACCATGGAAACACCTGTCGGGCCGGCCGGAACCACCTATCAGACGTGCCAGAACCATGTGCCTCAGATGCCGGAAGCACACCCCGAACAGACCGAAACCACCTGCCAGACCCGCCAGAATCCCCTGGCGAGCACGCCTGATCCACCTGCTCAACTAGCCGGAACCACATTCCTGACATGCCAAAATCACCTGCCGGTTATACCAGAACCACTTGGTGGACACTCCGGAATCATCTTCCGGACATTCCAGAACCAGCTCTCAGACACACCAGAACCACGTGCCAGAGACGCAGGAAGCACCAGCTGAGCATGCATGAGCCACCTGCTCGACTCGCAAGAAACACCTGTCGGACATGCCAAAATCACCTGCCGGGTACGCCAGAAACACTTGGCAGACACTCCATAATCACCTGTCGGGCATGCCGGAAGCACCTCTCAGACTTGCCAGAACCATGTTCTGGATACGCCGGTACCACCTGCCGAGTATGCCGGAACCAGCTGATCCACACCCCAGAACCACCTAGTGGACACGCCAAAATCATATGCCGGCTACGCCAAAACCACTTGGCGGACACTCCAGAATCACCTGCCGGGCATGCCAGCACAACCTCTCTGAAGTGGCAGAAGCACGTGCCAGACAGGCCGGAACCATCTCCTGGACAGACCGGAAACAAAGGAAACACTCGCTGGAACCAACTGCTTGAATCACCGGTCCCACCTGCCGGACACGCCAAAATCACCTGCCCGCTACACCAGAGCCGCTTGGTGGACAACCCGGAATCACGTGAAGTGCATGGCGACACAACCTCTCAGACGCGCCAGAACCTCGTGCCGGACACACCAGAACCACCTGCTGCACAGACCGGAACCACCTGCCGGACACGCCGGAACCACCTGCCTCACAGGCCAAAATCATATGCCGGCTACGCCAGAACCACTTGGCGGACACTCCAGAATCACCTGCCGGGCATGCCAGCACAACCTCTCAGAAGTGCCAGAAGCACGTGCCGGACAGGCCGGAACCATCTCCCGGACAGACCGGAAACACAGGAAACACTCGCTGGAACCCCCTGATTGACTCACCGGTCCCACCTGCCGGACACGCCAAAATCACCTGCCCGCTACACCAGAGTCGCTTGGCGGACAAGCCGGAATCACGTGAAGTGCATGGCGACACAACCTCTCAGACGTGCAGGACACACCAGAATCACCTGCTGGGCAGACGGGAACCACCTGCCGGACATGCCGGAACCACCGGCTCGATTCGCCGGAACCATTGCCGGACATGCAAAATGACCTGCCGGCTACGCCAGAACCACTTGGCGAACACTCCGGAATCACCTGCCGGGCATGGTGGAACCACCTCTCAGACATGCCGGAACCACATGCCAATGACACCGGAAGCACCTGCCGAGCACGCCAGAACCACCTGCTCGACTCGCCAAAAATACCTGCTGGACACGCCAAAATCACCTGCCGGCTACACCACAACCACTTGGCGAACACTCCGGAATCACCTGTCGGGCATGCCGGAAACACCTCTCAGACGTGCCTGAACCATGAGCCTGAGATGCCGGAACCACACCCCCAACAGACCGAAACCACCTGCCAGACCCGCCTGAACCCCCTGGCGAGCACGCCTGATCGACCTGTTCAAGTAGCCGGAACCACCTTCCTGACACGCCAAAATCACCTGCCAGGTATACCAGAACCACTTGGTGGACACTCTGGAATCATCTTCCAGACACGCCAGGACCAGCTTTCAGACACACCAGAACCACGTGCCGGACACGCCGGAAGCACGTGTTGAGCATGCCTGAGCCACATGCTCGACTTGCAAGAAACACCTGCCAGACACGCCAAAATCACCTGCCGGGTACGCCAGAACCACATGGCGGACACTCCGGAATCACCTGTCGGGCATGCCGGAACCACCTCTCAGACGTGCCAGAACCTCGTGCTGGACACGCCAGAACCACCTGCCGGACAGAGCGGAACCACCTGCCGGACACGCCAGAACCTCCAGCTCGACTCGCCGGAACCACCGCCGGACATGCAAAATCACCTGCCGGCTACGCCTGAACAACTTGGCGAACACTCCCGAATCAGCTGCCGGGCATGCCGGAACCACCTATCAGGCTTGCCAGAACCATGTTCCGGACACGCCGGTACCACCTGCCGAGTATGCCGGAAACACCTGATCCACTCCCCGGAACCACCTGCTGGACACGCCAGAATCACCTGCCGTCTACGCCAGAACCTCTCGGCAGACACTCCGGAACCACCTGCCGTGCATGCCGGAACCACCTCTCAGAGGTGGCAGAACCACATGCCGGACACTCCGGAACCACCTGCCGGGCATGCCGGAACCATCTCTCAGACGTGCCAGAACCATGTTCCGGACACGCCGCTACCACCTGCCGAGCTCGCCGGAACCACCTGCTGGACACGCCAAAATCACCTGCCGGCTACGCCACAACCAATTGTCGGAACTCCAGAATCACCTGCCGGGCTTGCTGGAACCACCTGCCGGTCACGCCAACATCACCTGCCAGCTACGCCAGAACCACTTGGCGGACACAATGGAAACACCTGTCGGGCCAGCCGCAACCACCTCTCAGACGTGCCAGAACCATGTGCCTGAGATGCCGGAAGCACACCCCGAACAGACCGAAACCACCTGCCAGACCCGCCTGAACCCCCTGGCGAGCACGCCTGATCCACCTGTTCAACTAGCCGGAACCACCTTCCTGACACGCCAAAATCACCTGCCAGGTATACCAGAACCACTTGGTGGACACTCTGGAATCATCTGCCGGACATGCCAGAACCAGCTCTGAGACACACCAGAACCACGTGCCAGAGATGCCGGAAGCACCAGCTGAGCATGCCTGAGCCACCTGCACGACTCGCAAGAAACACCTGTCGGACAGGCCAAAATCACCTGCCGGGTACGCCAGAAACACTTGGCGGCCACTCCGGAATCACCTGTCGGGCATGCCGGAACCACCTCTCAGACTTGCCAGAACCATGTTCTGGACACGCCGGTACCACCTGCCGAGTATGCCGGAACCAGCTGATCCACTCCCCAGAACCACCTACTGGACACGCCAAAATCAACTGCCGGCTATGCCAGAACCACACGGCAGACACTCCGGAATCACATGCCAGGCATTCCGGAACCACCTCTCAGAGGTGCCAGAACCACATGCCGGAGACTCCGGAATCACCTGCCGGGCATGCCGGAACCACCTATCAAAGGTGCCAGAACCACATGCCGGAGACTCTGGAATCACCTGCCGGGCATGCCGGAACCTTCTCTCAGACGTGCCACAACCACGTGCCGGAGAGACCGGAAGCACCTGCCGGGCTCTCCGGAACCACCTGCCTGACATGCCGGAACCACCTGCCTCACAGGCCAAAATCATATGCCGGCTACGCCAAAACCACTGGGTGGACACTCCAGAATCACCTTGCGGGCATGCCGGAACCACGTCATGGACAGACGGCTAACACCTGCCGGACCTGCCGCAACCACCTGCCGAGCACGCCGGAACCACCTGCTCGACTCACCAGAGCCACCTGCCGGACACACCAGAAACACCTGCGGGGTACGCCAGAACCACTTGGAGGACTCTCCGGGATCACCTGCCGGGCATGCCGGAACCACCTCTCAGACGTGCCAGAACCATGTGCCGGACACGCCGGAACCACCTGCCGAGTATGCCGGAACCACCTGCTCCACTCCCCAGAACCACCTGCTGGACACGCCAAAATCACCTGCCGGCTATGCCAGAACCACTCGGCAGACACTCCGGAACCACCTCCAGGACAGACCGGAACCAGCTGCCGGACACGCCGGGACCACCTGCTTGACTCGCCAGAACCACCTGCCGGACACGCCAGAATCACCTGCCCGCTACACCAGAACCACTTGGTGGACAAGCCGGAATCACGTGAAGGGCATGCCGACACAACCTCTCAGACGTGCCAGAACCTCGTGCCGGACACCCCAGAACCACCTGCTGGACAGACCGGAACCACCTGCCGGACACGCCAGAACCACCGGCTCGACTCGCCGGAACCATTGCCGGACATGCAAAATCACCTGCCGGCTACGCCAGAACCACTTGGCGAACACTCCGGAATCACCTGCCGGGCATGGCGTAACCACCTCTCAGACATGCCGGAACCACATGCCAATGACACCGGAAGCACCTGCCGAGCACGCCAGAACCACCTGCTCGAATCGCCAAAACCACCTGCTCGACTCGCCAAAACCACCTGCTGGACACGCCAAAATCACCTGCCGGCTACGCCACAACCATTTGGTGATCACTTCGGAATCACCTTCCGGGCTGGCTGGAACCACCTGCCGGTCACGCCAACATCACCTGCCAGCTATGCCAGAACCACTTGGCGGACACCATGGAAACACCTGTCGGGCCGGCCGGAACCACCTCTCAGACGTGCCAGAACCATTTGCCTGAGATGCCAGAACCACACCCCGAACAGACCGAAACCAGCTGCCAGACCCGCCTGAACCACCTGCCGAGCACGCCGGAACCACCTACTCGACTCGCCGGAACCACCTACCTGACACGCCAAAATCACCTGCCGGGTATGCCAGAACCACTTGGTGGACACTCCGGAATCATCCGCCTGACATGCCAGAACCAGCTCTCAGACACACCAGAACCACGTGCCGGAAACGCCGGAAGCACGTGCTGAGCATGCCTGAGCCACATGCTCGACTTGCAAGAAACACCTGCCAGACACGCCAAAATCACCTGCCGGGTACGCCAGAACCACGTGGCGGACACTCCGGAATCACCTGTCGGGCATGCCGGAACCACCTCTCAGACGTGCCAGAACCTCGTGCCGGACACGCCAGAACCACCTGCCGGACAGACCGGAACCACGTGCCGGACACGCCGGAACCACCAGCTCGACTCGCCGGAACCACCGCCGGACATGCAAAATCACCTGCCGGCTACGCCTGAACAACTTGGCGAACACTCCCGAATCAGCTGCCGGGCATGCGGGAACCACCTATCAGGCTTGCCAGAACCATGTTCCGGACACGCCGGTACCACCTGCCGAGTATGCCGGAACCACCTGGTCCACTCCCCAGAACCACCTGCTGGACACGCCAGAATCACCTGCCGTCTACGCCAGAACCACTCGGCAGACACTCCGGAACCACCTGCCGGGCATGCCGGAACCACCTCTCAGAGGTGCCAGAACCACATGCCGGACACTCCGGAATCACCTGCCGGGCATGCCGGAACCATCTCTCAGACGTGCCAGAACCATGTTCCGGACACGCCGCTACCACCTGCCGAGCTCGCCGGAACCACCTGCTGGACACGCCAAAATCACCTGCCGGCTACGCCAGAACCACTTGGCGGACACTCCAGAATCACCTGCCGGGCTTGCTGGAACCACCTGCCGGTCACGCCAACATCACCTGCCAGCTACGCCAGAACCACTTGGCAGACACTCCGGAAACACCTGTCGGGCTGGCCGCAACCACCTCTCAAACGTGCCAGAACCATGTGCCTGAGATGCCGGAACCACAACCCGAACAGACCGAAACCACCTGCCAGACCCGCCTGAACCCCCTGGCGAGCACGCCTGATCCACCTGTTCAACTAGTCGGAACCACCTTCCTGACACGCCAAAATCACCTGCCAGGTACACCAGAACCACTTGGTGGACACTCTGGAATCATCTTCCGGACATGCCAGAACCAGCTCTCAGACACACCAGAACCACGTGCCAGAGACGCCGGAAGCACCAGCTGAGCATGCCTGAGCCACCTGCACGACTCGCAAGAAACACCTGTCGGACAGGCCAAAATCACCTGCCGGGTACGCCAGAAACACTTGGCGGCCACTCCGGAATCACCTGTCGGGCATGCCGGAACCACCTCTCAGACGTGCCAGAACCATGTGCCGGACACGCCGGAACCACCTGCCGAGTATGCCGGAACCACCTGCTCCACTCCCCAGAACCACCTGCTGGACACGCCAAAATCACCTGCCGGCTACGCCAGAACCACTCGGCAGACACTCCGGAACCACCTCCAGGACAGACCGGAACCACCTGCCGGACACGCCAGAATCACCAGCCGGCTACGCCACAACCACTTGTCGGACACTCCGGAATCAGCTGCCGGGCATGCTGGAACCACCTCTCAGAGGTGCCACAACCACATGCCGGAGACGGCGGAAGCACCTGCCGAGAATGCCGGATGTTCCTGATCCACTCCCCAGAACCACCTGCCGGACACGCCAAAATCACCTGGCGGCTACGCCAGAACCACTCGGCGGACACTCCAGAATCACCTGCCGGGCATGCCAGCACAACCTCTCAGAAGTGCCAGAAGCACGTGCCGGACAGGCCGGAACCATCTCCCGGACAGACCGGAAACACAGGAAACACTCGCCGGAACCACCTGCTTGACTCACCGGTCCCACCTGCCGGACACGCCAAAATCACCTGCCCGCTACACCAGAACCACTTGGTGGACAAGCCGGAATCACGTGAAGGGCATGCCGACACAACCTCTCAGACGTGCCAGAACCTCGTGCCGGACACCCCAGAACCACCTGCTGGACAGACCAGAACCACCTGCCGGACACGCCAGAACCACCGGCTCGACTCGCCGGAACCATTGCCGGACATGCAAAATCACCTGCCGGCTACGCCAGAACCACTTGGCGAACACTCCGGAATCACCTGCCGGGCATGGCGGAACCAGCTCTCAGACATGCCGGAACCACATGCCAATGACACCGGAAGCACCTGCCAAGCACGCCAGAACCACCTGCTCGACTCGCCAAAACCACCTGCTGGACACGCCAAAATCACCTGCCGGCTACGCCACAACCATTTGGTGAACACTTCGGAATCACCTGCCGGGTTGGCTGGAACCACCTGCCGGTCACGCCAACATCACCTGCCAGCTATGCCAGAACCACTTGGCGGACACCATGGAAACACCTGTCGGGCCGGCCGGAACCACCTCTCAGACGTGCCAGAACCATGTGCCTGAGATGCCGGAACCACACCCCGAACAGACCGAAACCACCTGCCAGACCCGCCTGAACCACCTGCCGAGCACGCCGGAACCACCTACTCGACTCCTCGGAACCACCTACCTGACATGCCAAAATCACCTGCCGGGTATGCCAGAACCACTTGGTGGACACTCCGGAATCATCCGCCGGACATGCCAGAACCAGCTCTCAGACACACCAGAACCACGTGCCGGCCACGCCGGAAGCACGTGCTGAGCATGCCTGAGCCACATGCTCTACTTGCAAGAAACACCTGCCAGACACGCCAAAATCACCTGCCGGGTACGCCAGAACCACGTGGCGGACACTCCGGAATCACCTGTCGGGCATGCCGGAACCACCTCTCAGACGTGCCAGAACCTCGTGCCGGACACGCCAGAACCACCTGCCGGACAGACCGGAACCACCTGCCGGACACGCCGGAACCACCAGCTCGACTCGCCGGAACCACCGCCGGACATGCAAAATCACCTGCCGGCTACGCCAGAACCACGTGGCGGACACTCCGGAATCACCTGTCGGGCATGCCGGAACCACCTCTCAGACGTGCCAGAACCTCGTGCCAGACACGCCAGAATCACCAGCCGGCTACGCCACAACCACTTGTCGGACACTCCGGAATCAGCTGCCGGGCATGCTGGAACCACCTCTCAGAGGTGCCACAACCACATGCCGGAGACGGCGGAAGCACCTGCCGAGAATGCCGGAAGTTCCTGATCCACTCCCCAGAACCACCTGCCGGACACGCCAAAATCACCTGCCGGCTACGCCAGAACCACTCGGCGGACACTCCAGAATCACCTGCCGGGCATGCCAGCACAACCTCTCAGAAGTGCCAGAACCATGTGCCTGAGATGCCGGAACCACACCCCCAACAGACCGAAACCACCTGCCAGACACGCCTGAACCCCCTGGCGAGCAAGCCTGATCCACCTGTTCAACTAGCCGGAACCACCTTCCTGACACGCCAAAATCACCTGCCAGGTATACCAGAACCACTTGGTGGACACTCTGGAATCATCTGCCGGACATGCCAGAACCAGCTCTCAGACACACCAGAACCACGTGCCAGAGACGCCGGAAGCACCAGCTGGGCATGCCTGAGCCACCTGCACGACTCGCAAGAAACACCTGTCGGACAGGCCAAAATCACCTGCCGGGTACGCCAGAAACACTTGGCGGACACTCCGGAATCACCTGCCGGGCATGCCGGAACCACCTCTCAGAATTGCCAGAACCATGTTCTGGACACGCCGGTACCACCTGCCGAGTATGCCGGAACCAGCTGATCCACTCCCCAGAACCACCTACTGGACACGCCAAAATCAACTGCCGGCTATGCCAGAACCACACGGCAGACACTCCGGAATCACATGCCAGGCATTCCGAAACCACCTCTCAGAGGTGCCAGAACCACATGCCGGAGACTCCGGAATCACCTGCCGGGCATGCCGGAACCACCTATCAAAGGTGCCAGAACCACATGCCGGAGACTCTGGAATCACCTGCCGGGCATGCCGGAACCTTCTCTCAGACGTGCCACAACCACGTGCCGGAGAGACCGGAAGCACCTGCCGAGCTCTTCGGAACCACCTGCTGGACATGCCGGAACCACCTGCCTCACAGGCCAAAATCATATGCCGGCTACGCCAAAACCACTGGGTGGACACTCCAGAATCACCTTGCGGGCATGCCGGAACCACGTCATGGACAAACGGCAAACACCTGCCGGACCTGCCGGAACCACCTGCCGAGCACGCCGGAACCACCTGCTCGACTCACCAGAGCCACCTGCCGGACACACCAAAAACACCTGCGGGGTACGCCAGAACCACTTGGAGGACTCTCCAGGATCACCTGCCGGGCATGCCGGAACCACCTCTCAGACGTGCCAGAACCATGTGCCGGACACGCGGGAACCACCTGCCGAGTATGCCGGAACCACCTGCTCCACTCCCCAGAACCACCTGCTGGACACGCCAAAATCACCTGCCGGCTACGCCAGAACCACTTGGCAGACACTCCGGAACCACCTCCAGGACAGACCGGAACCAGCCACCGGACACGCCGGGACCACCTGCTTGACTCGCCAGAACCACCTGCCGGACACGCCAGAATCACCAGCCGGCTACGCCACAACCACTTGTCGGACACTCCGGAATCAGCTGCCGGGCATGCTGGAACCACCTCTCAGAGGTGCCACAACCACATGCCGGAGACGGCGGAAGCACCTGCCGAGAATGCCGGAAGTTCCTGATCCACGCCCCAGAACCACCTGCCGGACACGCCAAAATCACCTGGCGGCTACGCCAGAACCACTCGGCGGACACTCCAGAATCACCTGCCGGGCATGCCAGCACAACCTCTCAGAAGTGCCAGAAGCACGTGCCGGACAGGCCGGAACCATCTCCCGGACAGACCGGAAACACAGGAAACACTCGCCGGAACCACCTGCTTGACTCACCGGTCCCAGCTGCCGGCACGCCTAAATCACCTGCCCGCTACACCAGAGCCACTTGGTGGACAAGCTGGAAACACGTGAAGGGCATACCGACACAACCTCTCAGACGTGCCAGAACCTCGTGCCGGACACCCCAGAACCACCTGCTGGACAGACCGGAACCACCTGCCGGACACGCCAGAACCACCGGCTCGACTCGCCGGATCCATTGCCGGACATGCAAAATCACCTGCCGGCTACGCCAGAACCACTTGGCGAACACTCCGGAATCACCTGCCGGGCAGGGGGGAACCACCTCTCAGACATGCCGGAACCACATGCCAATGACACCGGAAGCACCTGCCGAGCACGCCAGAACCACCTGCTCGACTCGCCAAAACCACCTGCTGGACACGCCAAAATCACCTGCCGGCTACGCCACAACCATTTGGTGAACACTTCGGAATCACCTGCCGGGCTGGCTGGAACCACCTGCCGGTCACGCCAACATCACCTGCCAGCTATGCCAGAACCACTTGGCGGACACCATGGAAACACCTGTCGGGCCGGCCGGAACCACCTCTCAGACGTGCCAGAACCATGTGCCTGAGATGCCGGAACCACATGCCGAACAGACCGAAACCACCTGCCAGACCCACCTGAACCACCTGCCGAGCACGCCGGAACCACCTACTCGACTCGCCGGAACCACCTACCTGACACGCCAAAATCACCTGCCGGGTATGCCAGAACCACTTGGTGGACACTCCGGAATCATCTGCCGGACATGCCAGAACCAGCTCTCAGACACACCAGAACCACGTGCCGGACACTCCGGAAGCACGTGCTGAGCATGCCTGAGCCACATGCTCGACTTGCAAGAAACACCTGCCAGACACGCCAAAATCACCTGCCGGGTACGCCAGAACCACGTGGCGGACACTCCGGAATCACCTGTCGGGCATTCCGGAACCACCTCTCAGACGTGCCAGAACCTCGTGCCGGACACGCCAGAACCACCTGCCGGACAGACCGGAACCACCTGCCGGACACGCCGGAACCACCAGCTCAACTCGCCGGAACCACCGCCGGACATGCAAAATCACCTGCCGGCTACGCCAGAACCACTTGGCGAACACTCCCGAATCAGCTGCCGGGCATGCCGGAACCACCTCTCAGACTTGCCAGAACCATGTTCTGGACACGCCGGTACCACCTGCCGAGTATGCCGGAACCAGCTGATCCACTCCCCAGAACCACCTAGTGGACACGCCAAAATCAACTGCCGGCTACGCCAGAACCACTCGGCAGACACTCCGGAATCACATGCCAGGCATTCCGTAACCACCTCTCAGAGGTGCCAGAACCACATGCCGGACACTCCGGACTCACCTGCCGGGCATGCCGGAACCATCTCTCAGACATGTCACAACCACGTGCCGGAGAGACCAGAAGCAGCTTCCGAGCTCGCCGGAACCACCTGCTGGACATGCCGGAACCACCTGCCTCACAGGCCAAAATTATATGCCGGCTACGCCTAAACCACTTGGCGGACACTCCAGAATCTCCTGCCGGGCATGCCAGCACAACCTCTCAGAAGTGCCAGAAGCACGTGCCGGACAGGCCGGAACCATCTCCCGGACAGACCGGAAACACAGGAAACACTCGCCGGAACCCCCTGCTTGACTCACCGGTCCCACCTGCCGGACACGCCAAAATCACCTGCCCGCTACACCAGAGCCGCTTGGCGGACAAGCCGGAATCACGTGAAGTGCATGGCGACACAACCTCTCAGACGTGCCAGACACACCAGAACCACCTGCCGGACAGCCCAGAACCACCTGCTGGACACGCCGGAACCACCGGCTCGACTTGCAGGAACCACTGCCGGACATGCAAAATCACCTGCCGGCTACGCCGGAACCACTTGGCGAACACTCCGGAATCACCTGTCGGGCATGCCGGAAACACCTCTCAGACTTGGCAGAACCCTGTTCCGGACACTCCGGTACCACCTGTCGAGTATGCCGGAACCACCTGATCCACTCCCCAGAACCACCTGCTGGACACGCCAGAATCACCTGCCGGCTATGCCAGAACCACTCGCCAGACACTCCGGAACCACCTGCCGGGCATGCCGGAACCACCTCTCAAAGGTGCCAGAACCACATGCCAGACACTCCGGAATCACCTTCCGGGCATGCCGGAACCATCTCTCAGACGTGCCAGAACCATGTTCCGGACACGCCGGTACAACCAGGTGAGCTCGCCGGAATCACCTGCTGTACATGCCAAAATCACCTGCCGGCTACGCCAGAACCACTCGGCAGACACTCCGGAATCACCTGCCGGGCTTGCTGGAACCACCTGCCGGTCACGCCAACATCACCTTTCAGCTACGCCAGAACCACTTGGCGGACACTCCGGAAACACCTGTCGGGCCGGCCGGAACCACCTCTCTGACGTGCCAGAGCCATGTACCTGAGATGCCGGAAGCACTCCCCGTACAGACCGAAACCACCTGCCAGACACGCCTGAACCCCCTGGCGAGCACGCCTGATCCACCTGCTCAACTAGCCGGAACCAACTTCCTGACACGCCAAAATCACCTGCCAGGTATACCAGAACCACTTGGTGGACACACCGGAATCATCTGCCGGACATGCCATAACCAGCTCTCAGACACACCAGAACCACGTGCCAGAGACGCCGGAAGAACCAGCTGAGCATGCCTGAGCCACCTGCTCGACTCGCAAGAAACACCTGTTTGACATGCCAAAATCACCTCCCGGGTACGCCAGAAACACTTGGCGGACACTCCGGAATCACCTGTCGGGAATGCCGGAACCACCTCTCAGACTTGCCAGAACCATGTTCTGGACACGCCGGTACCACCTGCCGAGTATGCCGGAACCAGCTGATCCACTCCCCAGAACCACCTAGTGGACACGCCAAAATCAACTGCCGGCTACGCCAGAACCACTCGGCAGACACTCCAGAATCACCTGCCGGGCATGCCAGCACAACCTCTCAGAAGTGCCAGAAGCACGTGCCGGACAGGCCGGAACCATCTCCCGGACAGACCGGAAACACAGGAAACACTCACCAGAACCACCTGCTTGACTCACCGGTCCCAACTGCCGGTCACGCCAGAATCACCTGCCCGCTACACCAGAACCACTTGGTGGACAAGCCGGAATCACGTGAAGGGCATGCCGACACAACCTCTCAGACGTGCCAGAACCTCGTGCCGGACACCCCAGAACCACCTGCTGGACAGACCGGAACCACCTGCCGGACACGCCAGAACCACCGGCTCGACTCGCCGGAACCATTGCCGGACATGCAAAATCACCTGCCGGCTACGCCAGAACCACTTGGCGAACACTCCGGAATCACCTGCCGGGCATGGCGTAACCACCTCTCAGACATGCCGGAACCACATGCCAATGACACCGGAAGCAGTTGCCGAGCACGCCAGAACCACCTGCTCGAATCGCCAAAACCACCTGCTCGACTCGCCAAAACCACCTGCTGGACACGCCAAAATCACCTGCCGGCTACGCCACAACCATTTGGTGAACACTTCGGAATCACCTTCCGGGCTGGCTGGAACCACCTGCCGGTCACGCCAACATCACCTGCCAGCTATGCCAGAACCACTTGGCGGACACCATGGAAACACCTGTCGGGCCGGCCGGAACCACCTCTCAGACGTGCCAGAACCATTTGCCTGAGATGCCAGAACCACACCCCGAACAGACCGAAACCAGCTGCCAGACCCGCCTGAACCACCTGCCGAGCACGCCGGAACCACCTACTCGACTCGCCGGAACCACCTACCTGACACGCCAAAATCACCTGCCGGGTATGCCAGAACCACTTGGTGGACACTCCGGAATCATCCGCCTGACATGCCAGAACCAGCTCTCAGACACACCAGAACCACGTGCCGGAAACGCCGGAAGCACGTGCTGAGCATGCCTGAGCCACATGCTCGACTTGCAAGAAACACCTGCCAGACACGCCAAAATCACCTGCCGGGTACGCCAGAACCACGTGGCGGACACTCCGGAATCACCTGTCGGGCATGCCGGAACCACCTCTCAGACGTGCCAGAACCTCGTGCCGGACACGCCAGAACCACCTGCCGGACAGACCGGAACCACGTGCCGGACACGCCGGAACCACCAGCTCGACTCGCCGGAACCACCGCCGGACATGCAAAATCACCTGCCGGCTACGCCTGAACAACTTGGCGAACACTCCCGAATCAGCTGCCGGGCATGCGGGAACCACCTATCAGGCTTGCCAGAACCATGTTCCGGACACGCCGGTACCACCTGCCGAGTATGCCGGAACCACCTGGTCCACTCCCCAGAACCACCTGCTGGACACGCCAGAATCACCTGCCGTCTACGCCAGAACCACTCGGCAGACACTCCGGAACCACCTGCCGGGCATGCCGGAACCACCTCTCAGAGGTGCCAGAACCACATGCCGGACACTCCGGAATCACCTGCCGGGCATGCCGGAACCATCTCTCAGACGTGCCAGAACCATGTTCCGGACACGCCGCTACCACCTGCCGAGCTCGCCGGAACCACCTGCTGGACACGCCAAAATCACCTGCCGGCTACGCCAGAACCACTTGGCGGACACTCCAGAATCACCTGCCGGGCTTGCTGGAACCACCTGCCGGTCACGCCAACATCACCTGCCAGCTACGCCAGAACCACTTGGCAGACACTCCGGAAACACCTGTCGGGCTGGCCGCAACCACCTCTCAAACGTGCCAGAACCATGTGCCTGAGATGCCGGAACCACAACCCGAACAGACCGAAACCACCTGCCAGACCCGCCTGAACCCCCTGGCGAGCACGCCTGATCCACCTGTTCAACTAGTCGGAACCACCTTCCTGACACGCCAAAATCACCTGCCAGGTACACCAGAACCACTTGGTGGACACTCTGGAATCATCTTCCGGACATGCCAGAACCAGCTCTCAGACACACCAGAACCACGTGCCAGAGACGCCGGAAGCACCAGCTGAGCATGCCTGAGCCACCTGCACGACTCGCAAGAAACACCTGTCGGACAGGCCAAAATCACCTGCCGGGTACGCCAGAAACACTTGGCGGCCACTCCGGAATCACCTGTCGGGCATGCCGGAACCACCTCTCAGACGTGCCAGAACCATGTGCCGGACACGCCGGAACCACCTGCCGAGTATGCCGGAACCACCTGCTCCACTCCCCAGAACCACCTGCTGGACACGCCAAAATCACCTGCCGGCTACGCCAGAACCACTCGGCAGACACTCCGGAACCACCTCCAGGACAGACCGGAACCACCTGCCGGACACGCCAGAATCACCAGCCGGCTACGCCACAACCACTTGTCGGACACTCCGGAATCAGCTGCCGGGCATGCTGGAACCACCTCTCAGAGGTGCCACAACCACATGCCGGAGACGGCGGAAGCACCTGCCGAGAATGCCGGATGTTCCTGATCCACTCCCCAGAACCACCTGCCGGACACGCCAAAATCACCTGGCGGCTACGCCAGAACCACTCGGCGGACACTCCAGAATCACCTGCCGGGCATGCCAGCACAACCTCTCAGAAGTGCCAGAAGCACGTGCCGGACAGGCCGGAACCATCTCCCGGACAGACCGGAAACACAGGAAACACTCGCCGGAACCACCTGCTTGACTCACCGGTCCCACCTGCCGGACACGCCAAAATCACCTGCCCGCTACACCAGAACCACTTGGTGGACAAGCCGGAATCACGTGAAGGGCATGCCGACACAACCTCTCAGACGTGCCAGAACCTCGTGCCGGACACCCCAGAACCACCTGCTGGACAGACCGGAACCACCTGCCGGACACGCCAGAACCACCGGCTCGACTCGCCGGAACCATTGCCGGACATGCAAAATCACCTGCCGGCTACGCCAGAACCACTTGGCGAACACTCCGGAATCACCTGCCGGGCATGGCGGAACCAGCTCTCAGACATGCCGGAACCACATGCCAATGACACCGGAAGCACCTGCCAAGCACGCCAGAACCACCTGCTCGACTCGCCAAAACCACCTGCTGGACACGCCAAAATCACCTGCCGGCTACGCCACAACCATTTGGTGAACACTTCGGAATCACCTGCCGGGTTGGCTGGAACCACCTGCCGGTCACGCCAACATCACCTGCCAGCTATGCCAGAACCACTTGGCGGACACCATGGAAACACCTGTCGGGCCGGCCGGAACCACCTCTCAGACGTGCCAGAACCATGTGCCTGAGATGCCGGAACCACACCCCGAACAGACCGAAACCACCTGCCAGACCCGCCTGAACCACCTGCCGAGCACGCCGGAACCACCTACTCGACTCCTCGGAACCACCTACCTGACATGCCAAAATCACCTGCCGGGTATGCCAGAACCACTTGGTGGACACTCCGGAATCATCCGCCGGACATGCCAGAACCAGCTCTCAGACACACCAGAACCACGTGCCGGCCACGCCGGAAGCACGTGCTGAGCATGCCTGAGCCACATGCTCTACTTGCAAGAAACACCTGCCAGACACGCCAAAATCACCTGCCGGGTACGCCAGAACCACGTGGCGGACACTCCGGAATCACCTGTCGGGCATGCCGGAACCACCTCTCAGACGTGCCAGAACCTCGTGCCTGAGATGCCGGAACCACACCCCGAACAGACCGAAACCACCTGCCAGACCAGCCTGAACCCCCTGGCGAGCACACCTGATCCACCTGTTCAACTAGCCGGAACCACCTTCCTGACACGCCAAAATCACCTGCCAGGTATACCAGAACCACTTGGTGGACACTCTGGTATCATCTTCCGGACCTGCCAGAACCAGCTCTCAGACACACCAGAACCACGTGCCAGAGACGCCCGAAGCACCAGCTGAGCATGCCTGAGCCACCTGCACGG